>NC_135505.1:74599695-75199695 GCF_052857255.1 Amblyomma americanum | reverse complement strand
ATCAACAAGTACCTCAGCTCAGACGAGCTGGATCCAGACGCTGTATTACGGAAAATGGGCGAAGGTTTGTGCACTTCACTTTTTGAAAACACAAACTGAGCATGATACACAAAATGGCCGTCGTTCCTCAGAAACTTTCCCTGATAATTTTACCATATTGGACGCAAGAGAAAGTGGCCACAGTTAATGCTGCTAGTTTGCGCTGCCTTGATGTCGTCACGGCTGTTTTAGAAATAAAACTCTTAAGCTCGTTTTTTTATTGACTGCTTTTATACTTCCCCTAAAATTGCTGCGCTTGAATAGACCTCTCGGCCACAGGTCCGGTATTTTGTGATAATCCTTTGAGCCGTTTCTTGCAGGCGACTGTTTGGCAATGAATGAAGGAAGCTTTGCGTGGTCTAAAGGTTCCAAGGCCACATTGAACAATCAGAATATTAGCATTCCTAAGGGTTCTCTGACAGCTGTCGTCGGCTCGGTGGGATCTGGAAAATCGTCCATTGTATCGGCATTTCTTGGCGACCTGGTGAAGCTAAAATGCGCAGTCTGCATTAATGTAAGTTTATAAGCATAGAATAATTCTATAGCTTATTGTTAATATAGTAGTATCATATCATATAATTTCTGTAGTTAATATTTTATTTCTTAACCAGGTGATTCTGTTAGACTTTACCAATTTTATCAATAACAATTAAGGAACACTCTCGTTTCTGTCATTGAAAGTACATTCTAATAGGAGGCGAACATTACATACGTAACAGGGCAAAATAAATGGAATAAATATTTAGACTCCCTAAACAAACTTATGTTAGTTCTAAATACAGGAGATTTATTCGCGAAATTGTAGGCCGTCATCGTCAAAGGCAAACTAATTTCCTCAATTTTCTAAATCGGCGTTGTGGTTCAAAATGTTTTTGAGAATAATTTGCCTAGGAAAGTTCACTTAGTTTTCTTTCTCTCATTGCACATAGTGAAAATGGTTTCGGCTGCATTTCAACCCCCCCCCCCCCCCACACACACACACTCATACACAGACGCATATTCTGTAAATCTGCAACGCAGGACGGCCAGGGTAATAATTTTCAAAGGCACACTTTTCACCTTTGCTATTTCCACGCAGTACTGATTCAGGAATATTTAAGACCTGGGCTTCGCTGCAATGATAACGGCCATCCGTTTCGCAGTCTCGCCACTAAATCCAATGAACATTCGATTAGAATAGCCAATTAATCCTCGAATATTTGATCTGTATCATGTGCATAATGTTCCTGGAATTTATGAAGCATTTTGCTATAAAAACTGTTTAGGTTAAAAAATCTTACCCTGTTAAAGCACTAAAAATCACATTTTTGCGTCCAGGGATCCGTCGCGTACTGCCCACAGCAAGCCTGGATCCAGAACGCAAGCGTCAAAAATATTATTACATTTGGCCAGCCATTTGGCGGCGATCGCTATGAACAAGTGATTGAAGCCTGCGCTCTCAGACAGGACTTGGAGATTTTGCCTGAAAGAGATGACACAGAGGGTGGAGAGAAGGTATGTAGGGAATATGTTGGAGACTCTATGTTGGAAAAACTTTATGTTAGAGAAACACCATGCTGGAGAAACTCCCTGTTACAGAATCTCCATGTCTAGGAAAATTGTCAAATGACTTACTGGTACATTTCGCGGACTAACGACAAACCAGAAAAGAACCGTGTCCTAGACCAGAAATACTCATATGTACTGATAACCGATAGTCATAACCCCACCAACTGCGAGTAAACCCGGCTTTCAGGTTAGAATTTCTTTTGCTTATCATCTGTTGTTTTAGGCGCATCTAATATTTCTGCTAAATTTAAAAGCACAGACTATTCGTACTTGTTTCTTCATAATTTATAATGTGCTTGCTGTTTAGATTGCTCAGTTTGTAGGCATTATAGGAAACGTGTGTATTGTGCTCAGTATGTATTTTCGGTGTTCATAAATGCTTAAGTACTGTGAAGAAATTGGATGAAGCTTCATGGCTGCACGTTTTAGTATGATACCTAGTACTGTCTGTGATGTTATTTCTGGCGGTTACGCTCGCTGAAAAAATTTAATTTTCAAACTGAAAGAAGATTTGCGAGAATTCTGTTCCTAAGAAAACGGCGCATGTAAACCTCCTTAATACTTGGAAAATAAGCTAGTATTAGTGCCAATGCTAGAAGTTTTTTGGCCCATGGTGCGGGACAATGCCTCAAATATTTAAGCTTGAGAGTCAAATAATGTTAATATCAATTAGGAAACATTCGGATACACCGAAGCCAGATGAAAGAGAGAGAGTGCTCCAGCAAGTGATATCAGTGCCAGCAAGAAGAAGCCGCCTGATGGTTTTTTCTATTGAACAGGGCATTAACCTAAGCGGCGGCCAAAAACAGCGGATCAGCCTTGCTAGGGCAGTCTACAGCGGCTCGGATATCTACTTCTTTGACGATCCCCTCGGCGCCGTAGACCCACACGTCGGCAACTATGTTTTGGACAAAGTCATAGGACCGAAGGGACTGCTGAGGAAGAAGGTATGCATGACTGGAGACTTTAACAAGTGAAAGGAAATACGTATTCTCAATGAACAGCTAAATAAGAACGGTCAATAGTAGCTGGTATCTTTTCTTAACATAGCGATGCGCAAGCTATTAGCGCACGAAGCAAACAACAATTTCCTCACTGGCGTGGTAAAAAACTAGACGCAAAATTTAAAATTAACGATCACAACAAAAATTACATAAAATTCTGTAGATGAGTGTGTTGTAGCAAGATAGGCATGTGACTAATAAAATGTTTTTCGCATCCCTACCTGATGCCTCAAATGTATTTTAAATGTGCATGTTTAGGAAGCAAAAGTCTTTTGATGCAGTTTAAAACAACTTGATTCGAAATGGCTCATGCGCCGTTTTGTTGTCTTCAATTGTATGTTTTGCTCCTTTTTGCAATAAATATGAAACAGCTTGCTTACATGTAAGCTTACCAATTTAAAGCAAGTTCTAAACTCATAAAGAACTTTCGGCCTGCTAATAATGCTCTGACATGAGTACTAACAGAGGTCTTTAAGTATATAATTTCATCTCTAATTCCACGTCTTCTAAACAGGCAAATTTCACGGCTGTGTTGTCAACACATAGAAAATATGCAGTACTTGTATGCAATACAAGCTGTTAGAGGACGGCAGAGAAATTTCCTACTGCAACTCCACACTTGTGCCGCAAGCCGTAGACAACGCACGTAAGTTGTAAATCGACGCCACAGACTTTGGTCACTTTCATTATGATGATTCAACACATAAGGCTGAAATGAAGTGCTCGCAATTCTTTTCTTTATTTCTTAGTGCGCAGAAAGCGATCTAACATTTACCTTTCCAGCCCAAAGTTTACGTCCAGAACGGTTTGCATCCTGCTCAAAATGACTTCAGATAGGCGCATAAACACACTTCGGCTTGTTCTTCTCGGAGAATCGAAGCACGCGATGTATTCATTAGTGCTGAAATAAGTTGGCGTGCACCTCACGCAGACACGCGTCCTGGTGACCCACCGGCTTTCAGTACTGCCCCAAGTGGACAAAGTAGTGGTGCTGCATGACGGGAAAATAACCGACATGGGTACCTACGAGGAGCTGCTGACGCGCAGCGGTGCCTTCTCCGACTTCCTAGAGCAGTTCCTGCAGGAAGACGAGGTGATCAGCGGAGTACCCGGTGAGGATATGCAGCTACTTGGGAAGATTGCATCCCGAGTCGGCGCCTCCAAAGAACTGGTCGGGTGCGTAAAGGAAAATGCGCCGAGCGGCGTAAATGCCATAGTAGAGGAAAAAGATGCTAAGATGCTGAAAGTTAAAAGGCTTGGCTTATGGCTTATGGCCTGTCGGAGCTTAACTTCCCAGAGGGACTCATGCTATGAGGGACGCCCTGGTGCAGGGCTTCGTAACTTTCGGCCACCTGGGGCTCTTTAACGTGCACTGTCATCGCACAATACACTGGCCTCTAGAATTTCGCCTTCATGAAATGCGACCGCCGCGGCCTGGATCGAACCCGCGTGTTTCGGGTAAGCAGCCGAGCAGCATAAAATGCTTTAAAGTGCTTTAAATACCTTTTAAGTGAGCTCTACTGGCAACCTGGCTAGTTTCTATGGGTTCTGAAACGTTTATTAAGTGCGCCGATGGTGTCTTAGGGATTTGCACCATGGGTATGATTTGCCCTCCTCTTGTTCACTATTAATAAACTTCATCATCAGCCTTACAACACCCACTGCAAGGCAAAGGCATCTCCCATGTCTCTCCAATTAACCCTGTTTTTGCAGCTGCATCTATCCTTTGCCTGCAAACTTATTAATGTCATCCGCTCACCTAAACTTCTGCCGCCTCCTGCTACGCTTACTTAGCGAACTTATCATTATTCAATGTTCTGTCTTTGCGGGACTCCCCCCCGCCCTCAAACTCCTTGCAAAGATTTTAAATGCGTATTTTTTGACGCTCGATGTTGTTTAGAAGCACAAAGCGTATATAAAATTTCCCTTTCAATGCTCAGGGCTATCAAATTCGCAAACATTGGCTCTGAAAATCAAAACATGAAAAGTTCATTACTTAATTTGAGCTAATTATCGTTTAATTGTTCATTCAGACCAGGACTATTTGTCCAGATTTTTACACAATAAATCTCATTAAATCGCAGCGACTAATCTCCTAGAGATGAGTCGCTGCGAGACGAGAGCTGTAATAGATAACTGGTTTTTTTTAAAACATCAGTGATAATTTTAATATGGTGCATTGGCCAGTAACCTTTCCGAAAGGAACAGGGCAGAAAGTTGAGCTAGTTGGTACACGTTCGTTATGAAACAACCTGGCGCTATCAAACGACGACACAGAGGGGAAACTGTGTCGTCGTTTGATAGCGCCAGGTTTTTTCATAATAATTTCCAAAAGGAGCCTGCCTCATTTGCACGCGGTTTTTCAAGGTCACTCTAATGTGCTTAATGTCTACTGTTTGGCTCTAAAGCTCCGCTGCATTGATCCTCGTCCCCTTACAGAGGTCAAGATTCTGGGTCCTTCGACTGAACCCACATACAAGAGAATAACTGTGAAGACGCTTTTAAAATTCTTGAAAGACTCAGGATTCACCTCAAGGGTGTAAAGTTTCAGAGTGTTCTCAGGGTACCCTGTTAGTTATGACAAACGGACACGTGAAAATGTCATCTACCTTCCCCTCTCTCCTTTGTATATCTCCCTCCCTTCCCTTTCGCAAGTGTAGGGCATCACACCGGCCGCCGCCAAGCTGACCTCAATGTTTTTCCGTTGATAATTCTCTCTATCTCTCTCCTAGCAACAAAATCAATGGTTGCTGCAGCAGTGGTAACATGGATGTGCAGCACTATCTGATACACACTTACTGTCATTTTTTTCAACTGCATTCTACACTAAATGCGCTCCGATGTGTATGAAGATTTTGTTTTCATTTTCGGAGGGGTCAAACAATTGATTGCTCATGTGAGGAATGTACTGGCATGGAACTCAGCTTTTTTTGGAGCGCGTTTGCAGTCATTGCCTGGGGGCATTCTACGTGTTTTGAACTGGAGCAATCTTTTGGCTGTGACCTTTCAGATACGTGCATACACAGGGCACTACGCTCTGTCTCAGCTGCATCCATCACCCTCCCACAAAACGAATCATTTACCACTTCGCCGATGGCTGCGTTATCTTTATTGTGCCACCGGCTTGTCATCTAATATCATTACTATCCAGTATCATAAAGGTCAGTAATCGAAAAACGTAATCCACAGACGCTTTTGAAGGTGTTTGGTGTCACCTTCATCGATCCCAAATAGCGCCTGTGCGACGATATTAACGCTAGACGTGATCGTACATGCTCCGGAGTGGTCTAGCTGCCACTGCATACCACCATGAAACCGGGGGTTTAATGGTGTAATAGAAAGAGCTCTAACATTTTCGAAGCAAGAGGCACTAATCTATTTATTCTAGTTAGTGGACCGTTTCTTTAGATCTTTGACATCGCCTTTCTTATGTAAAACATTTTTTTAGCGTTCTTATATTGTTTTGGGAAGCTTGTGCATATACAGTGGCAAGATTTTTGCCAACTGTGTTCCGAATCCTTAGCTGCTTTCAAGTTCCCTGACCTTACCAGCTACTTTGCCATTTGCATTGCTTGTCAGTCGTTCAGTGTCCATTTCCACAGCAGCGCAGTGCCCGATATTGTCGCCACATTTTAAAATGGAAATCCATCTTTATTTTAATAGACACTTTAATACTCTTAACCTTGTTGTGCAGGACAATGTGTTTATCGATCCTTTGTGCCAGTATCTGCTGTTTGCCGCGCCAAAAGTGTTTTGGAGGTTTTTTTCAACCTCACACCTTCTGAATTTATAATTCCTTATTTAACGTAGGTTATGCAATGTTATCAACCTTCACCCTTGTACTGATTGCATTGTAACTACTATAGCTCAATAGCGGCAACTTTTGAGCTAGTTGGTTATCCAGTGCGAAACATTAAACAAGTAACGCACTGTGTCCGTCTATTTCTCTCTCCTTGCCTTTTGGATGCTTTCATGATCTGTCTACTGTGTTAAGAATAATTTTTTGTGGTTATATAGTCTGAACAAAGATATTGCCAGCGTTCTGAGTAGCTCTTGTATCCCGTAAGTTTACTGCACCCCCGTTAATATATTTTAAGCTTGCCATTCACGATCACTAGTGTGAACATGTCTTCATTGCTTAAGGAGGAAACTCAGTTCACAGGTGAAACTTTAACTTCTGTACTCTCTATTTTCGCCAACTTATCAATGTGCTATCATCGGTTTACCTTTTCTCAGTGCTGTGTATAATGCTTATCATAGCAAAAAAATATTGTTTAGCCGTTCCAGGACGTTTTCTGGTTAACTTCCCGTGTATGCATTCACATCCAGTTCGGGTGCACATCAAATAACGGTCGCTTCTTCGATTCGCACGCGAAGCAGGCTGCAAAGATTGAGTTAAAGTGTGATCGCTGTTGTGAGAGGAAAAATTTTAAAAGACGCAATCAACTCTCAGGGAAATAGCTGAAAATGCTTGCGCAACAGTTTACCTGTTGGGATGCAACGCATGGATGCAGAATTTGGAATAGGTATTTTTGTGGATATTTACCAAATACATTAGTTTTGCCGCGAATGCATTTAAAAGTAGAATGGTGAACAAAACATTCAGGTTTGTAAGTGAGCATGTACATACCTGTAATGTGCGCTTTGTGAGGAGCATAACGTTTTGTCGCGCCTGACCTTGTAGGCAATGTTATAAGTCTTATAAGTATTATAAATCTTCAAACCCAACCAGACAGGCAAATCTGTGAAAATGTTTAGTTTTCAGGCCCCTCTCCAGGCTGAGCGGCCATGACGGCGACTCCGCTTCGGACACCGGAAGGGGCGGCAGGCGGCACCACATTTCTTCGAAACGCAGCACCCGCGATGGCTCTGTTACCGTCGGAGGGAAACCTGTCAAGACCATGGAAACTCCTCCTACAGCTGGAGCCAAGCTGACCGGGCAGGAGAGTTGCCAAGTCGGTTCGGTGAGTAGAAACGTACAAATGCGTCGTAAGCGCGAGTTAGGGAGACCAGAAGAAACAGCGGCGTGTGCTGAGCTGCTTATTGTACCAGCCTTAGTGTTCACTGCTCGTGTAGACGAAAGGAAGACAGCCCAGTAGAGCACCAAAAAAACAAGAGGCTTTATATAGTAATGAAACCGCTTCGATTTATATCTGAATGCGATTCGTGCTTATTCACATAAGTTATGCGCCACATTAAAGCGAAAGACAGAGCTGGTATAACTGGCTGTTGCTCTCGTCCTTAAATGGTACCTTAACCTCGAAAGCATTCTATTCACGTTAGACCAACGAGCATTACCGTTCTTTCTTCACTAATAATGCCTTCAGATTGCATCCTTACATATTTATGAGGACTTTTCCATGTATCCTAGGGTTCTGGGGAAAGAGCAGGTGTTTACACTGAGAAGGAAAGAGGTGGTGCCACTACTGCTGCTATTTCTTAATATTTGATGTTAAACCTTGCTTTTCGACTTTGAGCTCACCAGCCAACGCAGACAGGTAGGCGTAGCAGTAGTAAGTGGTTTTTATTAAAATAATATTAAAAATGCAGGAAAATATTTTGCTAGCCCCGCCATCTGCCATCGATACTGAAGTACCTCAACTGGGGCAGCCGAAATAAATGATAGCAGGCAGAATGGAGAAATGAAATGAAAGATGTGAGGGGACAGTTAGGGAGGATATGGGGAGAGGTAATATACACAAACTATTTACACAATTTATTTAAGAAATGTGTCCAGGTTGTGTGCGTGAATAGTTCATTATGGAGCAATAAAAACACACGCGCAGCACAGTGTTGACTGCAACTGGAATGGGGCGTCCAGATGTTAATCGTCCAAGGTGGAACTCGCGGAGCGTTCGGTCACTGCGTGCAGCTACCTGGCGGAGAACAGACGGGACGTCAAGCTCGTCTGTTCGAAAGAAGCAGTTTCTTATAACGGGACTATGTCGAGTGAGCAGCTTGCAGCAGGAAGCTATCCTTTAATATTCAAGAAGTAGATCTTCATTGGAATAATGAATGAGCGAAGCGAGAGGCCTGCATAGAAGAAAAACCTGTTCATTTGTATTCTTTCCCGCTGCTATCATGTTATCGTTCGATTATTTAATGCTAGCAATAACGAAGACATGGTGACGCAATTACATAACTTTTTAGCAGACAAAGAATATCACTGTCAAAATGTAATTGCCATAAATTTGAGCTAATTCTGACACATTGACATAAGCTTTGTATGTTCAATCTAGCGCGTAAAACATTTATTCCATGTGTATATTTGTACCTACCTTATAATTTCCAGTCGGTTTTGTAGTCCTCAGGTTAGCATAGTCCTTTGTTTCTTCAAAAAAAATCAAAGCGCAAATTTGTCGTTATGGAAGCAAGTCTACAGATTCGCCCCAATTCGAGCTCAGCGTTGTTAGTGTCGAGATATAGTTGTAGGTTCATTTTGCGCATCGATAGAAACGCCGCCTTTCTGGGTAGCCTTTTGCTGCAACCCAAAAGAAGCAGAGTAGAAGAAATGTTTTTTTTTCTGTGGCAGTCCTCAGTATTCCGCAGTCTCTCATTCCTCACCTACCTGTGCAATTTCGCGCAGCTTGAACAAGGTTGACCTCATATATCTTTCCGCTGGGTCAAGATAGCTCCACCAAATCTCAAGCTACGTTGAATGAGCGTAATTTAGCCGAAAGAATTAATATGTCTGGTGCTTAATATTCAGCATTGTGGTAGAAATGTACTGATTATTCAGCTTATGCGGCATTAGAGTTTATCTACACACATCATCAGAAATCCTTGCAGAATGTCTCATATTGCATCTGTGTGTTCTGGTTGGCTTTTACTCAGAGACACAGGTGGAATAGGCATTTGTAAGCGCATTAGAGAGCGCGCGAAGAGAAAAGCCCATTTTTATTGTATAAAGTACCTTTTAACACACAATGAAATCATTTCCGAATAGGCAGATTAGTGTAGAAAATAGTACACTTTTGTGTTAATTATAATGAAAAGAAGAGCGATCTGTGCGCCCTGCGGTCGTGCAGAAAAAACACGCATGTACTCGAACAAGTACATAGGCAAGATAAAAAAAAGCAAGAAAAATCAATTGCTTAAACCTAAGGTATGCCTCATGCCTAACTAGGAAGACAGTTTGGTGGCTGCGGAGCGAAAGGACCGGATATTAGCGGGATCCTAACAGGAATTCCTTATCAACAATCAGTTGAAGTACTACGTATGTGTGTTCAACAGAAAAGCAGTGTGCCTATCTTGGTGACAGGTAAGAATTAGGAAGAAAAAAGTAACAGACCAGAGCTTATATCGATGCAGCTGTCTAAGAGAGATTGCTGAAAAGGCGCGTGGGTGGTCTGTATTGTGTCGTAAACTTTTGTCTTAGCAAAGAAAGGTTGTATTCCCGCGCTCGTTCGTGTCTACCTCTCTTACGCGACAGCGTATGCATCTCGTTCTGTGAAAAAGCCGTCGGCGTAGTGTGCACCGCGTATCGAAAATAATCGGGGGCTGCGTAAAAAAATCTTATCATAGTAATTTGTGGTTCTAGTGATTGATGACTGATTAGTGTGTGATAGGCGATGACGAGTTAGTGAAGTCATTGTGCTTAATTATTTATGTAAAATTGAAAATTGGAAAACGGTTGCTCGAAGTATCAAAATGATGTGAAAGCCACTGCTTGAGTATGGTAAATAAAAAACTTTAGACTGCGTAGTTCATCAATTAATTTTATGAAACAAATACAAAGCGAAAATTGGGTTAAAAGGTGTTTCCAATGAGCAAGACGTCGCGCCGAACAGTGGATGGCGTTCCGTAGACATTCTGGGTTGTCGCGTTTCACTCTTAAAAGGTGAAGCTTAAGCGTCCTCCAATTTTTTCTTTTTTCAGCGTCCCTGTGTTTCGCTCATGACTTCCGTATTCGCATAATATCACCGAATTTACCAGCTTGCCCTCTAGTCTATACTGACCAAAGAGTTAGCATTACGGCAGATTGTCTCTTAGCGAAAATATTAATGACCCAATTGGTCCTTACCACTCAAGTTTTCTTGCTGTAAGTAGAATTGAATGTGGTGGTATGGCGGCACCACGTCTTTCTTCACATGTGGAGATAGAACAAAACACGTTTACGGCATTTTTGTAAGTTTTTCGCAAGAAC
This sequence comes from Amblyomma americanum, assembly GCF_052857255.1. Classification (NCBI taxonomy): domain Eukaryota; kingdom Metazoa; phylum Arthropoda; class Arachnida; order Ixodida; family Ixodidae; genus Amblyomma; species Amblyomma americanum. The sequence goes on along the minus strand of NC_135505.1, from coordinate 75,188,958 downwards.
GACTAATTTATGATATCGCCTTGGTTCTGGGATGATAGGAAAATTAAACGGGCAGCGCTGGCTGGTGTGACTTGCGTATGCAATGATTCAAAAGCCAGGGCAGCCACGTTTACGGCAACACAACTAAAGGAAGCAATGAAGTCGAACAGCGCGTAAATTAAACGCTTACTCACGCTGAGCATTACCCTTTTTAGACGGGGATTATCTGGGCGTCGCAAAAAGGGCTGCGTTGACGCCTCCGCCACGTCGATTGAGGGTCCTGGGTAGACATGGTTACCAGACGGTGACGCAATAAATACCTATCGGCAAGGGGCTGATTCCAAATAGATGCCTGTGACGTGATGACATGGCTTAGCAACCACAGCGCCACATGCGCTGCTGCGTCCTCATGGCAACCGCATTTTTTAAAGCATTCTATACCTGGGTTGACCGTTTGGCGCGCTCGCATATGTAAGTTGCACGCTTGTTCCCCGCAGTTTTTCCAGCGTTCATGGCTGGACTTCTGCTGATGCGTTCACCAAGGCTTCCCAAAGGCAAAAACACACCACAACAGCAGTGCAAACTTTTGCGGATTCAGCCAGTGTCACGGCACTACGTAATCACCATCTTCAGCAGCAATGTATAGCTGACAAATATCATATATTATGCAGCTGGTTGATGTTCAGATCCATGCGAGGAACATTCGTTCTTTTTTGCCAGAAATGACGCCTTTCTTAATCAGCTAAACCAGCTAATGCTATGAAATTGCGCGTGCCCATCCTTGTAGGTGAAGTGGTGGGTGTACCTGGCATACATCAAGACCATGGGCAAGAAGCTGACGGTGCTCATGCTCGTCTCGTACGTGTTCTCCCACACCTTCAACATCATGACCAGCTACTGGCTCAGCCTCTGGAGCAACAACGCGCTGGAGCCAGAGCTCGCTACAGACCCGGTGCAGCGCAATTTTCGACTCGGCATGTACGCCATTTACGGCCTCAAAGAAAGTGAGTACGAAAGTGGAGGAACATTTGTCGCACCAAATGAAAGATGAAGCATTTGCGGTAATAAATGAAGAGACGTACTATGCTATCGTGGTTCAGTGGAGCGGCCAGAGAGAGGTGAGAGAATTGTAATCAATATGTATCTAACTGGCGAGTTGGAAGAAGTCAACACCATTAACTCCAGCATGGTCGTTATGCTAATTAAGCGTTTAGTAGGCACGAGTAGAAAGTTACCTAGCTTTCCAAAAAACTTTCATTCATGATGACAGGCTAGTTCGTATGTTCTACGGGGAAGGAGAATCAGCAATCTGTACAGTAAAAAAAAAACATGCAAAGCGATTATAAGATGCAATGCGCGTTTGGTGCATTAATCATCGCTTGTATGAGTAGCGGTTTCAAAGATCGCCTTTTCATTGCGTCTTTCATGTGTTCACTTTAGATTTTCCAGTTAGAATATGTGTATGCTTTTGTCTGGTACTACGGCTTCGGTAGACGGCATGCCTCATCCTCTGGCACAAGCGTGGCTAGCCGCTGTTCTTTAGAAGCATAAAACTGCGCATCTCAGATAATGTGGATAATCAGCAACATACAGCGTCGTGTAGGAACATCCTTGTTTCACCATCTACCTATGTGCCACTCACGTTAATACAGGATGTATTACGCCCGCAGCTATGGACGAAGGTGACGCTGGTGAACACTCTCAAGGTCCCGTAACAATGGACATAAACACCCTCGAAAGGAGAAGATTGGCAAGCCATCGCTTTAGCTCAGTCGGCAGAGATCTGGGCGCGAAATTTGGAGGTCATGCGTTCCGATTCCAAGGGCGCATGTGGTTGTTTTTAATCAATCGCTCATTGATTAAAAACTAGAACTATAAATCAAGACAGCCCCTATAGTCATTGGATTCGTTGAATGTTGGCTTCCGTCATGCGAGTTTATACTAGGCAGTGAAATGTTAGAAGTTGTAGTGCCATACAACTATTTAAAACATGTAGTAACCGCTAACCCCTACAATGCGTATTATACAACTAGCAATGTTTCAACATTTTGTTATTCTTTGTATAATACTACCGACATTAGCCTTATTTTATGTGTTATTTGATTGTTTTCGTCACAGCTCGGTTGTATTTTCGTTTTACCGTTTGTTGTTTTTCTTAACATGCTGACCAGTTGAATGTTCCGATTTTGCTTGACCGCGTTCTGTTAACCTTACTAAGCCCTCCTGCCACAATCCCAATTGGGAATAGCAGTATTTGTAATAAATAAATAAAAATAAATAAAAGTAACTAGAAGACTAAGAACAGGGTGGAGTGCAATTGCCACGAGCTCTCAGTCATAGGTAGCGGTGTACCAGAATCCCTCGAAAATACGGCATTTTTACCTTTCCAGTCATTCCGTTTTCAAGGTGCTTGGGATAATTTATGAGATAATCTCAGTAAAAGACTTATTTGAGTGTTATTATCTATGTTTGTGCTCTCATGATTAACATGGAGCGGTTTAGGATTTTGGCCAAACCATTTCACAAATTGGTTTAAGCCGGTATTTTTTCAATCCTTCCTTTGATGTGATAATGCAACAATCCTGCAGGATTTTCTTAGCTTGTGCGCAAACTGCAAAAAAAGTCACATTCAATACTTGTTAGGCGTGCAAGTCTTAATACTTTGCGCCGTTTTTTGCAGCTGTTTTTATTTTGGTGGGCACCATTTCTCTCAACTTGGCTGCCATTCAAGGCAGCAAGATTCTGCACGCTGATATGCTTCAGCGAGTCCTACGGTCTCCGATGTCCTTCTTCGACACTACACCGATGGGCAGAATTCTCAACAGGTGCATTCTCTCTCGCTCGCTTTCTCACGATTATCTTTTGAAATGTAAGCGGCATACGCATTCTCGGATCTGCAAAGCTACGTATGCCGAACTAGAGGAAATGCATGGTACAACTTAGCTTATGTTGTTAGCACGCGTTTTTGCTCTAACTATAAATTGTTCACGCTTACGCTTCTACCACTCCTAAAATTCTCTTCCCAGTCTTTCTGTTTGCGAAAGCTTAATTCAGTTGTTTGTCGTTAGCTGAATTTACATTGCATGCTACACTTCATTCATTGTCCTTGTCCTGTAAATCCAATGAGATGGATAGTTTCGGTTTCTTCTAAACAATTAGTCTGTTTGAGATCTCTTTTTCAATGACGGCCGTGTACCGAGCTTTTCAGGGGACCTCACAGTCTGCCCTCCGTCCACCTGTTTCTATCAGGTTTGCTCTATCCTCTGCCTGCACATCACAGTTGTAACGCGCATGATCGAGATCATAATTTCGTTATTCCTCCACTCTTCTTTTTCTGCATCTTAAGAGTGGCAATGTAGACAGGAAACTCGTTTATGTTCTAAGGAACGTTACTTTATGCAAAAAATAGAGATTATTAATCCGAGAAAAAAAATGTAATTCAAACATCTACTTCGCAGACCTCTAGCTATTTTTTTGTGCCATTTAAATGAATAAATCGCATGTAAAAAGCTTACTTGGATTTTGCTAAGGTAAACAAAAACAGCTTGTTTTCTGCACGCAAGTACACCACTCCTTGAAAAGCTGCATAATAATTGAAATATGTAAGGTATCCACAAGATTATCAATAAGATTATCAATATAGATTGTCAAATTGACTTTTTGGACTATTTTGTTTAGTAAGTTGCTAAGTTAACATGAAAACACTGACAAGCGGCAAACCAATTAAAGCAAAAAGGCACTGCTAGACGTAGTACACTTTGATTTCTCAAAGTATTCTGTTGTGTGTTATCACAGTCGGAAGTTTACAGCTTTTTGTAACCCTGAATTTGTTATTTACCAGGAATGCCTCCAATACTTTTGGACGTTCTTTTCACTGTAAAAATGGAGCTTACGCGCAAGTTCCGGGGCTGCGTGACTCCTTTTCAGCTTCTTTGTGCACTTCTGACGGCACAATACAAAATAATTTGCGTAAAAAAACACACACACGAGAAGTTAATTTACTTCAATGGTATGTTCTCAAAAATGTCACCGATGGGTGGGATGGCTCATGTGAGAAATACTTTGAACCCTTAATAGTTGAACTGAGCCTTTCCCCGTACATTGTAAGCCCGGGCTGCCCCATAGGATAATACGTCCTGAGGCAATACATAATTATCTTGAGGTCATTTCTTTTATTTTCTGAGCACCGCTGACGACGTTCAAGTGCGTGTGCGGTATTTTTTTCTGAGAAATATTACAATGCTTGCAAAAGGAAAAGAACATCTTTGTCAACAAAGAGGAGGAAAGACATCACTTTCGTGACACACTTCGTGGTGTTTGCTTATCAGGGTCAGAAGAATTAGATATCTAGGTTGCCTAGCTTTACCACATTCTAAGATAAACGAAAGCAATTATTTTCGAGCGTCAACGCAGTTTGAGGCGCCAGACTTCCTGCTGTCTAAACCCACACAATATATACTCGGTTATATATTTTAAAACTGCTTTTGGAAGAGAATCACACATATTCAAAATGGTAACCTTCACAGAAAGTTAACATCAATAACGTTAACGTTACTGATAGACGGCCTCCTTTTAAAATGATCTTTGACGAAGGCAGGCACGAGTTTCTCTTTTAGTTCTGTGTGCGTATGCACTCCAGACAAAGGGATACTAAGAAGCAATCAAATCTAATGCTTGGACCTATGGCGCTGCAATATATTCAGTCTTTACTAACATCGAGTAATTTTTGTTTCTCAGCAGGTTTTCGAAAGACATCGACACCACTGACATGACATTGAGATTCAACCTGAGAATGCTACTAATCCAGTTCTTCAAGGCACTTGTGTCATTCACGCTGATCTCCATTGAGAACCCAATTTTCCTGGCGGCGTTCATTCCACTTCTCATCATTTACTACTCTGTTCAGGTGCCATCGTATTTGCTTCCCGCTCTAAAAGTGATTGCCATGAGAGTTGCCTCGAGCAGTCTTTAAACAGTGTTGTGGGGCGTACCTGGTTAGGAACTGTACCAAACAAACATGGACCTTTAAAACACAGGTTGGAGCATACCAGCTTCAAAGTGAAGGAGTCTAAAAGAGGTAAATATAAAACGTTTGAAGAAAGTTAGGAGGTTCGTAGCGCTGAGTATTCCTAACACTACAAATCAGTTAAAGCTGCACGCCGAGTACAGCACGCGGAATATGGAACTTATACGCACGGTTCTAGTCAAAAGACATGGATTTGGGCAGAGTATGTGAGGCAAACAAAAGATAGCCGATGGTAGATTAGGGGTAATGTGGAGGATACCACTTGAAGGCAAGTGTAGTAGGGGGCGGCAGAAAGTTAGATGGGCGGATGAGATTGAGAAGTTTGGGAGTATAAGGTGTTCGCAGTGGGAACAGGGCAGGGCAATTGCACAGAATAGGCATATGTCCTGCAGCGGACATAGAAGGCTTATGACGACAATGCATACAGTCAGCTTTCCATGATTGATGAGCGCTCTCTGCTTTGTGCAGAAATTCTACGTCACCTCGCGCCAGCTGAAACGCCTCGAGTCCATTTCGCGGTCCCCGATTTACATACACTTCTCGGAGACGGTGTCGGGCTGCAGTTCAGTCCGGGCGTACCAAGCCGGCGAGAAATTTGTGGCCAGATCCAACGAACTTACCGACATCAACCACAGAAGCTACTTCCCCAGCATAGTGGCAGCCCGGTAAGCTCTTTTATCCGAATGTGAGCGGACGAATACTTTTGCGATGATTACTGCGATAAAGTTAAGCGATAAATCATCAGGTTTGATATGCATTCATCACTTGTAGGAAACGGCCGTACTTTAGCCAGCTCCTCTCTAGAGCAGGTATACTGCTGCTATAAAAAGTACAAGGTTAGCAGTTTGAGCCTAGCCTTGCCGCAGATAGGTCATTCGCACATAAGCATTTTTAGATGTTTTAGAGCCCTGACATGAACCTCGAACGCCATTTTAGCTGCCAAATTTACCTGCTTATTCTCAGTTGATGTTCCTACGGTAGAGTTGGCTTTAAAAAAAATAATAAAGTGAAAGCGCAGCGGCCGGAACAAGGCCGGGACATTGCTATGGCCATCTGGAGGTGTGGAAGTGGGCTGGAGATGCACATAGTGTAAACTTTCGGCAGCACTGCATGTGCCGGATTCAGCGTCTTTGATGACAGCGTCCTTGATGAGCATGCTACCGCGAATGTTCTCAGTCGGTGCACGCTTGTGGCTTGGTACATCACACTGCCAAAAGGTGCTATAGTAATTGTGAGATGATTAAACACTACTCCTATGTTCCACGAAGATGGCTAAGTAATTCTTTCGGCTATCTTTCCAAGGGCATAAAGTTCGTGCTTGCTCTTCATATTGAAATGATTCTTTTATTCTCTATTTTTATAGTTCGAGCAAAAAATGAGGTGTCTAGTGTACACAGAAGAGCTTGCTAGGTTTGTCCTTGGCAGTCGTGCAGGTCAATTTGTTCGTAGCTCACGGTGCCTCTGGAAGGTACTGTTTCAATAACAGGTTAGAATGTTTACAAAGCAGCAGTGGTCGATTGAAAGTTCTTTCTTGAAACACAGAATTTCGTTGAACGCCGTGTGCCATATTGATTTTTTAAGCATGGAGCCAGTATATTGTTTGCTAATTTTTTACTACCCCTTATTTAAAATTTCCCTGGTTTAATAGTAAAACTTGTGCCTGAGGGCTCTGTAGCTAGTTTCGAAATTTTTGGAATATAATTTTCTAGCCAAATGAAAGTAAATTTTGATGCGCGTTGGGATGTCGTGTTGGCTAATTGTTGTTTCGGCTGGACGTTCTTGATCACAACCTGTGCCGGACAGTTTCGGCACCATGTATACAATATTTATATTGCAATACAGTGCAGATGGTTCATTTTTTCATCGTGCAGCCTGTGTTATCCTACAGCCACTACGCGTAGGTGTAGCTACTAAACGTGTTTTATGTTAGAAACAGGAGACAATTCACCCTGTGATTTTGTATGCCGTACAGAATCTGTTTTTGTTCAGATATAAGGTATATGATTAAAGCTATGGTACATATGTGCTCCACAAGATTATAACTCAAGAATTTTTTTACGATGCGTGCAGCCAGGGTTCACAAGTGAGTGGATGTTTATGAAAAAAAGATTACAGTATGGTTTTCATTTTATGGGGTTTGAAGTCCCAAAGCAACTCAGGCTATGAGGGACACCGTAGTGGAGTGCTCTGTATTGTTTCGAACATCTGGGATTTTTTAACGTGCGCCTTCATCGCACAGTGCATGGGCCTCTAGCATTTCTCCTCGATTGAAATGCAACGTGTGTTTAACGAGCAATTCATTCCCTTGCACTTTTCTTTAGAAAGGCATTCCCGTGAGAAAATTCAGTTGAACCCTATGTTTAACGAATGCATTCGGGTTAGGAAAATGTGTAAAAATCAGGTTTCACCCTAAAACAAAAGCTATACTGATACACCACTTTCTCTTATAAATTCGAACACTTAAAACGCTTAGGCGTGTGACTTTAAAACAGTTATTAGATCTAACCAGTGTGAACCCCGTACAATCCGTTTCACTTTTTGTTGTCCGAAATAGATTTTATATAGGCTTGTATTCACATGACTAATGTTTAATTCAAGGACGCTGATTTTCTAGTAGTTACCAAATCTTTTGATGCATTGCACTTGGTGAAGGTAAAACAATAAATATGAGTGCACCTCTCGAAAAGCATTGTCGTCGAAAGGCTACCTTTGGACGCACTACAACGATGTCTACACTACAGCCAGTCTCATAATGTCCTTGGAATGCTAATAATGAAGAATATATTTAGATCAGCGAGAACTGAATCTTGAACCTAATGCTTCGTTATCGACTCATGCAGATGGATGGCCGTCCGACTGGAGGCGCTCGGCTACAGCATCGTCCTGATAGCTGCGCTGCTGGCCGTGTTCACCCGGGAAACACTGTCACCAGGGCTCGCGGGCCTCTCAGTGAGCTACGCACTTGCGGTAGGTGCAGTAAGCTTGCTGGTTATTGGTGACATGATTGGTCACATGAGGCGACAGTCATAGAGCAGAAGATGTTGCTTGGCATAAGTTCCTCCTAAACTATTTTCCTCCTACTACTGGTGACATAATTTAATCCTTCACAGCGGAACAACCAAGAAAGAAAACTTGTTGACATTGATATCCCGTCTTCCTGTTAGTTAATGCTGTATGAAATGGTGATACAAGCGCTGACTTCGAAACAAAAAAGTGCGTGTGGTCCAATTCGGCGTTGTAGAAATTGTTGAGAACCATCTAGATTCAATATCTGACATCTTGAAAGTCATCAGTTTTAGTATACGCCACCATTTATTCGAAGTTTCCTTCACAGCCCTGTTAAGTCTACGAAAGCAAGCGGCTGACGGAAGGAAAAACTTTTCAATGGGGACCAAAAATGATACTTATTTTATTGATATCTTCGTTCTCTTTTCTGAGGCAACGAATGAGCTGTCTCACGCATCCTTTCTGTATATTAAACCAGCGGAAGGTTTTATTTTTTCAAACTGCCACATCGGTGCCATTTTCGCAGGTGAAAACATCTGTCTGTTAGGGGTGTCCTATTTGTTCTGAAATATGGTAAAAATGCTTCATTTGTGTATAAGTAAAGATGAGCCTGTCGCTACTAAAGCCTCATTAAACAAATCGGCGATATTGGTGATAACTGCTCTCTATAGACACTGCTCCAAGCAGCGTTATTTTGCTGTGCGATGTTGGCAGGATGTGAGCCTGCAGCTTGGAGTTTTATACCTGTGTCCACAGCGTTGTAAGGATCTAGAGACGAAATTAGTACTCTTGCATATCATTTCTTGAAGAGGTACTTTAATGGTGAATCCTTATTGCTTGCCAAATTTAGAGTACAATATTTAAACCTGCTTTAATCAACTCGCAGTCTAGTTTTACACCGGCAGGCCTTTCTGCTCGCCTTCCGCCACGGAGACACGCGTGACACTAAAAACTAGTGGGCCCGCGGCTGACCGGTTCGTTCACAAGCAGTTCGGATAGCTTCGCGGCCGATGTGTGGCACTGTTCCGCTTCTACTGCAGCAGGAGAGGGGTTTAGGATCTAGAGTGTAGTGTGGGTCATGCCTAAACACGGTTCCTAGCGGACGAGTGAAGCGGAATATAAGGGAGGGAGGAAACGGTTTAGGGATGCAGCTTTCACTGCGCCGTCGCCTGCCGTTTAAGCGGAAGAGGTGAGGAGGACTATATGAATGCGGAAGAGCTTAGAGGAACTTGAAGTAGTTGAATAAGTTCTGAGCTTTCCGCACTACTGACTACGCGCACGAGAAACTACATATTTGTGATGTCACTAGGCTGATCAGATTCCGCAAAAGGGTGGTTAGGATATGAAGTTCCGGCTCTATTGAGGTTGATGGCACTTGCGCTAAGCTTCTATTGTAATCGTGACTACGAACTATAGTTAAAGATTGCATGTGTTATTGCTGATGAAAATATATTGGACACAACATATCAAAATGGAAACAGTTTATGGCTTGTTATACAGGGAGTCCCAGCACACTTTAGGCATTGCTTAAAATATGCCGAGCTGCTCTAAGACGGTGCGACCAAATCGATATCACTGGTTATTATGCGGAGCAAGTTACGCTATGTTTGTATGCTGCTTAATTGTATAATTAGTTGTGATTAAATAACCAACTTAACAAGGAACGAAGTTAGACAAAAATACAATTTGAAAGGGTTGTAAAACGGTCCCGTAAAACGTCCTATTCAACTGTTCATGACTTACTATCTTTTACGTATTATTTTGCTACTTACTGCAGATGCCTGCGAAATAAAAAAAAAATCCCATGTGACCTGCCCGCTTGCGCGCCGCGATTGTAGTGCTCTAAAACGTTCCGAGAATACGTGAGCAGATCATTCAGCCGGGAATGCTGCCGCTTGAAAGGTCACAGGGCCGCGACGAACGCGCTTTTTCTGCGATTTACGCCAGCGGCATATTCTTCCCTTGCGGTGGATCAAGATAACGACAAGCACGCACTGCCCTTACCGCTTGCGCATGCGTAAATCGCACGGCCAGCTCTTGCGTGGCTGCCGTGTCATCTTTTAAGCGGCAGCACTCCCGGCTGAATGATCTCTTGGCGTCTACTAGGAACGCTTGACGTCACTGTAACTACGGCACGCAAGCGGGCAGATCACGTGATGTATAGGTTTTTATGGTTTTATGGGGGATTTAACGTCCTAAAGCGACTCAGGCTATGAGGGACGCCGTAGTGAAGGGCTCCGGAAATTTCGACCACCTGGGGCTCTTTTACATGCACTTACATCACACAGCACACGGGCCTCCAGAATTTCGCCTCCATCGAAATTCGACCGCCGCGGCCGGGATCAAACCCGCGTCTTTCGGGCTCACGTGATGTATATATTTTTTTTGTATTTCAGAGGCATCTGGTTAAGCTGAAAAAAATAATACGTAAAAGATGGAAGGTATACACTGTTCAATGGGTCGTTTTACACACAACTACAACTTCTACGACTTTCTAATGGAAATTTAGCCTAACTTCGTTGCTTGCAAAGTTGGATAAATAATCTCAACTAATTATGCAATTGAGCACGATACAAACATAGCGTGATTTGCTCCATACAATAGCCAGCGACATGCATTTAGCCGCATCGTCTTAGAGTAGCTCGGCATAGTTTAAGCCCTGGCTATATTTAGCTGTAAGAGCCTTAATACGGAAGGATTATGGTATAGGTGTGCAGATGTCGCATTTAGGCTCTAAGACATGGCTACTGTCAAGCAGCGTGTGCTATACTCGAATCTCATAACGTCCGAAACCCACTGCATTTGATGCTTTCGTGTACTCAAGGCGACACTAGCAAAACGTGCAGAATTCCTCCGCCAATATTACGGCACATCGCAATGAATGTGAGGGCCGATACATCAGCTGTACAGGCACAAATCTGAAACCTATTTCCTTTTTCTGGTGGCTTCTGTGCAGTGCGAAGTTTTTTATACGTTATATTTGATAGCAAAGTTTTAACTTTCTTGTAGGCGGTCGGAGCCCTGAAATTCATATTTTTATTTTAAAATGTAGCAAGTTAGTCAATCGAAAATGGCTGCAGAGGACTTGATATTTTTGTTCCTTCAGAGTGGAGTGCATCAAAAGACATACGCCTTTGTAATAGGTAAACAAGGCACTAAACAGCAAGCTTTTCTATTCTTTCAAAATAGAAGTTTTTCAGCGTTCCCGGAAGAGATAGGCTTCTCGTAAGCGTTAGTGACTTCCAATATTTTTCTCCTCGATTGTTTTATGCGCAGATCACTTCAACGTTGAACATGCTTGTTCGGGCAACGTCCAACATGGAGACCAATCTGGTGGCCGTGGAAAGATGCTTCGAGTACACACGAACTCCACAGGAGGTGGAAGCTTCAACATGTATTTCCATTCTACTCAGTGTTGCAATGCTTAGTTCGAAGGAAGCAAGGCGTAAATATTTTGCAAACGTAATGAGGTCGTCTAAAATTCCTTGACTTCATGAAACATTAACGCGCTAGAACAAAATTCCAAAGCTCTGCAAACCACGGAGGGAAGAATTCAACAGCCGTTTATCGTTTTGGTGGTGTGAATTTCATTAACGACAGTTAGGTCAGGGGGGGGGTAGACTTTAGGGATATCAATGAATACGGACATGCTAAGGAATATCTTTCGCTTTTATGCCGTTACAACCTCAAGTGTTGCAATTGAGCTCATAGCATTGGAGTACATTGGTGAAAAGGCGTCGTTTGATGTGGTGGTGATAACATTCGTTGTGTTGGTGCGCAGAGTTCAAGGCCTTTATATGTTGTGGTTGGTTACCAGTATATAAAAGGCGCAGTAACTGTCCCAATACTCGATGGGCACCGCGACCGCACCGTGAGGGAAGGGAGGAAGGTGTAAGTGAAAGAAGGACAGAAAGGGGAGCTGCCGCACTGGAGGCCTCCGAAAAAATTCTGATCACCCGGGGATCTTTAAAATACACTGACGCCACACAACACACGGTTGCCTCTTCCCTATCGCTCAGTAGCCGAACGCTCTAACCTGTGAGCCATCGCGGCGGGTCGTCCGCCCCTTTCCGTGATACGCACGACTATGTCATCTACAGCGGTATTTATAAAGATCAGTTATAAGTGACTGATCAGAAATGCCAAAACTGCAAATATTCCAGTTCATTTTGCGGTGACTACTGAAAAATGTATACTGATATTTTGAAATCATATTTTGGAACGTTTATTTTAAATGATATTTCGAAAGAAGGCCTCCATGCTACCCACTTTTCGATATTTATGCTATAAAAAATTCTTCTTTCTTTATTTCTTTCTTCATTTCCCTCCTTCTTTCTTCCTTCCTTCCATTTTTCTTTCCTTCCTTCCATCCATCCATCCATCCATCTGTCTGTCTGTCTGTCTGTCTGTCTGTCTGTCTGTCTGTCTGTCTGTCTGTCTGTCTGTCTGTCTGTCTGTCTGTCTGTCTGTCTGTCTGTCTGTCTGTCTGTCTGTCTGTCTGTCTGTCTGTCTGTCTGTCTGTCTGTCTGTCTGTCTGTCTGTCTGTCTGTCTGTCTGTCTATCTATCTATCTATCTATCTATCTATCTATCTATCTATCTATCTATCTATCTATCTATCTATCTATCTATCTATCTATCTATCTATCTATCTATCTATCTATCTATCTATCTATCTATCTATCTATCTATCTATCTATCTATCTATCTATCTATCTATCTATCTATCTATCTATCTATCTATCTATCTATCTATCTATCTATCTATCTATCTATCTATCTATCTGTCCGTCCGTCCGTCCGTCCGTCCGTCCATCCATCCATCCATCTTCTATCTATCAATCTATCTATCGATTATCTATCTATCTATCCATCTATCAATCTATCTATCAATCCACATATCTATCGATGTATCTATATATCTATCTATACATCCATATATATCGTTATCTCTCTATCTTTCTATCTATCGACCTATCTATCTATCAATCTATCTATCTCTCAATCTATCTATCTGTCTATCCATTTATCTATCTATATATCTACCTACCTACCTACCTATCTATCTATCTATCTATCTATCTATCTATCTATCTATCTATCTATCTATCTATGTATCCATCCATCTATCTATCTATCCATCTATCTAACCATCTATCCATCTATCTATCAATATATCTATCTATCTACCTACCAATCTATCTATTATTCTATCTATCTATCTATCTATCTATCTGTCTGTCTGTCTATCCATCTATCTATCTATCTATCTATCTATCTATCTATCTATCTATCTATCTATCTATCTATCTATCTATCTATCTATCTATCTATCTATCCATCCATCTATCTATCTATCTATCTATCTACCTACCAATATATCTATTATTCTATCTATCTATCTGTCTGTCTGTCTGTCTATCTATCTATCTATCTATCTATCTATCTATCTATCTATCTATCTATCTATCTATCTATCTATCTATCTATCTATCTATCTATCTATCTATCTATCTATCTATCTATCTATCTGTCTGTCTGTCTGTCTGTCTGTCTGTCTGTCTGTCTGTCTGTCTGTCTGTCTGTCTGTCTGTCTGTCCGTCCGTCCGTCCGTCCATCCATCTTCAATCTATCTATCTATCTATCTATCTATCTATCTATCTATCTATCTATCTATCTATCTATCTATCTATCTATCTATCTATCTATCTATCTATCTATCTATCTATCTATCTATCTATCGATTATCTATCTATCTATCTATCTATCTATCTATCTATCGATTATCTATCTATCCATCGGTCTATCTACCTATCCATGTATTTAACTACCGATCCATCTATCAATCTATTTATCAATCTACATATCTATCGATCTATCTATATATCTATCTATACATCTATGTATCTCTCTATCTCTTTATCTTTCTATCTATCTATCTATCTATAAGTCTATCTATCTCTCAATCTATCTGTCTATCCATTTATCTATCTATATATCTACCTACCTACCTACCTACCTACCTACCTACCTACCTACCTACCTACCTATCTATCTATCTATCTATCTATCTATCTATCTATCTATCTATCTATCTATCTATCTATCTATCTATCTATCTATCTATCTATCTATCTATCTATCTATCTATCTATCTATTTATCTATTTATCTATTTATCTATTTATCTATTCATCTATTTATCTATCTATCTATTTATCTATCTATCTATTTATCTATCTATCTATCTATTTATCTATCTATTTATTTATCTATTTATCTATTTATCTATCTATCTATTTATTTATCTATCTATTTATCTATCTATTTATATATCTATCTATTTATCTATCTATCTATTTATCTATCTATCTATTTATCTATCTATCTATTTATCTATCTATCTATTTATCTATCTATCTATCTATCTATCTATCTATCTATCTATCTATCTATCTATCTATTTCTCTTTTTCTTTCGCTCCCTCCTTTATCACACTCCTTAAGCCACGATTCACGTGTCCACCAAGATGTGAGATTGATACTGCGCAATTTCCATTCTTCAATACCCACCTTTCAATTTTAAAAGCCATAAATCTGGAATTTTACTCCTTGTCAGCGAGCTAAAGGATATTGCTTGCGTAGAAAGTCTGAGCCAGCAAGTATATTATTACGAAATGTTGTTTCAGTATACACAAAACAATAATGCATCAATAATCCTCAATTTACAAGGCGACTGAGTAGACATGTATGTGGCAATAAGAAGCAGGCATGGGAAAGCAAAGCATTGTCATTTGTTGCACACTGCAGCGTGATATGCTGCTTGAACGCCGAGGCCTAAGCATAGGGTAATTCTGCAGTCACTATGTTTAAGAACCCTGGTTATTTTCAAAGGTCTTGTTAAAAACCAGCCATTCTATTCGCTAGAACAACAATAATCATTTAAAGCTAGACTGATTTCACAACTTCGTTGAGGGTTCGACGGAAACCCGTCTGGCGAGGGAAATTCAGCATGTCCTTTTAAACGAACACCCGCCAAAATCATAAAGGAAAAAAAATTGTAAGAGAATTGACGTTTCGCCACCACTACGGGTGCCTTGTTCACAATGGGATGAAAAACGAGGCGGGCTGCTGCTTATGTAGGAAAAACTTTGCGTATCGTGCGGATGTATATCTCGGGTAGATTGCCCTGTGTCCTGTTAATCGCTTGGCTTGTCATTTGTATGTGAAGGGATTCTTTGAGTAGGCGAGTAGATAATGATTTTTGTTTTTCAAGTATGCGCGCGGAATCCCAGTCAATCAATGTGGCCCGTGTTTTGTTGGTGTTCGGCGAGAGCTTTAGAAGTCACTTTTTGTTTTTGACGTCACGCTGGTGTTCTTTGAATCGTCTCCTGAAGTCCCCTGTTTCGCCTATATAGGCTGCACCGCATTCTTTGCAAGGAATTTTGTAAACTACCCCAGGGTAGCTGGTATTTTCAAGCGGGTCCTTTACTCGTACCAAATGGTTTCTGAGCTTGCTGGGACATGGGAAATGGTTTCTGGATGGGACATGGGCAACTTGGATATCGTAGTCAGCCAATATCCGGCATAAGGTCTCGTTGACACCAGGGGCATATGGGTTGGCCGCACGTGTTTTCTTTTTGGCCGCTCTTGCTTCGGCTTGAGGGGCCGCAGCGTGTCGCTCTTGTGATTGCAGTACTTGACGTGGGTATCCGTTCTTTGAAACCTCCTTTCTTATGCGGCGGACTTCACGAGTTCTTTTGCATGGGCTTGAACAAAGCTTGAAGGCACGATTGTAAAGCGCTGCGGCAACTGAGCGTTTCTGCCCTATTGGGTGCGCAGAATGAAAATTCAGGTACTTCCCTGTGTGGGTGGGCTTCCTGTACACGCTCGTCGTGATTCCGTTGGCCGTTCGCTCGATGAGGACGTCGAGGAAAGAGAGGCGCCCATTGCTCTCTTCTTCCATCGTGAACTGAACGCTCTCTTGAAATGAGTTCAGGTTCCATAGAAATTTTTCCGCATCCTGTCGTCGAATGACGCAGAAAGAGTCGTCGACGTACCACAGGAAAAGCCTAGGTGGCGGGTCGAACGACGCAAGCGCACGACTCCATATCGTTTCTAGTGCCAGGTTGGAGCAGACTACGGAAATGGAGGCTCAAATAGCTGTCCCGAAGATCTGCTTGTACATCGTCTTGTTTAACACAAAGTATGTGTTTGACAAGCAGAATTTAAGGAGCCGGCACAAGTCGTCTGCCTCTATGGTCGTACGTTCTGGCAGAGACAAGTCGTTCTTCAGGGCATTCCTGCTGCACTCGACTTCGAAGTCCACCGGCACGCAAGTAAACACGGACCTCACGTCGAATGACACCATAATGTGATCATCGCCAAAAGTCGCAGTCTCCAGTTTGTCAATGAAATGTGCCGAGTCTTTGACGTGCGTAGGCGTGTTTCCTGCCAAAGGCGCCAGTACCTGGTCGAGGTATCCCGACAACTTGTTCAGGGGTGAGCGTGTGAAGTGAACAATCGGGCGAAGTGGTACCTTCTTCTTGTGTACCTTTGGCACCCCGTATATAGCTGCCGCCGAGCCGTTGTGAGAAATTAGGCGATTGTAAAGATAGCCCTTGTCGAGGGGGGTGGGGGGGGGGACGAACTTGAAAACATCAGTAAGAAGTTCTTGCAGCTCGTACTCGATTTTCTTTGTAGGGTCTCGCGCCAGCTTGGCGTACGTCGTTGTGTCCTCCAGAAGGGCGTCCATTTATCGCACATAGTCGGTGAGGTCTAAAACGACAGTGGCGTTACCCTTGTCAGCAGGCAAGATGACGATGTCTCTGTTCTTCTGCAGCCTGGTCAATGCTGTTTGCTCTGCGGGTGTGTTAGTGCAAGTCTTGCTTTTAGCAATCTTAGAAACAGCTCCAATGGCCCTTGAGCGCGCTTCGCTTTGTAAGCTGGGGGCGACCTTGCGTATAGCCTCTTCAACCGCACAGGTCATGTGAACAGCATTTGGAGGACCGCCAGTATTGAAATTGAGGCCTCGGAGAAGTAGGCTGCGTTCATCCTGGTCAAGCGTGTGCGAAGACAAGTTGCATATAGTCGCTGGCACCCCGGCCTCTGGACGACTGGCCAACAGCTGCTTGAACTTGGCATTTTGGGCCATATGTTTCAATTCTTGATTCTTGACGCCCTCGCTGTTGGCATGCAGAAGAACATGAAAGAAGTCCGCGGGAATGAGCTTTTCCAGGAACTGTTGGGCACAATAAATGTCATTCTCCAGGCGTTTGATTGTGCATTTTGTTTCGAGGATCCTTGCCTGCGGTAGTCGCTTTTCAGCTTGAGCAATGGTTTGCCTTCCAGTTGGCGTACGCACGAGGATCGGTAGCCGCAGAGACTCGGGAATCAATCCATGTGATTTGCAACGAAGATTGAACTGGCGGTGGCTTTGGAATGAAGTCAGCCTTGTCTTGAGGTTGACGAATTGTCGAATCTTGGTAACAGCAGGCGGCCCATGTTTCTCGCGAAGGGCAACATAGTTGAGTGTTCGACGGAAACCCGTCTGGCGAGAAAAATTCAGCATAACCTTTTAAACGAACACTCGCTAAAGTCATAAAGGAAAAAAAACCGTAAGAGAATTGACGTTTCGGCACTACTACGGGTGCCTTCTTCGCAATGGGATGAAAACACCAATGGGACCGCAATGGGAGCCTCCATTTCCGTAGTCTGCTCCAACCTGGCCCTAGAAAGGATAGAGAGTCATGCGCATGCGTCGTTCGACCCGCCACTTAGGCTTTTCCTGCGGTACGTCGACGACTGTTTCTGCGTCATTCGACGACAGGATGCGGAAAAATTTCTATGGCACCTGAACTCATTTCAAGAGAGCGTTCAGTTAACGATGGAAGAAGAGAGCAATGGGCGCCTCCCTTTCCTAGACGTCCTCACCGAGCGAACAGCAAACGGCACCACGACGAGCGTGTACAGGAAGCCCACTCACAAAGGGAAGTACCTGAATTTTCATCCTGCGCACCCAATAGGGCAGCAACGCTTAGTTGCCGCGGCGCTTAACAATCGCGCCTTCATGCTTTGTTCAAGCCCACGCAAAAGAACTCGTGAAGTCCACCGCATAAGAAAGGAGGTTTCAAAGAACGGACACCCTCGTCAAGTACTGCAATCACAAGAACGACACGCTGCGGCCCCTCAAGCCGAAACAAGAGCGGCCAAAAAGAAAACACGTGCAGCCAACCCATATGCCCCTGGTGTCAGCGAAAAGTTATGCCGGATATTGGCTGACTACGATATCCAAGTGGCCCATGTCCCATCCAGCAAGCTCAGAAACCATTTGGTACGAGTAAAGGCCAGCTACCCCGGGGTAGTTTACAAAACTCATTGCAAAAAATGCGGTGCAGCCTATATAGGCGAAACAGGGGACTTCAGGAGACGATTCAAAGAACACCAGCGTGACGTCAAAAACAAAAAAGTGACTTCTAACGCTCTCGCCGAACACCAGCAAAATACGACCCACTTGATTACGTGGATTCCGCGCGCATACTTGAAAAAGAAAAATCATTATCTACTCGCATGCCTAAGGAATCCCTTCACATACAAATGACAAGCCAAGTGATTAACAGGACTGAGGGCAATCTACCCGAGATATACATCCACACGATACGCAACGTTTTCTCTACATAAGCAGCAGCCCGTCTCGCTTTGAACAAGGCACCCGTAGTGGTGCCGAGACGTCAATTCTCTTACGGTTTTTTTTTTGCCTTTATGACTTTGGCGAGTGTTTGTTTAGAAGGATATGCTGATTTCACAATTAATGACGATAGTAGGCTTAAAATAATGTTACTAATAATGATTTGTAAGGAGCAGCGACAAATCCATAGCTGCTACCTCAAGTTAGACTACATGCTGTGAGAATATTTACATAGATTAACTGCAGGGCAGCTCGCCTGCTGTCGCTTTAAGCTGTACGTGAAATCCCTATTTATATACGCTAATATGATAGGAGGTAATAGCAATAAGATTGTTCGGATACGAGACCTGGAACGACATTTTTTCTTTCGAGAAAGAAAGAGTTGTATGACAGTAACAGCGGTGCCTTCTGTACGCAGCAGGCTAGGCCTAGCATTGAACCGGAGCAGTGGAGTACTAATTCAAATGCTCGTCTTACCTTTGTGATTGTCTTGTTCCTGCCCCAACATAACACGTGCCAACCAGCTCACCTGGTCATTCTTGGGCAGAGCACGTTAGTGCGTCAGTGTGCTTCGATAAGCTCCCTGCTCTCTTAGACGCGCGTTATCCGGCATGGAAACCTGTGGCCAACCGTCCAGTAACATGAGTCTTTTCTCCCTTCTGGTGGAAAATACAATCAGCTTAAGGAATGAGTTAACCAGAGCACGCGAGCAATGAGAATGTGTAACGCGGCACAGGGAAACACAAGCTTCCCGAAATAATTACCCGAAGGCTGGCGGTAAAATCGATTTAACCATACCTTAACTTAAAATATCTGCATGAGGCCGGCCTTGGCGTCCGACTGACTGATCGACTAACTGACTGACTGACTGACTGACTGACTGACTGACTGACTGACTGACTGACTGACTGACTGACTGACTGACTGACTGACTGACTGACTGACTGACTGACTGACTGACTGACTGACTGACTGACTGACTGACTGACTGACTGACTGACTGATTGACTCTCTGACTGACTGAAAACTATTGTCCGAAACGAAGTAATTAGAGGCAGGGTTTGGAGCGGTCCTTAAGTAGCCGTTCCTTACAAATGCTAGGTGGGCTCCTGCTTACAGGAGCCAATTGGCTGTATACGCAGCTCAGGCGTGCCGGACCAGGGCCTTCTGGCTCGTAAGGTCAGAGCAGGCGAGCAGAGCCGCCTCCCAGTCTTCCAGGGCAGTGTTGGGGATAGGGGGAAGACGCTCGGTTTATTGGAATTGCCACACCATGTGGAAAATATCCGAAGACTTTTCCTCACAGTGTTATCACTTCCCTGCGCAAGCGGTGTCGGAATGTTTTAAAACTGCCGGGCACAGCAGTGCTTCAGTATAAAGGCGAAGGAGTAAATTCTCCTCCTCCTTCGTGAGGCTTTTACAGGGCTTAGGAAAGATTTCACTGCGAATTGGTAACGTTGGGTGATTTCCTTAACGGTAAAAGCCGGATTGGGGTCGGAGTCCGCGTCGAGGAGAGGCGAGGGTGATGCCCGGCGTCGGCCGCTTCGTTGCAATCGAGGCCCGGGTGCGAGGGCCACATTATCGAGCGGGGCTCGGGGGCCCCGAGATAATTTCTCTCTTGAAATATGCCGTACGCAAGATAGGGAATAAAGTCAATTTGGATGTCACTGCAGGCCCCTGGCGGCGAGCGCGATTGCCACCTCTTCCGCATGTGTTATGTCTTGTGCTTTGAACGTAAGGCCGCTCACCTCGGATGTTTGGTGAACTACTGCGACCGTGCGCCAACCCCCATAGCGTGGGCCGGCGGCGTCCGCCTAGAATACTCCGTACTTGTTCCCATATTGGCGTTCCAAGGCTTCCGCACGCACGAGGCGCCGGCCACTATGGTCGTATCGTGTCACGTTGCCCGGAAGAATGTGCACTTGCAGGACGTAATTCCAAATTTCAAGGATGCGAATGCGCTCTTTCGTCAGTGTTGGACGGTGGATGTGTATTCGGGGAAGAAGGCAGCTACCCGACAATGTGTTAGAGAATCTTGTGCAGTGGTTCGTAAAGTGTGCTTCTCGTACATCTGTGGAGGTGTTGATCACTGTTATGCTGAGGAGGCGCTGGTTGTATCTTGTGACCGAGAGGTAGAGAGCACGGATGTAAATTTCACGGATAATTACCTCGACGTGAAAGCCAGAAATTAATCTAAAGATTACAAAGTTTTTGCCGCAGCCGAAATCCAGGAATAAGTACACACAGAAATCATCCCAGTCTTGCTCTTTTAATGTCATTGTGATGATAAACACTTGCACTTTAGTAAAGTGTAAAAGTGCACAAAGAAGACTACAGAAAGGCACACAACACAGTGTTATGTTGTGGTTTTTCGCTTCTCCCAGTGTCTTCTTAGTGTCTTAAGCTTGAAGTGATTATCACAGTTTATCCTAATGTTTCAATTTTAACCGAATTCGGCCACAGCACCCATAGTTGCAAATATGGCCAATCCACATTCAGTGGCAAAAATGTGAGCATTAAAATCATAGCACTGGTTTTCGAAATGTACCGCCTGATTGTCTCGCTGTAATGCGTGCATCTGCTGCTACAATAGGTAAACTATAATAGGTTCACCACTCAGAAGCTTTGATGATACATTGGGGGGCCGGTAAAACGAGAAATTAGGCTCAAATGTATGGTTATATTGTTACAAATACAAACTCAGAGGAAAGTGTGCAGCGCGGCGTGTGCCTCTGCGAGTGGTGCGCTACTTCTCTTACGAACCGTCTTGAGCGACACATATGGCAAATGTTGATGCTCCTGTGTTCTCTACTTTAGGCGCCATGGGAGCAGCCAGACTTCAAGCCTGACTCTTTGTGGCCGAAGGCAGGGCGAGTGGTTTTCAAGAACTTCTGCACCCGCTACAGAGACGACCTCGAACTCGTCCTCAAAGGCGTTACCTGTGACATCAACGCAGGAGAAAAGGCAGGAAAATCTCGATACATAAAAGACCTACTTGCCAGATTACAGTGTCTGAGAAGACCAGTCTCCTTTAACAATGTCGTCATTAGTCTTGCTACCCTGCTTCCAATAATCCGTGACCCTCAAGAGAATTTACCGAGAGTGGTGTTGCCCGATGGGAGATTGCGCGCCTTGCTTTGGCGCAGCAATGTGTCACGCCTGTAAAAATGCATGTACGCCCTTAAAGAAGCTGCTACATTCGCCTCAGCAATTGCCGGCGTGTAGGAGTAGCCGGTGCTGATACGATGCGAAGTAACAGCCTTCTAGTGCGATATACCTGATATAACATCCGGAGGAGAGCGCAAACAAAGAAAGCGGTGCTACAACCAGTTCGCAGTGAAATACCCCATTTTTGGAATAGCAACAGATGTTGGACGTAGAACTTGCTTCCCTGCAAGAACATATGCTCCCTTGTTCTTGAAAATTCACAAGTGACCACTGATTTAGCTGTGTTACATGGTACAATAATGTTCATTTTAGCGGTAAACGTGGCTTGGCGATCCAACGAAATAGTTTCCTGGGGAGACTTATCAGATTCCGGTAGTGGAGGACAGATAGCTATAGCAAATGATGTAAAAACTTATTTTGCGAGAATCAGTCGCAAAGTTGAGTAATAGCGGGCGGTCTCTTATGTAATTAGTGGCATGTCGCATGTTCGCCTTATGTCTGGGGAGGCAATAATATCAAAGCAAATCTTACGTTAATTATAGAAACCGCAACATTACGAGAGCGTGCCTGAAATGAAAACAGGTCAAATTTAAATACAAAGCTGAAATAAACATTATTTGTGTGGCTTGAGACCTTTGAAACCTCTCTCGGTAGTCCCAGAGCCGCTCTTGGCAAATCGAACCCACACCCACGATTGGTCATTCCCTTCTCGTGAAATATTAATTTAGCGGAAAGTATGACTTTGTTAGGAAAGCAACGGGACTGGTTGTGCTCAGATAAGGGGATCCAAAACGTCATACTCTTGGAATGCAGCGCAATCTGCCTGCTTGAATTCAATCTGTGTAACAATTTCAGAAGTCCAAGCCAACAATAGCTTTAAGGGTTGTTCCCACTGTTTCGACACGGTGAATTTTCCATAAGCATAATAGGTGATCAGGAGAGCATTATGTCTGGTAGAAAAATCCTTTTGGCATCCCGATTCATATAGTGCAGTCTTGAGTACCACCCTACCTATTAAATTTTTGTGGCAGTGTTATTCCAATTAGGCTATTTTAAGCTGAAGTGCTATTAAGTAAGGAAGTAAATTAAGTACTATTAAGCTATATTAAATCTGTGTTTTAAAGAATTTAATTTTGAGTTCTCGGAAGGTTCCTGCAATTTTCACACTGCAGCCTCACGCCAGTAGTACTATTGTCTTCTCTGCTGCTAAAACGGTAACTGAGATTTCAGTGTATTTAAAAACGATAATATCTGCAACAGGCACCCAGCCATTCTAAAAATCTTGATATATAGCTTCGCAGTCCACCATAAAATGTTTATTGTTTTCTACGTTGCTATCGCACGTTGAGCAGGTATATGCTTCCTTTCATATTTCCTTCCTTCTGAAGGACGTAGACCTGGCCCTGAAGGGCTTGAATTAGGGATTTATTTTACAGGCTTCGCTTCCAGATTGCTCTGTTTACGGCTCATTATGTAGGCAATGATATATTGTTCGCCTTATTGCCTCTAGTGGGTTTGGAGACAAGTTTCGCGTATTTTTTTTTTTAGGAACAGTACAGGGACAACACCTGTAGATGGATACTGCTAAAAAGACTGGCATGATCAACCTACGAAGCGCTCTTTCAATGTCAGTGTTTTTTCACTTCATTTACCCTCTATAACCGGGAGATTCAGCGGTTTGTTCTGTTTTTTTTTTGAAGTCGTCTTAGGAATATCTTATTAAAAAATTCCTAGAATTGATTTTCATCTTTTTGGTGTGTGAACTGGGCATTCAGTTGCTGGCAGCATTTTTCATTATCACAGTAAGGCACTCGCCTTTTAACGGCGAAAAATTGTAGCCAGAGTTCTGTCAGTACAGTCTATGAATATAGCATAGTTTCTCGTTCTTGTTAATTTTCCCTTTGAAGTCGCTGTACGATAAGTAGGACGAGGTGATCTCTTCTTTCATTCGCATTAAATTAGCTTTACGAGAAAGAACACTCACTAGACGCAGTGAGACATCGTGTGTAATGCGACGGTCTTTCTCTCCTTCCCTCCACTGCATACCAGGTGGGAATCGTGGGCCGGACGGGTGCCGGCAAATCTTCGCTCACGCTCTCTCTTTTCCGGCTCATCGAGGCCACAAGTGGTGCCGTTTGCATCGACGGCGTCGACATCTCCTTCCTCGGCCTGCAGGACCTCCGCTCGAAGCTCACTATCATCCCGCAGGTCTGTTATGGCTTCGTGCTTGGTGCCACGTTTAAAGGCTCATTTTGAAAACAAAATCTATAGCCGCTGTTCTGTCCATCTAGCAGCAGTCAGGTGGTATCACAACTGCAGGAAGCTTGTGGTTTTGTAGCGTCCGTGAAACAATATGTGGTAACGGCGCGGTCGAAATTAACAATTATTGATTGTGTATTCATGGCGAAAGTTTTTAAGGGATTCTTCGTCAGTGATTCTTCAGTAAGTACAGGTACTATTTTTATTTGGCGGAGAAAACTTTTTATCCTCGGGGCAGCAGGAGCGGAGTTCGATACCTAGTGCCGCTGGCTACCCACCAGTGAGAGAACAGGTACAAGTTTTCCCGTCGCCTGGTGCTCGGCTTATCTGAGGATAAATGCTTGGAAAATGGGTCTTTTATCTCACCTTTAGCAATCGAAAAAATACCTTGTGCCATGGCGCTCTTTGGCCATAGATAGCCTTGCGCCATAAGAGTCCATAATCATCACCAGGAACTTAATTAGAAGATGTTACACATGTAAATTTGATTTTGCCTGCAGAACGGTGCTTTATTCGCTTAATGAATGCGGCCAGGATGCTAGGATTTCCCGAGTTTTCTCAGCAGTTCTTCATCTAGCATTTCATTACCCACATCATTTTTTTCTTCAAATCCGGTTAATAAGCACTTCTTGACCGGTAGGACCCCGTTCTGTTCAGTGGTACTCTGCGCTCTAACCTGGATCCCTTCGACAAAATGAAAGATGAAGAGCTTTGGCAGGCACTCGAGCTCTCGCACCTGAAGGATTATGTGACTGGTCTGGAGAACGGACTTGCCCACAACATCGCAGAAGGTGGAGAAAATATCAGGTATGCCAGCTTGCATCGGATTGGGCGTTAACAATCATACATAAAAAAACTGCTCACAACTAACAAATCGTTTTATTCGATAAGAAAATCTCTCTACAGCATTAAAAACGGGCATTTTTACGTTATTTAATTTTTGTTACTAAATAACGTATTTATATACAATTTTCAGTAGGACGTTAAATTGATATTAAATAAAGTTCTTTCTGATAGTGTGCATTTAAACTGGAATAGTTGGTGCGAAAGCGAAATAATGTTTGTGTTATTGAAATTTTGCTGAAAATTGTGTTAAATAATAATGACATTCAGTCTACAACACTAAAAGAGAAATAATCCAGAAATTATGAATTCTAAAAAGTTGCTTGTTTTATTGCACAATACACCTACATCTAGAATGGGTTTGTCGACAAATGCCATCAGCAGCAAAAAATATATGCTGCCTCATAGAAAGCGCCTTTTTTTGGAGATGTTATCGAAGGAATTATTTCTCACTACCTTTTGGATTGACTAACGCTGAAAAGTGCTAGCACATATATAGACGTCAACGTTCTACTGCACTGTAAGCATTAAAATATTAAATACTGAATTTTAATACCAAGAAAAATTGTAAAATGAAAAAATCTTGAAATGATGAGAGCAAAAATAGAAACAAAAATGCTAATATCATGAAAGAAAAGCTTAGGAATGGGTATTTTACGCACATAAATGTTTCCACATAAAAAAGAGTTACCGCTTTGTATAACAATACAGTTGCGCCCCGATTGTATTTGCAGATATGAATGAAAAACTTCCCCAACCATGGTTCCCGTGTTATTGTGGGATACGGTGTGTAATACAGTAAAGACATGCAGCAAGCGCTTAAGAACAGTAAAATCGTTTTGGAAGTTGGCCTAGGAAAAAAATCACGATCACGACAACGTTCTTGGAAATGAGCAAGGTATTGGAAGAAGCGCGTCCGCACCTGCCGCTTTTTTAAGGATCGTTTTATTTACGCCGAGGTTATTTTCTAGATATTAGACTCATTCTTTCGTACTGGAATCTTATAACTGCCGTTTAGAAAAAAAGGCCTTTAATTTTAATGGCGGAACGAAAGCTTCTTGAGGAGTAGAGGCCTGCAAGCCCCTCGGTTTCGAACGGCGGCGGCGTGGCGATCTTATCTAGTCGGTGGCGGCGGCGTCGGCGGCGCGGCGCCAGACATTCATCGGCGGCGGCGCAAGGCCATTTTCTGACTGCGGCGGCGGCGCCATCGGCGTGAAAATCTAAACAAAAAATTTAAACAGCTATTTCCCTACAGCTTTCTTTGATAAACTGGTTCAAAATTTAGGGCTTTTCGTACTAAGGGCTGAGAGGACAGAATACATAGGAAGAAATGTAAAATGTTCTGTAAATATTTTGTTTCTTTAGGCTCCGTATTAAAAAAAAGGCATATATATCAAACGCATAATGTTGATTGTGTTTATATATTTCCTGCTCCACGAATGAGCAGAACCTTTCTTGTTTTCTGCGTCGAAGTCGCAATTGTTTTCTTTTTTTTTTTTGCTTTGCCTCAGTTAAATTTTTTCGTTGCTGCAGAGTCAGTCAATTCGTCTAGAATTGCTTACCCGGCGCCTACGCACATGACACTCGATATTTTAGCCGTACTTCCACTTGTTCTGAATGAGATTGTGTTTATAGATTATTCTTAACTCCAAATAAAACAGACCTCTTCAATGACCAAGACAAAATATTGCTTGGTTCATCCTTTACCTGTAAAACAATGACTAGATGTTATAACACAAGCATTTCTAACTGGGCACTTGGTGAAATCCCTTGTTTTGAATATTAATCACCATTTGCTTAATAGAACTTCTCCTATAGCGGCCTTTTCCCGCAATGAAAAGAATTGAAATACTTTTTTTGCAACCCTAGGTGAAGATTTCTTCCAGCTGAGATACTTATGATGCGTTGATGCCGTATTTAGACATCGCTGATTACACCCGCAGCCACAGTGCCCACGACCATCGAGTCGTCATTCCGATGTTCCGAGACCGTTCTCTCTTCTCCTTGAAACTGACCCCCCGCGGTGGCTCAGGGACGCTCGGCTACTGATCCGGATTTCCCGGGTGCGAACACGACGTCGGAGGCCGCGTTTCGACGGAGGCGAAATGCAAGGGCGCCCGTGTGCTGTGCGATGTCAGTGCACGTTAAAGATCCCCAGGAGGTCGAAACTATTCCGGAGCCCTGCACTACGGCACCTCTTTCTTCCTTTCTTCTTTCGCGCCCTCTTTTATCCCTTCCCTTATGGTGCGGTTCAGGTGTCCACCGATATGTGAGACAGATACTGTTCCATTTCCTTTCCCCAATTTCCCCCAAACCCAATTTACTATCTTTCTTCTCATTGAAAAAAAAATGGTTTTGAGAAAATGATATGGCGCAGTAACTGTCTCACTTATCTCGGTGCACATCCGAACTGCGCTGTACGCCAAGGGATAAAGGAGGGAGTGAAAGAAAAAAAGGAACGAAGAGGACCGTAGCGGAGGGCTCCGGAATGATTTCGATCATCTGGGAACCTTTAGCGTGCACTGACATAGCACAGCACACGGGCGCTTTTTGCGTATCGCCTCCATCAAAACGCGGCCGCCGCGATCGGGTTCGAACCCAGGCACTCCGGTTCAGTACTCCCGTGCCATGTTGCGCTTTTGGAGAACTTTTGGAGAAGACGAGCAAAGTTGCTTTTTATTTTTGTACTGCTTCTTTGTTCAGCTCCTTGACATTATTATCTGCTTCAGGCAGGGAATTAAACAAGACAAAACAAAATCTAAAACGCCGCTAGATTTTCGGGGAAAATATATCTATTCATATCTAGAGGGCACGCTATTGCGCCCAGTGAAAACGGCGGCGGCGGCGCAGCGAGGGCAGTCGGCGGCGCTGCGCCGATGCCTTAGAGCACATTGACGAGTCGCAGTGGCACCGGCATGCGGCGGCCGTAAGAACTAGAAGGGCAGAAAAGTATTCAATAGCGCCTAGAGATGGCGAGCGAGATGTTGCCTATGCCGGGCATATTTATACATTATTCACTTAGATGCATAATACAAAACTGGCACAACGCCCGTATGTTTATAAATTGCGGTACAGGCCCTTCGCCGTATAATGCACACAGTTTACAAAGGGAGGGGCATGATGTTGTGGATATCTTTAGTACATCTTACGAATCACAGAAAATTAGTACAGCGCCAGCAGGGAGGCACAAGTGATTTCCTAGGGCACGCGTTTGATATTTTTGGGATGGTTTCTTGAAGTTTTCATCGCAAAAATTATCCCCAGATTCCATAATTTTCTCCAGATCCTGAGGCTCACTGCTACTACAAGCACCCCCCTTCCCCGCCAAAAAAGTCAGAACCCTGCTGGTTTTGACTATATAATAAAGAAGTTTGAAAACAGAGCTAGAGTAGTTGGTATTCGTAGACTTTCTTGAGGATTTTTGTTTAGTTAATTAGAGCAGTTTGCTAGAGAAATGAAAATTTTATAGCATAAGAGGACAGACATTATCTTTTAACAAATCCTGCCTATGTAATAAAACAGAAGCAGTAAAAAAACACTGTCCTGTGTTAAGCGGCAACTGATTATTGTGTAGTGCCCAGAGTTGCATTTTAGGGCTGTACTTTAATATATTAATATTAATATTTTTAATATATGACACCAATATATTTTGTTACGAGTAACGACATTCATCTTTATGTAGAACAATGTAACATTACGATTAACTCTTTATAGGAATTGTTGGAAGTCAATGCCGTAAAATTAATTGGAAGGAAAAAAAGAAGATATATTGAGGTAAAATGATGATCATATGCATCCACATCAAGACCAAGCAAAAAATTTCCGAAGTATGGAACGGTATTCAAATGTTTTTGTTATCTTTTCCGCGACCCTGCAGTGGGATTAGTAAAAAAAAACTGGCGTAATATGCCGCTCTAGACCTTCTTTTCACAGGCGTTTAAATCTTGCTGCATAATTCATTTCCTTCTAATTCACATTGATATTGCTCCTACTTAGTATGAAAAAACACAACATCCACCAATCTAGCACGTATTCACCGGTTACAGAAGAAATATGTTCGATACATATAGAACAATTTTCGCGCATCATCTAAAATAGCTTTCTTTATAACCCTGACGTGATTTAAACTTACATTCTCTACAGATATTGCTTGAATCGTGTATATTAATTGGTAATCCATAGTTATATTAGGTATCTATGGAACCTCGCCCAACCCCAGAGCGAAGCTCCAAATTATTTCACAAGACACTTCAGCATTGGTGAGTACCGACGCCGCGGTCAACCTACGGCACACAGTGCCTTACATACATAATATCAACACGTTTAAACCATTCTAATTCGATCCACTTTGTTATTTTGACACTAATATGCTGGGAGCTCCGGTTAATGCATTGTGTTTTTCAGTTAATATTCTGGGGCTGTGTTATTTGTTTGCATTTTAACATCTAAATCATTGACGCCCTAAAAGAGTTTAGAATATATGTGAGACATACATGTACACTTTGATATATATTTGTATATGTGTGCATATGCGTGGGTATATGCTTATCTGTTATGCTGCCTGTCTGAGGAAATAAGGTACTGTAGGCCCGTCAAGCTTCACAAGGCCAGGTATTTTTTACAGTCCCCCGTCTCTAATTTTTTTTTGCATTATGGCGAATAAACAATTTCAGTTCCAGTTTAAACTGCCAAGATTCCTACAACAAAATGCTAAAAAGAAGTTTCAGAACGGTTTGAAAACCGTCATCGAAACATGTACTGCGGAGTGAAACGCTCACGAAATTTTTAATGAGGTGCTGGATACGACCATTTATCACATAATCAAGTTCACTACCGTTTTCTATTACTGCTAGTCGGCTTGTCATAACACAAACGAAGAAGATTTGAACACATATAGCTGTGTACTTTGCTTTGCTCAAGCCGTACAGAGAGTTCTCCACAGTCACTCTTTCAGTAGTCACGAAATGCCACGTAATCAAATCACCATAACGCCTGAGAAGAAAATCTTTAACATGTTAGCGGTGAAAGAAACCGAGCTAATTTTGTAGAGTGTATATCGCTTTGATATGCCACTTCAGATGTTTTACTAACTAGATTACAATTTTTTGTCTCCCTGTAAATTGAGAACCGGACGTATCTTGCGCATATTCTTTATGATCAATCATTGGTGGGGCCAAACTTCACAGCTTGTAACCACGCTTGCGCAGTGTCGGCCAGCGCCAGCTTGTATGCCTAGCACGAGCCTTGCTGCGGAAGTCACGCATCTTGGTCCTGGACGAGGCGACTGCCGCCGTTGACATGGAGACGGATGACCTCATCCAGGCCACAATACGGCGTGAATTCGCCGAATGCACCGTCATCACCATCGCGCATCGTCTGAACACCATCCTGGACTACGACAAGTGAGTGTGGCAGGTGGTTTTAAGATATTGATTTGCGCTTGCTTTTGTAGTAAACTTAAAATAGAGGTAACCAGAATTCTTGGCTTGTGCGAGTGGTATTTGTCACAAGCCTGAGCAACTCACTACGTATGCGCTCTCTCTCCTCTACATTTTTAAGGCGAAACCACTGCCCCGGACTTCGGAGACAGGCGTTTCCTTGGGCGAAGACACTAGTAAATATGAGGCGGGATATAATGTGCTGTGTTAACATTTTTTAGGTCCGCACTCATTCGAATCCTCGACGCTGACCTGCCGCAAGAAGTGACGCACAGTCTGGTACGCTTGTGTGCTTGAGTCGAGAATTAAGTGGACTATATAGAGAGCTGACACTTTTCTGCCAGGCAGGCGTTTCACAGACGACAAACGAACGTCTCCTCTTACTTGGCGACTAGTCACTCCTCTGACCTATTCACCCAAGGAAAGATCACGCTGGAATTACAGAGGACCTTTTTCTGCACATAAAAAACCTGAATTTCGAAGTGTGCAGTGTATAGAGTGTTTCAGCTGAGTGGAGTGAGTTCTTTGAACTCACTACGAGGCGAGTCGTTTTACAGGCAACATCAGTTTAGTGAATCGTATGACGCTGAGCGACTCAGTAAACTTGAATATAATTGGATTAAAATGACACAGAATGGCCGTGTGACCGGAATATTACACGCTCAACAGGACTCAGGACATTCTGCAAATTATTTTATTACTTCGGAGCGTAAGCAGTGAATATATTCCTGCGAAGATACAGCAACCGACTGGTCACGAATGTGGTTTTGGCTTGCTCATGAACCTTTGAAAGAATAAAAATTGCTTTAGGACTGCAATTATCGGAGAGTGAATTCAGTATTAAGCAAAACATAATTTTGGGATGTTTGCAATATAGGCACCTGAAATGAAACCTTATATGTAAATTCACTGTTCAAGAAGAAAGGGCTTGTCTTCGTATTCCTGCGACTATTACTGTGCATTACTTCTCATCAAATAAATGCTGCCACGCAAAGCGGAAGCCAGATAGTTAAGTGGGTATGATATTCAGTGCCATAGTATTTCGCCCCACAGATTGTCGTGTCACATGATGCTCGAACTCTTCTCTTAGTTTTTACTTGTTAGAAACAATTTGGGCTGTCCGGTAGAGAGCTCAATTAATTAGCCCAGGAGCTATGTTACTAGGCACACACGAACGTACATTATCTTGCTTGAACTTGTAATATTTGCAATGGCGGTTATTGCTGGGCGTTATGTGAAGTGCAAATGTTTTCGCAGTTTTCTCCGGAAACATCTCCTCACTGCTGTGGCATGACGGATACGCAGGAGCCTTTAAAATTACCAGCAAAGAACAATAACGCCTTAGCTATTAGCAGGAAATGAAACGCTAACAAGAGAACTGAAATGCCAACACCGAAACGAGCAGATAGTAGCTCCAGGAAAGGCAAAAGAAGCGAAGGTTATCAACACTTCAAAAGGACAGTCTTCTCACCTTCAAATTAAAATTACCCTGCTTATATAGTGTAAGGCTTGCTCTAGTTAATGTCTTCTCACTTTGCTGTTTGCTTTTTAGAATTCTAGTTCGAGTTTAATTTGTTGCTGATAGTACCTTTCACAATCAAGTAACTTTGAATAATAGTCGCCATCTGGGTTAGTTGGTGCATGGTTTTGAACGAAAATACAGTCAAACGACGAAAGACAGAGTACAGACAAGGCACATACTGCGACTGGAACTAAGTGTGGTTTGTTGAAACACATGCACCTGCCAAGCCGATCCTACGCAGCCTAACAACCAAGTCTCACATCACTAACGATGTTTGGTAGATAGCCAAAGTGCTAACGCTGCTGCGAAAGGAAACAATTCTCTAATAAAGAGATATAAATCGTGCTGATGTAATCTCAGGCTATTTTGATAAGCTCCGAGAATTTCGCTCCACACCTTGCCCTTGCCTGTACCTAGAACACTAATAATCGAAAACATCGGGCAGCAGGCGCAATCCCGGCTGTAGCGAAGCTCGATTGCTCCGACAATAGGGTTCAAAGATTTGTGCTCTCGCAGACAACCACTGATGCACCGGCCTGTTTGGCCGATCTAAACTTTTTCGCAGGTCAGGAGATTGTGGCACACTACACGTGCCATACATGTAATGTGACAGTTTTCATGCTGCATAGTACACGCAGTAGCTCTGGTTCTGCCCCTGCAGTACGTGAACAAAGGCTGGAAATTTTGCATGACGCAGAAAGCACAACGTTAACGCCTTGCCTTAAAGCTACTTTTTTGTTTCTTTTATCCGTTTAGTTCCTGTCCGCTCAAACATTTTCACATCTCGGCTCTTAATTTTTTGCAGGAATCTTTCTGCCACAGTGTTCAAAAGTGCTTTTAGAAAACAGGTGACTTCCAAACGTGGAAATTGATTATGAAATCTTGACTTGTTTCTTTGGTGACAACTCTTTTACACTCGTAGTGTATACCTTGTTTCTGCTCTGTCCTTCGTCATAAGACTGGTTTATTTGTTCACCTCGAATTAAATTGATAAAAGAAGATAATAAAAAAACCTGATCATGCATACAGACGGCTCAAAATGGCCCGTTCACATTGCTTTCTGTTTGACAGCAGTCTGCAAGCCGACTTGTCTGTGAGGGCCAATAGTACGCCAAACATAACTGACGAGGATATGCAATTCCTGTGTGGTTGCATTCTGCTCTAGAGATGACAGCGACCTGCTCTTTTTGCTTAGACACGGCATCTAGCGCCGTTGTCGCTACTTGAGACGCAGCCCGGCAAATAGCATTGTGCCGAAGACCAAAGGATGTCGATCCAGCATGACATATTTATTGCACACAAATTTCGCCTTCAATGCAGCTTAGAATAATTGCATGTTCACATTTATTTCACAAGAGGCTGTCAAATATACAAGAACGCATTGAAACTGCGCACTTGTCCACACAAAAGACGGTTCGCCGCAGCGCAGCAAGGTAGCGGACTCTGTTTGATCTCGCGTCCAAACAGCTGGAAAAACACGCACAGTAAAGACCAATTTACAAATGCACCTGTTATTTCTACTTTGGGATTTTCCGCTCATCTTACACCACCCGCGTTAGTCACGCTCACCTTTTCCTTGCACCGTACACTTCACATTCGCCGTATACAGAGGTGCGAGCTTTTACCATGTTGCCTAGAGGAAGAGCGTTACATATAAGGCACCAGTCAAACATACTCCGGATAATGAGAGTAATTTAGGCGTGCAGAAAATAACGCTTCTGCTACATTCGGTTGCTGCAGTAAAGCGTTAAGTAGGGCTAGTTGGTACGTGATTCATGTGGCACTCGTGCCGTACAGTTGAAGTCTCTTTCTAGCTTTTACGGAAAACACTGAACTTTACCATGCGACACGAAATGTAGTGAATAGGAGCCCATATAATGGGTAATGAAGACAGTTCGGCCTAGTGACATTGCGGCTTTGCGCAATATGCTTCACTGTAAAAAACCACAGTACTTCTTTCATTCACGCATTACAGGATCATGGTACTCGACCGCGGCCGCATCGTGGAGTTCGAAGAACCGCGAGAACTGCTCAAGCGGGAGACATCCGCATTCTACCAGCTGGCCAAGGACGCGAAACTTGTCTAATTGCTACCCCGAGAAAGCTCTTTTTTTATTTTCCCGCTTCTCGGGTGTCCTGTTTTTATTATAGAGCTGAAAATTAAAATAAATTACTTTTCCTACTACTTATAACTCCAAAGAATGTTTGCATTGCTATGCTGATGTGCTTGATTTTTTTGCAGGTTAAAAGCACAGTATGTGCTTGTAACTTACAAAACAGTATGTGCTCGAGCATGATCCTCCTGAAAAGGACAAAAAAAAATAGATTGGTCTCTCTGTTTTGGGCTTTTCAAAATATGCGATCGTTACGTGTCTAGCGCAGCAATGTATGTGACGGTTATCAACGTGCTCAAGCTTGGAAGTACAACGTAAGCCGGAAGGGGGGGGGTGGATATTTTCAGACACTCTCATTTACTAGACCTCAAAAGATAAACAACCCAAGAACACCGTTGTGGCTATGTGGCCAAGATACTGCAGCTGTCATGCCTATTCTTCCTGCTAGTTTGCATAGCTAGGGGTGTTTTATTTCGAAAAAACATTAGACACCATATTTTGTGAAGCGCTTTCATTATAAAAGCACTCACAAGCAAGAGGAAATAAAAGCTTGCCCAGAGGTGCAAGTCCTGCCTTAACGCCATAGAGCCCAGTTGTAGATTCTTCGAAGAGATTCTAGTACAATTATGTCACTTTTTCACTTTTTCTGCTCTCAGCATTTATTTAAAATAAATTTTTCGGAAGCATGCCAATTGAAAGAATTTTATAATTTTCTTTCCACAAATTTCATGCATCAACAAAATTAGTCTTTTTTAATATATAACGTGATTATCATAAAAGAATCATATTTTTTACCTGCTTCAAATGACGAAGGCAGCATGAGGCATATGCATAAGGTGGTAACTTGAACATGGAACAGCGCCTCGCCTGTGCGGCCGTGGGACGTATCATATATGTGTTTAAAAGACATAGATAAGGAAACCTTTACTGCGAACGACGCATAATAATAATTGGTTTGTGGGGGGAAAGGAAATGGCGCAGTATCTGTCTCATATATCGTTGGGCACCTGAACCGCGCCGTAAGTGAAGGGTAAAGGAGGGAGTGAAAGAAGAAAGGGAGAGTGCCGTAGTGGAGGGCTCCGGAATAATTTAGACCACCTGGGGATCTTTAACGTGCACTCACATCGCACAGCACACGGGCGCCTTAGCGTTTTTCCTCCATAAAAACGCAGCCGCCGCGGTCGGGTTCGAACCCGGGAACTCCGGATCAGTAGTCGAGCGCCCTAACCACTGAGCCACCGCGGCGGGGCAAGAACGAAGCATACCGAAGCGCTAAATGCGACACAGCTCAAACGATGAAACAAAATGTGATTCAGGCTGAGTGTTATCTTTGTAATGATGCTCCTGAAACGATTGATAATTGCTTTATCAACAATTAGACCTGCATCCTCGTCTTCGGAAGAAGCTCCGGACGTCCTACAACCGTCTGAGGCCACCTGGGAACCATGCATGAGTGCAGCTGAGGTGGGCACTGACGCTAGGCTTAGTGCCTCCGCTGCAACGCTGGCGGAGGTAGCTATGCCGGCGTCTCTCGTGGCATCACCTGCCACGCAGTCGGCACCTGATCCGCGGCGCGAGGTCCAGCGTTGTGCCCCCGGTTTATCAGCAGATGCACCCCTCCTGCCTTCCCGAAATGCCGGATTGCTCGTGAGTGATCTGCCACCAGGGCACATGGCCATATAACTCTGCACCACCGCATGGGCCTAAACCCACACGGCATGATGAACAGGGCATTCCAATGGACTTATCGGCACCCCTACCCGTGCAAAAGTGCCCTCGCGAAACTCACAAGCGTCTCTCAAACGACAGCCAACCGATTCCACCTTCGGCAAGCGATGGATCCCAAGCTAAGCGCACTTGTCTTACGATCGAGACCTCGTGGAGCCTACACCCGGAAGTGTTGCTTGTTGCGCTAGTTGGTTATCCATGAAAATAGAGCAGCGCGTATCAAAACAGGACACAAAGGAGAGACACAGAACGACACGACCGCTCGTGTCGTTCTGTGTCTCTCCTTTGTGTCTTGTTTTGCTACGCGCTGCTTTATTTTCCTACACCCGGATCGTCTTCTTACAAAGTGACCATTAAATCCTTGGCCAACAATAGCCTCACAGATATACCGAACAAAATTTTACAAGCTAACATGGACGCGTGCCTCGGAACCAAAGGTTTTCGGGGCTTCACAGCCAGGACAAAGATCAACACCATTGCAGTGTGGCTTCCGACACTGACTGCCGTAGAACAGCTGCAAACGCTCACCAGTATTTCACTGACAAGCGAAATCTCAGTACCAGTACAAGTGTATTTAGTTGAAGGCTCCGACTTGCAGCGCTGCGTCGTCTACAACGTCGATATCACTGAGGATCAAACTGCCCTCCAGCGTGAGCTGTACTGTCCCACGCACCGCGTCATCCAGGCCCGACGCATGGGAAAGGGGCACTCTTGCATAGTCCCCTTGCAAGGCCCTCTGACACTACCAGCCCGTCTGTACTATTATTGCTGTATTTTACTGCCTCGGCCATATAAACCGAGTGTGGTATATTGCTGTAACTACTTCCGTGCTGGACATATGTGCAAATCCTGCCCCTTCACTGCTTCCGGTGAAAGTACATCGGAAGGGAAAGTGGCTTATCGATGCGGCCTTTGCAAACCCGATGACCACGATATAACATCTACAAGCTGTCCGACAAAATAACAGGCAACACAACAGGCTCGTCGTCGAATGACTAAGCATTGGCCAATACAAGACCGTATAACTTCATTGCAGACATCCAATCGGTTCGCAGCTCTCCAGTGGAATGACGACGAGTGGCCGGAGCTCCCTGAGCACACCTCGCATGATCCTTCAGCTCAGCAGTCTTCTAACGGTACTGTGCGAAAGGAACGCATCCGAAAACAGCCAGCAAAGCAGAGCAGTGTGCCTGAACTCCCGCATGACGATATGGCTGCCGTCGACGAACAATTTGCACGTCTTTTAGCGAAGGTCACCAAGCTCCGGCAACGCCGTGAACTACTCGCTCGATGTAGACGGGCAGCAGAATCATCCGCTGCATCTATCAATGGCGCAGGAACATCGCATTCCTGCCGCCCACAAGTGTCATTTCCTGCTGCCTCTTCCCAGATTACCGCACTGCCACTGGACCACTCTGCGACTTCTTTGCTCTGGTTTATGGTCAACCAGTTGTCCAACCTGACGTCCGTGATTCTACAGCACTTGGGCTAGTAACTAGAAATGGCAAGTTCCAGTCGTGCTGGTGTGCTGCAGTGGAACTGCAGAGGTATTTCCACGAAGGTGGGAGAGCTCAAGACCCGACTACAAATTCACAAGCTCCAGGTATGGGCCATGCTGCTACAGGAAACAAACGCCTTGCCATCGATTCCAGGCTTCAGTGCCTACATGATAGACAGTGCCTACATGATATCCTTCAATGATAGACCGTTGTGTACATACTTCTGCTCCTCTGGGAAAGGGGAAAGGCGGCGGTGTATGCGGACTCACGTTTTCCACATGTACGTATTGCTCTTGAAAACTGGTGCACGTCGTATCAAGAGGTAGTGGCAGTGGCTGCGAAACTTAAGAAGGGAACTGTTGTGGTCGTTTCATTTTATGTTAGACCAGCCGGTGGGGCTTCCTCCCGTATTAATCTTGGCTGGTTAACAAGTGTCCGTCGGCAGTATCCCGGGTGTCCGATTTTAGTCGGAGGCGACATTAATGCCCCTCTCCTGGATTGGAGGTATCCCACTTCAAGCCCTCGTGGCAGGCGTGGGCGGGACGCCTTCACGGATGCCCAATTTGTGCTGCTCAACCCTCCTGGGACAGCAATACGGCCAGTGCGCAAGACTCGCAGTGCTTCCTGTGCTCCAGACTTGACGTGGTGGTGGGGACCGGGTACTCCCTCCTGGCACATGGAGCCAGACTGCTGGGGAAGTGATCATCACCCTATCATCATCGGTCTTCACACCTCACATTTCCGACCTTTACGCTACAAATGTTCTGCGATGAACTGGGACAGTTTCTGCTCCTGTATGGACAATCTCTCCTCAGATTCTTGGCCAATCCTTGTTGAGCGCATACAAACTGCGCTCAACAGTGCTACAACTACCACCTGGACTGATGTTGGTCGACCGGCACCAGACCTCGGCCTTCTTAACTTGTGGGCGGCACGCCGTCAAGCCGAGCTGGCTGCTACGAGAGACCCTACTTCGTCGCAGGCACGTATGCGATTGCACTATCTTACAGCTAAGGCACGCAAATATGAACGTGACCTCTCTCGGCGGCAGTGGCATGTGTGGTGTGAACAATTTTCTGCTAAATCCTCGAATTCTTCTCTCTGGCGAACATTCCGTACAATGGAACGCGGTTGCCGTACGACTGACACAGCGGCAACCGCATGCTTCGCGGCTAAGTTGTCACCAGATGATTTCGCCAAAGAAGCAGCGCGAAATTTTTTCCCAAAATACTATGTTGTGTCTTCTTCATCTGCTAGTTTAAATATTGCAGGCATCCCAGCGCATGTATATCAAATGTCGTCTGATGTCGACGTAGATGGAATTGCGTCTCCATTCTCTATGCCTGAGTTGCTGGCTGCGATAGATGATGCGAAACGGAAAACAGCGCCCGGCTCGGACAATATTCTGTACAAGGTGTACAAGAACCTGAGTAGCGCTGCACTCCCTCGACTACTTGACACCATAAACAAAGTATGGTTGGATGGCGTAGTGCCCGAGAGCTGGAAATCCGCTGTCGTGATTCCCAAGCAGCACAAGTGATTGGTTCAACATTGGAACTGTATTGGCAAAGCTGGCCCTACAAGGGACCAGGATGGGACCATGCTGTGGCAACACTGGGCCGTTTACCTGTGCTGCTAGGGTTCCTATCTCGAAACCAGGAAAGCCTCCGACGGACCTCGCCAACTTGCGACCTATCTCCTTAACTCCTACGCTGTGCAAGCTGGCGGAGAAAATGCTAGCCACAAGACTGTCATGGTGGCTAGAGCAGCACGGTTTTTATCACCCAGCACAAATCGGCTTTCGTCCATATATTGGTGCAGAGGACGGGTTGGCTCTCAAAACATCTGCAGTTTTGTAATCTACCCACAGCGGCAATGTGCGTACTGTTTTAGCAATGGACGTTGAAAAGGCATATTATAACATCAGTCATGCAGCCATTCTGAACTCCATTGACATGCTTCATCTCCTTCTGAGAGTGCATAGTTTTGTCCAATCATCTTTAGAAGGCACAAAATTTGCAATACGCCTCAGCGGCGAAGCGGTCGGATCATTTGTTCCTCTCTGCGGCGTGCCTCAGGGATCAGTATTGTCGCCGACGTTATTTAATATTGCTTTCATCTCGCTGGGTTGGCGCTTACATGACATCCATGACATAAAATTTCTTCAGTACTCTGACGACATCACGGTTTGGAGTACTCACCAAGATCTCCGTACTCAGGAGGCTGCCCTTCAATCTGCCTTGGATGTTACCTGTAATTACGCAACATCCATCGGACTTCAACTATCCGTGCATAAAACAACATACCCGTCAGTCGCCAACCGCTGGGGGCGCGGTAAACTTGCTGCAATTCCAATCGGTCTTTGTCTATCAGGAACCCCACTACAGGAAAGTCCGAGTGTAAAAATCCTTGGCTTAACGATTCACCAATCAGGATCAGCGACTGCATGGCTTTCTCAGGCAAAAGGGCAAGCTATTTAGACTTTGGGTTTGATTAGAAGAATTGCCCCTAAAACTGGTGGAGCAGGCTTCTTCGTTGCACGGAAATTGGTGAGGGCAGTTCTGCAGCGACGTATTGTTTATCAAGCCCAGTTTCAACATCTTACAAGAGCCCGATGGGATCGCCTTGAAGCCGTGAACCGAAAGGCTATGAGGACCATTACGTGCCTTCCACGCATCACACCGGCCATAGCTTTACAAGAGAATGCGCAGCTCAATACCATTAATGA
This sequence comes from Amblyomma americanum, assembly GCF_052857255.1. NCBI lineage: Eukaryota > Metazoa > Arthropoda > Arachnida > Ixodida > Ixodidae > Amblyomma > Amblyomma americanum. Next base: position 75,148,968 of record NC_135505.1, on the reverse strand, counting down.
GCTGGTGCAGCAGCGCCGTGAAGCGCGCAGCCTTAAGGCCAGTTTATCGCACTCCACGCATGCACTGAGGACTTATGCAACGTCACACTCCAATCTTCAGCCGCCAGCGCCTGTTCTTCACCCATGGAAGTTTGTACAGCTCAGCGACAATCCAACAGATAATCGCCGGCCAACATGTGCTCATTCGGCATCATTGCTTCGCCAGAAATTTGAGGAACAAGATGTTCGCCTGTCTTAAGAATCCATTGTTGTCTACGTAGACGCAAACATAAAAGACTGCAAAGCAACAACAGCTATCTACTGCCCGTGCAGACCTGCCCTGAATCAAACCTCTTGGTTTCAGCTTCCGAACTCCCTTCGTCCTTTGGTGCTGAGCTCGTTGCAGTTCAAGAAGCACTCTGCTCTGTGGCCGACTTAACTATGCTCCCTACGGCCCGCGTTGTCATCCGCACTGACGCCTTTCAAGTTGTCCGGTTGGTACGACGTATTAGCCGCTGTCCGACGATATGTCAGGACATCCACCGGCTCGCGGCACGCATCCCGCAGCCAGTACGTATTGAGTGGGTCCCACGGGATCTGCTGACCTATCAAAGGGAGGCAGATTTAGCGACCCGCCTTGTGAATCCAAACTCATCACCGCCTCGGCTCCTTCATTTGGACAATTTTACCCTCCTTTCATCAAGAAAGGAGCTCCTCCGGCGCCGCACACGTGCTCTCATCCCTCCGTGTGCGGTAACCCTGCCCCGCGGTCTTACCCATGCAGAGGAGGTTGCGCTTAGGAGGATACGGGTCGGGGTTGCCCTCACACCAGCTATCACTCGGAAGTGGCCTCAGTACCGAGAATTGTTTCCTCGGCCAGGGTGTCCGGTATGTAAACACGAGGACATTGAGGCCGACATTCATCACTTACTGTGGGACTGCCCAGCTCTCAAGCCAGCAGGGATCCGGCACCTGATGGTTGCAGGTCTTTCACCAAGCAACCCTTCTTCATACATTGCCTGAATTCAGGGACCGTACCATCGATCTCTACTGGACTTCATCAAATCAGCTAACCTTTTCCATTCATTTAGATCATTCTTCACACCTTCACCCATCATTGATGCCCTGGGGCAATAAATTTTGCTTTAAAAAAAATGTTTTATGAACTGTAAAGATGCAATACTCGCCTTCGGATCATGCAACGAAAACTTCAAAAAGGCTTTATTTGCCTCCACGTTCTGCGCGATATCTGACTGTACAGCAATTTGTTGATAAGCCCTTTCCTATGTTAGATTTATTTGAATTGCACAGCGCCTGGAAATCACGCGCGATGGACCGATATGGAGAATCTGTTGTCTCTGCTGAAGACGATTTCAGCAAATCGATTGTGAATCTCACAAATAACAAAATTTTGTGCCCAGACTGAGTCTGAACCAGAGTAGCACTCACTCTTAGCGCTGTGTTCACTGCCTTTTTTCTAGTGTTTTGTTGCCTAGATGTGTCGCATTATGATGTTTTAGCTATTTTCTCCGAATTGACTCTTCTTTTGCTTCGTTGCTTAAGTGCGTTGAGTTGCACTCTTTTTTTTAATGTTTGTAGAGAGCTCGCGTTTTTAAAACCACGCATAATTGTAATTAATAACATGTTCAACGAAAGAAAAGTGTGGCGCAATAGATAAATACTGCGTTTTCGAATGCGTAAGAGAGTGGTTAGAATGTGTTTTTTTTTTTGCTGCCTCTTCTGCTCTTTTTGACCAAGTCCTAGCAGCAGAAAAATTAATTTTCATTTACATCTGGTAGTGGGTTTTTTCACTTTTAGGTAGCATTCTGGTGTGCTTATTAGAAAACCAGTCTCTCTAACTGTATTTTTACCCGTATTTTTTTTCCTGCTATTATCAGCGTGCAAACCAAATAAACCTCTGCCAATGGGCTTTATCTTTTGGGTTGCATTTTGAAACATTTGTAATCAAAATTTGCCGTTTAAAAAGCTTTGACACCAGCAGGATGGCGAAACCAGAAATGGCTGCACTGCAATGTAGCGAATGCGCATAAGACAACATCGCTCGACGGCGAATTTCAGGCCGTGGAGACTGTTCGCCTTCGACTGTGGATAGAGAGATAATGCCCCACAGAGTAGGGACATCTTTTGACACCTCCGAAAGTGGCGTGGCGAGCGGCTTCCGACAAGCTTGCAGATAGACAGCGGTTAAGCCAAAATATTACAATTTTCAATATTGTGTTGATAAGTATAAAATGCGGAGGCGCTTTGAATTGCGCAGCCTGGTGTATTGGCAGCGTAGAAGCGGCATACTTACGGTGTGCCCGTGTCGACGTACATGACGTCATGTCGTCATGTCGTTATCTCGTTGACTTGATGCTGTCGTGTAAATTAGCGAAAATCTCGCGCATCTTTCAAAGCAACCCTGGCCAATGTTTTAACGAATAGGTTTGAGCGCACAAGAAATCCACAAAAAGACATCACCAGCCGCGAACTTCCGAAGCACTCCTGCAACCAACAGTTTGTTCTCCAGCTTGACAACAGCATTGCGTTCTCGCCAAAAATTGATCAGTAGACCTGTCAAATTAAGATTTCCTGAAGCATTGTCTGTTACCACGTGTTACTTTCTGGTTTTTATTTTTTGGTTATTTTCGTTTTCACTATGAACGAAAAGCATATAACTGACTAAGGGGCAATAAAATGTGGTGCTGTTTTTCTCCACGAGAGCTTTACGGACTTTCGGGCAAGAATAACTTTTTGGCCAAGATACATTTCGCCGAATATTGTGGTACGCGCTTCGAAGACACTCGGTGGTGCAATAAATATACAAACGCAAGAAATGCTGTGCAAGAGAAAGCGGAAGGAAAGGCTTATAAAAGATTTCTTTGAATCTAAGGGTATTTATGAAATAAGGTAGTCTAAATGCCGCGTTACACAGAGCATCTTAATAATTCATTTCTTTTTGGCGGCGGTTTGCAGCATCATCCCACGGTCTCCATCGTAGTAAAGCCATTGTGCCAGTCAGAGTTCAAGTGGCCAAGGCGACGTCAGCCGCGAAGGTGGTCCACGCAGCTGTGCGCCGTTACTGTTCTCGTTGTAGGCGCTGACAGTGAATGTGCACTCCTTCGCACCGGACGGAAGACCTGCGCAGTGAAGGAATTAGAACGGTGCAAGGATCAACCGTGATGAAAAGTTTTCGTTAGTGCCTTTAATTTCCACACTTAATTCATTTGGGGACCCGGGAACCAATATTATGTCAAGAATCCTACATGGCAGTGCTTCCGTTTAGGCTGATGATTGCTGCAACTTTTTATTTAAAAAAGCCATTCTTTTATGAGACGCACAGTGAAGGCTTGCACTATGCGCATTAAGCTTCTGTTGCTAGCATTTCAAGTAGGAAATATTTTGGGCCTTGAAGCACAATATGCGGACTTTCATTAATAATACTGTCACATTGCCAAACTTATTATGTAGGTTGCAATGCTGTAGTTGCTATCACGCTAAACTGAAAACCTGGTCACCCTTGTGCGTAGGAAAGCACCCCACTTCTGTCGGGCAAAGAGCCACAAAACCATTTTCTCTAAAGTGCTAAACCTAGCAAGTTCAACAGTTTATTTCTGCTTATTAATATTCTCATCTATGCTATGTGTCACGAAAATACATGGGTCATAATAGACGAAATGTTTAACATTCTTTGAATTCACATAGTTGTTCAAGAAGAAAACACGACAGGAGCTTTCGAGAAATATTGTCATGACAAACATCTTCGCCTGCAAGATAGTTTCACTCTTGTGCTTACTGTTCGAGCCAGTCGACCTCAGAGGTCATTTTTAGAGGTCTTTACCAAATTCACAGCACCTCTAGGGGATTTGGACGAACAACACCTTCCCACAAAATCTTTTCAACTTTACAAAAAAACACGTACGGATTAAGAGGCTGACGTGTGAACAGTGAAGATGCTATCAAGTTTTCATGCTTACACTCTATATTGATAAGCGACTAAGCCGCTTTACACTTCAGCTTCGAGAAAAATGGAGCATAGCAAATTAAATGATAATTGCGTACCTTTCCTTAAGTAAACCGCAGTTGCTATGCTTTTTTAAAGGGCTGACTGCCGACATAGGAAACGAGAGCAAATTATTTTAGTGACAGTTATGAGACAATATAGCTTTAATCAACTGACCACTTTCTGCTAGAGTGTATTCACAACTCTTGGTAGCCTTAAGACTATAGTTCCGTTTTGAGGATACGATGGGACTAGACTCATTTTGAACGTCCCTTTCACGCCTTCTTAACTGTCTCGCTGAAGATCCTTCCTGAGTCTCTCTGACTGCCTTAACGGCGTGGTTACAAGGATACTCATTGTGTGTTAGACCTCTCTAGGTTAATTTTGATTTGGTCAAGAGCCTTTTATATATACGCACCAATTCGTGGGAGAAAATTATTGCGATGTCCCAAATTTTGTTTTCACAACCAAAAGGCCATGCTAGCATTGAACTCGAAAGTATCATAATAAGTCATACATGCCTGTTATAGCAATAATACAAGAGCAAGAATTTTATAAGGAATACAAAAAACGTAATTCACTGAACTCCCATTAACTTAAACCTTGGTTCTGTATTCCGGGTTACGGAGTCGAAATTTACGCCTACTAGATGAAAGCATGTCGCTTAATGCGTAGTGGCCAAGGGCTGCAAGCAGTTCTCACCAGAAAGAAGGACGAAACGCTCCACTGTTGTTGTAGCCATGTATCCTGAATTGTCGCACTCTCCAAACACGGAATAACCACTGAGCGGGCCAGCGGGCAGTACACTTCCTCCCATTGAAGAGTAAATGATCCTTCTTTTGTAGCATTTATAGAAAAATCAGTAGGCTCGCTTGGTTCTACATGAGAGCCAAGATACAACATTGTATTTTTATTAGAATGAACGCAATAACTCTGTTGCCACCCTGCTGTATAAATTGACAAAGGGGCTATTGTACTAAGGGGAAAAAGCACAAAATGGCATTCTTTTGACCGGTTGTAATGATTTCATCTGTGGGCCACCGTCAACTTTGGAACGCAGGGACATCGAGAGAGACGGATACACATGTTCCGTGTTTAAACTGGTCTCTCTACGTTCGCTCGTCACAAAGTTGACGCTGGTCCAAAGATAGCTGAGGAGCAATATTTAGTTTTTTTGTGTGCAGCTCCTTCGGCCGTCTACTTATAATAGATTATTTCAAGCAAATTTTGAGGCTTGCTATTTTATTCTAATATACGTTGCTCCATACTCATAGAGAATTAGGATAACAATTACTGTAGGTGTGCCGCCACCGTCTTTCATACCCGCCGCTCATATCTCCCTCAGTGCCACATGTGAGGCGATGCGGCACCTTACTTGTGATTGAATACCGCTCCGGCTCTGCACTCATGTGCCAAATGCTAATATGCCGAAAGATATTCCCTGGCATTCCATCTGCGACTACACACTTGAACACAGATGGAGTTCCCATCGTTTGTGTTCTCTACCTGCTATGAAAAGACAACGCCAGTAGAAGCAGCTTGGCTACGACGTCCAGCGGTGGAGCAGCGCAGTTAGCGCAGACACAATCGCATTTCTAACCTGAGCTATCTACTGAATCCTGTGGAGTTGGTTTGGATGGTTCTCTCGCCACTTGTCTCGTTTAAATTAGAAAGAAAAACTTGTCAAGAATGCGGAATAGGACAAAATTTATTCTTACTTTTTTTAAACAGCGCAAAAAAGGCGGACGCATACAAAAGGGACACAAAGGACACATTGCTTGTCCGCGTCTTTTGCGTTGTTCAAAAGAAGTATAATCCACCATCTCCCGCAGGTCTACCCCTGTAAATTTATTCTGTTCGACAAAAAAACTAAAAAGCTGTCGCTTCGAGGAACAATTTAGAAGCGGAGCTTATAGTCTGAAACAGCAAATAATTTTTCTGTAGCATTTGCATACATGCTGAAATGATAGAAACAACCCATTCATGTGAGCTGATTGGCTCTCATTCGCAGCTTTCGCACTGTGCCCCCTCTCTTATCATCACTGTACGACAACCGTACTAAACAACGTAGGAAATAAGGGAGGATGAGTGGAGAAGCAAGATACCATCAAACCCATTTAGAGCTGCAATTAACGACCGTTTATAACCTCATTTTTATTTATAATGTAAGATATCAATATAAAACTCAATATATCCGCAGACCATACGAATGCAGTCTTGCATTTTTTTCTATTAACGTTGTCGCTGTCGTAAAAAGCCCCCCACATTGGTTTTCTACGGCAGTCTTACCTGTTCAGTGTAATCGTCAAAAACAGTCTAAAAGAAACATTCTGGCACATATCAAAAGAATGGATTATTTCCATCAATATTTACTCAACACTATAGTGCAATTTTATAATTTCGAAATTTTTTTTCTGGAAATGTTGAGCATGTGAGGATAAAAACAGGTTTCAATGAATTCTGAGATTACATGTCTATTAAATACCAATTTTCGTATTAACATAACTAATATAAGCTCAACGTAGCAACCAGTATCACTTCTAAGGGGGATTAAAAATCGAGAAATTTTGATTGCCCATAGGTCGTCAGTCTTACCACTCATTGCCGTCATGATGGATGTTGTTGCAACATTGCCGCACCCATTTTGATTACATCCTCTTACAGATAGTTCATACTTTCTGTACGGCTCCAGCCCGGAGATGATTGCGTAACCCTTTGTTTGTTTCGGTGTCCATCCTTCCAGCGTTACGATCTTGCAGTCCGGTGAAATTCCACATCTAAGCCATTCGCCGTTGTCTGCGGAAACCTGTGGCGACAAAATGCGAAAAAATCACAAACGAAAGAAGCAACCTTTAGTTCTTCACATAAGAGAGATCGATAATTTCTCCATCTTTACTGGAGGTGGCATCTAAAGGGATCAATTCTCGTTTGTACATTTCTCTCTATAGCGAATTTAACTTAAAATGCTATATCTTCAAAGTATAAAAGTGCGCCTTCAATCTGAATAATCAGTGATGTGCTCTGTGATGTATACAACTTAAAATACTTCAGCGCTCTCGATTCGAAACACTAGTGCGTTGCAATAGGTCTCAATGCACTTCTCATGGCTGCGGCATGTGATATAGAATCGTAGCATGCAAAAAAAACTACATAATCTTTGTACAAGAAGGACATGAGGCAACATATGAGCTTGAGCCATGGCACCAAAGGGGTAAAAAAAATTACAATATAGGGTCTGCTTGCGATTACTAGGCAGTGTTCGAGCTGTGTTGGCAGTGAAGAATACCAATGTGCTCTCGTGGTCTTGAGCTTAGAATTTTCTTGTTTTGAATGATTTATGTGCCACTAAGCTTCATTTGCGGATCAAAGCGAGCTTACGGCACGAATAAAATTTGGCTGACATGAAGCCACTTGTAGAAAACTCGCGTACAATTTGATGAACAGTGTAGCCTTCAGCAACGATGCAGTCTTCCTATCAGGTACGCTAGTCCAACAAAGTTTCTAGATCATAGCTCTCTCAACCCTGCTAAATACATTTTCGAGACTTCTAGAAGCTCTGAAACATATTGCCACTATCAGAAACGAGCACTAGAACAAATGATTCTTTCCGCCCCATCTAGTTCTGGCTATAAAGACTTGAAGGCACAGGCACTGAAAGAAAAAAAAAAACTTGCTTGTTGCACTCGATTACGCTTAGATATGAGATGTACTGTATTGCACTCGCTATACTGGAACCGTAATATATTCCTTCTGACCACAACTTAATAAGTCGACAAAGACAATTACGATAAAAAAGATCTGCTTCCCCAAGCAATGCTGTCCTCGTAATTTGGCACAAGGTGTTTCAGCAGTCTGAGTACCGTACGATTACCACCACTTTATGAAAACCCTAGCTGAAAATGCACCCCCCCCCCCGTCCCCCCCCCCCTCCTTAAAAAAAAGAGAGCTATAAGAAGCCAAACAATTTATTTCGTAGACAGTCGGTGCGTGCCATGTGCTAGTTTTAGCGCTTAAAGTACATTCATCTTACATGGACGTTATGGTCCACAGTATATAGCGATAAGCCTACCCTCCTACTCCCATGCACTCAGCATTGAGCGAAATAAAGTGCTTATGTTTGTGAGGCTTCTCAGCATGGCAGTTTTCGTACACAAGTAAACCACTTTTATGGCACGTGCGGTTGGCGTCCAGAAGCTCTACATGCGATTTGAGAGCTGTCGCACTAGAGGACTTAATATTTTTTTATTGTGGACAGGCATCGCGCAGCAGACGCACGTTTTGCTATTGCACGCTTTACTTTGAACTTCCTACTGCTGCCGCACGCCTATGGAGCAAGATCAGGATTAGCAGCTGAACACAATAGTGACTGAACCTCAGAGGAGGCTAGGACAAAAGCACCTTACTGATGTATTTTCAAGAAATCAGTCAGGAAGGACAGCTTTCACGTTTTTTTATAATTATATCCGTACTGTGCTCAGCTTCACCGAAGAAAGTGCCGATTTTGTTTATGTGTACCAGTCAAGTGCTTACCCGCATCCCAAGCGATTAAGAGCGGATGAAGTCCACCTAGAACGCACGTAAGCTTAGCGAATACAGTAGCCAGCTATTCGTTTCTATACCTGCCTTGTCATAGCAACTTCTTAATGTGAACAACGCAAGCAGAGGCGCCTGTTCATTCATCAGATGTACAAAGACAGGTAGCGCTTGTGATTTTTCTATGAAAGTTTCTTTTGGGCTAGGTTTCATTCACCGCTATTCTCGGAGATTATCTGCCTCACTTGTATGCTGCTTCCCACAAGCTGCCCTACACGCAAGCGGAATCTGTTGTAGAGATAGAAATATTTAATTTAATGTTTTCAGCGCAGCCAACGAGGGCAAAAATTATTAATTTCACATGTTTCTTTGGAGGTACGAGCACATTCCGGTTGAAAAATTTCTGAGCGGGGCTGCCACAGAGTGCCGTCTGAGATGTGTCTTGAAAACGACTATGTAGAACGAGAGCCTGTTTTAGTCGAGAAGCAAGGAAGAAGAAAGGCTTCAACATAGCAGATGACTAGTAAGAGGAAATACGGTATGCCTAGTTCTATGCATGTTGTCGCACTGTTGACTGGAAATACACGACACTTCCTACAACATAATTTGGCAATCTAACCTAAACTTCTAGACATACGGCATATACTGCTTACCTCAACGTAGCTGACGGTGCTGTTGACAAACTCGCCAAACACAACCACGACATCGGGAGCAGTTTGGAAGCTTTCTGTAGACAGCGTTGCAGCCAGGGGTACTGTTTAATGTACACATTGCAAGAATTAGGCAGAAAGGTTCAGAAAACGTTTTTTCCTAAACGGCTAAAATATACTAAGGTTCCTGTGAAAACCTAAAGAACATCAAGACAGAAAAGTGTCTCAATAATTGCGTAGGACAGCACTTCTCTTTCAGTTTTTCCTAAGAATAACAATACGGCATTTTTTTCTCGACATCGTAATGAACTTCAAGACCTAATTAATATCATTTTTTTAGCAGGAAAAGCGTTTTTGCTTGAGTTCTAGACAAAAATTTTTTTCTTTTGTGTTAACTTTTGTGACATGAAGACATAATGAAATTCCAAGTTTTCAGGCGGCTGAGCATGTAGAAATTTTTCTGAATATTCAAATACACTTATACACGAGTTTTTTTTTCCCCCTGCAAGCTAAGAAATTATCTCTTGAAGGGTACAGAGTAGAAAGTACAGAGTTGTTAATTACATACATTGTAACGTACCGGTCTCTATAATTTTTAATTGTTTCTTTTTTGCTGAAACTATACCAAATTATAACCGGCATACGCAGGAAACTGAACTAGAAGCTCGCTTGACCATAATTCAGGAATTAAATAGGAAAATATTTTTCGCAATGCTCTTGTGCGTGCGGTGAATGGCCTGACTGGTGATATCAAGCGGTAATCACATGCATAAAAATTCCTAAAAGAGTAAGAGACTTTATTTTGGCCGCGCGTTTTGTTTTCTATAATGATTTGAAAGACGCTACTATGCAAGAATCGCCATGTGATATGCGCGTACGAGAGCTGAATAATTCATAGTCGAATTTTTCTGTGATGATATTTCGGTTTCGATTTTAGCCACCGAACGTTGGCTGTGAAGCAAGAGAGGTTTTAGATGACGTGACGCATGAAAATCTGGGATATGGTCACTGCTTTATCGTTTTAGTTCACTACAGTGCTGAAGCCAGCCTTCCTAAAGATCCGGAATAACAACGAAGATCCGGAAGAAGAATCGATTAGGTTGCAGTTTTTCATGCCTCACGTGATCTATGTCCTTTGTGTTACGTCACAGTCATTTTTCTGCTGTTGAAGCTGAAACCGAAAGTCCACGAGAAAGAAATTTGATTATAAAATATATAGCGATCGTGGGAGGATACCACATAACATTCCGTGTATCATAATGTCTTACGGATTGCTGCAAACAAGAAAACAACCACCCAAAAGTTAGATGTCTATACTCCTTTAAAAGGACTAAAAATAAAGCTGCATGCATTGTTCTGTAGAAAACCAAGAGGTATATGTACGGGCAGGCATTCGTGTGCCGACACAAAGGCAGTGTTGTCAGTAGAATAACCCTGAATTGCAAGCACAAGAATAGCACAGAGCACAGTAAAATATTTGAGGGAACACCAAAGCGCCGCCTTAAGATTATGACGCGATGGCTTCAAGACGTTTCAAGAAAACGCAGCATTAATTTTTCAAGTCAGGTAATTTCAGGCACACATAAAGAAAGGGGAATTATCTTTCCTGTAATGCCATTAAGCTAATATCTATAGTTCACTTTTAAGCATTTACTTAGGGCACCTGGTTGCCGAAAGAGATTTTCTAGCTGTCCGTTAGAAATACTCGTATTAGCTACGAGAGTTATTAAATATGGGTTGCCCTCGGCTTTCCTGCTCAAAAAATTTAGCCGTCAACGCGGCTTTGTAAAACCGCCTGCACTGATATGACTCGTGCTCAGTATTGCCCAATACTGCTCGTAACACCAAGCCACAAATTCCAGTCAACGCTTTCTGCCTCCCCTGCGCTGCGCATTCCCGTGCTCCAGCACAAACGGTCTGGAGTACCTGGAATGCTTACTTTAGAGCAATAGTGGCGGGCTTTCCTGCAACAACACGTGCAGAGGGCCGAACACATGTCTTGAACGACCGAGCTGTGTATTCCGCAGCTCCCGAAGCCGCTGCGCCCAGGCCGGCAAAAATTGCAGATGAAATCCTATGAGCTAAAATGCGCAAACTTACTTCCAGGCTATTTTTAACCAAACGTTATGGCTAGATATCGCATGTTCAGCCCGAAACTCATGCCAAGACGTGTTCTAGACAAGCGTTTTGCCCTCTGTACATAAAAAGTATGCCCTTAGCAAGGAGGATATGAGAGAATAAAAAAAAAATGATGGTCAATTTGCGTAGTTAGGCCAACTGCCAATCCACCTTTTTCACGACGCGACTGCGCATGCGCCCATCCCCTGGCGGCGGCGTCGCGAAACATATTGGAAAGATCGCACGCTCCACTCGAGACCGGCCGTGGAAGTGTAAACAAACCGGCTTCTTACGCGGGGTGCGTTGCTGCAGCCGGCGGGCGTGCAGCGCGACGCATTTGGCGATGCATACGACATGTGTTACATACGGATGCAATGTCCAATATGTGAAGGGAAGCAAACTCGGATTTTATCGCTTTCCGAACGCTTCCCGGGACCGCCTTCGACGCAAAGCGTGGATAAAAGTAGTTCGCCGGCTCGACGATCGTGGCCGCCCTTGGGCACCGTCAAGCACGTCAAGACCGCGCGAGAATCACTTTGTGACAGGTACGGTTGAGGTACTGCGTTTAGATGCATGTGCAGTCTATCACAAAAGGTTTTATTCATGGCCAGGAAGGCCTCGAATGTCACCGCGGCATTTATACTTCGTTCCGACGCTTTTTGCTTTTTCAAGCAAGAAGGCCGAATGGGCAGGTGCTGTGAGCCGCTCTCAACGCGCGATGGCGCTGACAACGAAAAGAAGCTACGGGAGCATTCACGCATGGTGCTAGAGTTTTGTCATAATCTTCTATGAAAATTTCCTTGTTTATGCCACTACACCCTGGCCAATCCCCCGGTGTGGGTATGTGTCAGGTATTAAGAGGCAGAAGAAGAAGAATGTGAGTTATGCGTGTGTTCGCATCATATCCAAGATGAAGAGTGCTGCGTGGTATCGCCGGAATGACTCAATGTGCGCCCCTCGCGCTCGTCTTTATAGACGCGCATGCTTGTTTAACGTATGCAGCGGTGTGCTGTGGGAAAATAAAGTGAAATTCTAGCAGAGCTGCCATGTTGCGAGTACGCTTGTGCTTTAGTAGTTCGTGTAGCTATTCGGCAGCGCTAGAGCACAACGATTGTTTGTGAAAACTGTTGTCCCCAGTCGTTTTCTGTGCTACGGCGTGCACGATGTAGTATCCGCCTTATAATGGATGGCATGCATACACAGCGGAAAACGCCAACCTCACTGATCGGGGATATTTCATTGAACATTATGCTCCGAATGTAGCCTTCATCTCTGAAGCGGCGGCCCTTGCTCAGCTGGCGTTCGCATCGCATGCGGGTTGATCGTAGATACTGAAGAAGTTGCTCTTCGGTGGGCACAGCAGCCTGCTTCGGACTTCGCAGCCAGCCATCAGCCAATCCCAGAAATCCTCCAGGTACCAGGTGCTGCCCAGGACAGGCCATCGTTGACAGATTCCAACAAAACGTGCTCCGCAGCGGCACTCAGTCCGGCCGGGTTCGGCGCACAGTACCCTTCCAGTGAGGTTCTAGTGTTCTACGCGAGTTGGCAGCACAGGAATATGAAAAAGGCGGATTAGGTGCGCTAGCAGCTCGGTTTTCCCTTCGGTTCCGGCGTTCAGATCCCGTAATCCCCTATGGCAATTTCTAGGATAGCGATAATGGGTTAATATCCATATATGCGGAAATGATCGTTCTCTCCATTCATTGATACCTGCGAGCCTTTTTGCCATTCCTGGCTGCGTGCTGCAGCGGCCAAGTTTAGATGCGCCACTGCTCTTCTAGGGCAGGTCCTGCTAACGGTGGCCCTTGGGTTGCTTGGGCCCAAGACATAATAATCCTACACTTCTAGCTGATTTTCAAACAACGATAAATCCTTTATAAATCCAGGTATACATCCCATGCCTTCATACTCGTCCTTACATTATCCTGCCTCGTACAGCACTGATAAATTTTAACCGTGGCCCTTTGGAAGTTTTTTTCTTCATTTTTTCTTGGGAGAACTTGAAAGATTTGTACACAGCCTGGCCCTCCGCCACCGCAAACAGGTACCCCCGAGGAAGTCGGTACGACGAACCGCCCAGGGAGAATCAATCTGAGCCGCCGGTAGGAAGCATTGTTCACTGAAACCCAGAACCCTCGTGTGCGTTCTTACCCACGTGCTTGTGACAACTTAGCCGTTTCCTTCTCTACCATTGCAACTGTCTGCTCACGGGGAATAAGTGAAACCGAGTTCATGTAAACAAGCTGACATTGATCAGCTCGATCCCTTGACTTTCGGGCTCATGTAAACAAGGCAAATGTCATGCGCAGCGTCTCCTAGTTTGCTCACGCATGCACAGCTGTGCCCAACTGTATTTTGTCTGTTTGTTTGGTTTTTGTACGCCTGTCGTCGCCGCGCTGCCCATATCCCCCACAGCGTCGTCCTCTCCCTTTATCTTGTTTCGCCATCTCTTTCTTGACCGTCTCCTCATTGCTAGTTTTTTCCCAATTTTTTATACTTTTTTTCCGCATCTCGCCACCTTACCCCTCTCTACTGCCATGACCTCCAATGTTTTATTTATTTTTCATCTTTTGCTGTTATTGGCGTGTTACTTTATTTTTCGCTCTCCTCTGCAGTTCACAAGCTTAAAACGTCACTCTAATGCGATACCACTGCTGTCCTGAAAAAGACCGGACCGCGGTCGAAACATGGGTTCGGATCCCACCGGCAGGATGGTTGTTTTTCTTTCTGCTTTATAAGTAATTTTCTTTACGCGATAGATTAATCGAAGTATTATTATTTCACTGTTCAGCACTACATACTAAAAATTTAACATTCCCCTGTGCACCCTGGTATCAATGACTGTTGGCTCCCTTCACACACACACACACACACACACACACACACACACACACACACACACACACACACACACACACACACACACACACACACACACACACACACACACACACACACACACACACACACACACACACACACACACACACACACACACACACACACACACACACACACACACACACACACACACACACACACACACACACACACACACACACAACACACACACACACACACACACACACACACACACACACACACACACACACACACACACACACACAACACACACACACACACACACACACACACACACACATATATATATATATATATATATATATATATATATATATATATATATATATATATATATATATATATATATATATATATATATATATATATATGAGCAGGTCGCCGACCTTCCGCTGGGCAGGATAGCAACCTGCCACAAACCAGCTTCAGACAAAAAGCACTCAAAGACACAACGTCCAAATGCGGCGACTGGCCGCTACAATTGCCAGCGAACTACAACTGAAGCTGCGGCTGTGGGCGCAACGCCGGCATATTTTCTTTGCACCAAAGTTTTCTACAGAGAAGATATCGGGAAGACAAACCAACAATTTTACGGCCATTTACACTGCACCGTCCGTTACAGGAAATCTTGAACTCTGCCCACAGATAGAAAGTAACCAAATATACACGTGCCTTCTATTAGAATACTTAAGTACATATATTTCATTTGTAATTTATGGGAACGTGCTTGGACTTATACAACGTACAGTAAAAGGCAGGTGTTCTTACCGATCGGCCAAGTGCTTACGATGGCTTTCACCGCAGGGCCATACTCCCTCTTCCCAGGCACATATTCCAAAGTGGTGCGTACCTGTACCTCATATTGCGTTCCTGAAAGCAAGTCATTAATGCCTATTGAACTGTTGGCCGTTAGAATATTCCGGTAGGATGCATTCGTCTTCACCACCAACTCGAATTCTATATTCATTCCTGGGGCTTCTTGAGAGAGCTCGCAGTCCCACTCCAGGTAGATGGAGCTCGTGTTGTTTGATAGGACCGTCGTGAACACGGGCGAGGAAATTTCTGAAATAGTTCAAATAATGAAATACACTGAATTAAGACGGGTAACCCGCTCTTACGGAGTCGTCTACAATATATACGTTTTATAAAAGCACAGAAGCTGCTTTTCAAAAGCGCTTCTTTCGCCGGTTGCCTTAAACGTCTATCATTATGAGTTACGTTATGTGTAGGAACCTAATAGGTTATTCAATATTGAGTTGTCATTTCAATGTTTCAGACAAAAATATTAGCCGAGCTGATCCGGAAAGAGGCATTTTCTTCCCTATGAAGCCGCGCATGTGGGAAGCAGCAGAGAATTGCTAAATTTCCAGACAGCCTAATACATACTATGTGCCGCGGGCCACGCATTGTCTTTCCGAGGTTATTGTTGGATGATAATCAAAAACATCTCTGAATTAGCTTTGAACTTTCGCTTTTTATTGTCTGCCCGCACTCATTGCCTTCCTGCGTTTGGCTCATGGATTTATGAGACATCTATTTTTACTGCGACAATTCTTGCAGCATTCGTCTGCTCTTAAATGACTGCTTATTCCTGTGAACATCTGTGCCATCAAGTTGTTTGGGTGTCTTTTACGATTGCTGCTTGCTCAGTTATGGACACAAGGTTGTCCGTAACTCTGTAAATACGTTCGCAAGTATTCGTGCAGATGGCTTAATTGCAGGTGGCCGGGAATCAAGGTAGCTTAATAGCTGCTCAGCTAAGTAAAGATGCATGTAGAAAGAAAACGACTTAGTAGTCTTCGACGTCTACGATAGAAGATTCTTGGCAGCTCGCATCTAATCACTGAGGTGGTGAAACTCAGTGTCACATCCAGTTACTTTTACTCATTTAGCATAAACGAACGAGTAAAGTGGATTCTCAAAAAGCGCACAGGATTAAAGAAACGAACAAAAAGAAAGGACCAGTGAAATTCAGACGCAGTAATGGAAACAGTTGAACAAGGTTCGAAACTAAATTTGTCTATGCAGCTTCTTTGTGCAGACCATACAGTGCCTTGAAGCTAAAATGCTGTCGTGTTATATTCTCCTATTCAATTAGCAAGAGGTTGCCTAGACCGGTTTCACTGAAATTATTAATCCCTTGTCATGAGAAAAATTGTCATCTCTTTTGTAAAGCTTTCAAGCAGACCAGCTTGAAAACTGTATTTGTCTGTGGTGCCCATAATGCTTTGGTTCTTGTGGTGCCCATAATGCCTAATCAATTAGCAAGAGGTAGACTGGACTGGTTGCCCTGAAATTATTCATCCCTTGTCATCAGAGGCTTTTGACTGACATAATACTCGCGTAGAGGTGGCATGCGAAGCGAATCGAGGCAAAAAGAGATTTTTATTTTGTTTTTCCTCGAGTCATGTAATATTTGAAGATTTGAGGCTTGCACACCCCATTTGCATGAAATCTAAATATTTTGCAGTGCACGGAACTCTAATGAATATTTTTGGGACTTAAGCAGTTGAAAACAAAGGTTTTAATACCTAAAGGAGGCGTCCGAAAGACGACGCCCATGTCTTGGCTGCAGAGGGAGGCCCCGCAAGCCTTGACGCGGACCTCGTACTCGCTGAACGGGGTGAGTTCAAACACGGGAAGCGTGTACGCGGAAGACTCCTCCTCGCTGCCTCCTACTAGGAGGATGATCTCTTTGCCATCGCTGTCGGTGCACGATGGTGTCACTGACAGCTCCTGCAACAAAAGTATTAAGGCCAATTACTCGCCACTGCTGTACGTCAGAGAATTCTGAATAAAGCCTCAAAAATATTGCGAAAGCGCGAGTCCTGCAACACTGATTTGTTCACATATTCTGTGCCTGTTTTAATTGTTTCTGTTGCTGTGGAGATATTACATATTTTTCAATATACAATAACATTGCAAAGAAAACTTCGTGATCATACACACGCTTCAGAAAAACTGACATTGTGCAAGAAGGCTTTAGTAATTCTAGAAAACTTAAAAACAATATATGATAATATAAAATCCTTTATTTCACTAATGAAGTCAGGGAGTTAGGGAGAAAAAGCTCAAAATTGAGCTTGACTAGTTCCCAGCTCCCCAGAAATCAGAAATTAAAGAAAAGAAGAAGAAAAAATTGAATAAACTGGTCGAACAGATCCTTCAAGGGCTACCTCAGTGGTGACAGAGTGGTTTAGGCATGTCTTGGGTATCAAATTTTAATATATTTTTAGAAATCAAAGTAACTTTTCATCGCAAAATTGATTTTACTAGCATTAAGTGATAATGAAGCCACTGTTATGAGTCATATATACCCAGATATAACATAAAGAGCAAAAAGATGAGACTGCCCCAGTTTGCAAATCAATTTCAGAGATTCAAAGAGAGTGCCCTAGGGAAATTAAGAGAATGTGGGGTACTTTTTAACTTCCACATTTATTATTTTAGTGTATGCTTATTTCCTGTAATGCAATGCATTATTTTTAATGTATATGCTTCTATTATATCTGTTGCTTGCTTCCAGTCTGTGAAATGAGTGCTGTCTTATTCACTTGCGATAGGTGTCCATACTTCTAGGAAGGGGTTACGATTAGTCATGGAACTTTCTGCAACCTTCGACGTAGTTATTAATTGCACAGCTGTCTTCCATATCAACTATGTTTTTCTGTTACCTGCCAGATGATGTCGTTGAATAGAACGCAATAACTCGACAAAACTGCGTGTTCTAAGCACATAAATTATCGAAAGTTATCACTGATTTCAGTACTCCAGCACCTCTTTCTGGGAGTGTGCTGGCACCAGTTACGACATTATAATGAGAGCAAACATGTAGCTTAGTAACATATCTCCCTCCCATGTGCATATATATTTGTGCTCTTTGTTTTGAGTAAATTTTATTGCCTGCGAAAGTCATCTTGAATCATATTACCTCTTTTATCATGAATGTTTTTATAAAGCATATCCTCGTTCGACGAAAAAGGTTTCTGCTTATGACTATCAGTCAAACGTTTCCTTGACCACCCGTATTCAGAAGAAATATTAATAAGCAGCATCAACCGAAAGGCCGCTACTAAACCCACCAATCGCTAACGGGTATAGTTAGTTAGTCGTTTTTTTTTAGGAGTTCGTGAGAATTTTTTAGAGCCTGGCCAAATTTTAAGATGTTTTAAAGAGCAAGAAATGTGGTGTGACTTACAGCGTCCTGTTTGGTGGCCAACTTCGATCCGCTTTTTCAGATTTCCGACGTTCATTTATATTCGATACATGAGGCTATGGTTGTGATACCACAACGCATTGCTCTTTTCAATGTACTTTCCCACAGCGACTACTGCTCAATAAATTATATAAAAAGTGGCGGAATGCTGAACTTGAGCTTTGAAAGTGTGATTTGCGTTACGCATTGCTATATATTATTCTAGTTAGATATGGCCGCTGTTTCAGGCTTTTAAAACATCCCTCAGTCTGTACACAATTTTTAAGGGTATATTTTCATGCGTAGCTGCTTAAGGAATTTATTAATAAAAAACAAAACTCTGTTAAGAAATTTTCTATCGGGGAGGTGATCAAGAAACTTAGGAACTTACCGACGAAAAATCAAGTTTGGACATTTCTTCTACACATTTTTGTTCCAATGATCTTCGCCTAATAAATGCCACCTGAAAAGATTGAAACATTGAACAGCTAGCGATTGAATAAAATTATTTGGGCCGTTATTCAAGGACACTACGAGTATTCATATCGTGCAGCAAGAAATGTGGAGCTTTAATAAACGGCGACGCAATTTTAGAATGGAGAAGAACATTTTCAGCATATTGAATAGGTGTAATTTTATACTGCTAAATTACTGCCCTAAGACTTGGTAATGCCTAATCGTGCGTGCTGGGCAAAGAGGCACCTGTAACAGAAAATCGACTAACGAACGTTGGGAACGTTTTTAGAAAAGAAATTGCGCTCTCTTGGCGGTACGCACTACTGGGGACAAAAGATTCCCGGACGCGAGCTCTACGAGAATCGTTTATTTTAGCTCGACCTCACAACCCAGTCGCCTGATATTGTATGAAGGCATTAAAGAAAGAAATGTCCCTTAATCTCTTCACAATATCTGGCGATGGAGTAGAGAGGTGGAGCTACAATAAATGTTTTTTCTAGAACTCGCGCCCCGGAAACTCTTGTCCCCAGTAGTACAACCGTGCACAATGTCGAGAAGTTTGGTCAGAATGAAGCAGTTTATCAACTTATCGCTGAAAAATTTTGACAGCGCTTTTTACGCCAGCAATTGTCGGATGCAGCTCGCTAAATTATGCAGGGAATTAGGATGTTATATTCAAATTCATTACAATAATTTGACCACGCTGGATTTCGAGGAGGCACACACACACACAGAGTAGTTGTTTACCCTTGCTTTGTTGACAGCAACACTATTATTAGGCAGAAGGTTCCTGAATTCCGTCTCTATATATAAAAGAAAAACAGGATGAGCCAGAAACTGCCAACACAGTTCCCATGTATACACGTAGACAAACGATTTGCGACATACCTCTCGGCTACTGGTATATGAAGGGCTCTGGTCGATATATGTTTTATGTATGCGTGCTTTATTTATGCGCGTTAGTACCGGCTATGCGTAGGTCATTTAACCACCGTAGCTCTGCAGTACTGATCACAGCGAAAGGAGGGTATAATTTTGAGTATCTTTCTTATCTTATATATACTCGGAGGTCATCAGTTCGCATCCTACCGGTGACATGGTTGGTTTTTTTCTGCTGCTTTATAAGTAATTTTCTTTAAGCGCTTAATTAATCGAACTATTATTCACCCACTGATAAGCACTACACGTAAAAAAAAATTAAACATTCCCCTATGAACCTTGGTAACGGTGACTGTTGGCTCCATTCATAAGTTTATCAAACGAGCCCTTCATTTCCTTAATTTGTCTGCTAATAGCTTAACGAGGGTCTCGGTTCTGGCAGTCTTGATGCCATAGGCAGCATATGAGGGCTCTCGCACAGTTTCCGCCCTCGCCAGTAGATGACGTTCCACGTCGCATTCGCGGTAATACAGGACGTGCTGCTTCCGCCGCTATGGACGAGGGTGAAGCTGGTGAACATTCTCAAGGTTCGCTTACACCCAATAAACATAAATACCCACGAGAGCAGCAGATTGGACAGCCGTCGCCGTAGCTGAGTTGGTAGAGCACCGGATGCGATATTCGGAGGTCGTGGGTTCGGATCCCACCGGCGGCATGGATGTTTTTCTGCTGCTTTTTAAGGAATTCTTTTTAAGCGATTTATTAATCGAACTAATTTTATCCCACTGATAAGCACTACACGCACAAAAAAAAATTAATTGAAAATTCCCCTATGCACCTTGGTATCGGTGACTGTTGGCTCCTTCATGAGATATATATTTTTATGTATATATATGTGTGTAGGAATTTTTCTGTTTGGTTTTTACGCTGATATCAAGCGTCAACTCTCTCTGAAGCGGTATATATTTTCTGACTGGATTTGATACCTTTAAAATTAAAAAAACATTTCTAATTCTATTTCTGTTTCTCACTGTTCTGCGCGTTTTCAGACCCAGAACTGCTTGTAGATCGAGAGCGGCTAAACAAAAGCGAAGACCGCAAGCTGACTTCAATATACGTTGTCTGCGGGAAGAATTTTGAGGACAGTTATGCCGAAAAAACGTTTAAAGTTTCAGTCCGAGGCACCGTCAACTAGCTCGCCAGAAAGAGACCGGTCCTTTGAGGACAGTTATGCCGAAAAAACGTTTAAAGTTTCAGTCCGAGGCACCGTCAACTAGCTCGCCAGAAAGAGACCGGTCCTTTGAGACAGTCTTATTTATAGCAACCAACATTAGATATTTCATTGTTCAGTAGCTGAACAATTATTTCAATGCCATGCTTATTTGGTTATAAACGTTTAGCAGTGATGGGAAAATGTTATATTTGTTTATCATTGCTGTAGCTTTTTGCAGTTCGTGCTAACAAAGACTCTTTTAGATTAAAATCAGTGATGCAACCCCTATTTTTCTTTTGTTCTTGCGTTGCCATTTTTGTTGCAAAAAAAGACTGCAAAACATTTCTGTACAAATTGAGTTGTGCCTTGAAAACAAAATGCATGAATAGTGTGCCATATTGAGACTGCTCGTATCTGCTGTGTAGACAGATGCCATATGTTGAAAAAAGATTGATAGTGTCCCTTGTTTTCTTTTGCTTATAGGGAAGCCAATGAACCTCAGTTGACTGCTATATCAACATTGCAGTAGGCACGGTTCGGCAGCAGAAACGTCAAAACTTATCCGACAGTACGGGGCCTCTACTGACACAAGAGATCCATTTGGGCATAGAAAAAAAATTCCCACAGAATTTAAAGGTAGTGTATGGACCTCTGCAAAAAATATGAATGATATTTTTCATTACCAATGTCACACGGGTACTTCTGCAAGATCGCCATCAATCTTTTCCTGGTCAATTTTTTTATGGTGAATAAGAATTGTAGCTTTTACGCGGAGCAACCACCTGGATGCCTGTGGTTGCGCTCAGTCAGCATTACGCCGAAACCGCATAATACGATCGCTACTGAGATGAGAGATCGCGATGCGCGAATGCAGTAGATTGTACTAGATTGAGCAAAATCGCGATCGAAATGTTCATGTAAACGGAAAACGAGCCCTAATCAAACTCAATCGATCATTAAAATGACTTATTGCGACTAGCGTGTATAGCTTCGGTGTTTGATAGGACTTCGTAAGCTGGGTCTCTCGCTGGAGACTGGGAATTCAATTTGACTTTTCTTTTTCACTTCCTCAGCCTCTCAGCAGAATTAAAAATTAGTAAAAATTACCAGACTGGATCTGGTAGTGCGTGATAAACGCTTCGTCAGTCTTGTGAAATTATTTATGTTGCAGATTTTCAGCGAACGGTGCTAGGTAGGCATGTTTTTCCGCGCACGCGGCGCGGTAGCATGGATGGATGGGTGGATACGGCTGAACCCTTTAAATCGAGTGGTGGCTCAAGACACCTAGCAACTTAGCGGTTGGCAGCGCCGCCTTTTGGTGGCTGTGGAAGGCGTCCCACGAGAGCGCGCACCCTCGACACACTAGACAGTATATTGAGTTACTATAATGGCCATGTCGTAAACTAATCATTCACTCGCGAAAAAGTCCGTGAAAGACTCAGATTACTTTCACTTACCGCAAATTTTTTCGCAGGACTTCCAACGCGCCACGAAAGAATAAGCTTCGTAGGATCAACTACTTCGACTACCAAGTCGACGGGAACTGCAAAAAAGTTGCGACGGTGCGTCCTGAATTCCGCAAACATATAACGAAACATGTTGTGCATAAATGACCAAACAAAACATTTCTCTTTCATACTTCTCGATAACATGTGTGATAAAGCAAACTTTTCGCAAATGGATTTCATACGCTCGGAGTTGTATACAGGGGATAACACAGGAGGGCATCTGAGCTAGATGCAATCTTTATTTTTTTATTCAAAAAGTACCAAACGGTGTCATCAATGTATATACCTGTGAAAATGATACAAATTGTGTTACGAAGATGCAATCGCTAGAAGGTGACGAAGAAGTTGCAGTGTTAGCTTAGCGGAGGTGCTCTAAGACGAACACTAGAACAATTGAATTCCAACTGGTCATGGGCAGCGACTGTTGTAGCTGCCACAGCTGCCAACCCCGACCCCCTCACCCGTACCCTTTCCTCTCGGAACGTGCGGCGATACTTTTATCGACCCTTCGTCCGCTGTGCCAATACTCGCTACTGTAAAGGTTTTTTACTGCTGCGGCCTGGAGTGCACATGCCCGAGTGAAAGCCATGGTTGCAAAATGTAACTAAAGGTTAACCCAGGCAATATTACATATCGCTTTGCTATTTACTATTTGTCTGTACCGCAGAAGACGTTAAATCAGTAATAACTTTTAAAATTATTTTTCCTCTGCGTAATAGCTCTCTGTGCCGAGCATGTATAAATATTGCGCACGTATTTTTTGCCAATGATTGGAGCGTTACCAATATTTAATTAAAAAAGGCATTCGTCTTGTTTCAGGTAAACAGTTTAAAACAATTGCTTTAGCACAATGCTGCATGCAAGGACCGAAGAAATGTACTTAATCAAATAAATGAATAAGCCTAGGCATAAATCTGCCCGGTGCCCTTGAGTGATTTCCTCAGCAATAGTAGAGTCATCTGGACTAGTTGGTACGGTGACATAATGAATAAACAGCGCTAAAGACATCGACGAAGAGCAAAAAAAAACGACGAGCGCTGACTTGCAACTAATGTTTGTTGAGGATAAAACAGAATATATACAAGCCATGCAGCACCAAAAAGCATAAGATTTCTCAGTTTGATTAACTAAGCAAGAAACTTGCATCAGGAGGTTTTTGGTATTACAGGTTTGCACACGGCATAGTTAGAGATGGTGCATATGATAAATTGTAATATGCCTAATTTCCAGCTAAATTACAGCCAAAAAGCATCGAGATCAGCTTTTGCTGTGCCTCGTAAACACGTGCATATTTAATATAAATCTCCATAAGATTCGTTAGATAGACGTATACGAAACCATATTCTGCACTGCTATTTTTTGAACAGAATTTTACCATTTAAAGCAAGTACAGATTAGGAAAAGTCTAACTTAGCACGAAGATTATACAATATTAAATCAGCAATTATCTTAGTGCTATTATTTGTTAAAAATATTAACAGAAGGCCACAAAATATTGATATTTATTGGAGGTTTAGAACATCCACGTTCACTGACAAATATCGTGACACAGTACAGAAAACAGTTAAATACTTAAAGGAAACAACTGTTGAGCTACCTTTTCATGTTTATGGAAAACATACGTATGTTCAAACCAGTACCTCTTGCCCTGCTCGTATAAATTACATGTACTTAGACAATGTCGATCATAGTAAAATATTATTTATTCGGTGCGTATTCAACCGCGTAATATGAGTAGTATCTACAGTGGCTTATTTTACAAATTTCTTTGTATTCAATTGGCGATTTTCTTTTAAGTTGGATGGGTGCGTGTTGTGTTACTTGTTTTTTACTAACAAATATCCTTACACAAGCTGAGTGAGAGACCTCAAGTCCCGTTGTTCGTTTATCCGCTAGAAAGCTGCACCGCCGGTGAGAGGACAACACCCACACGAGAGGTAGAACCGCGGAGAAGGGCTTTGACTATAGTCGGATACAACTTAAGCCTGCAGTAAAGCTGCGCGTACATTGAAGGCCGCCGCACAAAATTATTTCACGTCGAGAAAGTACTCTATTGTTGTAACTTTTCTGTATACCCAAAAAGAAGGTTATAACGAGAAGAAAATTATAAGCTCTAGAATTATGATCATTGGCTGGTTCATTGTAACAACAAATTAAAAACTTGATTTCCTTTACTGTTCCGGCTGGCCCGTGGAGTAATACAGGAGGCTTCGGACAATAGCCCAGTGTTAGTAACTATTTCTTTAGTTGTATACTACTGTAGGAAAGCAGTTCGAACAACAACGGTGGTAAGATTGCTAGCTAGCACAGCAATACTGAAATACAGTAGGCTCTTTTTCTCGCTGGCTTTGAATATCTTCAGTTCATGACAGGAACCCTAGAAGAGAAGAAATCAATGGTAAGTAGTTTTTTTCAAAAGTAAGCAGCCGAGAGATGAACAACCTGCCAGAGAGATTTTTCCTTGAAAAGTTGATCGAATTGGGCTGATTAAAATATTGGTACCAGAAGGGAAAACAGCATCTCAATTTTTATAGTTGATAAGAAAAGCGTTTTTTTTTAAGTCTAGCATGATATTATAAAAACCGCACCGCTGAGCAGTGTATATTTTCTTTGCGGTATGCTATAAAAAGCCTTCAAACTACGAATAGCTTGACCATATTAATAAAAAGTGAGTTCTAAATAGCATATGTTTTGCTGGGTTACGCTTAGGACGCTAACAACAAGCATAAAAAATCAGGTGGTTAAGGGAGCCACCAACTGGGAAATATTATAAGCTCAACACTTCCCAATATCCACTTTATCATTTAACTCATGTAACTAAGTGTTACCGCACTTGCACCACCAACCGAAGGGCACGATTAACTTCGCATTTATTTTTGTCCATAAATGAAGTTCTGCCACACTACCGGTGTCTTAATCATGTGTGTTCTTTCCTCCTCGCCCCATGCCGACGTTTATTTAACAGCCTTCTTCGGAGAAGTTGTTGCTGCTATGCCTCTTTCTCACCTACAGGAGGAATCTCCACGATCGTCGAAGTCTCGGGTCCTGCCAAGATTTCTCCCCTACCTCCCAGGCCTCGCGCACTGGCGTGTAGGATGTACTGACGTCCCGGCTTCAGTGACAAAGTGGCGTTCAAGTCCGTGCCTTTTCTGTACCTATCGTAGGCAAGCCGGGGAAGTTCAAAATCCTTCTCAGCCGTCTCTTCTGCTCCAGCCTGTTTCCAGCGCAGGTGGAAGCCGGCGGGTTGAGAGTTCCATCTCTCTGGGCCTCGGATTTGGACGACGAGCTGGCCCGCCGCATGACCCTCTTCGTCCTTTGCAAGCTGTGGCCGGATCCATGCCACCGCACTCGGCGCTGAAAGAAATTGCACTCTGCTTTCTTGGAGGAAATCACTCCATCAATATTCTTTAGCTGTGTACGGTCACCTTTGATCACATTGATTGTATGCGCTACAAAAAGCTTCCTTTTCTCCGCTTGCAGGGTGTTGTTGTGTGGTTTGGCACAACCACGGCAGTTGCACGTATGAAAGCCCTACCCTCCATGAGTGCCCACCCTCAATGACCAGCCTTACGTGCATCACGAAATGGGGATTCTCAATAGCGTCTGTATCTCTCTCATATACCTACACCATCACATATCTGTCACATATCATTGCCGCACACAAAACATATCCCATATCAGTGATTATTGTGAATTTTTACTGCACAGGGGCATCTGGGGCCAAAGAGCACCATGACACAACTTGTTTCATCTTGTCTGGATGGGTTGAAAGACTCATTTATAAACATTTCATCCTAAAGGAGCCGAGCATCATGCCTGGGGGAAGTTTGTACTCATTGTATCACCGGTGGGTACGCGGCAGCACTGGGGATCGATTCCCACACCTCCCGCATGCGAGGAGGACGCTGAAACCACTAGGCCCACCGCGTATCCCATATCAGTATCGCATATACAGTCACGCAAATAGGCATCGATAAGGATCTAAAACTGAGAATAACCCAAGTATGTTCACTACGTCGTGTAACAGCGCAGAATGGCGCGACGGTGAATTAAACAATCAATCAGTAATAGCTCGCCGACATTGCAGCATTAATTTTTATAGCGCAGAATGGCGCGACGGTGAATTAAACAATCAATCAGTAATAGCTCGCCGACATTGCAGCATTAATTAAAATAAATTCAGATTGGGAGGACTTAACCAGTTTAACTATGTGCCCTGCGCATTACTGAACCTAAAGTGAAAACAGGACGCTCTTATTGCAATACAGCTATAACGCGCGAACAAGACTCAAAAACAGAAACCATTGTTCGGCGTGCTCGGGCACTATTCAAACGATTGTAACATGACCCTCTTAATAACGATGTCTTCCCCAACTTAGATATACGCCAGGAATGATCCCACGTGACAAAATCTCCTGCATTTGATATAAATTTTCGGAAGCCTTCTCTCTCTACACTGCAGTTTTGCGGCTCCAACCAAAACGCAGAGGTTTGATTCCGCTTGCTCAAAATGTTTTTTTTTTTCAGCGAAACAGTTTTCTACATCACTAGCCTCTCGAACATCGCGCTTCCATCCGAACGGAACCTTTAACGCTACCGCGTTAATATTTGAGTTGCATTGACACGGAAACCAAAACGAATGTTTCATCGTTCGCAGCAGCGTATGCTAGCACCACATCCTCATCTCCGCAGGTTAACGGTTACGCTGGCACACCACGCTACATTCCAAAAGCAGCAAAGAAAGAAGAGCGATCGCGCGTTCCACCTTCTAAAAGATTGCAATGCAAGCTCTTCATGACCCGAAGGCGGGTACCGTCATCTGTGATCCGTACTATAATGCGCTAAACCTATCCTAGAATACATTAAGGGCTTACACGCAGTCTCTGCGACAATAAACACTGTAAACTGCTTGGTAAACGCTCGAGGTATTTCTTTTAAATATACTCACCTGAAGCCGGAGTTCGAACTTTATGCATAGTAGCTTTCCCTACTTTCCCCAGCTGCACCAGCGACAAGTACCGCGGGTGGTCAGAGCCAGCCATGTGTCGTCGTAGCTCATCACTGCTGAGATCTCCAGACCGCCGTTTGTAGAAGGGCCAGAGCGAGATCTCGTACTCGGTGTGCACAAGCATGCAGTTCGGCGTGTACCATGTATGCGTTGGCGGCAGAGTGACCTCGAAGTTATGCTGCTCAGAGCGTCCAATCATGTAGTAGCCGGCCAGGTTGTAGATGCTGGGTGAGTGGCCGTGGCGCCACGCCCACGATACCGTGATTGACCCGTTGGGATTCGTCTCGCTGCTGAGATCCATTGTCTGCCACAAAAAATCTTTTGCTGTTCGGGAAAAATGCAAGAAAATGTTGACGCCCATAAACTAAAAATCAGTTGTATCGAGCGCATTACAAGTGCAGCAGATCTTACTCACTAAAGTACTTACCTTATTCTAAACCTCACCATTACGGCATAAACGCCAGTATACAGCCAGTATACAGAAATCAATGTATATTCTAAGGAAAAGTCATCTGGACCGCGTCGTTTGTAAATTAAGCCGATAGCTGTAATCTTAGGCACAAGCAGGAGACGACACTTGTGAATGTGAAAGCTAAGATACTGCTATTTCACCCCGACAAATGTGTTCTACAGCCGGCGGAGAATAATTGAGGTATCGGCTGCTCTTCCGGAGCAGGTGGCCTAGAGAGGTTTTCCCTCGCCAGAATGCGTATTTTAATGACAGGTTCAAGACTTCGCTTTTTCCTACCACCATTAAAAGAAGGCTTCATGTACTGATTACACTGAGAGCAGTGAGACTACCTTCCCTCACGCCTGATTACGATTCCCCCCCCCCCCCCACCCATCCCACAGCACAGCCTCTTAACCCCACCCCCGAGCTTTCTTCCTGGAGGGAAAGAATAATTGAACCGCTGCCAATGAGGAACGTTTTGCCCAGACTAAGGCAAGTCTTCTTGTCCAAACTTCAGCTGAGCGTCATGAGGCCCCCCTCTCTTGTTCACTGCGTGCTCACATCTCATAGAGAGTTACGTATTTCTATCCACGTGAGAGTCATACAAACTATTTATTCCAGAACTGATCTTCGATCAACAACGCGATCATTAAAGGCACTGGCTATGTGTCGAAAATGCGCTTTTTGTTGCCCATGTTCGCCTTATCATCATACTTTTATAACGGTGCATAAATATTCGGCCATGCAAAGCAAAACCTCGGATACAGCGTTTACAAAGTTTTCCGTGCATCATTTTACGTATTACGTACACGCCGTCTTTTTTTCTCATGCCATCAAGCGTGTTATTATCTTTCTTGAAACATTTTCGATTTTTCGTTCTTCGACCGTACAATAGGAAAATTTCGTTTCCGTGGTTTGATCAGTTCGCGTGTGTTCATTTCGCTGAGACTGATTTGGAGCTGTCATGCTTTTTGATGCCTCTGTTGTAAACATCGCTCGCTTATAATTGTATGGACATCTTTAAGAAGGCAATAAAAATGGGTTTAGAATGAAGTATAAGTAAACTCGCCATATTGTAATACCATACAGATTCGCAAGGTTTAAATTTGAGCGCCGTGTATTGCAGACATCACAAAAAGCTCAGAGCGCTGAAAGAGCTCGCCTTTCAAAACAACCTCGTGCGTGTTTATATGCAGTCTGATTGAATGAGTGGGTAGCAGCGCTCAATTTAGAGAAGAGACGTTGAGTCAACGCTTAGTTTTGTGACATGTGCAAATGGTATAACTGGTTGATTAAAATCGACGGCTCCGGTCGCCATCCAACTTAGATAAATCTATATATCAGGCCTACACTCGACTATTTAGCCCCACGACTCGTCCTAGCACTGGCCTTGATTATCTATGTAAATTTGGCCAACGCTAGCATTTTATCTCTAGTTGACTTCCTCCACACAGAGCTCGCGTTCTATACGACGGCATTACTCTGTGCAATGAATGGCGTTCTTGCACGTCGTTTTGCCTGCTCTGTTTATTTAGATAGGTCACACTAGAAGGTACGTTTCGCACAATATAGCACCTGTGGCACATTAATAGTAACTTTTAACTGATTCCTCAACCCCTGTCATACATGAGCACGGCAGTAGCATGGGCTGATAGCAAACAGAGTCTTCCGATTCCCACCCTCTTTTGCGATTCAATGTTGGGGCCTGGTGAGGCTTAGTAATAAAATATTTGCCATTTCTAAAGGAGCACGCGAAATAATCAGGGCGGAGAATATTAGACAGAAACCACTATTTACTAACCCTCGTTCCAGAATGAACGCGACCATGTTGAAACAAAATAGGTGCTCCAAATATTCTGCCGTAGGTATTGGGCTATCCTAAAACAGCATTTTCTGGCTGTGCAAGTGAAGATACATATGCAAGCATTAAGGCTACAATTTTATTGCTTTGATATAAATAATAAATGCGAAGGCATAATTGTGCATCTTTTATTCGGGTGTTTGCAATCTGCGCTGCCTAGGAAGAGCATTATTACGCGAAAAATATACTATATTTAGGCTTGGGCTATTCATGTGCTTTCGGTAAAGTCCAAAAAAAAGAGCGAGAAAGAAGGATGTCATGTCACTTTACGGGGAAGTTTGACTTACCACATATGTTGGGGTCCTCGTCCTGGGCTGTCCTACTCCACGAGTAACGGTCATAATCTGAAACCAGAAAGCAGCAGTGAACATATGCTTTGGATTGTCTAAATTTTTCGATGTTTTCAAGGTGGGAAATTAACTCGGTTTCTCATGATATTTCACTGCCACAAAAGCTTTAATAAGACACAGCACCGCCTCAGACTTCAAACACCCGCTTTCAATTAACACGTCCCTACCCATACTCACGGTGTCGTGATACCGCTGTTGTGTGCCACGGTGCACCTTTCTTGTGTCTGGGGGGGAAGAAGTTTGAGCAGATTTGTGGAAATGCGTCAGTGGCAGGAGTAGCACGTAGTAGAACGACGGAGAAAGAAAACAAGCAAGCCACCAAATAAATACTTTTCCTAGGCTATGACTAGCGATCATAGCGAAGCATATGAATTGGGCAACGTGCAAACTTAAAGCGTTAAGACTTTTCAGCATCTATGTACGCTTATTCATAATCATCATCATTATCATCCTGACTGCACCCACTGCTGGGCAATGACCTCCAATCAACCCAGTCCTTTGCCAGCTGCGCCCACCCTATGCCTGCAAACTTCCTAATCTCATCCGCCTACCTAACCATCTGCCGCCTCCTGCTACGCTTGCCTTCTCTTGGAATCCCCTCTGTTACCCTTAAGAACCAGCGGTTATCCTGCTTCGCAGTACATGCCCTGCCCAAGCCCATTTCTTCCCGTTGATTTTGACCAGGATGTCATTAACACGCATTTGCTCGCTCACCCACTGCGCCCGCTTGCGGTCTGTTAACGTTACACCTATCATTTTTCCTTGCATGGCTCGCTGCGTTGTCCTTACCTTAAGCTGACCCCTTTTCATTAGCATCCACATTTCTGCTCCGTAGGTGAGTATCGATAACATACAGCTGTTGTACACTTTTCTCTTGAGGGATGTTGTCAAGAAAACGTAACTTTGCCCACGACAAAACAGAAATGGAACAGTGAAAATATGTGATGTTCATAATGCAAAAAACTACATAATTCTTTTTTAAAAAATAGATAGGTATAAAACAACATTTCAATATTAATCGAAAATGCTTACGGGCTGAGGCGAGGATACATTTGCGGAAATCTACATAAACTGATTGAAAAAACAGTAGGGTAAGCATATCAAGGATTTTTGTCATTTATATACAGAAAAATGTTCCTCGACACCAGCCCAGAAGTTTCTTGAAAAATGTTTTTCTGACCGTGTGTACCAAAATACTGACTGAAATGTCTGTGAAAATGGCCGATTTTCTAGCGCCATACGCGATAGTTCCGATGTTGCGCTGTCGCTCGCTTCCACATTGCTGTGACGAGAAATCTGTCGTCAGGGCAGTCTTTTTCCCACTAGAATTAAATGTCTACGATGAAACCAAAATCACAAAAAGGTAAACTGCGATCGCCTCCAGGTAGCTGCTGCTTATAGCCGAGTGGTCTGGCCTGCAACGGGTCGCTCAGTGCGCATTAGGTGTGGCTGCTCGTTGGCTATATCTCTCTGCCCGTATGCTTCGGTGTCGTGCGTGCACGCTTTTGCTGACTTGTCGGCAGTCGGCGAGTCTGCTGATCCAATTCTCCGAGACAGCATTTCTTGTTTCGTGAGGTTCTGTGCGCCAGTGACGTCACACGTTTCAGAGGAAGCATGCGTGAGATAGCGCGTGCCGGGCCGCCATGAGTGACGAACAAGATCAGCGCGTTCTATGTTCCTTCAAAAATACAAAGAAACCAGAGCGGCAGTGAAAGCGACGAGGATCGTTCAGTGCTACGATGAGAGACTACGATGAGGAATTTATACCAACTGATTACGCTTATCGATGCGATGGTGAAGCAGCATGCGAACGTAAGTTCATCCAGGGATGATCATGGCAATTTGGCGTCAGTGGCCGACCTACGCCTCAATGTCAAACACCCTCTAGAGAACGCAGAAACATTTGTGACGCGTAAACAACTCAGCAAAGCAACACAGCGCTGTTCCTACGCGGGTAAAGTTTCGTTTTTGCGACAGCGTGGGTTCCGCCGCCGGGTTTGCCGAGTTGTCTCGATTACAAAGGACGTGTGTAGAGCCGGCGGAAAGAAGTGTTCAGCGCCGGCGACTAAATTCGCGCGATGTCTGCGACGGAGCGGGAGTTTCCCCTCTCTCGCTCTCAGCTCAAAGGGACCGAGAGAAAAAACAAAATGGCATGCAAGGCAGAACAAAAGAACGAGAGAGATAAAGAGATAAGCGAGGCCTTTCACTGTCGCACACATAAAAAAACAATCCTGAGACATTTTGGTGCACACGACCTGCTTCTACAATTTAGGTTTTCAATTTTCTACAGCATTTTTATGCCTGGCTGCCCTGCTTGCAGAAAGCACAGAGGGACAATAACTTCAAAGATTTCTATGCGGTTTGTTGCAATGTATTTGTTGAAAATTTACATAAGCCATTAGGGTCCAATATTTTTAATTTTTTTTAATTGCTTCCTCATTTTGGACTTACTTAAGCACCAATTTGTCATGATTACAGAAAGTGATGTATGCAAGCATGAATATAACACTTTTTGTAGAAATATATTAGCCTTCTGTAAATATTCGGACAATGGTGCTGCAGCAACCATTCTATTGGGTAAAACCTAAGAGTGACTGCAGGCTGCTACGATGTTTCGTTTTCACACCAAACTTTCTGTAGTTGCTACAAGAATGAAGAAAATCTATTTTCTAATGTCAAAATTTCTTGAGATACTTCACTGAAAGCTGGTATTTAAGCATTGAGTGTACATTTCAATATGCATGCAAAATTTTATTCCTCAACCCTAAAACAAAGAATTTTGACCTGCCATCGCGCCATCCCTTTTAGCGTACGGGCATAATGTATGCGTGTAGTGACTGTGCGAAACACGCAAAGATTTACGGCTACCAAAAAAGAACAGAAATAATACTACTACAAATGGGACGAATAATGCATCTGCCTAACCGCAATAGATGAATTAGAACAAAAGGGTAAGATTCGGTGATGGTATTGATGAAATTCAGAAAAAAACAAGATTCGATAAGGATATATCCGCTGATTGTTATGAGAGACCTGGAACAAAAATAAAATACGAACAAAAGGCACTCAGATAACCAGAATAAAGAGATTTTCCACATTGGAAACAACCATTCTCCATATAAACTATAATAAAAATAAGTAATCGGACGTACGCAGTAACTTTCATGGTGCTCATAACCGAAGAGCTGGTTTCAATGGACGATTTTCATTCAGATGCTGAGTTCAGATTGAACCGCGAAGAATAATGCGCTGCTTCGCTAAATCAGGACGCAGCTTTAAATTGGATATTGTAATACCCCTCTAAAGAGACGCGTACTTTGAGTGATACTACCTTCAAACCGTTTGCTAAAGATCATTGTACTTCTATTTTGTTAATATTGGAATTCATTTCTAAATGCGAGAATACAACTGCTGTTTCCAACTTTCGAACCTCGGACTACTAGAATTTTACATTCTCAGGTGAAAAAATTAAAAGAGTTGTATGTCCGTTAAAACTGTTAATGTTCCCTCTTTTCACAAGATTCAGTTGAAAACTTGCGCTTGTAGAGCTGGTTCAAATGAGATGTTCTGAAAAAAAAAACACCAATAGCTTCTGATTTTTTTCACACCTTCTATTGCTTTGCTAATTTACTTTGCAATGACAAAAGATTAGGCCATTTTGCACTCCAAGTTGTCCCGTGTCACTCGGCACATATATTGCCTAACTTATTCATTGTAAAGAAGAAGTGTTGAAGAGCCAGAGATGCGCAATTGAAAAATGCGCGAGTGGTGGTCGCAACTTTTCGTCGCGCGGAAAACACTTCAAATATATATTTATATATCAGGAGAAAACAAGGAATTTTCGCTTACTCCTACTGCGGCTGCAGTCTTCGTCTCCATCGCAAACCTTAGTAAGCGGGATATACTTGCGGTCGTCCTGACATCGAAACTGATTTGGTATTACATCCCCAGTAAAGGGGCAGTGATGTGATATCAGTGCTGAAAAGATGCAAAAAAAAGAGTTATCTTCGTATTAGTTTTTTTCACTCCTCAACGTTTTCAGTTATATTCCTCATCAGAATAGTACCCAAACATCGAGTAACACAATTGCACTGCTTCAGACCCGCCGCGGTGGCTCAGTGGTTAGGGCGCTCGACTACTGATCCGGAGTTCCCGGGTTCGAACCCGACCGCGGCGGCTGCGTTTTTATGGAGGAAAAACGCTAAAGCGCCCGTGTGCTGTGCGATGTCAGTGCACGTTAAAGATCCCCAGGTGGTCGAAATTAATCCGGAGCCCTCCACTACGGCACCTATTCTTCCTTTCTTCTTTCACTCCCTCCTTTATCCCTTCCCTTAAGGCGCGGTTCAGGTGTCCAAAGATATATGAGACAGGTACTGCGCCATTTCCTTTCCACAAAAAACCAATTATTAATATTATTATCACTGCTTCAGAACACCACTGTTTAGAGAGGACAGACAGAAAGTTCGTCCTCCGACGCAGTACTAATCCTCATATATAGGTGTGCATCATTCTGATGCAAATTGTGCAGCGCAGCAGAGTGCAGATTTAGGTTCATAGCTTTCCAAC
This sequence comes from Amblyomma americanum, assembly GCF_052857255.1. Lineage (NCBI taxonomy): Eukaryota > Metazoa > Arthropoda > Arachnida > Ixodida > Ixodidae > Amblyomma > Amblyomma americanum. The sequence goes on along the minus strand of NC_135505.1, from coordinate 75,114,315 downwards.
GCAACGGCAAATGGGCAAAGAAGGAAACAAGAAGGACTAAACACAGTGCAACTGTCGCACTGGCGATGTTGGCCTGGAGCACGTTCACATTCACATCCTGAAGAATAGAAACGCTAAGGAAAGGCGAGCGCGATGTATATGAACGCAACTTCAGTAGAGTTAGGTTTCGGGCTAGTTGGTATTGTAGATCTAAGTGCACTATTTTCCAGCCCAACGGCATAAATCCACAAAAGGTGAGTATTGTACCGAAAGTAAGTTAAGCAGCGCAGCAATGTTCAACAAGGACGCAATGGGTACAAATATTTTCTAGTTTAAAATAAGCCAGCTTTAGAATCTGACGTCTCAGTCATATGGCCATTTATTGGGCTACCTGCGGCGGCACTGAAAGAAAGAATCGCATTCTCACATCATAGGGTTAAATACAATAAAAACCATTTTAACATAGTAGCCGTAGAGAACTTCCTACAGGCTTGAAAACTTGTAAACAATGCATATCGCGATTAAGCCGTATCGCTTATTCGCTCATAAATTTAAGCTAATGCGGCGTGTTATGTATTAAGAACGTTATAATTCAAAAGACAGCTTTGCACAAAGGTTCGTTCTGGTGACGAGAACTTCGTAACTTCAAGTGAATTACATTTTGGGTAATTCCAATATTAAATATTTTTCAGTGCTCAGGAATACTGGATATTATTACATCTCCGCTGAAGTCGCAATTTCCCTTTCATTGCTACCCGCATACGTCAACCCAATTTTTGCTGCCTAGCACAGTTTCAATATTAGATGTTTTAGGTAAAAACTTAAGAATTGGGCAAAAAAATAATATAGAAACTATATTATGAACGGCATTTAAAAAATTAACCAGCTTAAGTTTTTAAAAATTTGTTAACATGGTATTTGTTGTGCTCTGAAAATTTATCTGCGGAGTAACTCCAAGCATTTTTCATAATTCTATGCAAAGCGCCGCTGTTTAAAGGACTCAGTTAGCGCTTATGAATTCTTCAATTTCAAATGCGCCAGTCTATAGTAACGAGTGGCCACTGCTTGAACGAATATTTGCAAGCCTCCTTTACGTTGACTTGTAATGCAGATCAAAAATATGCTCGCAGAATATAGGCACAAACTGTTCATAGAAAATATCTTTTTTAGAAAGAAGAAAATGTTACAAAATTGTGAGAAAGCTTCCAAAAGTGTTAATTTTGGTGCCTCAATCAATAAACTTTTTTTCAGTAGCGTTGAAGGAGCCCAAACCAAAACAACAGGCGGTAATATACCAAGACCTCACCTGTTACAGCATCCAGGAGGACAATAAGGAGAATATATTTCATGGTTCCAAGCGGTCCGCAGCTCTTTTTTCGTTAGCCGCTTCGAGGGGTGTGCTGAACCCGATCTCAGAGCTAAGGAGAGTCAACATGCGACGACAGCTGTGGAAAGGATATGGCGTCGAAGGCCAACGCTCCCCCACATCTCTTTGATAAGGTCTCAAGGTTTCGAGTTTCTAGAGTGCACGCGATGTGAGGACACCAACGAGCTTGTTGCGGTGGGATACTCTAAATAAAGATGTGCCTTCCTTTTAGGCAATGACGACATGCGGGAAGCAAATGGCTACAGGTGTTTTAACGCATACGAAGTCGTGGATACGTAAAAATGTGCTTAGCATTGAAGCGGCGATACAGGATAGGATTGAAACCCTATACATTTTGTTATTAAAGCGCAAAGGCTTTTAACTTCGCATAGCGCCCATGCCTTCTTCACTTCTAATCCTGTCACTGTGTACAGATAACGAGTAAAAGTACGCCTTATCCGTGTTTTGGAACAGGAAGTGCACAGCAAATACAGTTGAGTGTAAGTTTAGTACTTCAGTCGTCCGAATTCTTTGCCACCGAATTAAAAATCCGAATTAAAAATCTTCATTATACTAATTCTCGGTGTAACCCCGCAAACGCTCACATCAATATTTGGTGTGGAACGCTGGTAATCCGGATGCGACTGTGCGGGCAGCGGCAGATTCGAACAGGCACGAGAGTGGCGTCGCGTCGAGTTTTCCTGCTCATCAAACTAAACGTCGAAATAGCCCTAGCCAAACCTGAATTGTATGCCACTCCTAGTGCATAGAGGAACACCCCTCTTAAGAGCGATACGGATGCCTTGAGGGCAGTACGAGGGCACCGCGGCCGAAAACAATCCGGGCGCATAGTTTCCGTTTCGCTCTTCACAGACTGGTGACAGCTCAAGACGATGGTCGCTCTCAGGGCGCGTTTATCAGCCAGCCGACCTTAGTTACTCTCTGGTTTTAGATGCTCAGGAGCATGTTGTTGGTTTTATGTTTATTTCTATGCGCGAAGCGTTGCTGCGACGATACGTTCCCCTTCATATCTTTCCGCTTATTTTCTTGTTCTTCTAGTGCGGCGAAGCTCCGCGTGTGTAACATAAGATTCTCTGCCTGCGTGATAGACCCTGCTGCTAGCGACCGCACTATTTTTTATGATGTTGCAATTCTAGCGCGTCGCGCCTTAAGCAAGACTTCCGCGGAAGCCTCTACTAATTTGCAGCCGTTGTGCCTAGAACATACCTGCAGTAACAAGGTTGACGGAACAGAAAAAAATAAGCGGTTGTCCGCAGTTTCAATGACAAAAGAAAATGCCTTCGTTCATTCTCATTGGATTATTTAATAAGAAAGAAACGGATTTTCTATGTCTTTGTTGTTACTATTAGAACTTCAGATAGTTGGTAGGCTTTCCTTCGACAGATGAAGTCTACTTTGCAGGTGACTTATATTTCCATGAAAGTTCTGTTTCTTGAAGATAAATATGATCTCAAATTTGCGAACGCCAAGAAAGCGGTGTATGATTTAACGTTTTCTAAGCGAGTGGGAAATTATTTTTAGCAAGTATAAAGATATCTGATCTTTCAAAGCGCTGTGTCTTGTCCCTCCCAAGTCGCTTGCTTTCAAACCGAGAACTTTTCCGTGGAGGAAATCACATGTAAAAATTCTTGTGATGAGTTTTCCAACTCTGCGTAAGCGCATTATCGGCGATTTGTCTATGTGCCATTAAAAGCAATCTTTAACTAAATTTTTCTCGGGAACAAAATGTACGTTGGTTTTTTAAATATTAGTGTCTACAGTGTAAACATTTCAAAATATTTTGCTTACATACCTAATGCTCAATGTAAGTGTGGTGAAAAAAGGTCATACGAGGCTCCTGAGGGCGCCGGCTGCTGCTCGCTCTGGAGAACTGCTGCTTCTTTTCCGGTTTCTCACCCGGTTTCTGCGTCGATAACTTGTGCAAAACTCTTCGTCGCCGGCAATTCCCGCGTGCCATTAAGCCACTCTTCATTACTATCGGTGTAATACCTCCGGCAGGCCTGCCGACGACCCAGCACATCAAAGCCATGAGAAATTCAGGCTAAGTAAAAGCTTTTGCACGTCTGCTCGGTTTAACAACGTTATCATAGTATTGCCCACGGCCCACTACAATTTTTTGGGTCCGGCGTTCCTTTTAACTTTGTTTTTCTTCTCCTCTCATATCTGTTGTTCAATCGTTTTCTTAAAGCAACCTCTGCTGCTCATGTAACAACTTATTTACGTTTGTTCCACATTGACTCACATTTTTTCCCGCCACCTTCACTTCATCCTAGCGTGGACCTTGCTGTTGAAAGAATAATTAGATTTCTTATTTCCTCGATTTATCGTGGGTGTCCTGTTCACTTTCTTTATGGAAAACCTTTCGATCTCCCTCACTAAACGCAAGAAGAATACTGAAAAGTAGTCTGCATTTCTTTAATTTTCTTTTCTTATAGTTCTAAATTACCGCCTATGTGCCTGTAAGTGGGTGCTTCGGCACGAATGAACGCTGTACGCAATTACAGCCACATTAATTGCTAGAGATGATGTCCATCCTACACGTCCTTCACACAGAGCATTGTGCTATATTTTATTGCGGTTCGCTCGGATTTGTAATACGGTGTAAAAATTCTGAACCCGGCGCTACATCTCTACATCCTGCCTGCATAGCAACGGCATCATAAAACACATGTGGCGGTTGTATCTGCTGCGGCTTCATACATTTGTAACATTGATGATGATGGTCATTTAGAGCACATAGTGTCCATGCTAGCGCCGCTTTCTGAAGACGAGTGTTCGGTAATATGTGGTTCTTTAACCTTGAGTGAATTGCAAGATGCATTTTATCGATTGCCTGTTTCGAAATCCCCGGCACATGACGGCTGCTCAGGAAATTTTACAAGACATTTTGATATGTTTTCTGCCCTGTACTGCTAGGAATTTTTGAGACCAGTTGTAATGTTGGATTTTCGGCACAGAACTTTAAAAGAGGTCATATAGTCTTAACACTGAAGATGAGGACAGCTAAAATATGCAGCTGACTACACACCTATCGAGATTTCTATTGCTATTAAAGATTTTGCTAAAGCCCTCACAAATCGGCTACAGCTTGCAACGGCTACTTGGATTGTACCTCATCAAATATGTGTTTTTAGGAGGGGTGACGTCCGTACAGTCTGACTTGCATGAAGCTCGCACATTGTTGCAGTAGTACAGTGACGCCATAACAAACTAGCACAGCTGCAAATTAACATCACAAAAACATTCGTTCGGGTGCCCCATGCATTCATTCATTTTTCTCTTTTAATCATGCCAATTTTGTTTTTATTCTTGTTTTATATGCCTTTGTTACAAAAACTATTTCACGTGCCTGATTGTAAATGGTTGTGTTTCACAACAAGTCCTCAGTTAGCCTTCTGTGAAAGATGGTTGACCACTGTTCCCTGTGCTGTTCGCAATAGAAGCCACTTTGCATAAAGGTTAAAAACACTAGAGTTGCTGTAAAAACCATTCACAGTGTAAATGGTTTTTGTCATTATGGGTAACGAACTCAAACTATTCGCTTATGCTGATGACCTCATGTTTTTCTACGCTGATAGGAGAAGCATCGGTGAGGCTATAAGTTTAACTGAAGACTTCGGTTCCGTGTCAGGAGCTCAGATTAACCCTTTTAAGAGTGGTGGTCTCTGGTTTCGAATGTGGGAAATGACGCGTTCTGCATATACTGGTATGCAATGGACACAACTCAAGTATCTTGGCGCCCATGTGAGTGCCTATAGCATAGTGCACATCACTGGAAAATCCGCCTGATATCTGTTCAGCGCTCTGCCCTAGCTCATGTCCAGCACGGTATCCGCATTTCTGCAAGGAAACCCCATCTAAATCTGTTTTTCATCACCAAAATTTACAATGTGCTGCAAACAACTCACTGAAAAAGAGTTTATAAGCTGGCTTTCTGCAGAGTTCCGCTACGTTCTTATAGGATTTGCACCTTTTGCACCTCGAAGCTCTGGCGGCGTTGATTCAGTCCACCTTTATGTGCAACAGATAATTTCATGTTTTTCTTGGAAATCACTCCCAATGGTGCGTACGTTCTTGGCTGCGGTGGTGGCAGACAGCGGTTCGCAGCCTAATTGCTCCGTACAACTGGTTGCAGGTTGCAGCCTGCGCGACGGATTTCTCCTTCGCCTGGAATTCCCAAGACTGTGGGACCTGCAGTAACCTTCTTTGAACTGATCGGCTGTGTATGCACGGCATTTCGTTTCCTCAAGCAACTACTGCTGCTAGCGTCACCAAGCTGCTATCACCGGAATGATTTGTGCCGCTCCTGTCACGCCCACTGCTCGTCACTTCGGCTGCGGTGGTGGCAGACAGCGGTTCGCAGCCTAATTGCTCCGTACAGCTGGTTGCCGGTTAGTGCTTTTGCCTTTACATTTTCAGTCTTGGTCTTACCCTGCTGCCACCGCTGCCGAAAGTGTCTTGCTTTGTGCTGTGCCTTTTTGACTTGTTGGCCCGTGTTAGATAAGACATGGCTGGCCGCGATAAAATATGTGCGGCATGTTCGAAAGCAATTCCAGCCAAAGGCCGTGTAATAGAATGCTCTGAATGTAGCAACTTGTTCTACCACCTAGGAAAATGTTCTGGGGTGTCTGAGGCTGCTGCGAAGGGAAAGGCTGAGGCTTTTTTCGAGGTCTGGAAATGTGGCACATGCTATTCGTCACGCCTGAGAGGGGCGGGAGGCGGCAAGGAGGGAGACGAAGTCAATATACCTGTCATTCTCAGTGCTATCCTTGCGAGACTTGAGAAACTTGAACATCTTCCAGAAAAAGTTGACAATATTGACAAGTCGATCAATATGATGTCAGAGAAATATGATGAAGTGCTAAAAACATTGGCTAGACAAGAGGCAGAGATTAAGGAACTTCGAAAGCGAGTTGTTGTCCTTGAAAGTTGTAGTAACAATGAGGAAGTGGATCATCTTAAGGTCACTGTGAATGATTTGGAGTGGAGGAGTAGACGGAAAAATTTGGTATTCCATGGCATTTCGGAGTCAGATGGTGAGAATTTGCTTGAAAAAGTGAATGATGTGGCCCACTCAATTGAGCTTCCTGAGCTGTGCGAAGGCGATGTGGATGCCGTACACAGGCTTCCCGCGAAACAAGGCAAAGTTCCAGGTGTGCTAGTTCGTTTCACTTCCCAGAAGCTCAGAGATCAATGGTTTTTGAAAGGCAAATCACTCAGAACGTCTGACTCTGAGGTCTCAATCGTAGAAAACCTGACTCGGTTGAACAGAACGCTTCTCGATTCTGCAAAAAATGGGCTGATGCGAATGCCTACAAGTATGCCTGGCACCGGAACAACAAAGTGCTTGTACGAAAGGCGAACGGGGAACTGGCACACGTGATTCGATGCGATGACGATTTGAGGGGGCTGTTGCAGTGAGTCACTGCTCTTGATTGTAATTAGTTCCTTCTAGATGGGTGATACTTACCTCTCTCCGAATGATATTAATAATGAGGTTCAGGGTCAGTCTAACCATTTTTCAGTGCTATGTTTGAATATTCAGTCTGTTCGCGATAAACATGACATTTTACGTGCATTCCTTGAACAGTTTAAATTCATGTTCTCTGTGGTAATGCTTACTGAGACATGGGTCAAAGACAAAGTTGATTGTCCTGAGCTGCTCAACTATCAGTCTTACTTCCTAAACAGAACAAGCAGAAGAGGTGGAGGCGTTTCTTTGTTTGTGCTTGATAGTGTTCAGTGTGAAAGGGTTGATGAGATTACTTCGGTTACACCTGATTATGAGGTGCTCTCAGTTTGTAGCAATAAGAACCTCTTCACTGTTGTGTATCGCCCCCCGAATGGTTGTATTGAGAACTTTTTTCACTATATGGAGCATGTTTTTCAATTTGCCACTGCATATAATTACACTGTATATATAGGTGGTGATTTCAATGTCGATATGCATGAAAATACACCCAGAAAGTCACGACTATCATTATTAATGGAATCATATTGTCTTGTAAACGTTGTGGCATTACCTACACGCATAACACCCACTACGGCAACACTTCTTGATTTGCTGATTACAAACAACGCAACAAATGTGCTCTCAACCGGGGTTATTAATTATGCTATTAGTCACCACCTGCCTGTTTACATCGTATGTAATAGTGTGCCTGTATTAAAATCAACCTGTAAACAAACAAATGTAAAAATACAGCAGATCACCCCAACCACGTTAGAAACATTTCGACGCAAAATAATGAACGTCAACTAGGAACCAGTTTTTGCTGCATTGACTGCTGACATAGCGTTTAGTTGTTTTCTGAAGATATTCGCTTGTATATATCGTAACAGTTTTCCCTACAAAGATGTAAAGAAACCAAAACGAGCTCGTAAACCCTGGATTACCTCGCATATTCTTCGAATGACTGCCAGGAAAAATTCCCTCTATCAGAAATTCTTACAAAGTCCCAGTCCAGAATCGTGGGCAACGTTCAAGAGGTACCGAAACAAACTGAACTTAACTTTAAGAAAAGCGAGGAAAGCATATCACCTTAACAAGTTCGCTGGTCTGACCGATCAAAAGAAAGTTTGGAATAGGTTGAATCGAGTCTTGAACCCTAACTCTGCAAATACAATTGACAGTATTACAATGGAAGGCATTAGTTATAGTGGACTCGCACTCGCAAATAAGTTTAATAGCTATTTCAGTGGACTTGTTGATAGTGAACACAACAATATGGCATTGGATTACATTACGAATCATACAAGTAACAGTATTTTTATGACATGTTGTGACGAAAATGAGGTGCTTAATATATATAAAGGCATGAACAATACAAACAGTGAAGATGCTTTTGGACTGAAAATGAAACCTGTTATGTACGTCTTGGACATTATCTGCCCAATTTTAACTTATATTTATAACTTGTCTTTGACTACCGGCATTTTCCCTTCGGACATGAAAATAGCAAAAGTAGTTGTTCTTTAAAAAGGTGGTTCGAAAAACGATCTTGGTAATTATAGACCAGTGTCTATATTGCCTATTTTTTCTAAGGGCTTGGAAAAACAATACATTTACGACTCTCCAATTTTCTTAAAAAATACAACGTGATAACTCCAAGACAGTTTGGATTTAGACCTAAGTCCTCTACTGAAATGGCTCTCTTGAAGCAAAAAGAAATAATCTTAAATAACATTGAATGTAAACAAATAACCCTTGGAATATACATAATTTCTCCAAAGCCTTCGATAGGATTCATCACGAAACTCTTCTTCTTAAACTTTCTGCATACGGTGTCCGGAACAAAGCACTATCTCTTATCACCAGCTATTTAACTGACCGATATCAGTACGTTTCTATAGATAATCATCGCTCTACTTACAATAAAATAAAGCATGGTGTACCTCAAGGTAGTATCCTTGGTCCCTTATTATTTAATGTATATATTAATGATTTAGTACAGATTGACTCCGAAACAGAATACGTAATTTACGCTGACGACACTACTTTATTTCTGACCGGCACCAACGCGAATGATATAGTAGAAAAGGCTAATAGCGTGTTGGGAAAACTTAACTCATGGTCTGAAAAAAATTCCCTACTAATAAACACACGGAAAACAAAGGCGATATTTTTTAGAGCTAAAAATGTCAAATGGGTTGTACATACAGATTTAGTATTAGGTGGTAATATAATAGAAATAACTAATGTTGTAAAAACACTTGGCGTTCACTTCAATGAATTTATGTTATGGGACTACCACATCGAGCAAATGGAGAGTAAGCTAGATCGCGTTGTCGGCATACTCAGAAGGTTAAAGTGCATGATACCTACTAGGACAAAACTTGTTATTTACCATGCCCTCTTTGACTCTCATGTTAAATATTGTCATTTGGTTTGGGGTACAACGACGCAAACTAATATTCAAAAGGTTTTGACATTACAAAAAAATGCAGTCAGAGCAATTGCGGGTGCCACGTACTTAGCACATACGAGTGCTCTATTTGCAAAATACCGCATTATGGATGCAAGGGTTATTCATCAGTACCGTGTAATTCAGCAGTATAAATCTCAGGTACATAGTGACACCACATTTTTTTCTGACCTTGCGAATCTACGGGAAAATACCGCTGTTCACAACACAAGACACTACGAATATTGGTATGTACCTTGTCCACGCACAAATTACGGTTTTCAAACACTCAGGTATGTGTTGCCATCTTTCCTTAATAGAAATGCTTTCACTAATCAATCCATTCTTTCCGTTTCATATAACGCTGTCAGAAATATGTTCTTACAAAACAATGAATCATATCCAACTGTAAAATAAACTAAGTATCCATGTGCTGTGATTAAACTATCATTTGCGTGTGTGTAACAGTACCGAGACTATTCTGGTGATCTGTTATGAAGATATTGTACATATTTGCTATTTCATGCATTCTCTTGTTATTGTTTTACTGCTGCCTGTCATCGCCGTGCCAAGCCGCTACGGGAGATGGGAGCTTTGTCAAGCCGCGTGCGCGGCTTTTTTTCCTTTCTCCTCAGCCATTGTACATGACTGAAATAAATGCAAAATAAATAAATAAATAAATAAAATTAGTTTAGTTCATGTTTTCCCAAGCCTCGTTGCGTCTGTTAATGTTTCTAACCGTTTTGTCTCTGGGGATTAATGCATGAGGTGCACTTTTATTTTTGTTTCGGACTTTTTTTATTGACTTTCTCTTTTCTGAGCCAAGGAGACGGTTGTACAAGGATTTAATTTGTAGGCTCTTCCCTCCGCCACATGTACCACTCTGCGAATAAAGCTGAGATTTGGGCGAGTTGGCAAGCATTCATGGTGGGTGAACCGCGAAACAAAGGCGGGGCAAAGGCATGACAAGCGTTGAGTAGCAACTGAGTTCATTTGAGAACGAAAAGTGGTAATATATAGTGAATGTAAACAATTAAATATAAAACAAGAACAGAAAAAATTACAAAAGGGGTAAACATCCTATGCTATGTGCAAGTGAAGATATTGAATGTCTTTGTCACTTAATGCCACAGAAGGATTGATGATGCACTTTTCTCCAAGATTATCGATGTGATATGCTTCCATGATTCCTCGGGTCACCTTGTTCTTATGACAGAACAGCAGTTCTGCTTTCTTGTACAGCGGTTCAGATTTGCATATTTTGCCGCGAAACTTTGTCCCCGGAGCCGGGCCATCTTTTTCTGTGTTTTATGGTTTAGTTTTTTTTTCGCGTTTGCGCTTGCACCTAGCGCAATTAGCGGTAACATGGCAAATAGGGTCATTTTTTCTTGAGCATTCGTGTTCCATTAACTTCTCATTCAGGCATCTTCCTGTTTGCCGAACATAAGCAGCACCGCACTTGAAGGGTATCTGGTATACAACGTTTCTTTGCAGTCAGCGGAGGGTGACACATGTCGTACCTGACAGCCGACCTTCTTTATTTGCTGCACCTCCGAAACTTGTTTGGACATGGCATTCAGGTCACTATGATGCCTGATATCTGCTCTGAAAAACGTCATGCCGTGAAAGGATTGCTGACAACGTTAAGGCACAAGTGTGCGGGTTACACGCTAATGATTAGCCAGATCGTATCATCTCTAGAGCTTCAGAAAAGCTGCTTAAAAGTGTTAAGAGCTGCAACTCCAATGAGAGAAAGGAGAAAAAAGACCGGCTGTAGTCCCCTACAAGTATGGCACGTCGCACGGCATCAAGACGGTTGCAGGCAGGTACGACGTCGATGTCGTATTTTCTGCCCCTAGCAAACTGAGTGCCATGTGCAAACAAGTTTCGGAGGTGCAGCAAACAAAGAAGGTCGGTTGCGAGGTTCGACATGTGTCACCCTCCGTTGACTGCAAAGAAAACGTTGTATACCAGATACCCTTCAAGTGCGGTGCTGCCTATGTTGGGCAAAGAGGCAGATGCCTGAACAAGAGGTTAATAGAGCAGGAATGCGCAAGAAAAGAATGACCCTCCTTGCCATGTTGCCACGCATTGCGCTAGGTGCAAATGCAAACACGAAAACGACATAGCGCATAAAAGAACACCATAAAAGATGGCCCGGCTCCTGGGACAAAGTTTCGCTGCAAAAAAATGCGAATGCAAACCGCTGTACAAGAAGACAGCAGTGCTGTTCCATTATAAGAACATGTACACGCGAGAAATCATGGAAGCATATCAAACTCTTAATCTTAGAGAACAGCGCATCAGCAATCCTTCTGTGACATTAAGTGACAAGGAAATTCAATATCTTGACTTGCACATGGCATAGGTTGTTTACCCTCTTCTGTCGTTTTTTTGTTTTTATATTTTATTGTTTACGTTCACTATATATTACCACTTTTCGGCCTTCAATGACCTCAGTTGCTAGTCAGCGCTTGTCTTACCTTTGTCCCGCTTTCGTTGCACTGTTCACCCACCAATCTGTGAATTCTGGTTTAATGGGACACGTCGCACCTAAATGTGTTCGTGCAGCGTGATAGGGGCATGTTGCGCATTCAAGAGGGTCCGAAAAATGCCGCTGCCACCGTGCACGCACACTTTTTTCTACAAGCTACACAGCATGACTTTAGCCCTAAAGCATGGTTATAGAAACAAGGTATTTTTGAGTGTCTGTAAATTGCCGCCTTTGTGATGCTCTCTAAACGATTGAACACTGTTCCATAAATTGAAAAAAATGACGTCGAAAAACATGACGGTGAAAAAAATGACGGTGAAAAACAGTCAGTTCGACATATTTCTCTGCCATATATCTCACTGCATTGCCGTTTTGTGATGAACTCTTTCACGAGTTCAATATAATTGTATTACACAGCCTTTGGAAAATATGTAGGTAGACCGACATTTGGAATCAGTTGTTTCTGCAAAAGGCCACCTGAGCAGTATAATTCTACACCTAAGCGAAGTGCATGCCCAGACCGATTTCTAACCACAGTGGCACTGACTCTTATTTCTGTGTCCTTCGTTGCCTTTTTTACTTGTTTTTTACTTTAGCCTGTCGCATTAGTAATTTATTAGTTATGTGCAATGCATTGCCTCTTCTCTTGTGCTTGTTTGCTTAGGTATGTTGATTCGCGACTGGTTTCTTAGTGTTTCTACCTAGTGCAAGTAGATAAAACGTTGCATTGTTGTATTAAATACCATGTTGAAAAAATAACGGGCAGTGGCGCAGTGTTCTAATCAACTCTTCAGCGAAGCTGATCTTTTTCCGCATTCCTAGGTTCGTGCCCCACTTTAAGAAAAATTTTATTTCAGGAATTTCGTTTTCTTCTTTATCTGGCGAGGTAAGCGGAGCCGGAGACATCATGAAGTCACGTTCATTTTCAGATTATCTGTCGTGGACAACGACAACGCCAGATTTTGCGCATCATGAGCCATATAATGCTTTGCATTAAAAAAATCTGGGCTGTCACTAGCCCCTATTTCTCTTCTTATCCCTACGTTTGTCATCAATCCAGTGTCATAAACTGCTCTTTTGGTATTATTTTTTGCGACCAAAAATATTGGTTCATACTAGTAGGAGAAAGGCAGTATACTAATTTCTACGTACCAGTCTATTTCATGCACAAAAACAGCAAGATTCATATTCAGACATTGAAAATTTTCTCGAATTTGTGTCGAAACCGGGATCATCCGTTCATTCGTTCCCATGCAGTTGTGCATCTGCGCACAGAAAATATTGTTTCCTTGACAACGAATTGCCAACTTGCGTTGACAACCTGAGAGCTTGCGTTTCTGAATGTGCCGTCGATACACTCAGAAAATGTGTTGAATATTAGGTATGCATTATTTCGGTCTTCTATCTTTATACATTGAAATCAACATGTATGTACCCCCGCCTCATAAATATATTGAAGGGCACTCTGTCAAAAAATTTTATTTTCTTTGAAACCAAACCGTAAAGGTTAAGATTTATTGGTGCACTGTGAATTTCGCACAAATGCATGTAGGCTACATATATCTGTTGAGGGGTGCATGTAATGAGGGTGATGAAATTAATATTATTCCCCTAGTATTACTCTCCATTTACTTGCAGAGTAGCTGTAGATGCAAGTTGTTGGGAGTACTAGCTGCAGCGACCGCTACGGGCACGTTAACTTCCTGCAGATGGAGTACATCCTGTACATGCTGCACAGAGAGCCTTGAGCTATATTTTTCCGCTTCGGTCGTATTTGTAACTTGGAAAAATTCCAAATCCAACCCGACATCCCGCCTGCCCTGCTACGGCGTCATGAAAGAAATATATGGCGCCGTTGTATCTGTTGCCGGGACATGCATTTGCGAGGGAACAAAGTTCACTTCAGAAGGGCATCAGCTGCGGCTTTTCAGAAGGTTGTGTGGAGCGATCGAAGAGCAGGACATTTTAAACGCATCACTTTCAAAGATGAGAATTTCCTTAAGTTTAATTTAAGCAAAAGGTGAGTTTCAGCGCTCACCTCCTAATGGGCAGTTCGAAAGGAGCTTGCAGAAATAACTATTTCTGGTCTTTCTTGGGTAAATATAGAAAATAATCCGAGTCTGGCAAGAAAAGAGTGCATACGTGATTATATTTTCACTGCTGTTTTGATTCGAGAAGCGTATATCTGAATATTACTTCAAGATATAGATATTATAAACGCAATTCCAACTAATAAAAACCAAATAAAACTCATTAGAGTCGAACCAGCGCACTCTACTAATGAAGCAACTTCTTCATCCTCTAAGCTTTTTAGAGTTATGGATATTGGGGGGAGAGGGGGTACAATTTTATATAGCGTTCGCTAGCGCTGCGCCAAGTCATAATATCTGATTAGTTCTCTTACACGGTACTCTCTACATTCAGCGTGATAAAAGCTTTATAGGAGCAGGTGTGTGCAAACTTGTTCTGGCACTTATGGCACAAAAGTGCGAAACCCATACCATTGCTGTGCACTAAAAAGGAGGGTGCGAGCTGCACCGCAACTGTGGAATTGAAAGAGAAAAAAACAAGCATACATTTTTGTAGGTGTCTCCTTACGTCCCCATAGAACCATTATTTATGTCGATTACTGAGCTTACAGAATTGTTAAACATACATTTAAAAGAATAAATGCACAAAATGAATAGAAAGACTCAAGTGCAGCCATTGGTATTTATTGTTAAAAACAACATAAAGGGTTGTGCGTACCATCGGATATGGGGCGGCTTGTCTTGTTTCGCCATACGCATGAACAATGTTTTGAACCAATCTTTTCTGCTACAAATTTATATAAGTGCCCATTTATTCCTATTACGCTCAAGGACTGGAAAGCATCTCTCCGTGATTGTCTTCTGCTTGACCCCGATGAATGATTTTAACCGTCTGTTGTCGTTGTCGACGATGCGCTACTTTGTTTACGTTGCATATTGTTCCCGTTGTTTTATGGGGTATTTGCGTGTCTACAACTCATTTGAGTTTGCGCAAGCGTGCGTTGTGCATTTTTTGTACCTGCCTCTTCTTCGTGGACCATGTTTGGTCAGCACGTTGATTAATTTAAACAAATAAACAGGAGCCGTATAAGCAAAGTACTTTGTAAGCAGCCATCGCAATTGCTGGAAATGGCATTTTTTTTTAGTAACGACTATACCTAGTCTAGTTTATTTAGAGGGAAAAAAGCAAAGTTCATACTCGTGTGATTGGCTTAGAAGCCGAGTATTGGCGCTTTCTTCATACAGGAAAGCCAAGACTTTGCCCCTCAAAAATAATAGGTTAATTGGAAAGAGACAGATCAGTACTATTTAGTCTACACAGGTTTATACAAGGGAAAAGACTTCTGGAGAGCTGTATTATCGCTATATTCTGGCACAGTCTCCAACAAACCCTACCCATAATGTAAATGACGAACAGCAAAAACTTTGGAGAAAATCTGTTGGGGCTTGAAACGATTAAACCAGATTCCACATTTGGCTCCACGTAACTAAATGTAATAACCGAACTTGATCACACCAGCCTGCGAAAGCTGTTGCAGGCTGTGCTTAGTTAACCTGCCAAAAAAGAAAGAAGTCATAATTTTAAACGAAACATGGTGAACACAGCGTATATGTTGCTCTGCTAACTGAGTGGAGAATTTTTTTTTTGAAAAAGTGCACATAGCTTACGTTGAGCGTTGGTCTCTTTTGTTCTCAAATGCTATTAAAACTGTCTGCCAAATGATAGATATAAACGTTTATTTTATTGTGGACTACGATTTTTAAAATAAAACGGGAATATCCTTTCTAATGTAATAAATGTGTTGTCGCAGCTGATTATACCCGGGTATATCAAAAATTGACAGCAGAGAAGTAGAAACAGTACGTTGCTTCATATATAATAACAAACATATTTACTGAAGGGAAGGCCGGTACGAAGGGTTAAAATTACTCATCACAGATATGTCGCTCACATGGTAACACAAATATTTACATTCAAGATGATAAATTACACAGTTGAAAAAATGTAGCGCAAAAGAGACGAGCACGGGAGGAAGACACCACAAACCAGAAAGCTTCTTGTTTGTGGTGTCTTTCTTCCCTGCTCGTGTCTTGCGCTATATTTTTTTCAAGTATGTGTTACCAACCAGCCCAGCAAAATGTTTTATTGAAAATTTCAGTCTGTACATCCGACGCAAGAAAAACAATAATTTTAATGTACTCTACTCTAGACTCTTCTTTATCACAGAGCGATGTGGCTCCGCTTATTCAATAATAATAATTATGCTCTTTTTTATTGAGTAATATGTAGAAAACCAAAGAAACATTCGCAGTCTCGGAAGGGAACAGCAGTTTAAAATTAATAGGTAGGTGCAGGAGGTGGTCATGTAATACGTCCACTTAGGGGAGGTAGCGAACAGAGATCGAAATCATGAGGGCGAAATAAGTAGAAGGATGAGACTGGGGTGGAGCGCACTTGGAAGGGTCTCTCGGATTATAAATGCTAAATTGCCACTATCCCTCAAGATAAGCGTTTAGAAATGTACCTTGCAAGCTCACCTATGGGTCACGAATGTAGAGGACGTCGAAAAGGGTTCATCTTAAGGACAACAGAGTCAGCTATTGCAAGAAAAATAAGAGGTGTAATGTTAAGAGACCAAAAGCGGGCGTAGTGGATCAGAGAAGAAACGCATGTTAGTGAAACCCGATAGTAAAAATCAAGAGCACGACAGGTGCTTGGACAGGGCATGTAATTCAAACGCAAGATATTTTTTGGTCAATAAAAATACAGCACTGAATATCAAGGAAGGAAGCGTAGCAGGGACGGCTGAAAGTTAGGTTGACGAATGAAATTAAGAAGGTTGCGGTGAGGGTGTGGTCGCGCCTCTCGCGGCATAGGGATAATTGGAGAGATATGGGAGAGGCCTTTCCGCTGCAGTGGGCGTAGTGAGGGGGATGATTATGAATGTATATTTCCTTTCATAGAGAAAAAAGAGATCTTTCTGTCCTTTTGGACAAGGTTAGACTGAAAACACAATCTGCATAGTATTATTTACCCCGCCGCGGTGGCTCAGTCGTTAAGGCGCTCGGCTACTGGTCCGGAGTTCCTGGGCTCGAACCCGACTGCGGCGGCTGGGTTTTTATGGAGCCAAAACGCTAAGGCGCTCGTGTGCTGTGCGATGTCAGTGCGCGTTAAAGATCCTCAGGTGGTCGAAATTATTCCGCAGCCCTCCACTACGGCACCTCTTTCTTCCTTTGTTATTTCACTCCCTCCTTTATCCCTTCCCTTGCAGCGCGGTTCAGGTGTCCAGCGTTATATGAGACAGCTATTGCCATTTCCTTTTCCGAAAAACCAAGTATTCATTTATTATAATAGTATTATTTATTTGTCTGGCCATGTTGGTAACTTCCATTATTGAAAATGGCCTATACATACTGTAATTTCGCCTATATTTCTTGTAGTTGCATCCCGTTTCGTTTATTGTTTCTCCGATCACACACTATGCTGATATAATTTGGCAATAAAGACGCCTTGTAACATTTTGTACTTCAGACCCGTTTAAACTATATTGACAGAACCATCACGACCCATATGTGCGGCCTGCCACAGTTATCCAACTGCAAAAACTCCCCGTGTTTGACTCTGCTGAAATTTTAACTGCACATCCAATCTATAACGGCGATAAATAATTTATTCGAGGTGGGCAAGTTGTGGTTCCGGTTCGGCATTTGGTATTTAAGCCGCCCCAATGTAAAGCTTATTTCTTTGTGTAGAAATATCGCTTTTTCTTAAAGCTAAGTAGGTATGATAAAGTTAGCCAGAGCTGTCGCGGAGCAGTATACATGCTATTGTGCGAACATGCATATACACTGTGGCAAAATTGCCACATTATGAAACGATGATTAATTGGCAAGTACAGCCTGAGAAACACTAGGACGCGGCCGCCGCGGTCGCACAGTGGTGATGGCGCTCGGTTGCTCGGCGGCTCTCAGAGCCTGAGTTAATTTGGGACCTTATACCTATCTAAACTAGAAACACCAGTACGAAAAATATGATCAATTGATGGAGCGTTTGTAAGCATTATCTTACTCGTCTGATTCGCGCTGTGTTTGTCAAACATGCATAAAATCAAAACCGACCCATTCAGCAACCTCCTGCAACAGAACTAAATTTGAAACGTTGTAGCATCAAGTTAGATGCCCACGACATAAAATATCAGTCCTGCGGTCGAAATGCTACACATGTATGATCAGTAACATCCGCAGGCACGCAATTCCAGATCTCGACGATGTGAGGAAAACAAGCGCAGCGTAAATATTCAGCGCGTGTGTCGTAAGCCTTGATTGCTTTTTCACAGTCTATTCTCGTGCTCTGTTCCCCAGGGACCAGGGCCTATATATGCCTTTGTAGCTTAAATTATTTTGAACAATCAAAAAAAAAAGCTCAAGCGTTGCTTCTTGCCTACATGTTCCCAGTAATTCAAATCCACATGAGCGTAGCAATGCCGTTACCAAGTCTGCTATTTGAACGTTGACGAAAATTAATCAGCAAACATTTTTGAGTTACTTGTATTATGTAGTTTAAAATATTTGATGGTAGCACCAGGTAACGCAAGCCTACTCATATGATGGGATTATGATTGTTTTGTGGGCAAATAAGCTAGCTTCTTTGCAAGTTATAACTTTTTCGCCGGGAAGACGTTTTCGGGACGCTGTCGAGTAGAACACACATGCCACTATGTTTAGAGCTGCGTAAATTTGGCGCAGCTGACTCCTAAATGCTTGGTGGTACCGAGATTTGTTAACTTGTTACTTCCAATGTTATGGTAAAATGACAGCACTGTCTTACATTCAGTAGCATGCGTAAAAGTTGAATTCAATCAATCAATCACTTTATTTCAGCTTCTTTTACAAAACTGAGGGTGGCAAGAAAAAAGCAGTCATTACGACCGCTTGACAAGCCTCGCCACCCCTACAAAGAGGCAGTTTGGTAGCGACTGTGACGGTTACATACACTTGTAACAACGCAAAGGTACATGGAAAGACAAGGCGTGTAAAATACATGCTCAAAAGGAAATATTTTTTTTTTGAATACGTGCATAAAAAGAAACTTTTTTTTTCAAATACATGCATGAAAGGAAACTTCTTTTTTTTTTATTAGCATGGACAAGTAGTATTTCCGCACAACAGAATAAAGGTTTTACACAAAATTTACAGTTCAATGCAATAGAGTTCTATACATGGGTACACATACTGTGGCACCTAGCTTGAAAACACATTTCGAATAGCCGAGACAGACATGCTGTGTAACGTGTCGTAAAATGGCGTGTTCAAGTATTTCGGAAGAATGTATTTTAGTGTGGAAAAGCCATAGTTTGTTCTGCATCGTGGTAATGAATAGATCATACGCTGTCGTGTCACATACGGTGTCCGATGTGGTGTAAGTGTCACAATGCCGGAAAAAAATGCGTCGTCTTCGGCTATTATTTTTTATAGAACAATGAAAACCTGTAATCGAACATTCTTGTTACGGGTATCATTCTGTACTGCTGGTAGATAGGACGTGTCGGAGCATCATACGGTACATTAGCAATTACGCGAAGTATTCTTTTTTGCAGTACTAGAAGCTTCTGGATGTTAGATGCTGTGGTTTGTCCCCATACAAGGAAGCAATACGATACATAAGAATAAAAGAACGCATAGTACAGATTAAGCTTGGTTTTGGCGGGTAGAATATGTTTATTCCGCGAAGTTATCCCAATATATCTGGAAAGGGATAGGCACACTTTGCTTACGTGGGCGTCCCACGACATAGTAGGAGTAAATACCACTCCGAGTAATGTGAAGGTTTCCACGTACTCAATGGGGGCGTTGTCGAAGTAGAGTGGTGGCACACTGCCTATATGCTGCCCCTTCGGATGGAACAATAAAGCTTTAGTTTTTAGTTTGTTTATTTTGAATGAGTTCAGAGATGACCACTCAGATAATGATGACAAAACTGTATTTGCGCTGCTAGTTAGTTCTTTAATGTCAGGTGAGGACAAAAATAGACTGGTGTCGTCAGCATATATGATGTATTTAACTAAATTACTGATGTTGCATACGTCATTAATATATATGTTGAATAGGAGTGGTCCCAGAAGGCTGCCCTGGGGCACGCTGTTTGTGATTGCTAACAAGTCCGAAGAGCAGTGATTTAAAGCGACATACTGGCGACGAGCACTGAAATACGATTGAATGAGACAGAGGGCGTGGCCACGTATACCGTAGTGGTCGAGTTTTTTAAACAGTTTCGTGATTCAGTGTATAGAATGCTTTGCTAGATTCTACAAAGACGCCTAAGTTGAGGTGTTGAGCTTCGAAGTTATTTAATATGTATTCTTTTTGATCAAGCAGAGCATGCTCAATTGATCTATGCTTGGTGAATCCATACTGACAGTTGGCTATTACACAGTGCTTCTGTAGGAAATTGTAGTATCGTCGATGCATTATTCGCTCTAGCCGCTTGGAGAAAAAAGGTAGTACAGATATTGGCCTGTAATTTCCTAGAACGTTTTTATCACCTTTTTTATAAATAACCACAACTTTGGCCACCTGCATGGCAGCGGGAAAACGTCCTGTGCGAAGCGCGGTATTGTAAATATGTGTGAGGCATGGCACGATCAAAGGTAGTACGTATTTTACAGGTAAACTTTGAATAATACTTGGGTCAAGACTTGTCGTGTTCTTTAAACTTTTGCACACTGAGTAAACCTCAGCTTCGTCGGTTGGTTCAAGAAACATCGATTCGTTTAGCCTGTCGCCCAAAAAATCGAGACATACCTGGATTGTACTGACTGCTTCCAACTTCAGTGAAATATTGGTTGAAGGCATTTGCAAGGGACGGCCCAGCTATTTCCTTGCCATGCATAACTAGGCTCGCGAGGTCCTGATGTTGGTTATTTCGATTTAGCAGAACATTTAGGCGTCTCCACTTTTCTTTCGGGCGGTCGGAGAGATGCGCATTAAACAAATTATTATAGTAGGCAGTCCTGGATGATTTAATTTCGCTATTTAAGGAAGAAACCGTCAAGGAAGAAACTAGTAATCGGAACACTTTTCTTCGCGCTAAGGGACAGCACAAAGTGTCATGAGAAGAGTGGACAACGCACTGAAAAAAGTCGCGTAACTCTAACAATAAAAATAATGTAACCAAATTAACTAGCACGACTTGAAGGGAGAGGTGATGTAGATGATTTGGCGATCCCGCTCGTGACAAAAGAACACGTACAGAATGCCACAAGCAATGGCGAAGCCGGCTACTGAGATTCATCTGGAAAGACTTCCCAATGCCTATACGCAGTATCTCATGACCTTTCATTATTACCTTGAGCGGTCATAATCTATCAAAAACGATATTATTTTACTTCGAAAGGAAGAGAACGTTTTATGACTTCAAACTGGGAGGCAGTTCACGCAGAGCAGCTGACGCCCTTGACACACATTTATTGGGCCGTTCGTGACACTGTCTTGGTATTTAGCAGCAAGATAGGAAAAAAGAGAACAATATAGAAAGCTGTAAAAAAGCGTGCGTTGCTCAACACCTGTGCCTTCGCTCCGGAATCAGCACGGTAATGATTGCATCGTCAGTATAAAGCCACATGCCCATACGAGACGCTGCTGTTTCTACCTCATGTTGCACCGCTACCAAACAACAGAGCAAGGACTTGTGCACCGTTCGTGTTTTTTGGTAATATCATGGTAGAATCCACTTATCCTATGGTCAGCATCCTATGACATATCGAATAGGCCAATCCGGTGATATTTTGCGCATGCGAAAAACGCATTGTCCAGGTCGACCGTTTTCTGCTAAGGAGTTCCGATAAACGTTTCCGCCTTCCTGATTTGCGCCAGCGGATCGTGCCGTGTTAAATCCTTCGAAGGTAAGAACAAGGAAAGAACTGACCGCAAGTTTCACTAAAAATTCTCCAGATGTTGCTAGCAGTTACCACAAATAGTATTTCCCAGAAGGAGGCAAGCATTGCGATATGCGAAGGAATGAATGAAGGGCTGCGCGAAGCGTATAAAAAATCATGGAACGTGTGGGTTGCGCCGTTATGTGCTCCGTGCGTAGGTTGGAAATCTCGGCGAGTACTTATTCTCCCTTGGTCTTAAGGGGATGAGCGAAATGTCGGCGCTCGAGTTGTATTACTAAAAACGGGTGCAAACCCGTTATTGTGACCTGCCGCCTGTTCTCTACAGTTTATCATGCAAATTTTAACATTCTATGTTACCGGTGGCTCTGTAGCTGGAAATATTCTTAAAAGTAAGTCGGAGTGTCCTTTGTATCTTCTCTATGTGTCGTCCTGTGGCACTGCAAAAATCCTGCTAACAATTATTATTCGACAATCCCAGCGTGAGGGTTGAGGTATGGCGCGTGCATCGCAAAATTAAGCGGTAGCTGTGCGGCATGTCATGTGCATGATGCACTCGGTGATGATGTGAATTTAGCAGCACCACATATTACCATTTATTATTTATTTTTATTTATTGAATACTGCGGACATGCTGTATGTCTAAGAAGGAGAGGAAAATACATACAGTGGAAAAGCAAAGCAAGTAAGATAGTACCGAACAATATCGATGCCACAAAATAAGCAATGAAAAACGCAATTGAAAATGCGGTTACAGTGCAGCTACTAAGGCAGAAGTGGCTTAGTAGCTATTTTATTGTGAGCATTTGATATGATTCAATGTCCAGCAATTACATCTTTAGAGTTTACCACTCAAGTCTATTGTTGTAGTAACTACCTATTATACTTACTGCAGCTATAGCTAAGTGCGAGGCCCATCCTCCCTGATAGTAGCAAAATGTACAAGCCGCACGTACCGCTATAAATGCATGCTTGCTGGCGGATCTGTTATGGACACGTGAGAAAAACAATCAAACGGCCCAGCTGATTAAAGACCTGTTTTCGATACATAAGCTGCGTAGATGGATTGCCATTAATGCCTGAAAGATGACGTAACGATGAAAGCGTTGATAAAATTATTACTTTGACCTTCATGTTGCCAGTAGTCGCAGCCTGATGCACAACAAATTATGACTCACGTCGGTCAACAATGGGGCCTCTAATGCTGGGGAATTTCTTTAAATTCCGCCTGCTGACCATATACGTTTCGCGCTTGCAACGCCAGAGAAACTAGTTGGCGAACTAAAGACAACAGCTCGTCAGTATTTGATTGGGCCGACCGCGAAGAATTGCAAGTATTATAAGCTGCAGACGCCCAAATTCTGTCAATCAACTCCTGGTCCATATTTTTACATATGCTGTGGCGACAGCTCGTTTGATAACTATTTTTGCTCATTTCATTTCACGATAACCACGGTTGCGCCACATATTTAAAATGAAGCTTGACTTGCAATAGTTGCTCAGTGGCTTTAGAGTTCGGTTGCATACCGCTAGACGGCGATACATAAATGCGACCACGGCGGCTGCAATAATAGAGGCAAAATGCCGGAATTTTCTTGTCCTGAGAACCATCAGTGGATGATAAGCAATTTCAGGTTAGCTAAAATAATTCCGAGACCTGCGTTACAACGTCGCTCACAGATTGCGTGTCGCTTCAAAACGTTACACTCCACATATATGTTATTAATAATTCATATGATATACGAATGCGCTGTCGTAAAACATACGATAGACGCAGCCCACAAGGCAAAAAATAAAGCAGAAATCTTACAGTGCAGTCAATTTTGTTTTCGTGCTCTTTTAGGAGGACGAGCACATCAGCAGCTGTGAATGAAGAGGAGAACTCGGCTCCTGCGCCTGGCGAGTACCGTGACACCTATGGCGTGGCAAAATGCGTGGAGATGTACGACGAAGCCATCGCCCCCGTTGCGCTTGGTGTAGCAGCATTGCTGGATTTATTCCAACCGGCTTTTCTGCGCAGCAGTTATGCTAGACACAGGAGCCAATTTATCGATGTTGGATGCGGTTCTGGCAAGTAGAGCTCCACATTCGTCAACTACTTATGCCGTCTTTTATTTGTTTCTTGAGGACTCTTGAGAGAATCGATGTCGCTGGTGTCTTTGATGAATAGCAGTGAGTCGCGTACCGTTTCCAAGGCACCACGTGCGATATTCAATGCTGTCCAATGTAAGGCGTTTATGCGAAATGCTAAGTAATGCGAAAGCATTACTTAACACCGTTTCAACCACAAAACTTCCGTAAAGCTTGAACATTAAGGTACCCTTTGTTAACATAGTTCCAACTAACAATTTTGTATGAAGCTTGATCTTGAGGGTGACCTTAGCCAACCTTCAGAAAAAATTTTCAAGGCACCTAATTCTGCTTACATGGACGAGTGCCAAGCATTGAACTTTCTTAAACGCTGGTTTTTTCGACGACAGGAAGCGAGCTGTGTCTTATCAATTTTGATTAGTTTTCACTTTACTTTCATTTTTATTTCTTCTTTGTTTTTTACTTCAATATATTTACAATATTTCTGTTTTTATTACAGGATTTTTTACTTTATTTATGTCAGTTTTCACGTCTAGGTAATACGTAGACGTCTGTGGCTGTTTTGACATCGAGATGCTTTTTGGCTATTCTGTCCTCGCAGTGTAATTAACTACGTAATTTAAGTTCACCAACCAAATCCTTCCTACAGCAAGATCTCATCACGCACTAACACAATCAAACTTTTCCAGACTTAAATTTTGAGAACGACGTAATCGTGTGGAGAAACTTTTCCTGGCACGAAACACGGGACATAAATAAAGACTGTTATGACGTCAAAGTGCAATTTTCGCGTTTAAATGGCTGACTAATTATGATTCGTCAGCCAAATCTTTTCAGCAGCAAGCCATAAATTGCGCACTGTCTAAAATAATCAAACTTTAGCATACGTATATCTTAAGAGAACGACACAATCGTGCAGAGAACCTATGGCGACGTCCGTGGCCATTGTGACTTTGCATTTCAAATTTTCTCAATTAATTAATTAAATAATATTACCACAACAATTATTTCTCTCCCACAGCATGTTCTCATCATACACTATCTAACGGAACTAAATTTTTGCACATTTATGTTAACAGAACGACGTAATAATGCAGAGGAATTTTTGTTCACACGACGCTCAGGACATTGCCGTGTAATGCGGTCGTACTAAAAAAATATGTATTTCTGCGACTGGGTTTCGAACCACCGGCTGTGCGAAAAATCACCTTCGCTGGCCACTGCACGAGATCAAGATGCTATTCCCGCAGCTGAGTGCGCCGTGTGTTAAACCAAACACAAGCTAGACACAGAGCAAAAACATGAGCCAACTAAGCTAAACACTTGTTTATAACTTCTATCGGTTTAAGAGCGTTGAAACCCTAGCGCATTTTTGTTTTTCTTTCCGTTGCACGAATGGTACTCATGCCTTAAGTAGAAGGAGACAGAATTCGAAATAACTTTCGAGCACGCAGGTTGTGTTCAAACAGGTTTGCGGGAATTTGTGCTGAATAATTGTTGTTTCTTCGGAATGGCTCTCAAGAGCATAGCAGGTAAGCGAAAATGCCCAAACTTGCAGCTCAACCTCCGCTACGGTTGTACATCGGCATTTTAACGATATTTACAAGTGAAATATTCATTTTATCGCAAGTCAGAACTTTTATTGCGGATATGCCGGGCGACTGGGCGTCAATCTCTAGTGGAACAAGTTGTATTATCAAGGGTTGAAGTGCCGGTGTCTTGCTTAGCGTTGGGCTTTCGTGCGGTAAGACGGGCTATTCACCACAAATTCAATCGACTTAGCGACATATAAGATCAATCTTGCTCGTGCGCGTTTAGGAAAGTGCGCTTTTTCGCATTGCGCCTTAATTAGTCTGTTATGAGAATGCACTGTACACTAATTTAATGGCGACAGCAGCGAATATATGCAAGAAATTGAGGCGCTGAACATGCATGGAATAACTATCTTAAGCAATAATAAATAACGCAGATGCCTCTGATAAGCTGACCATAAAATGGAGCACTGGAATGTATTATACTTTCAATATATTACTAACAACCAAAGTGTAAAACCGCATCACTGAAGACAACTATATCTATAAAATGGGTTATGGGTTACGGGGGCTTAACGTCCCAAAGCGACTGAGGCTATGAGGGAAGCCGTAGTGAAGGTCTCCGGAAATTTCGACCACCTGGGGTTCTTTAACGCGCACTGACATCGTACAGTGCACTGGCCCCTAGAATTTCGCCTCCATCGAAATTAAGCCACCACGTATACATATAAAATGAATCCACGGCAGCAGTCACCTTGTACGTCGGTTATTCTTTGATAGGCAAGGCAATCAATGTATGGAGACGAAACATTGGCGTGGATGAAATCGAATCAAAGCCATGTTTCTTCATTGCAAACAAAAGGAGCAACAGACGCTCCTCAATGCAAGCAACACTAAGTAAATATAATGCTACTGCGTTATATTCCCTCCAGAGATAAAATGTGGCTAAAAAACATCAAGCTGATAGCTTAAAATTTAATTCAGGACTGGTAAAACATAATGAAAGCACCACGGTTTAAAGCACAAACCTACGCCCACAAAGATCTTGTGGAAGCTGTGAATTTACATGGCACGATCTGTTGCGTTTAACGTAAAAGCAGAGAAAAAACTGATTTCAAGGCAAGCGTTCAAGAAACTTGAACGCAGGAACGGTTGCGGCTGCATAAAAGCTATAACAAAAGGTTAGTGCACCTGTTCTATCGGCTATTATCTCAGAAAAAAAAGTAAGTGAATTAAATAGGACAAAGAGAAATCTAAGCAAATTATGTTGATGGCAAGTCCCGTAAATGCAGAATTGCGCAAGTAGTGCGATGGATCAAATGTAAAACACCTATTGTCAAACATTAATATCTCTGAAAGTATCTCACAAGTAAAGCGCTATTGCTCGTATTCATCGAAACTTATTTTCTACAGCCATTGCATATATGCTTCCTTTTGACAAGACGGGAAAGAGGTAACTAAATAAAAATGGGTTTTGAACGTTGAATAGTGTATTTGCAATCTGAAATGTTCGGGTTATCTCGATGAAGCGTTTGTTCTTTCATAAAATATTTCAATGCCGAGCTCGGATATAATATTTGGGGTGTTGCAGCGATGTGTGCAAGTGGTACTGGAAATGCTTCTCTGGCAAATCGTTTGCAAATAGCGATGACTGAGACCATTTTTTCTTGCCTGTTCGTTTGCTATAAGTGGTGCTCTATGTACATTTCAATGTGTTCACTTTTCGATTTCGCCATGAAATAACCCCACAACATAAACTCGGAAGAATTAAGGAATATTTTCCATCCGGCGCAGGAAAATGATACCAAACCTTTGAGAACGATATATTTTATGCCGGACTGAGCAAGTGTTCCTGGACGTAAGACCCCACATACTACTTGCACAAAAATCAAATCCCGTTTTAGTGTATCGCACGCCAGCTGTAAAAAAATAAAGGCATCGCGTCACTGCCCGCAGAGCAGTAATGCGCCTCGACGAACGGTGCTTAATTCATGCCGTCGTGTATCATTCCTGTGCGCAGCCTTGGTAATGAAATCCAAGAGTAAAATTCAAAACCACAAGAAACGAGGAGCAATAAAAAAGCCGCAGTCATACTGCTTTTCAAACACATCATTTCAGTATGAAGCGTACTCATGAAGTCATTAAGCATACTCGGTAAGTTTTTGCATTGGTTTATTCACGCTCCCATTGCTTTTCGGAAATGTGCCCTTTCATCCATGGTTTCCCCGTAAATGAATGTTTCCGAAGAAAGTAACCACGTATACACGGCCTTCTTAAGAAAGACGAGCAGTATTCCGTGTACTTCCGTTTGCTTCTGACATTTTATCGCCCCCAATTCCAACTGCTATTCCTTTCCTTTAAACGACGAAATCTCGATAACCAGTTGGAACTGTAGGCTGCTGACTGCTTAAAGTGAATTCGGGTTTCTCCGACAGACAGGTTCATAAAAATGATAGGTGCGCGTATACAGAGGACGCTAAGTTAACAGTTCAATGTTGGGTTGCATGTGCAGCAGAACAACTTATCCTGCGTAGCTCAGTATCACTTCGTAATTTCGGCCTGTTGAAAGGGCATTATCAAATTTATGAGCTTGTGTTTGTGTTTATCTTGCTCTAAACCTACGCTTTAGAGACTGATAACGTAGGCGTAGTGTTTATTCTCCATGTATGTGGTTTTTGCTACGGTCAATTTGGTCGGGTTATGCTCTCATCAGGTAGTAATCATGTGGAAGCTAAGTTGACATCACAGTAAAAACCTTTGAAAAATCACCGTATTGCTGCTGATAATTAAGCGAAGTCTGTAGGTACAATAGAGTTTTCCATTAAATATAATTCTGGCCAAGACATGACAAGAAGCCAGGAAGCAGGATTAATACAAAAAAACAGCACCGTGCCCTCAGCAGCGGACTGCAGAGAGCCGGATATATTGCTCAGGGTAATGTTTGGCAAATGTAAGAATCGCAAGGTATTTTAAGAGTGCGAAACCTAATCAGTTACACTTTAGCCTACGTACTAATTTATATTTATTCTCGGGTAGTTGCATGAAAAACAGATGAAGGTTTTCGGGCCCATTTCTTCTAAAATTGCTTATTCCACAAAGAACTCCTTCATGCCGGAACAGCAGCACACTATAATCAATTGCGATTGTTAGAAAGAAGCCTGTGATGTGAAGGGGGGGGGGGGTAGCGGTGGGGGAGCTCGACGCCCCCTTCACGGAATCCGAAATCCGGGAGGTGCTCCAGACGCTCAACGGTCGCTCTCCTCCGGGCCCGGATGGCATCTCCAATAAGCTCCTCCGCAACTTGGACGCACACTCGGTTGTGCTGCTCACTGAGGAAGTCAATAAAATCTGGGAAACGGGCCTCGTCCCCGACTCCTGGAAGACAGCCTCAGTGGTGCTCATCCCGAAGCCAGGCAAACCTCTTGCACCGGAGAACATGCGGCTCATCTCGCTCACGTCCTGCGTGGGCAATGTGGCCGAACATGCCATTCACAACCGCCTATCTAGGCACATAGAATACAATAAACTATTCCCTCACAACATGGTTGGCTTTCGGCCGGCACTCTCCACACAGGACGTTATGCTACTTATAAAGAGGCAGATAATCGATGACGATACTAGGGATACACGGGGCATCCTCGCCCTAGGCTTGGCCAAGGCGTTTGATAACATCTCGCACCGGTTCGTGCTAGACGCCATCTCGGACCTGGGCCTTGGGCCACGATTCCATGCGTACGTTAGCTCCTTTCTCAGGGATCGCAAGGCCTCTGTCAAAATAGGCCAAGTCAAATCCCAGGAATTTACATTGGGAGCGAGAGGCACTCCGCAAGGGGCGGTCCTCTCTCCACTACTGTTTAACACCGCCCTGAAGGGCCCCTCGGCCAGACTAGCCGCAGTAAGCGGAACGGGTCACGCCCTCTACGGGGATGATATTACCGGGTGGTGCACGGGAGGGTCTGACGCTGCAGTTGAGAGTGCGCTCCAAGAGGCGCTCGCGTCACAGAACACTTCCTGCTAGACACGGGACTGAGTCTGTCACCAACGAAGTCCGAACTACTATTGTATAGGCCCACCCAAAGGGGGGTTCGGTATTCCACACCGTTCGACCAAATTTCCATAGCCCTCTATACGAGGGACGGACAACAAATCCACAGAGTGGATACCATCAGGGTCCTCGGACTCTTGCTAAAATCTCGAGGGGGCAACTCACAGACTATAGCCCGTATTACCTCCAAGACGGAGACGGCTTATCCTCCGGGTCTCGAACCGCAGGGGGGGGGGGGGGGGGGGGGGGTTAAGTGAGAGCAATTTCCTCAGACTCTACCACGCATTTCTTATAAGCCACGTTAACTATGTAACCTCCGCATTGCGCTGGTCTAAACGGGATGAGGCCGAAATCGACGCCCTTGTGCGCAAAAGCATCAAGCGCGTGCTGGGTTTACCCCTCACTATCAGCACCGCGGATCTCATGCAACTAGGCATGCACAGCACCCTGTCAACACCCTGTCAGATGAATGGCATCAGATTTCGGTCCCCGCGAGTCCGAAGATTGGAGGCTTTGAAGCTTCAGGCTTTGATCATGAGGAACAGAGAACTTCCATTAAATACACATATGGCGATGTGACAAATAACAGACGCTCTGGCATATGTTTTATTTCCTGTTGCCTTAGCGTATGGGCTCATTCTCGCACCACTGACGGCTTCGTGTTCTTTCAGCCCATAAAAATATTGTTTATTGATATCGTGCGAAGAACCAAATGGACAAAGTTTCAAGATAGTTTTTTATATGTTCGTGAAGGTTTGTTGGTGTAGGACAAATCTTTCGCTAATGACAGCCATACAGTTTATTCAGTCCGCTGCACAAATTTTGCTTGCGTATTTTTTTCCTTCGCTCACCTAGCGCAGCATATCCGCGGCGAAAGGTAGAGGTCGTCAGTGTTTACACGAGAACGTTCCTTACTCACACCGACCTTCTGAGCTAAAACTGTATGAATCATCTGAGTATTTCTCGTGCAGTCCTCGCTTGCTCTTATTTTAATTTTGCTTTTTACAGATGGTACACAGTAAAATACAGATTTACCACAGATATTTTACTCCCTTCGCAACTGCTATCTTACTATGTGTCTTTCCTTGCCAAATACCATTGCAAACTGTGAAAAAAAAAATTGCTATAGGCACTGTGTTGCTCTTTAAAAAAGTTTTATTTATTTATTTTGTTTAGTACATACTTTGAACTTCTCGCCTTCGAACTTATTAGAGCAGGGGGGGGGGGGCGCCCACCGCGGGGGAGGGGGCGGTTGGGGTGCTTGAGAGTTGAACAGAATTCAGAACGCATGCTTCACTAATTTCCATGTGCCATTCATGCCAAACAGTTGTTTTTATTTTGAAAGATATCAATTTATCACACCTAGAAACAACAATGGGACTCATTGTTGAAGGAACCAACTTTGTGTGCCACTGCATCAAAATTTGTGGTGCCGAAAACTGTCATTTTATGCAGAGCATGCATTCTATGAATTGCGTGAATGAGTGCACTAGCTGTCTTGCACATCATTGTGTTGCTGGAAAGAAATGCAGATGTGCCGTTGCCTTATTGTTTTTGCGTTTGCGATGCCTCCTTAGAGAGGCATCATGAAATAGAAACGATATGACGAGGATCACATTTGACGCATGAACTGAAGCGTTAAGTCGAGCTTGTTCATTCATCAAAGCAGTCCACAAGGGGATATAAAGCAGTTACTACCGAGCTACAAAACATCGTAATTCGGCTGCGGTGCCAACGTTCATGACTGGCGTCTACGCCACTCTCACCTAACGCCAAGGCCAAGGGTTTCTTCTTTCACTTCAAAAACATTAATTTAAGAGCTCTGAGTGGTTCGGGGCGATCCTTGTTACGACAAACCAAACAGAATGCGTGGATGCAAGATACTCAGATAATATTAATAATGCACGGGGCAACTGAGCAGACCTCAAGGCAATAAAAATGTAGGAGCCGTGAAAGCAAGGCGTTAGTGCAGAACAAAATGCAATCAACTGCTTAAATAAAACTACCTTTCAAATGCAACAACAAATGTTTACCTCAATTCTTACACTTATGGATACTAACAACGGCATAATCTTCCTGAAAAGTTAGCAACTTCAGTTTTAGGGTATTCAAGAGAACAGACCTTTTGTGCTGTCGTCATAAAATTATGCTTCTTTTACAGAACTCATTACTTTTGTCAAATTGAGGGTAAAGATTGTTTTCTTTGTATTATTGCGGGAGTTCATGACAGCGTAACCAAGAAGGCAGGCACAACTCTGGCGCCTGGCATTTTCTGCTCTCTGTTGACGTTTGGTTCAGATGCTGCGGTCCAATGTAAACCGTAGTGCTGGGTCACGGTTTTTTGCAGTTCCCACGTGATGTTTGGAGAAAAAGAACGTTAATCAAACACCAATTTCTCCCCACAAACATAGCTCCTCTATGTGTCCCTACCTAACGCAGAAGGATAGATATTTCTCTCGGTGACGAGACAAAACGCGAATAAGAAAGAACACTCTTGGCTCAATTATATATCATATATTTTTTAATCTTCTCATTCCCAGATTTCTTATGCCTCTTGAATTCGGTCTACCCCTTGCTAAAAGAAGAAGAAAAAGCGGAGCTGCGTACGTTCACAGAAGACGTTCTGCAAGATTTCAGGAAGCGTCGGAGCGAACGGGCGATCAAAGACTACACGTGTCTTGTTATTCACGCATACAAGCCCCGACAGTGACCAAATGGAAGTCTTGGGACTGTAGCATTAAGTGTTTGGGTTGTTCAAATCCATTGGGAACTAGCTACATGACGTTCAAAAATGATCTAGCTAGTGTGCTTACAGAAAGCAAAATAAAGCTGTTTTTGATATTTCATTTTGGTTGGGAACTGAAAACTATCGATTTTGAAAATAAGAACATAGCGAGAATGCCTCCGTGTCTCGACATTCATGGCCAGCATTCTGGTTCATCCGCCCCTAGTTCACAAAGCCGCCACCACGTGCCACATGAAGTTGAGCTCCTCCTCCTTCTCTTACATTCTTCCTCCCTGGTTTGAGAGAGAGAGACGGCAGACAGACAGACAAAGAACTTTATTGATGGTCCTGAGGAACCGCGTTAGGGTACCTCCCTTTTCAGGGAGTCACCATAGCCGTCGCGGGCTGCACTCAAGTCGGGGTTGGAAGATTGTGGTCCTCTGCCCTGTCGCAGGCCCTCTGAACAGCCCGTAGTTGCTCTGAGAGGTCGCCACTCTTCAGGGCTGCCTCCCAGTCGGATAGAGTGGTAAGCGATGAGCTGCGTAACGCAGGGCATTGCCAGAGCATATGAGATAAAGAGCAGTACGCCTCCCCACAGTCTGGACAGTGGGGTTCTACATTAGGTGCGAAGTGACTGAATCGGCCCCTGGAGGGGAATGACCCCGTTTGGAGCATGCGAAAGGCAGACGATTGTGGTCTAGTAAGTGCAGGATGCGGTAGCGGATACGCCCGCCGAGCAAGTTGATAATGTGCGAAGAGTTCATGAAACGTGAGAAGCAAATCCCTGTACTGTCCTAAGTCGCCGCCCGTTAGTCCACCGGAACCGCCGCGGTGTGTAAGACCTCGCGCACAGTCATGGGCCAACTCAATGGCGTTAACAACTTCAGAGTGCACATTTTTTCTCATATGGGCCGGGAACCATTTGATGATATGAAAACCAGCAGCCCCCTCGCTGCTGAGGATGGCGCCGCCTCCTTGGGAATCGAGCCGGAGGCGAATGCTCGGGCTGCAGACCAGGAGTCTGTAAAGAGATTGGGACGTAGAGGATCCTTCTGTGCTAGAGCTGTAGCAACCTGCTCGGCTACTGTTGCAGAAACCTTCCGAACGGATGCTGAACTAATGAGAGTGCCTTTGCAGTCAACTGAAACTACGGCATAGTGATCAGAGCGCCGGTACTGGACGGCATCAACGAAACATGTAAGGTTCGGCGTGGACGCATCGTTTTTTAACAAAGAACGAGCCCGGGCTACCCGGCGCCCTATATTGTATTGAGGGTGGACGTTACGTGGCATGGGATCTACATGGAATGTGTCTCGGACCATGTGTGATAGGGTCGCATTGCGCTCCATGATTTCGTGGTGACTACATCCAACGGATTCGATTATGCGTCTCATGGCTCGCGAAGATGAGAGTCGTATTATATGGGCCACTCGTTGGGCTTCGATCACCTCTGACAGGGTGCTGTGCATGCCTAGTTGCATGAGACCCGCGGTGCTGATAGTGAGGGGTAAACCCAGCACGCGCTTGATGCTTTTGCGCACAAGGGCGTCGATTTCGGCCTCATCCCGTTTAGACCAGCGCAATGCGGAGGCTACATAGTTAACGTGGCTTATAAGAAACGCGTGGTAGAGTCTGAGGAGATTGCACTCACTTAAACCACCCCCCCCCCCCCCCCCCCCCCCCCTGCGATTCGAGACCCGGAGGATAAGCCGAAGCATATTCTCCGTCTTGGAGGTAATACGGGCTATAGTCTGTGAGTTGCCCCCTCGAGATTTTAGCAAGAGTCCGAGGACCCTGATGGTATCCACTCTGTGGATTTGTTGTCCGTCCCTCGTATAGAGGGCTATGGAAATTTGGTCTAACGGTGTGGTATACCGAACCCCCCTTTGGGTGGGCCTATACAATAGTAGTTCGGACTTGGTTGGTGACAGACTCAGTCCCGTGTCTAGCAGGAAGTGTTCTGTGACGTCGAGCGCCTCTTGGAGCGCACTCTCAACTGCAGCGTCAGACCCTCCCGTGCACCACCCGGTAATATCATCCCCGTAGAGGGCGTGACCCGTTCCGCTTACTGCGGCTAGTCTGGCCGAGGGGCCCTTCAGGGCGGTGTTAAACAGTAGTGGAGAGAGGACCGCCCCTTGCGGAGTGCCTCTCGCTCCCAATGTAAATTCCTGGGATTGACTTGGCCTATTTTGACAGAGGCCTTGCGATCCCTGAGAAAGGAGCTAACGTACGCATGGAATCGTGGCCCAAGGCCCAGGTCCGAGATGGCGTCTAGCACGAACCGGTGCGAGATGTTATCAAACGCCTTGGCCAAGCCTAGGGTGAGGATGCCCCGTGTATCCCTAGTATCGTCATCGATTATCTGCCTCTTTATAAGTAGCATAACGTCCTGTGTGGAGAGTGCCGGCCGAAAGCCAACCATGTTGTGAGGGAATAGTTTATTGGATTCTATGTGCCTAGATAGGCGGTTGTGAATGGCATGTTCGGCCACATTGCCCACGCAGGACGTGAGCGAGATGAGCCGCATGTTCTCCGGTGCAAGAGGTTTGCCTGGCTTCGGGATGAGCACCACTGAGGCTGTCTTCCAGGAGTCGGGGACGAGGCCCGTTTCCCAGATTTTATTGACTTCCTCGGTGAGCAGCACAACCGAGTGTGCGTCCAAGTTGCGGAGGAGCTTATTGGAGATGCCATCCGGGCCCGGAGGAGAGCGACCGTTGAGCGTCTGGAGCACCTCCCAGATTTCGGATTCCGTAAAGGGGGCGTCGAGCTCCCCCAGCGCTACCACCCCCCCCCCCCCCGGAAAGGAGGATAAATCCCGTAACCCGAGGGGCCCAGCGGGAGATACTTTTCGGCCAACTCTTGCAGGAGGACGTGTTCAGATACGCCCGCCGCCTTTTGATTGTGAACTATGAGATCAATGGCTAGACTCTGATTACTTTTGCTTTGCGAATCGTCGAGTAAGTGTTTGAGCAGGTTCCATTTGCCCCCCGCTCTCATATGCCCATCAACCGAGGAACATACTTCGTTCCTTTGCTGTTTGGACAGTTCAATGGAATGAGTTTCTATTGCACGATTGAGCTCCGCAGTTTTCTTTCGGAGTCGACGGTGGAGTCAGTGCGTTCTCCAGCGGCTCAAGATGGAGTTTTTTGCTTCTAGGAGGTGCGCCAGGCACGCGTCCATTCGATCTACTTTTAGGTCGGTTTTAACGACCTTGGTCACAGCTTGTACGTCCTGCTGTAGTCTTGTGAAGAGACTATCGGGATTATCGTAGTCGGTCTGGTCCGCCTTATTTATTTATTTGTTTATTTATATATTTATTTATTTATTTATTTATTAGTTACCTGCATCGCCCCGCAGGGCATTACAGCAGGGGGGTACAGACTTCATTTATAGGTATAAAGCAATTATTGCAGTGCATGGAAAAATGCTTCGTTAGATGTAATACATACAATGCTCGATGGCAAACTGTTCCAGTCCCGAACAGTTCTAACAAAAAAAGAATATCGCAAGACGTCACCCTTGCAAGAAAATTATCTGACCTTCAAGCAGTGGTCCAGTCGCTTTGATATATAACGAGGTGCCTGGATATATTGTTCGCGGTTTATGCCAGTTTTTGAATAATAAATCTCATGGAAAAATTTCAATCTGATGTACCTTCTACGGTCCTTCAACTCTTGCCAGTTAAGTTTTCGTTTGCTTTCCGTCATACTAACTTGCCAATTATAATTACCAAGAACAAATCTAACTGCCCTATTCTGAATTTTCTCTAATTTTCCTTCACACTCAGATGTGTGTGGGTGCCAGCAAACACATCCATATTCAAATATGGAGTGTACATAACTGAAATACAGCTGTGTTTTTAAGTTACTTGGTAAATGGCTAAAATTCCGCCGTAGAAAACCCAAACGTGACGCTGCCTTATTCGCAATATAATTAATGTGCTTATTCCATCGTAAGTCCGATGTAAAAAAGACGCCTAGATATTTAAATGACTTGCTTATGTTGAGAGTAAAATCATTAATTCTATACCTATACGGATGATTAGCACGTTTTCTTGTGAAGGTGACGTGAACAGTTTTGTTTATATTTAACGACATGTCCCAACGTACACACCAGTCTGCCACAGTATCTA
The DNA here is from genome assembly GCF_052857255.1 of Amblyomma americanum. NCBI lineage: Eukaryota > Metazoa > Arthropoda > Arachnida > Ixodida > Ixodidae > Amblyomma > Amblyomma americanum. The sequence goes on along the minus strand of NC_135505.1, from coordinate 75,078,104 downwards.
AATCAGTTTGCAGGATTTGTGAATCAGAAGTGGAATTTACTACTCTGTAAAGAACACATTTCCCAGAAGAATCAGAAGTGGAATTTACTACTCTGTAAAGAACACATTTCCCAGAAGGCACCCCAGTCCGTCACTTTAAATTCCCTGGTAGGGGCTGTGCTAATTGTTAGAGTAATCTCCACAATGAAGTGGTCGGTACCCAGGTTGTCTTGCAAATTTCGCCATCCTGCTCCGGGGGCGTTCTTGATGAACGCTAGGTCCGGAGTGGTGTCTCGGACTACCGACGTGCCGGTTCGCGTGGGGTATTGAGGATCCGTAATCAACTCCAGTGAGCAGTCAGAAACTGCCTGGAGAAGGAGATTTTACTTGGAGAGAAAGACGCTAGTAAGCTTCTCCCATTGTCCACTTTGTGTGTCCTCCCCTCCAGCCCAGCTTCTCGGGGGGGGGGGGGGGGGGGGGCACCCTTTGCGTTTGTTTCTTTTTTTTTTCTTTTTTCACCCAGCGTGTTCAAGGCGGGCTGACTGTGCAGCTCCCCTAGTCTATTCCTTCGCTGAGGTGCAAGAAAGAAAAAAAGGTAGGGTGGGATTAACGCGCCGTCTTTGTCCGACTCTGAGGGGTCATCTGTCAAAAACTACTGCACATATACATGCACATCACACAAGACATAGCTAAACATTCCAGAATACCGTACATAACTTTTTCAAGACAATGAGAATGCCAATAGCGGCTGATAAAGACAAGCTTGTTGCTGCGATAATCAAACAGTGGGGTCCTAAAAGCACAACAGTTGCTCTCATTAACAACATCGTCCGTAAGTTGTCTAAAGTGTGAAGAATGAGGTAAATGCACGTATACAGGACGAAATAAGCTGCATCACAAACACTTAACAGCCTGGACAGCCGTTAGGTGAAGAGTGCACTGAACAAATAATGGAACCTGAGAAGTTTGACAGCCAGGGCAAACAATTACTGTCTGTAGCAGGAAGCTCAGGTAGCCTCAACGCCTAGTTAACAGTCGCTATTTGCGTTTAGTAACGTCCTACATTGCACGATTATTTTTTATATTTACGAAATTACTTTTCGATCATTTTTTTTTCCTGTGTGAGCTAATTTCTGCTCATCAGAAATGGTTTCAGAAGCAGCAGGGGTATTGTCACATCGGCTAACCAGAAACACGTGTCATGAGTTTAAATCCCGGATATAGCACGAACCTCTTAAGACACAGAGAAAAGACTGCCTATGTACTATAGCAGTATAGATGTTGCAATGTGCTACGGACCCTTTTCAAATCTCTGAAAGTCAGCTTTCTGCATAGCGCAAACTCCTTCTCCAATGCGGCCAAGCCGGTTTGGGGGCATAACTGTAAATATCTATTGTCAGGTTAAGCCGGAACCCTTTCCTGCATACACCTGGCCGGATAAGGGGGTTGTGCTTAAGTCACTGCCTTGCAAGTACAATTCACCCTCCCCGCTGCTGTCAAATACGAAGGGTGAAAGGCAAATTGTGCCAAGGCCCTGCTCATCACACAGTGTGTCCAGAGCATAATGCGGGGAATAGAATTTTTTAGCGCTGCACCCAACTTCTCCCGGTGGGACGGTCCGCGTCTACATGGTAAAGGTTTTTTGCTTTGCAGAAAACCTGATGACTGGACGACTGAACAGAACTAGCGGCCGTATAAGCATCAGTAAGAACCTTGTGTTGCGGATTTGTTTACACTTCATTGTTTTTATTTTTTCCGAAGGAGGCTGCAGTGTAATAGGTCCGTATTGTATTGGGTGATGTATGGTGACCGGATACATAAAGCAGGATATGCGGCTAATTTGGTGCATTTCATATCTGCGAATAACGTTACTCACCATAATTGTCAAGTTTTTTCGCAACGGGGAAAAAACACGTACAACAATTAAGTCTACTGACGAGCTGTGAAGGCGAAAGCTTGCAGGCGTGGTGTTCGGCTGCGGCGATGGCGTGCTGCTCTAATGCAATGGCCAGCAAAGCTGACCTGTTCCAGCCGCCCGAGTGGAAGTTGATGAAGACGACGATACCCAAAACCAGCTCGAGCCCCTGTGATTTCTAGCTATCGCTCCCCTCTATACTTCTCCTCGCTATCCTTTCCCTTTCATCTCCGCCGGCTGCAGCTTGGGTGCTTTAGATATTAGATAGAAATTGCCACGGCCGGCAACATTCCTTTCCTTCACTTTTGAAGCGAAAGCTTCACTATGCTACCTTGTAACGATTTCGCTGTGATTGCGGTTTCGACCTTCAAGTGAGCAAGGGGTCAAACCTCTTACGGCGCGGTTCGAGTGTCCACCGATATATGTGAGACAGTTACTGCGCCGTTTCCTTTCCTTAAAACCAATTTTAAAAACTAATCTTGAAAATGAAAGTTGAAAATTGGTTGTTGGAGAAAGGAAATGGCGCAGTATCTGTCTCTCATATCGGCTGACACCTGAACCGCGTCGTAAGAGAAATGAAAGAGGAGGGAGTGGAAAAAAAGAAGAAAGAGGTGCCGTAGTGGAGGGCTCCGGAATAATGTCGACCAGCTGGGGATCTTTAACATGGACTGACAACCCCATACCTGCTACCTGATAATAATAATAATAATAATTGGTTTTGGGGGAAAGGAAATGGCGCGGTATCTGTCTCATATATCGTTGGACACCTGAACCACGACGTAAGGGAAGGAATATCGAAGGGAGTGAAAGAAGAAAGGAAGAAAGAGGTGCCGTAGTGGAGGGCTCCGGAATAATTTCGACCACCTGGGGATCTTTAACGTGCACTGACATCGCACAGCACACGGGCGCCTTATACCTGCTTTAATATCTGCTGCGGGTGCTCGGGCCCAGGATATTTAAACTTACTTTTGGAATATGGCAGAGTGCTTGAAGCACTCTGGCACGGGTCGGCCTGGTATTGCACTACCTCCGGGATCGGCCCGAGGCCTACGGGCCTATTTGCGCGCGCGCGCGCTTTTCTTTCTTTCTTTGCTCTCCTATATATCCTTTAACTCTCCTCCCTTCGGCAAGCGGCAGCGAGCGTGGCTCGGCTAGAACCAGTAGGCAGGCCTGTGCATTTTTCTTTTCTTTCTTCCTATCAGCAACAGCAGCAGTAGTGCACTGACATCGCGCCTTAACCACTGAGCCAATGCGGCGGGTTACCTGCCTGGGTTCGGAACCCACTTCGGGAGGAATTTTTTTTACGAAACTTAATTTTTCTTTTTTCTGATTAGGTCACGTGGTTTTTTCAAACCTCTGAGGTGGACAACAACGCCGTTTTTTCCGCCTTATGAGCTGCTATGCTTTCGCAATAAAAGAAAATCGGCCGCCTTCTACTTACGAACGGCGCTTTAATGCTGATCCTGTTACCCAGACTGCTTGCACACAGCATGTGTTTCCTGCACTTATACAAAATTATGGTGATAGCTTGCTCAGCGTACAAATGATTGAATAATACCATTTAAACGTGTAACCATTTCCGGGATATATCACCAAAAATTTTTGTACTGCAGTATGTGCACACTTGAAGCTTGTAACGGCTTACAATGTCTCTTCACTCAGTGCTAAAACTCACAGTCTCGCTTGTACGACTAAGCGAGAGTGAAATGCTTTGTTTGTGCTTAAAGTGACTTATATGTGCAGTAAATGTTCTTCGTTCGTCCCCAAATTTGAGATAATCTGTCTCGATGTGCAATATTTACACGCTGTATGTGTACTGATGTATGATATGCTTATACTTTTTGTATCGTGTCACGCTGTGTTGTTTTGCGTTTTTTGCGTTTCATGAAAATTAGGCCACATGTGTTCTATAATTTCTGCAGTGCACGTTGAAATTACATCGCAGTGCACATCTGGCTGCCCATGTTCCCTCCTAAACGGCGCGGTTCATGTGGCTGACCTCATTGTAGCGCGGATTTTGCACCTCTCCTTTCTTCACAACCAGCCTAGTGATGAGTGGCGGTTGCAAGTGGTACGCGTTTATGTAAAAAGTGTAAAGTTTTGTCATTCTTAATATTTACTACCGACACTTTCACAAGCTGGTTCCGTACACAAGTGTATAGTGTATTTCTAGCAAACTGTCGAAATGTATCATTTAGACTTTTTCTGCGCCATGATGTGATGCGATAATAAATGCATTATGTCGTTCAAGTAAAGTGTCGTTTTGAATTTTTGTACTAGTTTTTGTAGCGATTATTACGGTAGCATTTCGAGCCTTCAGCGCGGCGGCACCGCCACCCTGTCACGTGATTGGCCACATGGATGATCACGTGGTTTGTCAGGTGGTTGGTCACGTGACAAAGTTCTACTCGGCCAGCTGTAGCTATCGCGTCACTCCAGGTTTAGCCAAAGCTAAACCACCGCCAATTTCTTTTTTCTTCCAAATTTCACAAAAAGGAGAGGAACAAAGAATTGAGCAAAACACTCAACAGTTTAGGAATTTGGTAGTCTGTAGAGCCACGTCTAGGGGGCTGCTGCTTGTGTAGGGAACATGAATAAGTGCCATACGCATTGCTACATTAAATTTTCGCTTTTTTCAACTTCTCTCCACAACCAAGTGTGGCCCCCTTTTGGAGATTCTCATTTGCGACCATGTTCTATCTGCGGCCGCCTCGGCATTCACAGTTAACGGCACAGGAGGCCGCATTCCCCGGGGTATTCACCGTCGGTCGTAATCCAGTCACGTCACCATGCTGGTCAGTAACGCCATGTAGATGCGGGCGTCAGGGTACGTTATTAAATTTCAGCTTCAACATAAGTGTTGTGTCTCCACTTGGATCGGATAGAACTTAGATCAGTTACGAAAAACAACAGAAGGAACGAAGAGGACCGGGCTGTACACATTCCTGCCATTATATGATCTCTAATGGTCTTTGAAACATTCGTCAGGCCGTGCTTTCAAATACGTGACAAGGTGTGCTTGACGCATCATAGCCCCAGCAATCGCTGAGCGCGTTCTTACAACGTGAAAAAGCAATGCTTGCTTTCCGATCCCTCATAGTTATGTCACACCCAAAAATAATTGTGGAATATCCTTCATCTTGCTTTTCCATGAGCCGTGTAATATTTTCATGCGTTTTGATTTATGGTTTATCTTAATAAATAATTCGTTTTGGGGGAAAGGAAATGGCGCAGTATCTGTCTCATATATCGTTGGACACCTGAACCGCGCCGTAAGAGAAAGGGATAATCTTCCCAAATCGACTCTGGCTATGCGCACACACGCACACGCAGAAAAAGGCAGTGAACTGGGGCGACGGAAAGTCAAGTGAATGCAGGTACAATTCTTACACAAGCATATAAGGGAAATTTTTGCTATTAGAAGTCAAGTCGGCTGCTGAACACATCGCCTTTCTCTTTCTTTGCGAAGCATTTCACGAAGTTTGGGAACTGATTTTACTTTCGTTGAAATGCCAGCGGCTTTCAATTCGGTCCGCAGTTCAACCGCGTCTATATCCTCGATGCAAGCGAGAGGTGTATCCTCGCGATCCATTTCAGGAGCGCTTCTAGCCCTATTTGTGCGACTCTCTTCAATCATACCCTCAACCCAGTATGAACGATCGTGTTTTTTGTACGCGCGACTTGTTGTTACGTGGGCGCTATTTTCAAGGCGTTTTGCCAGCTTCAGCGCATAGGTGGCAGCATTCCATTTATTGGATTTTGCACGATGCAAATGTTTCAGAATATTCTTTTTCTCAATGCCTTCGCTGAAAAACCACCCCAGACACTTGAATTCTTTATGCTTCTTTGAGGCATGACAGGCAAGAATATGCATATATGGCGTAATTATCTCAGCCCCGCAACCCTTATGCCCTAGTTATCCAAGTTCTAAGTACGTTTTATGAAATTTGGTCGTTTCTTGCTCGATGCTTTCGCCTGTCGTGTTATGTTCAAAATGATCAAAAATGCGACAGAGCATTTTCCAAAGTGAGATGATTTGTTTTGTTTCCGGGCTGAGTTTTCCAGTGAGCCTCTCTGGCAGCATTTCGAGCAGGCGCTCGCAGGAGTCTCCTTGAATACAGGTGAATTTTTTTCCTTTTATTTCGTCCTGCCACAGTTAAAATTATATACCACAGCTGTTAATTGCCTGCACAATCGCTGCAACGTGAGTGCTCTTGGTGTTTAAGTTCGTAACTTTATTGCGGTTGTCTTTGTCCATTGCTTCAACAATCAGTCCATCAACCAGGCGATTAACGACTCCAATGCGCATATGTAAAAAGTCTGGAATCCCAAAAGCAGGTTCAATGTTGAATAGGGGAACGACTTTCATTCCGAATTCTTCAACAATGCCGTCCTCCCTCATGTTTTTTAGAGTGCGCAGAAGAGGCGGATTATTACACTCCTCTGTGTTTGCCCCAGCTCTGCTTCGTTCCCTTAAATTTGTACGCCAGAAAGGACATGGGTGCCTAGAAAACGCTGACTGCATTCCTTGAACCATTAGCAAGAATTTTATATCTGAGCCCCGACAGACTATGACGGGAACTTCCTGTCCCTCCAAGCTAACACTGCCCCTTTTCACAACACTGTTCACTTCGTAAATGAAATCCTTCAGACTTTCTCTAATCTGAAAATAGTTTTCAGAAACTTCGACGACTGCGAGCTGGCGATGAAATGTATGGCTCTGCAGCCTCCGGCTGCTGCAAATCAGGAGAAAAGAGACAGTTGTCCAGCTTGTTCGTTTGGCTGCGACCTGAGCTGTTCTCCTGTCATACCTCTATCTACTGCGTACTCCGCAACGGCAGTTTCTAGTTCGTGCACAAAAGACACCTGAGCGCCAGCTGCTTCTCATGGGGTTTTAAACACAGCAGTGCTTTCGTCTAGCTTTTGCCTGTATGAATTGATGACACGGAGCGAGGGTAAATTAGGAACAGTTGAAGACATTTTTACCCAAAAATCATTGCTTACAAAGTGGTTGTCCAAGAGCGCGGTGATTGCACGGACGCTTTCCTTCTTGGGGGAAGAAAGATCCTGAAAGTCAGTTTTATCATTACAGCGGTATTTTTTTTTGATACCTCGCGCCACACAGATGCCGTCAATGTCAGAAAGAGTAATTTTGTGCAGTCGCCCTCGAAGGTCTTCTACAACCAACTGGAATAAGTTCAACCCATAGCTTTCTAAAATTTCTTCTAGCACTTGAACTATCCCACTGCCTGCAGAATGCAGCTTTCTTCTATCAGTGGTTTTCGAACCTTCCCCGACCCTTTTTCCGCAGTTGTTGAGCAAGCGGCTGTTTTTTGCTTGTGATGACAGGCTTTTGTTTTCTTCTTGCAGCTGAAGGCATTTTTCCTCGACATCCTGAATGGACTTACGCAGTTAGGAAAAAGACCGTTCTGATACACCCTCCATTCGCTTCACTTCTTCTTGTAAAGCTTGAATAATGATGTCCTTGATATTTTTATTTGGATTTTGAAGAGAACTTACCTTATCGAAGAGAATGTTTACATGGCGCTCTTTTTTAAGGAAACCCTCTTTTGCTCTGCCTTTATTTTTTCGGTACTTAGTATCTACTACAACCTTTAAACTCTCAGGGATGGGCATGCCATGTGGAATCAAAAGCTTTTACTGTCTCAAAACACAATTTCTCCAAAAGCGTTTTGTTCCTAAAGATTTCCAGAACTGTTTCATTTGTCAATGTAAATGAAATGGCACATTCAGAAATCTCTAAGCGCAAAAGCTCCCGAACTCATTTATTAAGAAATTCTAAACAACACAAATTGAAATGCAAGGATCAATACTATATCGAAAAAAAAAACAAAGTTGCAAAACGTATGCTGCCAACATATATGTGAAAGGCGGAGGACTCACGAAAACATAAAACAAGACGTATTTTTGTGGGTTAGGTTCTGCATGCAACAACCTTCGACACAAGGAACATTTGCAGACTTTACACCTGATAGCCGTTTGGAAAGAGCTTGCAAGCTTTCTGTCGTGTCACAGTAGCCTTCACCCGGACTGGAAACTCAATCGCCACTACACTGCCAAGTTTCGTTTCCCGAGTATGCTACCCAAAGGGAAGATTCAGCTTCGAAAAGTCTGCCTCATTGCAAACAATCCAACCCCTTTCGAGACGTCTTCCTTTCCTAATGAAAACTAATCTAAAGATATCCAGGTCTATGTTCACCTTGACAAGCCCGCTGGACCGACGGCTATTGGAAAGTTTCTTTTGCACAGCGTGAATGACTTCCTCAGCAGCAGCTTCCAGTCGTTGTCGTGATGGCTTGCTTGGGTGACTAAATTCCCGGAGACACACGCCGTTCAGATTTTTTCTTGGTTCAACGGAGCAATGCCACTTGGAATATCCTTTCCATTTTAGAAGGTATCCCTTGCTCTGTAAAAAAGTAGCCAAAGATGGCATGGTGAAACACCTAGCGCAAGAAAACTCACACGCGCCGAGGAACGAAAAATCGAAGCACAATTGAACCAAAGCAAAGACAAAGGAAAGATATGTCACTACGAAATGAAGAGCCAATGAACTTGAATGGTAATTTATGCAAATATTAACATATCCATTTGTGACGAAATGAGTGCCTTAGAGGATTTCAGTTACTGGGATATTGAACGGTGTGCTCAAAATCCTGACCGCGTTATCTACCTTACTGGACTCGGGCTGCCCGCTTAGGGCGGGAAAAATATATTTATGAAAAATGCTTTGTTTTTGGCATCATCGCTAAGTTTGGAAATCGAGTGTTCAAAACTGGCAGTATACCAAAAGTAACGGAGACATTTTGTTATAGGAGGTCTCCCTGACTGCTGCGCTTTGGGACCTCCTACTGTCCAAATTTACCGAACCGCTAATTTCTGTAACACTTTTTTGTCAATGAAAACCTAAAAAACCTAAAGAAAACCTGATCAAGACACCTTTCAAGTTTATATTCCTCGATGCTTATTTATATGCAAGTTACCAACATTTTTCAAACATGAATAAACAAATGCAAAACAACACGTTTTGCATTTTCCTGGGCTCTCTTGTACAGATAACAGCAGTAACACGTACCATGTGTTACAGAAAAGACTAAGTCATTATCAAAAACAGGCTTTCGGGGTTAAAAAATTGGGCTGTGGATTAGCTCAGCTAACAAATCGAAAGCTGTGGTCGTTCATTGTGTTCATTGGTGTTGGCGCTGACAACGTTCTTGACTCCGGTGATTTTGTGGAAAAGAAGGGCGCATATAACTGGCCATCTCTGTCAGTGGACGCCTCAATCGCGCTTTGATGTACGTGGCGGTGGTGAGAGAGAGTGATGTGGTCTGCATGCATTAGCGCTGACAACGCTGTGGCAGACACGTGGCGCTGCAGCCTGACCAACCTCTCGCGATCAACCATTAATTCAACTGCCACTTGCCAGGGTGGCAGGGTGGGCACGCTGCCTATCCAGTGTGCGGAACGCACTCAACGCTACAGACGCTAAGCCGTGTTTACTTGCACAATACATCAGAGCTCTCGCTCTCTAACAAGGTTCAGGAGTAGTTGAACCACAACTATTTTTTTTTTATCCAGCTGAGGCTCGGCTAAATCACGTGGTCAGGCAGCAACCGCGAGGAGCCCCTGCGCAGAGACGGTGAAAACTAGGCTTGGCGGAGCGGCGAAGTCACGTGATGGGTTGCTATGGCAGCGGCGCTGCAAGGACTTTGAACGCCATACGTGAGGCTACGGCGAATCGCTCCGACGAAAGTAGAAAAAGCTTTCGCTTTTAAAATATGGATTTTGGGGCATAGTATACCGGTGTCCGCAAACTGTAGTTAACCGGTAGTTACGCAGTAGTTAACCGGTAGTAAACCGGTAGGAAGCTGGATTACTAATTATGATATTAACTTTTTAACTATTAGTTAGGCACCTAGTTGCAATTAGAGATAGGTAGCTGGTGATTACTAATGTCCGTATCAGTTTTTAGAATTTCGAAAACTCGATTACCCTCCCTCATCGCAGTGGCTCGACAAATTTTGGCTGCATCGTGCGAAGGCTCAGCGGTTAAGGTGCTCGTCTACTGAGCCGGAGTACCCGCGTTGGCACTCAATCGCAGGGGCTGCGCTTCTATGGAGGAGAAACGCAAAAGGCACCCATGTGCTGTGCAATATCAGTGCACTTTGAAGATCTCTAGTTGGTCGAAATTATTCTGGAGCCCTCCTCACCGGCACCTCTTTGTTCCTTTCTTCTTTCTCTCCCTCCTTCACCTCTTCCCTTACGGTGCGGTTCGGGTGTCCGCCGAGATAGGCGGGACAGTTACTGCGTCATTTCCTTTCCTCAAAAACCAATCTTCAAGAACCAGTTAGCGCCAAAATACATGCGCTTTCGAAAGCATGAAGGCAAGGAAACCTTTCCAGTGCATGTAACTAGTCAATAACAATTGGTTTTTTGGGGAAAGGAAATGGCGCAGTATGTGTCATATATCATTGGACACCTGAACCGCGCCGTAAGGAAAGGGATGTAGAAGGGAGTGAAAGAAGAAAGAAAAAAAAGAGGTGCCGTAGTGCAGGGCTCCGGAATAATTTCGACCACCTGGGGATCCTTAACGTGCACTGCCATCGCACAGCACACGGGCGCCTTTGCGTTTTTACTCTATAAAAACGCAGCCAAAAAAGCTAAATTTTGTCGAGCCAGAGGGCCAAAGGTAACCATGTTTTCGAAATTCTAAAAACTTTTATGGCTATTAATAACTACCGGTTACAAATCTATAATCACAACTAAGCGCTAAATTGCACTCGTTAAAAGTTAATTATTAAAATCTAGTTAACCAGCTAAATACTTGAAACAATTCACCGGGTTTCTGGTGCCCAACACTGGTATTACTGTGCCGAAAAAACCATATTTTAAAGCCGAAAACCTATTATTATTAAAATGTCTTCCCAGTAACACCTGGTATACAGAGTCGCTCAGCTAATTCTAGGAAAGCTTTAGGAAACAAGCGCGCGCTCTGCAAATATTCAGCACTTGCAAGGTTTAGGTTGTCATCTGTTCTATCCAAGCATATTGTTGTGCGCTTATTTTTATTCGTCGAGATGGGAAAGCGAACGAGCCGCTGGTGTTTTTTTATCTGTCAAATTATTGCCGCTTCACTCTTCTGTTAATAGGTATGCTATACCGTTTTACATCGCCCACGAGCGATTCCTGTTAGTTACTCAAATAAAGGGACCTCATTAATTCGCTCGCCTTACATGCTCAGCATCTTGTCTACTCGTGAATGACAATGTATCCGGTAACATTGGCATGTGTACATATGTAAATAAAGTCCTCACTTGGTCTACATTTATGTTGAAAATGTTGATCTATAATTATGTATAACAAGACAGATGGAGCTACTTGTTAATTACGCACTTCAGAAATATTATGACCAGCCGAAGGCCCCTGCTATATTTCTGCATTAGTCGGACGTTTGCATGTTATCTGCAAATTATCTGCAGTGCCTTGCATAACCTTCGGGAATTAATAATACATTTGCTCCGACGTCTCCATCTTCTGCATTTTTCTGACCCAATGTTGTAATTTTTACCTAATAAAATATGACAGCACTACGCAAACCGCAATTAGCACCATGTAATCAAGGGCCGTAAACTGTTTGTATGCTTTAAACATGAAGGACTGGTCGTTGCGTGCATTTTATTTTTATGGCCGTTGTTGTTTTATGGTCCCAATGCGACTCAGGCTATGAGAGACGCAGTAGTGAAGGGCTTCGGAAATTTCGACCACCTGGGGTTCGTTGCCGTGCACACTACACGGGTCTCTAGCATTTCGCCTCCATCGAAATTCTACCGCCACGGCTGGGATCGAACCCGCGGCGTGTCACGTTTCACATGTGCAAAGTTTAGCGCTAACTGTGATGGGCAGCAATTCTATGTAGTGGTTTTCTCCAAATAATAAAAAGGAAGGGAAAGATTTTTCCTACAGCGAGCACCTGAGCTGGGTCAGCGGAACTAAAGGGATATCAGGCAGATTGGAGAAATGAAAAAAATATAGAAAACAAAGAGAGAGGGCAGGAACTATGTAGAAGTATTATCTTTACAAATTCGCAATTCTATGTCAGAAAAAAAAGGAAAAAATTTTGAGGGCACTGAAGACTGCTTGCGAAATCATGAAATGCGAAAGAATTAATGTTTAATCGTGGCCCTCGTGGATAGCTCCAAACGAAGACGGGTCCTTTGTTTCTTCTTGTTGCCAAGTCATGCAAGCGTGCTTGTGGCCTAGTCGAGCGCGTTTGGTTTGCAACCTAGCGGTTGTAGTCTCGAATTCCGCCTAAGCCTATTAATTATTCTTTAAGCGAAACGATGACCGCACACTGAAATTCCCTGACAATCCGTCCCCACAAACTATACAGAAGTTTTCGTATTAGAAACCAAATCCACCATGATTTCACACGCATGTAAGCTTTACGCTTGTCATGCTGCAGCAATTTAAAAAAAAGTTACCAACAAGCTCTACAGACCGCCTTGAATTGTGTAATCAGGACCCGCAAACGAACGCAAAACACAACATGGACCCACGTGCTTACAGAAATGGCTTGGGAAGCTTGTTACTTAATGTTTTGGCAATGACTCTCTCGACAGGCGATACATCAAAACTTCAGCGAAAACATCTCTGCGAAAACATCTCTTTTTCGAGCAGAAATCCTCACTTAACAAGGTATCAAGTCTGTATCCTTGTTCGCACAATGCTCAGCGCGGTTCCGAGCGCACATATGCTTTCCGGGAAACCTGTGCACGCGCAGCGGCTCCCCCTCACCCCAACAATGCCACTGGGCATGTGCTCCAGTAGACGGTACGTCTCCCGTCTCTCCGGAGCATTCGAAGGGAGCGGACCTCTGTCGCTCCCTTCCCCGTTCTGTCGGGACCCCGAGTTGTGAGGATGTTTTCTGCCTCGCCTCCCGAGACGTGTTCGTCGAGGACGCTCTCTCGCCTGCGCCGCGCACGGTGCACCCTCCTGCCCGCCCTTTTGAAGTTCGCCAGGAACACCGCACGGACGGCGCTTTTCCCCAACTACTAAGGCTCCACGCCGACCCGTCGTCCGCGTAGGCGCCTCTCGCCCTCCTCCTAGTAGGCCTTCTTACCCGGCGGCCGCTTCGGCGGTCGGGTCACCCTCGCCCGCCGGGAGAGCCTCTTCGGGCCGTCGTCGTCAGCTGCAGCGGCGACGGCCCATGTTAATGAAAACCCCCTACAGCCGGCATAGCTGACTACGATGGCGGCGGCTCAACCATCGCCTCGACGCCTGCTGTGCTGTCTTGGACGAGAGCGCGGCTTCCCTGCTGCCCTCCGCCCTCCCCGTGCGCACTGTTGCGCGCGGGGCCCCGACGCGCCACCTTCCACGGCGGTCTCCAGCGTTTTTGCCCTGCTGCCATCCTGACGCAGCCCTCCAGCGGTACGCCCAGGCCCGCATCCCGTGATCCTGGACACGACCGCCGGTCCTTGTGCGCCAGCCCACTGACGCCCCAGATGTACCCACAGCTCCTGCGCGCCGCCGGAAACGGCGGTATTCAGCGCACCCCCCGCCGCGCTGCTACCCTGTAGCAGTTTTTCGCGGTCCTCACCGGCCGCCACGTGGTGGCCTCCTGCAGCCAGCCCCGGCTGTGCTGCAATCCTCCCCTGCCTCTGGCCAGCCTTACGGCTGGTCCTGGGTCATGGCTGCTTGCCTCCCGCAGACCCCCGACGCGCGCGCGCCACTCAAAGCGCGCGCGCCGTTCATCCTCCCCTTCCCTGTAGAGACTGGTGCTGCTGCGGTTACCTGCCTCCCAGGAATGCCGAGGTCCATCTCCCGCCGCGCCCTTGGATTACGTGCCTGGATTGCGTTCCGTGCCATTGGTGACCCTGCGGACAGTGACCTCCTCCCTTGCCATCATCCCAATCTCTCTCCCCCCTACATCCCAATCCCCCTCCCCCTACATCCCAATCCCCCTCCCCTGGCTCCCAAGAGTCATGCCCACAGGGCCAAAATACGTGGGGGCCAGTATTCCCCCCCCCCCCCCCCAATCATAGCAACAACCACCACCACCACCACCTCCGGTAATACGTCTACGGTAGGCTAAAAATGTGCAAAACTGCTTTCCCCACGGAGCCAGTTCAGAAACATTCATCCACCACCTCTCTTCTCCCGTTTAAAGGCGCCTCGTTATGCGTTGCAGCCTTTCTTCTTGCACTGTGCGGAATTCAGAGAGCAAGAATTCCAGCCCTCTCGAGGGTCAATGTTCACACCTCACAAACAGCGTCATTGTGGTTAGAGCTAGGACGAGGGGAGGGGGGGAGGAGGTGCCAACCATCCACGGGAATGAGGGAACTTTTTTTCAGCCAGCACAAACGCTTCCTGCCTCTCCGAGAAATCAGCTCGGGGAAGCAGTCAGCGTAGGGGAACAAAGAGATGGAGTCTCACCTGTCGGCCACAATAGCGCGGCTGTAAACTTCAACACTTTAGTATAATTTAGTAGAAAGATGACTGACGCCAACCAGGTGAATTTTTGAAAAACCCGATGTTTCGGGACCGGCTCGGTCCCTTCTCCATGGTGTGGCTGAGGCGCAGCTTGGCTTTTTAAGACCTCGTGTTGAAGACCTCCGGGTCAGTGGCCACAGACCATGCAAGTAAGAAGAGGGAAGTGTCCACAGGGAGCGATTAACACTCTTCCGTGTCTGTTGGATGTGCCACGACTCAAGTAGAAGCCTCCTGCGCGGGTTAGCTTCGGTTTACAGTGCAATATTACCGTCAAAGTCAATTCGATGGTCGCATGCCTCGCAGTTTTAGGCCACAGCTCTGCGCTGACGGTTCATTTGTAGGACGTCTGCTTTGTTCTTCGTTTCCCCTACGTACGAGGCCGGGCAAACCGAGCAGGAGATTTTTTATACAACCCCTTGGTCCTTTCTTTTGGGTGACGGCCTTTTGGGCCGGGGAGAATGGTGGTAGTAGGTTTGTGCGTTTTTAGCACCCATTCTTTACCGAGAATGCGAGCCAGCGTCTCGCTCACTCCTTTAACGTATGGAATACAAATACGTTTCCACTTCTGGCGTGTGCTTGGGGAAGGAAAACAGCTGTTCTTCTTCCATGCACATGCACATGTGTGCGCTCCGGCCAACCATTCTTATTTTCTAAGAATTGAAAATTGCCTTCCTTCCAACAATGCAGACACCTTTGCTGGGCCTTCGACGCTGATTTCCCGGACGTGGCCGAATCACCATTGACTAGAGAACAGTAGCACCTTTTGTACGTGCCTTTCAGTGTCACTTTGTACAGCGCCCAGAAATAAGCCTAACTAAGCCTTTCCTAGCAAAGAAATTCATCAGCGGTTTTGAAAGCCGCAGTCGTGAAAATACTTGCAGGAAATTAGATGTTTTTTTTTTCAGTTTTAACGTGTTTCTTTGTGCTGCAGTCAAATTCACGTTGTTTTTGTATTTTGCTAACCGATAGTACGTCTGTGTACTTTCAAACAACTATAGTGACGGGATCATAGCATGCAGCGTGTCCTGGCCATCCGTACTTTCGTACGCGCTGTTTTTTGAACATGTTTAGGATCAGCGAATAATTTACTTTGTGAGTTCAGTAAAACAAACTCAGAGAACCAAGTAAGACCTAAGTTCAAGTGTTAAATCTGTGGTTTGGATCCCAACAGAACTCTTCCTGAATTACCACCGGTCATCGATGAGTTCTGGAACACATGCTAGATTTTTATCTTCCATTCCTATAGCGTCGCCATCGAGGAGAGACATGCTTCAGCAAAGACAAGACCACACACATCCAGCACCAACTTCCTTTATAAC
This sequence comes from Amblyomma americanum, assembly GCF_052857255.1. Lineage (NCBI taxonomy): Eukaryota > Metazoa > Arthropoda > Arachnida > Ixodida > Ixodidae > Amblyomma > Amblyomma americanum. The sequence continues at coordinate 75,062,384 of NC_135505.1, read as the reverse complement.
AAGAGTGCCGTATAGACCTTAGGCTTTTCCATAAAAAGTATGGGAGTCAGGGAGAATTAACAGAAAATCAACAGCTCAGCAGATGCAAATCAACAGACACAGAAACTCTCGGTTAAAATTATGCACACCTGAGCCCAAACCGTCAGAGCCAAGTACACTTAACAGGTGAATATAACTTTAAGAAGACAAAGAAATTGTTACGAACGATAAACGACGCAAACGAGGCATGCTCCTAGCAAACGCCCGGGAAAATGCCCGGCGCGTCAAGAAACGAAAAGCGCGGGGATAAAGTAGAAGCCTCAAGGCAGAGCTGTGCCATAGAACTAGGAGAAACTCGCAATTACTCTGACAAAACAGAAAACAAATACCACGCCCAAATAATGTGTAAAATTGAACGGAACCAGGAAAGCTTGAGAAGAATAAAACGTTACTTGTTACATGTCTTTCTGGTCGTAGGTTACGGTTTAGTATACGCTTACATTCCTACTAAACCTGAAAGAAGCGAAAATCGATTTCTTTTATTGATTTCCTTCTCAGTACCAGCCGGTGATCAAAACGGTTGCTATGAACTATTTCAATATATTTAAATGGCTTGCTTGATGTTGCTAACTGGAGATGTAGTTCTTCACCAAAAGCCTACCACCCGCTCCAATTTCTCCACTCTTACAGATGAAATCATTTCAACTGCAACAGTTAATTTTAGTCGGCTCTTGATCAAATGGAATTCACGTCGTGGTAACACAGTTTTCCTTGACTGTCTGAGTCAAAACTATCCTGCAAGAAACTGAAATATACTGAAAGCTTTAATAATTTCTTTTTTCCTTTTTCCGCTGAACACATTCAGGTTGTCATGGCTCAGATGCAACCGCGTCCTTATGAACTACGCTCAATAGTAGCTAAATTATTGAACTTTAAAATAAAAGAAACTGCTACTGCTACGTCAGCAGTTCATTTCGATAACATCATAAGTGACAACTCATCCGCCAATCGCTCAACTTGAAAAGAAACTAACTTCGCTTGCTTCGTTTTCAGCCTCGTTAAAACTAGATTTACAACAAGCCTCGTGACAACTAGGAATACAGCATATATCTCTATCGCCCATAAGGATCAGGGAATTAAGTTACGTTGTTAGGAGAGCGTGAAGGGTGATGGCCGCTCAAACCATCCGCTTCGTATCTTCCTTTTCAGCACCGCTAGCAGCGTAGTCTACAAATGTAGCTCCTAATCATTCATGCTACAGACACGTTTTCACCTCAAGTCGTAGCCATGCCCGGTACGCGGATTTCTACAAATGCTTACTTTGAGGTGTTCTTTGGGCTGTCTAAGATTATTCCAACGGCATATATAAGTGCGAAAGCAGTAATCCGGAGGTTCAGAGCCTAGAGAAATCATCTCTTGCCGATGTATGTCCATTCCGTCCCGAGCATATATAGAAAAAAGGGGCAGAAAAGGCAATCACAAATATCCAAGAATGGGAATCGAACCCGCGGAGACGCGAACAAAGGACGCAGCGCAAGACTACTTGGATATCGATCGCCGCATTTTATTTCCAACACGGTGCTTACTGCACGAGGTTATGTGTGTATTGAAAGAGGCTATATACAGATTAGTTACTAAGCACTCAGGTGGTGGCTGCACAGCACTAGCTTGACAAAAGGCAACACAACTAAAAGGGTGGCAAAGATAGACACGGCTTCAAGAGTTGAAACCAGTCCGGTAGAAAGTCTGTTTTGTCATAAACGTCCTAAAAAGTTGTAGCCTGTGATGCTACAACTGTGGCTATCGCCGCCGCCGAACACGCCTCGTAATAAACTGCACCGCACTCTTGCTTCTTATTCTTCACCCCAGGTATATGGCACATACCCACGCGGGGCGATTGGCCAAGGTGTAGTTGAATAAACAAAGAAGTTTCCATAGAAGATGACGACAAAGTTGTAGCACCAATCGTGAATTTTGAAAAATCAATGAATAATAACAGAACAATATTGACAGTTAAACAACAGACAGCATTTTGGTGAAAAAAGAAGAGCTCGTAGAACTTTAAAAGAATTAGCACATCAACCTACCAGTTGCAATTATGTAATCGTGGAGAAACCCACAAATAGAACCCAATGCAAATCCCTTGGCGTTCGCACCAAACGATAATAATACTAGCAAAGATAAAGGGAGCCCTATGCTGGAGAGAAGGACCTCCAGGTAAATATTTCTTTGAAGTGGGAACATTGGGCAGTAGAGGAAAAAATGGTCTAAAGATTCAACTTTCCCACATGCAACACATAGGTTCGTCGGTGTCAACCCACACCTGCATAGATATAAATTCAAACTTGGAATCCTGCACCGCAACCACGTCATTGTGACCGCACACAGCCTAGATTTACACGAACGGACGTTCCAATTATATGCTAAGTGCTGATATTCAGTGGTATTTAGTAAGGGATCTCGTAACCTGGCTGATATATGGAGGAACCGCTGAAACCTGGAAATCGCCAGCAGGCTGAAATTCGGGAAGGGATGTGTCACTGACCCGTCAAGAGCTGACCTTGCTAAGTTATCAGCCACCTCATTTGAATGAATACCTGTATGGCCAGGGACCCAGACAAAACGGTTTTTCAGCAGCGTAGGGGACAAAGGACGTGACAAGTGCACAGTCAGCGCCGTGCCTGTGCACTTGTCACGTCCTTTGTCTCCTGCGCTGCAGAAAAACCATGTCACACCAACTTACCCAAGCTTCTACAGTATCAACAGACAAAACAGACCACCTTCAAAGTGCATGGGACAAAAAATCGCAGGATACTGCTCAAAAAATCTTCTTGTGAAGTGTTAAGGAAGACTAACACTTACAAACAATCAGCGAGAATAATAACATGAGACACATGGCATAGAATTTTGTGAAGGGCCATTCCAAGAGCCAAATATTCTGTAAAGAATATAGGAATATAATCTGGGATGCGGACAGAATAGCTCCATGCCAAATCCTGCGAAAAAATGCCAACTGCAGCTTTTTGGCAGTTGACGGAGGCATCGGTAGCAAGCACCGTATGATGGGGGTATTCCTCCATGTCATCCGAGAGAATACCGTTTAAAATGTTTGCGGGCATGTGTTTCGCATGAGATGTGAAGATGGGGTCGAAATGGAATTCCACTGCTGCCGGCGTGTCATCAACCCACTGCAAAGAACTGAGATAAACACCAATCGGTGTTAAAAGGTTCTGCGTTAACATAATTTGTGGCATTTGATACCGGGGCCAATGATGAGAAAAGAATAAGGCCGGCTGAGACAAAAAATAGGAGTACTGACATCAGTCACTGGGTCCATCGACCTGAGGAAAGTTCGCACCGTGAGTATTTGAAAACGGGAAGTTAGATCAGGGATACGGGCTTCCAGATAAAGCAGGGCGTTTGAAACTGATTTTCGGAGACCAAGGCAGAGGCGGAGAGCGCGCCTTTCCAGTAAGATTAAGGGTTGAATCTTATAGCTTGCGCTACCAGAGAACAGAATGCCACCAAATTCAAGTATAGGTCTTACGTAGGCTTTGTATAGTAACAATAACGTGTCGCGGCGCATCCCAAACTTTTTATTGGCGATGCTTGTCAGCCGGCCTAGACCGGGTTCTCCTTTAAACGCATTGTTCTTTATATGAAGGCTCCAATCTAATGCTGGGTGATAAGTAACACCCAGATATTTTACGGATTCCACTTGTGGAATCTGGAGAGAGCGATGGACTAAGGAAACGTTCAAAGGCCTGTATGGAGGAAATACCAAAACGTCGCATTTGTCTACATTCAGTGATAAATTAATACCCTGCAACCATACTCCAAGGGCATCCAAATATCCCTGCAGAGTGTGGTAAAGGAAGGGGATATCCCTGGCCGAGGCGAAAAGTGCTATGTCATCTGCATACACAAAAACTGTTATTTCAGGACGAATGGGGATGCCATTGACCAAAATATTAAAAAGTAGAGGGGATAGCACCGATCCTTGCGGCACAGCTCTTGATTGATAATATGTATTTGAACATAGGGTTCCCTCGGCGCAGTAAAAGAATATGTGCTTCAGAAATTCAGATATCCACGCATAAATGTTGGTTGGAGGATGTAACTGAGCAAGTCTGTTAAGTAAAACAGTATGCTCTACACTGTCATAGGCCTCTGCTACATCAAGAGTGACCAAAGCTGAAACTTCTCTTCTGCGTAGCGAGAGCCAGATTCTACTCTCTAGATCCACATGCGCAGACAATATAGAGCATCCACGACGAAAGCCAATCTGGGCTGAGCTGAGACCGTTGATGTCATGAATATGTTTTGTGAGGCAACTGTGCGCTATTCTTTCTATTAATTTGACTAAATTTGAAGTCAACGCAATTGGCCGAATATAATCTAAGACGTATCCTTTTCCTACATCTTTCATTAATAAAATAAGTTTCGCCGTCTTCCAAATGCTTGGAATCCATGCATTTTCCAGAGAAGCATTGAACATATCTAAGAGGGCGCTTGTAAACTCCTGTGCTAAAATTATAATCATACCAACAATGACACCATCTGGTCCAGGTGCTGCAGGATGCAACATTGCCAGGACTGAAGGAGCTCTGATGCGTCAACCTCGGTATAATCCGAAGAGGGTGAAATTGTGCACAAAGGGACGTTTCTCTGCATCTGGAAGCGTAAAGCCAATCCCTGAGAAATACACTCCAGGCTCTCCTGAGCCTTTTGTGGTGATAACACTGTTGAACTAGTGAAAAGAGGGACGGCCGAACTCTTGTTACATTCCATGAATCTATACAGGGCTTTCGGATGACGAGGATTTGAAAGTTATGTGTTTGAATTTTTGTTGTACTCCTCCTTGGCTTTTGCAAGTGTTCTTTTGAAAGATGCAGAGAAGAATTTGTAATTTAACCATTAATCCGGACTATGGTTGACGGACAACCTCTTCCAGGCCGCTTTTCTGCGACGATAGGCCTTCTCACATTCTTCTGTCCATCAAAGAGATGGCTGTTTATTAGAGGCTGCTGCGGGTACAGCGAATATTGAGTGGTCTATTGCATTTTGCAAAAATGAAACCGTCTGCTGAGCTCTGTCATCCCGGCTTGTATTAACTATAGAGGCAAGTGAGGTGGACTGCAGATATTTATAAATTTTGTGGTTGACAAATTTATGGGTTACACAACTAGTTTTAAGAGGAGATAACCGGATAGTGAAAGTTATAGGAAAGTGATCACTAGACGTACCCGAATCTTCTGTCGGCCAGTCAGTCACATCTAGCCTACCTGCTGATAATGTTAAGTCAGTGCCTGAGCGAGAAACCTCTCGCATTAAGGTTATTTCTCTAGAATTGCAGCAGCGTACAGCATTTGCAGACAGCCACGACAAGAGAAGCTGGCCGCAGGAATCAGTACGACTTCCCCAGTCACTATGGTGAGAATTAAAATCTCCTGCGATGACTGCACTGTTTGTGCCAGTCACCAAGCTGTCTAAACAGTCTGTCCTGTGTCTTCACCAACTTCTATCCGCTGCATCCCAGGGCACTGCCCGCTCACTGTCGTCTTCTGCGTAGCACATATCCGTGCTTTCGCAATGATTGGGATGTAAACAATCTCTGAGGATTTTTCTTGTCAGCGTAGTGTGGACATCGCCAGGCATTTCGAATTATCGCTGTGCATAAAATAGTTTCCTAACGTTTTCTATCTTTTGCCGTCTTTTGAAACGATCTTCATTAACGTTTTCTATCTTTTGCCGACTTTTGAAACGATCTTCATGTCAACATTATTGAAATCGTTTGTCGCCTTTCTTCATTTCCCGAGTACTTTTTCGATTAATTTTATTAATGCGACGTTATGTAGAATGCTGAGCCAGCTTTATTTTATCGTTTTCTCTATCGAGCGCAAGTGTTTCTAGGCATGTGTTCTACATTCACATTCTTACAGCAAACCAACCTACAAGAATTCACACCGGTCTCAGACTGAAACAGTAATTTACCTTAACCTAAACTTAAGCTAATTACATAGGACTTCGTCCTTGCAAGGCATACGTGACCGCTTTCTACTTAACCTGGCCGAATGGCGCTTGCTTTAGACCCTCTAATGGAATCGCTTTGGGATCGGTGAAGTGGCGGGCAATGTGCACAACACCGTTAATGTGGTGGTCTGCCTCAAAAATCCCACTTAGACTTGACGCTGTACAAAATGTCTCGTTTCGATCAACCTCACATGTCACGTGATGTGTAAGCTCGCATGTGACGTGCCACCACAGGGGTGATGTGCCATTCCTGCACGTAGTCACGCCTGACTGAATTAGGTGACACTCCTTGAATGCTAGAATTCCCAGAAATTGCTCTAGCTATGCAACAAGTATCTTTTCAAATAAATTTTACATTTAAATCTGACGCTTTGGAAACATGTAGTTTCATCGCTCTGTGGCTATAACAACTGAGGGGGTGAATGCCGGAGGTGATAGATACTTGGGAGGTGAGTGAGAAAGAAATAAGGCATAGTGGTTGCGCGGTTTGTTTTTTCACTTTTTTCAGAGGCGCATGGGTGGTCGATTAAAATTAGGGGCCGTGAGGGAGCCTCGAAGGAATGGTCTGCACGCAGTGTAACAGCAAGTATGTTCTCTTTGTTTCCAGAGGCATGTTTTGGGGTTTTGTCGTGCTGTTCAGGCAGAAGCATTTGACATCACTCCGCCAGTAAGAAAATATTTCACCATCTTTCAATGCTTTCTTAAGATTCAGTACATAATAGAAGCTCAGCATTCCGTGAGCTTTGTCATGTAGGCATTATTTGAACGTGACGGGTTAAATTGCAAACTGAACAGAGTAATTTTATTCATCTAGATATTTTCATAGCATTACCATACAAACTAAAGTTTATTGCGACCATTACACAAATCACCCTGGGGCCGCCGCGGTGGCTCAGTGGTTATAGTGCTCGGCAGCTGACCCGAAAAACGCGGCTTCGATCCCGGCCGTGGTGGTCGCATTTCGATAGACGCGAAATTCTAGAGGCCCTTGTACTCTGCAATGTCAGTGCACGTGAAAGATTCCCAGATGCTCGAAAATATCCGGAGCTCTCCACTACGACGTCCCTCATAGCCTGAGTCGCTTTGGGACGTTAAACCCCGTAAAACCAACGAGTAAATCCCCGCACCACAATAACGAGTGAAATAAAGTTATGGTCGGATACATATTTCCTTTCGTGGTTCTGTTATGGGAAAATTTTTTTAAGACTGTCGATATTTTGTTCAATGAAGAGGGCTAAGTCGGGCTGGTTGGTGCATGTTGATGCAAACGACTGGACAGCGCCAACGGTACGGAAGGGAACACAGACCACAGCGCATGTGTATGTGTTATTTTCTGTCCCGTCTGTTAGCGCATTTCAGTCATTACCAGCAGCATGTATTTTTTCTTTGCCTATATTCAAAATAGTTCGAAAATATTCAGTTCGCAAGCAAAAATGTGATACTCGCACATCCTAAGGTTCACGCGCTGAAAGAACAAAAGTCACTCGCTTTTTTTCGCAAGACTCCTCTCTTAGTTTGCACAACAGCCATTTCTCAGGCGCCAATACACGCCGCGAAGGCCGGCCATGACCATGTGGATGGATTACTGAGCAGAACAGAACGGCGTCAGAGGAATGTTTGGCAGTCCATGTTCTTGGTACTGGCTGGCTCACCTCTCGAGCCCACAGAGGAAAAAAACTGCGTTGTACTCTGGTGCTTCTTTGGGCGGACGGAAAGAATTTCGAGCCGTAAAGAAATGAGGTAGGTTGGGGGGGGGTGAGGATGGCAGATGGGCGCTGAAAGGACAACTTATACCGCGAAGAAAACTTCTGGGAACCTGGAAGAGCTTCAAGCCACGAAGAAAATTCACCAAGAGCGCCGCTGTACTCCGATTTCCGTAAACCGGACGCCGCTTCCAACACGTGCTCGAGCGTCCCTAGCTGGCGCCGATGTCTAGCAGGGACAAATATCGGCGCCTCGCCGAGGTTCGGCGGCGTCTCCTGCAGTGGGCATGCGTCAACAGGTTCTGTCGTATGTTAAAGGTGCCATGACATGGTCGTTCTTCATATTGCAGTTTTGTTTTTCGGTAACTAATACAAGAGCTTATGATTCAATTTCCGAAATTTGACTGCCCTGGACGCGCTGAATATTCCAAAAAAATGCGATCGGAATTGAGACCGGGAGACTCCTCCCACCGGCAGCCACAGCGATATTGAATGCTGTCGTGGCGTCACTAGGGAATGCACGGAGCTACGTCGTGTGCTCTCGTTGCTGCAATATACGCAGCGAGGTCTCATTCCCCCCTGTACTTTCGCGGGCGATCGAAGTAGCAGTCGTCCCTCATTTGACTGGTGCCGCAAAAGCGATAATAAGAGTAACGCAGTTTTCCTTCGGTATAGGTAGGGTCCGGTCATACTATGGGCACCGTGCAGGAACCCAGGGGGCAGCACTCTCGGCGAACAGGCAGCGCCGCCGGTGGCCGCCGGAGCAAATCCGTTGGGAGAGTCGCGGCCGCCTGAGTTGGGCGAGCGCCTAGTTTGGGGCGGCCGTCGGAAGATTTTCGGGATTATTGCAGCAAGGTGGTGGCGATTTGGGCTAGTTGGAGTGACACAGCGATAGATAAACAGTGCGGGAACATGAATACTCCAGAGAGAGAGACAAGGACGTGCCCTGGCTTTATGCTGGGCGTCTGTTTCCAAATAGCAAAGCACGAGAAACGGAGCAGACGACACAAGGAGAAGGGTGCACATGAGTAAGGAGAAAAGCACAAAACCAAGTGGAGGGGATAAGAAAACACGATAAATAAAGAAATAGAAAAATACAGAATAAAATTTGTGGCAGCCCCACGTGTGGTACAACGCGGTCCAAAGCCAGCCACGAGCACGTCGACCGAACGGGACGGCCGGTGGGAGATTGTTGTGAGAGGTGGGGACGTACTTAGGCGAAAGCTCTGAAAGCGAAAAGAAAAAGAACGCTGCCAAGGAAGTGGCGCTGGAGGAGGAAGGAAAAGGTGAGGAAGAAGAATTAAAGGAATGAACGGACGGCGAACTGAAACGGAGAAGCGGAAACAAAATACGAGAAGCTGACGAAAGGTCTGAAAATTCGCGTACGTCGGCCGGCTAGGTTCGCAGCTGTGCAAATCATTGAGGTACCTCACGTAGTATACAGGCAGAAATATTTTCAAAGGTTTCAATTACAAGTCCGGTGGGGCGCATTCTTCTTTTCCTGATGACAGAACAGTCTGTAAATGACGACATGTAGCGGCGGTCTCCGCAGCGAACATCAACAAGACGCCGTTTGATCATTCCCACCACATCGCACTGGTATGCGCACATGAGGTCGCTGATCCAGCATACTAGGCAGACCCTTTACTTACAAATGTTCCGATTGGAACATACGAATTTTAATTTTTTTTTGCTTGCCTGCAAGATACACCTGACTTAAAATTTTTGTTTTCGCGTCTGTATGGTCACAGAGGAAATCATCGCAACTATAAAAGTCATTATTGTTTTACTTAAAGACTGAATTATTATTGGAAAATGGACACATTTTAGCCTGCGTCGAAGCCGAGTGTTTGTGGGACACTTCTGCGGAAAAAAAAGTTACAATCATCAAAAGAGAACAAAAGTACTGAAAAAGACTTTCTTTACAATTAGAAGAGATCACTGCAACAAGGCAGGAAGAGAAGAGTGAAGACGGGTAGAAAAAAAATGAGAAGTGGGAGGGGGAGATTGTAAAACCACTCGGGGAGGGAAATGGCGGTGGAGCTGGAAGAAAGGATGTAGGTGCGGAGAAAAAAAAAGGAGCAAGAAGAGTAAGGACGCACAAAAAAAAACTAAAGCAAGTGAACCTATTCTATGCAAAAGAGAAATAACAAATAACGTATTGAAATACAATTATAAGCAAGAGAGACATCATAAAACAACGCTATGAAATACGGGAAGCTGATCGAAACCTTACATCGGCCAACTTGCCAGGTACGCAGAAGAAGCGGCATTTCTCGGTAGACGGAACAATGATGTAGTCTTGTGCAGTAATTTCAAAGGCTTATGTTGTATATTTTATTTGTTCAGAAATGACAGCAAAGATTGGTGCCTGACACCGGCTACTTCTTTTCACACATTAGAAGAAATCACTTGAATTGGCGACCTAAATATCAAGCAAACACAATATACACACTATGAATCTGGTGATGCGGTTTCCGTATTTAACGGTCACTGCAGCGAACGCCAGTGTGCCAGTTCATTACTTTTTCTACATGGTGTCGGTGCTTACACATGCTATAGCGGACACAGTGACCCGTTTGGAGAATATAGACCAAACCACAGGTTAATTGAGCGTTATAGAATAACCGTTTAAGTTACTGTTTATAGAACAACCGCGTTATAGCGTTATAGAATAACCGTTTACCGTTTACGGGTCTGGTCTTGCGCGCCACCAGACGCGTTCTGTGGTTTCTAGTGCAGGCCGTTTCCTTCTGTCGGGTAGGAGGCTAAATTGGAACAGAAAATACGAGGGCAACATTGCGGAATAGCTCGATTCTTTTCAGATGGTGAGAAAAATTACGAACGCAGGGGTTTGTAGAGTGCCTTCTTTTTGTCTATTTTGGAAACAACGTCATGCGGCGAATACTGACATTATCATTGCCGGCTCACTGCCCGTCCGGACGAGAGCCATCCACTGTTCCTGTCGCTTTTCTTCGCAGAACTTGTTTGCGGACATGAAAAACATTGGTCCTGGCGAGTTCAAGTGTGTGCTATTGCAGACTCTTGCGCAGCAAGTCATCTGTGACCACAGAATATCCCCAAAACAACGAGCGAAGGCAGACTACGACTCGCTCCTGGGCAGTTTTGCCGCATCTGAGCGGCGCGCCGCCACACGTCTCCCACCCAATCCGCCCATTCTGCCGCGAGGGGCGCGCGCATCTCGCCGGAGTTACTCCTGCACGGTGCCTATAGGCCGATGCGAGGGCGATCGACGGTCGGTGGGCTGGTCGGCATGCAAAGTACGTCGCTGACGCTCTGGTCTGTCACGCTAGACCGACGACGACGCCAGCATGATCAACGACCGCGTATTTTAGTAATGTTAAGAGTCAGCATAGTGGGAACCAGGAGAGTTTGGTAGGGGACTAGTTGCTATGACATTCTGTAAACTTACGAATGTTAAAACTTATTGGACCTCATGCTAGCCACGGCGACATACGCGATGTGCGTACACCAGCGAAGATGTGCTTTCAATTGGTGCCTGCGCATAGAACCGATCGGCGAGGCAAGCGACACGGGCAGAAAACGCCGCACGACGGTGTCGCTCGCCGCCGTCGCCTGGGCTTGTGCGGCCGAGCGAAAGCTTCAGGCGCTGTGAGGCGACGACCGGAAAAACTGCGCTAGTGTACCTTACCGGTAACGAAAAAAGTGAAACGAGCGGCTTCATATATCATGTCTTCAAATTTTCTTGCTAATCAGTGAGGAACTTTTGCCATATTCTTGAATTTCGGTCGACGGTGGACCGCTGGCCCCTTTCGTGACGAGGCCTATCGAGTACGCAGGATTTGTGTGTGCAATTTCGGCGATTGCGGAGAGCGAATTCGGAAGCTTTAGCGCCTGCAAATAGCTGTAGAGCGTAGTTTTGGCTGCAGTGCCCGCAAAGTGACGACTACCTACATCGCAGGACGCCAGTACAATAAGGGGGAAGTGCCGATATGTGACCCAGTCTGCACAGCATGTGCAGAAGGCAGTCGGCAGCAGCCGTCGATCGGCGTCGACTGTGGACAACAAATCTGGTTGTTTTCATTAATTCAAGTATTGCCCGAACTTATTTTAGCTGCAGTGATCTAAAATAAAATTTTGGCGACATAAGAGAAAGCAGATGCAATTAGGGGGAAGCGCCGGTATCCTACGTGAAGCGTTTCCCAAGCAGGCGATATAGCATCATCGGCGCTAGCTTATTGCATTGTTATCATGATGCGTAAATGAGTCAAAGTGCAATTTGTGAGCAAGAGTACCTAATATTTAAGATAAGGAGAACCCACCTTGCGTTTTATGCCACGCAAACGAGCACTACTGTTCGCGCACAGTCATATGTAAACAACACCAGCGTGGGGCTGCAGTTGTAATCGTCGCACTCCTGGGGCGCAATGCACACTCACAGTAAAATGCTAAATGCTGTACTATTATTTTGAAGCACTAATTCTGACGGCGGCGACTATTCATCGGTGCGGGCATTCAAAGCATTCGATTCGCGTAGGGTTTTGCAAACGCTTAAGTTGGTTCCTGCAAAAGGGTTCTACGAGTGGAAGAAAATGTATGTTCTACTTACAAACGCGAACATGCAGGGGAGAAGTCGTCGCACTCGGCACTTTTCTCTGCTCCTTTCGTGCCTCAAGGCTGCTCTAGTATCACCTTTTGATAATTTGAGTTTAATTATCGAGCCGATGAATAGGGGACAAGAACTTGGTAGCTAGCTACGAAACTCCGCGGCTTTCACGGCGTACATCAGCGAAGGCATTCACGGCACGTGCCGCTTTTCACATACGGGAGCGCTTGACTGCTCAAAAGATTAGGTTTAGGTTTATGGGGGTTTAACGTCCCAAACAGATTCGGGCTATGAGGGAAGCCGTAGTGAAGGTCTAAGGAAATTTCAACCACCAGGGGTTCTTTAACGTGCACTGGCATCGCACAGTACACGGGCCTCAAGAATTTCGCCTCCATCGAAATTCGACCGCCGCGGCCGGGATTGAACCCGCGTCTTTCGGGCCAGCAGCCGAGCGCCGTAACCGCTCAGCCACCGCGGCGGCTGACTGCTCAAAGGAGACCACAGTCATAACATACGAATAACAGGCGTCTAAGTGGAAATAATAAAGCAGGGGTCCATCGATTTCTGTTTCCTCAACAATCGGAAAACGGGCGCCACAAGGAAGTCCGCTTTCCAAAAGACCACTCAGCTCGCGTACTAAGTTGAAGACTTCCTATAAGAGGACACGGAAAACGCATTTTATTTTGCTAAGCTAAAAAAAAAAAACTTTTCGAGCAACCGCTGTCTACGGTGTGCATGCAAGCACCTCAACAGCTCGCAGCAGACGACGCAGGGCGTGTATTTCCTGATGCCCTCGTGACGTCATCGATCATTGGTTGCCAGACCAGCAAGCAGTTCGCAGAAAAAACGAAAAAAATCGTTTTAAAAATATTTACCGCACAGAATAAACTGAAGTTACGGGGAATTGTAATCTAACCGGTTGGGAATTAAAGGCGATAAGGAGGGTATGCGTGAAATTCGGCTGTCACGGCTACTTTAAAGGGGACATGACAGCCTATTTTCACGCATACCCTGCTTATCGCATTTAATTCTCAACACGTTAAATTAAAATTCCCCCAAGTTTCAGTTGATTGTGTGCGGTAAATAGTTTTAAAACGAGCTTTTTCCATTTCTTCTGTGAACTGCTTGCTGGTCTGGCAACCTCTGATCGATGACGCAACAGGGGCATACCCACCCCGCGTCGTCTGCTGCGCTCTTTAGAGGTGCTTGCATGCACACCGTAGACGGCGTTCGCTCGAAAAGTTTTCTTTTTTTCGCTTATGGAAATAAAATGCATTTTCCGTGTTTTCTTTTCTCAAGCCTTCAGCTTAATACGCGAGCTGAGTGATCCCTAGGAAAGCGGACTTGCTATGGCGCCCGTTTTGTGTTGAGGAAACAGAAATCGCTGGACCACCGCTTTATTATTTACGCTGAAAAACGTGTTATTTTTATGTTTTCAGTGCGGTCTATTTTGAGCAGTCAAGTGCTGCCGTATGTGAAAAAAGGCACGTGCCGTGCATGCCTTCGACCATGTGCGCCGTTAAAGCCGCGGCTTTTTGTAGCTAGCTACCAATTTCTGGTCTGCTATTCCATGGCTCGATAATTAAATTCAAATTATCACAAGGTGGCACTAGAGTAACATTGAAGCACAAAAATAAAAGGGGAAAGTGCCGAATGAGACGACTTCTCTGCTGCATGTGTGCATTTGAAAGTCGAACATACATCCCCTTGGCTCGTATAGAACCCTTTTGCAGGAACCAAGCCGCTTGCAAAACCCTACGCGACTCGAATGCTTTCACTGCCCGCACCGATGAATAGAAGCCGCCGTCTAAATGAGTGCTTGAAAATAATAGTACATCATTTAGCGTTTACTGTGCGTGCGCATTGTGGCCAAGGAATGCGACGATTACAACTGCAGCCCCGCGCTGGGGTTGTTTACATAGCTGTGAGCAAACAGTACTGCTCGTTTGCTTGGCATAAAACGTAAGAAAGGCTCTCCTTATCTTAGATATTACGTAGTATTGCTCAAAATAGTAGTTATACTCATTTACACACTATGATAACACTCGAATAAGCGCCGCTGATGCTATATTGCCTGCTCGGGAAACGCTTCGCGTAGGACCGGCGCTTCCCGCTAATTGTATATGCTTCCTCTTTGTCATCAATATTTGATTTTAAATCGCTTTAGCTAAAATACGTTCGGATAATACTTGAAATAATGAAAACAACCAGATTTGTTGTCTGCAGTCGACTCCGACGGCTGCTGCCGGCTGCCTTCAGCACACGCATGCTGTGAAGACCGGGTCACATCGACACTTCCCCCTTATTGTACTCGCGCCTTGCGATGTAGGCAGTCGTCGCTTTGAGGGCACTGTAGCCAAAACTACGCTCGACAGCTATTTTCACCCGCTAAAACGTGCGAATTCGCTCTCCGCAATCGCCGAAATCGCACACACGAATCCTGTGTACTCGCTAGGCCTCGTCACGAAAGGGGCCAGCGGTCCACCGTCGACCGAAATTCAAGAGTATGGCATGAGTTCCACGTTGATTAGCAAGAGAGTGTGAAGATATGAAATGCAGCCGCTCGTTTCGCTTTTTTTTTTATACGGATAAGGTACACAAGCTCAGTTTTTTGGGAATTCTATTCACCGGGCGTGAAGCTTTCACTCGGCCGCACAAGCCCAGGCGACGGCGGCGAGCGGCACCGTCGTGCGGCGTTTTCTGCCCGTGTCGCTTGTCTCGCCGATAGATTCTACGCGCAGGCACCGAATGAAAGCACATCTTCGCTGGTGTACGCACGTCGCGTATGTCTCCGTGGCTAGCATCCGGTCCAATAATTTTTAAAGTTCTTAAGTTTATAGAATGTCATACGAACTAGTCCCCCACCACACTCTGCCAGTTCCCACTAAGTTCACTGTTTACACTCCTGCGATAATGGATCGTTGGTCGTGCTGGCGTCGTCGTCGGTCTAGCGTGATAGGCCGATGCGTCAGCGATGGTATTTGCATACCGACCAGCCAGCCGACCGTCGAACGCCGACGCATCGGCCTAGTGTGACCGGACTCTACCTATACCGAAGAATAACTGCGTTACAGTTAACGCTTTGGCGGCACCAGTCACTCATATATGGGGGATGACTGCTAGTTCGATCGCCAGCGAAAGTATGGGGGAATGGGACCTCGCTGCGCACACAGCAGCAACGAGAGCAGATGACGTTGCGCCGTGTATACCCTGGTGACGTCACGAGAGCATTCAATATGGCGGTCGCTGCTGGGGGGAGGATTCCCCCGTTTTCAATTTCGATCGCATTTTTTTAATATACAGCGCGTCCAGGGCAGCCAAATTTCAGAAATTGAATCAGAAGATCTTGTATTAGTTACTGAAGCACAAAAGTGCAATATGAAGGACGACCATGTCATGGCCCCTTTAAGAGCGCCGACTTCGGGCGCGTGCGTCCAAAAAGTGGCCTTGAAGCGCACTTGCAGAATGTCGAGCATCCTCTACAATTTGTCAACAGAAAACCCTCGTTAGGAGACGGCAATCTCGCATTCTTGTGCGAAAAATGGGGGGGGGGGGGGGGGGGGGAAGGTGTCCGTTTCTCTCCATGAGAAAGAAGTTGTTGAAAAGATGTGAGGAGCGGGTCGAGACAGGTACTCCCTCGTCAAGGGAATACATCACTGTAACCTTTCCACAACTTCTTTTTACAGCTGGTGGCGACCGTCGGGGCTTCATGCTCCCGCAGAATAGGGGGCAGCTCCCGTCACTTTTTCGAAAAAGAATACAGTGGAAGACGACTGACTCATCTCTCCTCATGCTAACCCCTTCAGTCAGCAGAGCAGGAAGTGAAAACGCGTTTTGCTAACGTGGGTTGTTGGAAGAAACCTTCGTGTAAGTCAGCAATTCTGCAAGTTGTCAATTCACTTCTGAAAAAATGAATGCTGCATGTCAGGAGTACCCTGTCGATAGTTATTTGTGTTTGGTTGCCTTAGGGTGCAGTGACGGGAGGCAGATAAGATCATGTGAACCAGCTGTCTTTGAAAAAGCGTTGTCCGCATTCTCAGTGCACGCGCTCATGTTTCCCCGCTGAAAGGTATACGAGCACAGTGACATCACAAATAAAAGAATAGTGACGCCATGCGTACTCAAAGCAATATGAACATAAATGGCAATAAAGAATAAGATATCTGGCGTTCTGCAGTGGTAACTGTGTCTCGTGGTTTTTGTGTTCTACTTTGCGGTGTTTTTTTTTTTGTTTTTGATACAGTGGCGTTGGAGACTCGACGCACTGTGCTCGACGCTTTTCGTCGCCCATAGCCAGGATACTGGTTCATGCGCCGCTAGGTCACAAAGCGGCAACCACGCGCCGCATGAAGTTGAGCGCCTCCTCCATCTCTTACATTCTCCCTCCCTGGTTTGGGAGAGAGACGCGGATAAGCTTCGCGCACTGTCCACTTCGTGTGTCATCCCCTCACGACCAGCTTCTCGGGAAGAGGGGAGGGAAGCCTTGCATTTCTGTTTCTTTTTTTTTATTTTCTGACCCAGCCTCTTCAAAGGAGACAGACTGTGTGGCTCCCATTCTCATTTCTTGGCTTGGTTGCAAGAAAAGGAAAAAAGTCCGGTCGTGGCTAACGCGGCGTACCCGCGCCGTCTTTGTCGGACGTTGAGCGGTCTCCTGTCAAAAAAGATGCCGGCCGGTCACTGTCTGGAAGACGTTGAAGTAACGAGCGGTAAGTGCCAACTCCAAGGGCCCTTCCCGGTCGTACGCGTCCAGCGTCGGCACTCATGGTGTACGTGGGAACGGGCGTGGAAAAGGGGCATCCATCTCCTTCTTCCTGGCGCTGGCTCGCTTCCCCTTTCGAGCCGAGGGAGGGGATTTCAAGCCGTTAAGAGAAGGGTTTGGGGAGCGATGAAAGGACAACTTAAACCGCGAAGAAAACTTCGGGGAACCTGGAAGAGCTTCAAGCCATGAAGAAAAGAGTCACCGAGATCCCCGCGATCCTCACATTGTTATAGACCCGACCCCTCTTCCGACACGTACGCGAGCGCAAGTGCGCTAACGCGGATATCTAGCACGGACAGATATCGGCGCCTCGCTGAGGCTGGCTGGAGTCTTCTGCAGTGCGCATGCGCAGACCGGTTTTGGCGTACGCCAAGAGCGCCGACGCTGAGCGCGTACCCCAAGGAAGGGCGCTTGGACTTGGCGCGGTTCAGGTCACCAACGATATACGAGACAGATGCTGTGCCATTTTCTTTCCTCAAAAACCAATTATAATAAATGTTAATGTTTAGTATTACATATTATTAATACTAATAATGATAATAATAATTAAAATAATAATTGCTTTTGGGGGAATGCAATGGCGCAGTATCTCTATGATATATCGTTGGACACCTGAACCGCGCCGTAAGAGAAGGGTGAAGGAGGTAGTGAAAGAATAAAGCAAGAGAGAGGTGCCGTAGTGGAGGGCTCCGAAATAATTTCGACCACCTGGGGATCTTTATTGTGCACTGACATCGCATAGCACACGAGGGACCTAACGTTATACCTCCATAAAAACGCTACGGCGCCCGTGTGCTGTGAGATTTCAGTGCAGGTTAAAGATTCCCAGGTGGTCGAAATTATTCCGGAGCCCTCCACTACGGTACCTCTCTCTTCCTTTCAACTTTCACTCCCTCCTTTATCCCTTCCCTTACGGCGCGGTTCAGGTGTCCAACGATATATGAGACAGATACTGCGCCATTTCCTTTCCCCCCAAAACCGATTATTATTATTATTATTATTATTATTATTGGCAACGTCGGACACAATCCCTCTCTGCGCTTTTGGTTGCAAAGTTTACTTTTTTTTAGTACCGCCAAACGAATTTCGGAAGGTTTCGCTTCATTCTGCTGAATGTGGGAGCTAGATGATTTTCTGCGCTAAAACTGTATTCGGAAGCTCATTGCGGTCATTGTTAAAAAAATAATGAAATATCGGGACGCTGTAAGACTAGGACGTTTTTTCGACAAAATTTGGGAGGCAGAGAGCGCCGCGACGCGTCGACGCTCAGCTGGAGGTACATAAAGCAAAAAAAGTATGTGTTATCGCTCAATGCTTAAGCTATATGTCATCAACGAGGGGCAAGCACTGTTAAGCGAGAAGGCCTGCCAAAGCAGCGAGGGTGATTCTTCTGTTAAAGTTGCAAATGTTGATTTCGGCGCCTCTGCACTAACTGTAGAGATGCGGGCATAGTTATCTAAAAAAATTAGCGTGTTCGATTGACCGAAGCCGGCCTGATTTGGGTTGCCCGCCCAGCCGCAAAGACCACCAGGGACGCGGTTTTCCTCCGACGCCGACACCTCGAGGAAACACGACCATTTCGATCTGACATTAGGTCATGTTCTCATAAAAAAAGGATACATTTTATGCTTGATGAATCGCTTATCTTCAAGAAAGTCAAGCTTAAGTGCACGGCGACACACTTCCTAGCTTTTTAGCTTGGAAGCCACTCTGTTACACACCTGCACGTGAGAATGAGTCAACCTGTGTTCACGCACGTGATGCGGCCAATCCTTTCCTTTATTTTTTAAAAAACGCCACATTTCCTTGCATAAATCCTAACCTAACAAGATAACAAGTCTGTATCCTTGTTCGAACATTGCTCAGCGCGGTTCCGAGTGCACATGTGCTTTCAGGAAGACCTTCCACCGGTCTAAATAGCGCGGGTTCAAAGGATTGACACTGAAGGTGAATAATAATAATAATTGGTTTTGGGGGGAAGGAAATGGCGCAGTATCTGCCTCATATATCGTTGGACACCTGAACCGCGCCGTAAGGGAAGGGTAAAGGAGGGGTGAAAGAAAAAAGAAGAGGGAGGTGCCGTAGTGGAGGGCTCCGGAATAATTTCGACCACCTGGGGATCTTTAACGTGCACTGACATCGCACAGCACACGGGCGTCTTAGCGTTTTTCCTTCATAAAAACGAAGCCGCTGCGGTGAAGTTCGAACCCGGGAACTCTGGATCAGTAGTTGAGCGCCCTAACCACTGAGCCACCGCGGCGGCGCAACTGAAGGTGCAAAAGGGCTTTCTCCACGCAGCCGGTTAGGAAACACTCCTCGACCACCTCTGTTCTCCCGTTTAAAGGTACCTCGTTATGCATTGCAGACTTTCTTCTTTTGCTATGCGGAATTCACAGAGCAAGAAATCCAGCAATGTCGAGGGTACGTCGTTCACATGTCACAAACGTTTCTCGCCTCCACGAGAAGTGAGCTCGGGGACGCAGTCAGCGCAGGGAAACAAAGCGATAGGGTCTCACCTCTCGCCATGTTAGCGTGGTTTTATAAGTTGTTAACACTTCTCTCGGTGTAGTTCCATGGACATGCTTGTGCGCCCCAGCCAACCATTTTTATTTTCTTAGAATGAAAAAATATAGGAAAATTTCCTCCCTTCTACCAATGCAGACACCCTAGCTGCGCCTTGACTCTGATTTCCAGGGAGATGTTTAGGATCACCGAATCATTTTCTTTGTGAGTTCACTAAACTAGCCCAGACAACCAAGTAAGACTTAGGTCCAAGTTTTAAATCAGTGGCTTGAACCCCAGCAGAACTCTTCCTGAATTACCACTTGTCCTCGAAGAGTTCTAGAACACATGCTAGATTTTTATCTTCGCGTGCTATAGCTTTGTCACCGTAGAGAGACATGCTTCAGTGAAGATTATAGACAACACACAAGCAAGGCCAACTTTTTTGATTGCCTGACTGCCGTATGGACCTCGGGCTTTTCCACAAACACGTAGGAGTCAGAGACGATTAACAAAAAAACAACAGCTCAGCAGATATGCATGAACATAAACACACGCTCTCGGTGAAAATTATCCACAGATGAGAAGGCCCCTAACCGCCACGGCCAACTGCACTAAAGAGGTGAAAATACAACATTAATAAGACAAAAATAAACTGCTACAAACGATAAACGATGCAACCGAGGCATGCTCCTTGCAAACGCCAGGAAGATTGCCCGACGCGTAAAAAAAAAGGTAGTGATAAAGTGGGAGCCTCAAGGCAGGGCTGTGTCAGAAAACTAGGAGAAACACGCAGTAACACTGACAAAAGATAAAACAAATACCACGCCCATATAATATATAAAATTTAACCGAAGCGGAAAACGTGAGAAGAGTAAAACGTTATTGGTTAGATGTCTTTCAGGTCAGTGCTTACGGTTTAGTATGCGCTTAGATTCCTACTGGAAGTTTTTCTGTATCAGAACGCTGCCTTCACTTCTGTGCAGGTTTTTGGTAATTTGTGCTATAATCAGGGAGGCGCCGCTCCTTTTTTGCCACGGCGATGGAAGTGGAGGCTGCTGTGCCTCTATTGGAACCCGGTGGGTCGGCAGCAGCCGCCCAGAGGAAGCGCCTGCACCGCCAGAGTGACTCGAGCAGCCAGGGCACTGTTGTGTACTAGGTGCCCAGTGAAGAATCCTCGTCCTCGGCCGACGACGGTTTCATACCGGTTGTTTGCAAGAAGGCCAAGCGCAGACTGCGTAGACAAGCCGAATCGTCCTCATCGAGCAGGTCAACGGTGTCCTCATCAAGAACGCCAACGATCATCACGGCGCGAAGTTCCTCAGCGCATGCAGCCTTGTTTGTGCCGTTGAACTCAACAGACAACTTCAACCTACTGAACAGGCAAGCCATCTCTATTTATCTGGAGAGCCTTGTACCGGGAGGCATAAAAAATGTCAGAATGAACCCGTTCAAAAACGTCATTGCCATTGATGTGGTGGAGCGAAGTTCACTAGAGAATTTAACCGCAATCACAAAACTCGGCAACATCAGTGTACGCCCCCTTATTCTCCATGACAGCGGCACTACGGCTAGCGTAATCTACAACGTCGATATCACCATCTGTGATGCAGATTTACCCATGTTGATCAAGCCGGCAACCGTAGCGTTTCCATCATTCAAATTCAGCGGTTAGGCAGATCTCCATGCATCAAGCTGACCAGCAAGGGTGACTGCATACCATCGTACGTGAAGGTTGGGCACTTTCGTCATCCAGTTCGACCTTTTGTGCCTAAGCCACTTCAATGCAGGAAGTGCATGAGGATCGGCCACGTGAGCGGCGTCTGCATCAACTCCATCGTGTGCCTGCTATGCTCCGAGTCACACAGCGGCGATGTTTGCCGCGCGACTACCTTGAAGCGCGCCAACTGCCACGGCCCTCATGACTCTTCCTCGAAAGACTGCCCCCGTGTAAAGACCGAGCGGGCGGTACTGAAGCAAATGGTGCGAGACCATTCTACGCACAAACAAGCCGCCGCAAAGGTGCGACGACGTCGTTCGCGCCGCCGAAGGTCGTCAAAGAAAGGAGTCACATTTAACAATGATGCCCCAAACCCAACTGCAGCTTGTCTGCCTCCACCAAAATACGTACCAAATCAAGGGAGCCCGGCGCTTGGTGAGGCTGGACCTGCTGCCTCAGATGCAACTTGGCCACCACTGCCAAAGCCTTCTACGCCTACTGCGTCAGGGATGTTGGCGCACCCAGGGCAGTGTGCAGCGCCTACGACTGATCCAGCCAACAGGCACGATCAAGGCCATGGCCCAGATATGCAAGTGATTGCAATGCTCACGGCACTAATGAATGCCGTGCGTGCTCTGCTTTCCAGCCTACACACGCCTGCAGCACATAGCGCACTTCTAGTGCTGGACGCGCTACATCCAGTTCTTGCGGCTCTACAGTAGACGGCATCATGGCTCCTTCGCACCTGTCTTTTCAAAAGAAAGTCAAGCAAGCTTTCATTTTCCAATGGAATGCTCGTGGGCTCCAGTCCCGGATTTTCGATTTACGGCACTACGTCTACGAGAATCTCTTCCCCATTCTTGTGATTTGTGAACCGAAGACCCCGGACAATTTTGCCAATATCCGGTTACGAGGCATTTTCATCACCCACGTGCAACAGATCCAGCAAAGTCATTGTCTACATTCGACGTGAACTTACATATGTGCAACATTCAGTTCCTCCGAACGCAGACAATCAGTACGTTTGCCTGGGAGTGAAGAGCCGTGACCTGACGTTTACGCTACTGGCGGTGTACTTGGCGCCATCAAGTCGTTTCGACGCCAGAAGGTTCAGTGGTTTGATGGCAGCTACACCTGCTCCGTGGGTTATTATGGGTGTCTTCAATGCTCATCACACCATGTGGGGAGGCGTTAGGATGGACGTTAGGGGAAGACAGCTTATGTCCTCCTCTGACCATGACCTCCAGTGCCTGAATGACGGAAACCCGACCTATATACGAGGGGTGACTTATAGCAGCTGCTTGGACATGACTTTCGTTTCAAAGTGCCTTAACAACAGCGTCCGGTGGTTTTCGGATGTAGAAACCGATGGCAGCGACCATATCCCACCCTATCTGATTATTACCGGCCATTCCACATTTTCCCCAGCCACGTAGGCAGCGCATTGACTGGACAATTTTTAAATTACTTATGGAGGCTGCTTGCGCAGAAGGCTTCTCTACCGGTCTTGAACAAAAAATTAAGGAGGCCATGGAACACGCCACCTGCCCTTGTAACCCTGTCGCTAACTACATCGATTTTGACTTCGAATTGCAGCGACAGCGATCACAACGGCGCAGGGCAGAGCGCAGATACCGACGCACAAAGTCGCCCCTAGACCAAAGAGATGCTAGGCGCATACAGAATAAGATTCAGCGAAGAATTCAGGCACTGCAAACACAACGGTGGAGGACATTTTGCCAAACACTTGATCCTCGGAAGCCTTTGTCACGCGTTTGGAGTGTAATTCGGGGTCTTCGCACGTACCCTCAAGACCGCTACCCGTTCAAATCCGTAGCGCTCCACCAAAGGCGCAGTGTGGTTGAGGTAGCTGAAGATTTCTGCGCAAGAATAACAGGCCCTCTGAATCCAGCCGCAACGCTGCACTGCAACAATGTTCCACCCTGACTGGATTCTCGGATGGATGCACCATTCTCCTTGAAAGAACTTGATGCTGCACTGGCTTGTTGTAGAAGGTCATCATCACCTGGGCCCGATGGTTTGACGTAGTCCGCCCTTGCCAACCTTGGAAAAGAAGCTCGACGGGCTCTTTTGGACACTTATAACAAGTCATGAACTGCTGGCATAGTTCCTCATGATTGGAAGACCAGTCGTCTGGTTCCACTTCTTAAGCCGGGGATATCACCGCTCGACCTTTCATCATACCGTCCAACTGCACTCGCCAGCTGCGTGGGCAAAGTCATGGAAAGAATGCTGCTCACACGCGTGGAATGGTACTTGGAGCGATATCAGATTTATCCAACCTTCATGTCTGGGTTCCGACGGGGCCGCTCTTCTAACGAGAACGTGGTTGACCTTGTAACGTCGGTGCACCACAGCAAAAGTTTGAAAAGATTGACCGTGGCATTGTTTTTGGATATCAAGGGCGCGTACGACAACGTAACGCATCAGGTCATGTTTGACGCAATGGAAGCTGCTGAGATCGGAGGCCGCACGTTCAGCTGGATACGCAGCTATTTATCAGAGAGGTCGTTTTTTGTCCTGACTGTGGACGGACCAACGTCCTTACACCTAAATTCGCGCGGAGTCCCTCAGAGTGGAGTGCTGAGCCCAGTTCTCTTCAACCTTGCTCTCATCGGCCCGGCCGACGTATTGCCACAATCTGCTCAGATCTCGGCATATGCAGACGACATCTGTATTTGGGCATCAGGGGTGACCCGTCCTCAAGTTCGTGCAAGACTTCAAAAGGCGGCATCGATATTGACATCTTATCTTAGCTTGCAGGGCCTGAACATTTCGACCGAAAAGTGTTCACTTGTGGCGTTCACAAGAAAAATAATGTCACGCTACACCATTCGCATTAATGGTAAAGCCATCCCCTATGAGAGAAGCCACAGATTAATCCTTAGTGTTGTCACCGACAGAAACCTCTCGTGGAGTCCACATGTCTACGACATGAGGAAGAGACTAATTGTGATTGTCCACGTCCTCTCCTTCCTCGGTGGAAGTCCTGGGGCGCATCAGTGCGCTCTATGCTGCAACTGTACCGTTCCCTATTTCTGGGCTACATGCGGTACAGTCTTCCGATATTCAGTTCCATTAGAAAAACAAATATCAAGACTCTTCAAAGTGTGCAAGCCAAAGCTCTCCGTTTCTGTCTTGGACTGCCTAAATGTGTATCAAGAGAAGCAACTGTTCTTGTTGCCCGGGAACATCCTGTTACTACATACATTGCTGTTGACACCATGAGAACACATATTCGGCACCTCACACGGGTTCCTTGTCATCACCTCGCAACACTCCCAATAATTAGGCCGCGTACTGCATTCGCCAAAGTCATTGAAGCTCATTGCGCATATCTTCAATCGGAGTTCACCCAGTCTTCATGAACCTCGGGTTCACCTCTATATTCCTGGAATTACGAAGAAAGCTGGTGTATCGCTACCCGCTCTCAAACAACTTACATTGAATCACCTGCATTCTTACCGCAGTCACCGCATACGTGTCTACACAGATGGATCAGTTCACTCGACCAGTTCTGTGGGGTCGGTGGTGATACCGGCCAGATCCATCTTCATGAAAGTGAAGACGACCTATCCAACATCTTCAACTGGTGCGGAACTTGCAGCCTTACGGGCTGCGGTAGAGTTCATCAGACAGGAACCTCCACATGACTGGACGGATTCACCGACTCTAAAGCAGCCCTTCAAGCCCTGCAAGCTGCGCTACGCCGCGGGTCGCAGGAACAACTTGTTGCTGAGATCCGTCTACTGTACCACGGCACCGTTTCCAAAGGTCATGACATCATTTTTCAATGGCTGCCAGGACACTGTGGTATTAACGGTAATCACCAGGCCGATGCGGCTGCGCGTTCGGCTCACAACGACGGACTTCCAGTGAGGATCCCAATATCAAGACCTGACGCAGCGTGTGGGCTTCGCCCTTTGGCACTGGAGCTCACACATTTAGCGTGGAACACGGGCGAGTTGTGCAACCACCGCCTCAAGGCACTGGACCCTGGACTGCGCCTTCGTCTTCCACGTAACTTAGAACGTCGCGACTCAACATTGTTATGCCGTTTATGGATCGGCGTTGCTTTTACAAACCACTACGCTTTCCGGATGGGGATGACCGACAGTCCTGCCTGTGAAAGCTGCGGTTGTGAGGAGACCATTGCTCATCTTCTCTGTGAGTGCCCTGCATTTGCGAGAGCAATACATACACTGTGTTGTGCCCTGGACCGCCTCGATCCTCGCACATTAACAGAGCAAAAGATACTCGGTCCGTGGCCACAGCAGTCGACTGCCCTCAAGGCATACAAGGCACTCTTTGCTTACTTGAGAGCGACTGGATTGAGTGACAAATTGTGACAGCGTTGTGCGTGTGTGTGTGTGTGTTTGTGTTATGTCTTTTTCCCCTTCTCTCTTCCTCCTTTTAGCCCCCTAATCCCTCTTCCCCAGTGCAGGGTAGCCAACCGGAACCCCGTTCTGTTTAACATCCCTGTCTTTCTCTCCTCCTCTTTATCTACCTATCTAGATTCCTACTAAATCTGAAAAGCAAAAACCGGTTTTCTTTTACTGGTTTCCTTTCCAGTACCCACCAGCCATCAAAACGGTTGCTATGAATTATTGCAATATATTTTAATGGTTTGCTTGCTGCTGCTAACTGGAGATGTAGATCTTCACCGAGGGCCTACCACCCGCTCCGTGTCTTCACTCTAACAGATGAACTCATTTCATCTGCAACTATCAATTTTAGTCGGCTCTTGATCAAATGGATGTCACATCTCGGTAAGTTTTCTTTGACTCTCTGAGTCATAGCAATCCTGCAAGAAACTGAAATATGCTGAAACGTGCAATAATTTGTCTTCCCTTTTTCCGCCGAACACTTTCAGATTGGTAGGGCTCAGACGCAACCGCGTCGTAGTGAAGTACGCTCATTAGAAGCAAAGTTATAGAACTTTAAAATAAAAAGAAATGTTATGGCTACATCAGCAGGTTGTTTCGATTAATTACATCATACGTGACGACACGTTATTCGTGAATCGGCCAACTAGAAAAGAAACTAGTTAACTTGGCTTGCAATCAACCACAGGTGCCTAATTTTCAGCCTCGTTACAACTAGATTTTATCAGCAAGGAATGCAGCATGTATAATACTATCGCCCATAAGAAGCAGGCAATTAAGGTACTTTGTTACAAATGCATGCTTGGTTTGAGCTGTCCTTTTGGCTGTCTAAAATTATTTCGTCGGTTTTTATAAGTGCAAAAGCACTAATCCGGAGGTTCAGAGCCTTGAAAGATTATCTCTTGCCGATATTTGTCCACTCCCTCCCAATCATAGAAAAAATGGGAAAAAAAGGAAATAAAAAATATCTAAGAATGCGGGTAGAGCCCGCGGAGACGCGAACAAAAGCCGCTGCGCAAGACTACGTGGATATCGATCACCGCTTTTTTTCATCATGGCACTTACTGCACGAGGTTATGCATGTATAGAAAGGGGCTATATACAGATTATTTACTAAGCACTAAGCTAGTGGCTGCACAGCACTAGTTTGATAAAAACCAACACAACTAAAAGGGTGGCAAAGATAGACACGGCTTCAAGAGCTGAAACAGTCCGGTAGAAAGCCTGTTCTGTCAGAAACGTCCTAAGTTGCAGCCTGTGATGCTACAACTGAGGCTATCGCCACAGCCGAACGCGCCTCGTATTAAACTCCACCGCACTTTTGCTCTGTACATTGCAGAGCGTCGTCTTCGCCAACTTCTATCCGCTCCGTCCCGCAGCACTGCCCGCTCATTGTCGTCTTCTGCGTAGCACAAATCCTTGTTTTCGCAATGATGGGGATGTAAACTATCTCTGCAATTTTTTCTTCTCAGCTGTAGCATGGACATCGCCAGGCGTTTCGAATTCTCACTCAGCATAAAATAGCTTCCAACCGTTTGCCATGCTTTGCTGGCTATTGAAAGGATCTTAATGTAAATATTAACGAAATCGTTTGGCGGCTTTGTTCATCTCACGTGTATTTGTTCGATGAATTTCGTTTAACCGACGTTATCTGCAATGCTGAGCCAGCTTTATTTGATCCTTTTCTCTATCGAGCACGACAGCTTCTATGCCTGAGTTTCACATTCACATTATCACAGCTAACCAGCTACTAGAATTCACACCTGCCTCAGACAGAAAGAGTAGTTTAACTTTACCTAAACCATAGCTTATACATAGCACATCGTGATTGCAAGGCATACGTGACCGCTTGTTACTTAACCTGGGCAAATGGCGTTTGCTTTCGTTTCATTAAAAGAATCTGCTTGGGTGGGTGAAGTGGCTGGCGATATGCACAGCACCGTTAATGTGGTGTGCCTCGAAAATTCCACTTAGTCTTTACGCTGTACAAAATGTGATGTCTCGGTGGACCTCACCTGTCACCTGGTGTGTAAGGTTGCATGCGACGTGCCGCCACACGGGTATGTGCCATGCCTGCGCGCGCAGTAAAGCCTGACTGATTTTGTTGACACTCCTTCAATGATAAGATTCCCAGAAATAGCTCTAGCCATGCAACAAGTATGTTTTCGAATAAATTTTACCTTTAAATTTGATGTTTTGAAAACATGTAGTTTCTTCCCTCTGAAGCTATGACAACTGGAAGCACATTGAGCCGCTGTCAGTGGATTGATAAAAGGCCTGAGAAAGTGAATGCCGGACTGTGATAGATAGTGGAGTTGGGAGGTGAGCCAGAAAGAAACAGGGCATAGTAGTTGGGCGGTTTGCTTTTTAACTTTTGTCGCAGGCTCGGAGGTGGTCGATTATAGATAGCTGTCGTGGGGGAGCGTCGAGGGAATGGTTCTGTCCGCGTTGCAAATGCAATTTTGTTCTCTTTGTTTTCAGAGGTATGTTTTTGCGTTTTGTCATGCTGTTCAGGTAGCACCATTTGACGTCGCTCCGCCAGTAAGAAATTATTTCACCACCTTACAATGCTTTCTCAACATTCAGTTCATAATAGTAGCTCAGAATTCCGAGAGCTTCGTGATGTAGGCATTATTTGAGCGTGACGGCTTAAAGTTTAAACTGAACTGGGTAATTTTATCCAACGAGTGGTTTCATAGCACTGCCATACACATTATTGTTTATTCAGATTCAGATTGAGACTATTTTATTTCCTTTCAGTTGAAAATTAAAGACGAGGCAAAAGGCATGGAGCCTGACAGGGCCTCGACTCCCATCATTAGTTCTGAGCAGGCAAAACTTAAATACATTTTCAGGGATTTCTCCAGATGAAATGGTGTACACATAGAAATAAAATATAATGTACATATGAACATAAAACGCTGGCTGTCGATTAACGCAACGTTCGAAAACACATCAGAGGATCCGCGACAACACACTGGCAAAAAAAAGAAACCGCTGGATAACATGTTGACAGAAACATAGAAAAAAAACTTTTTCGCAAGAGCGTTAATTTGCATGGGCATGAGTGCAGCTATATACACAAGATATCATCAGTGATCATTAGGAATGCTTTGTACTGTAATTTGAAGGGCTTAAATGGTAGCGTAATATCAATGTAGGACTCATGATGGATAAATAACTTTGTTGCTTGATAATCAACATCCTGTCTCTCATAATTTGTTCTCACTTTTCTTGTTTTATGTGTATGGGTTCGAAAGCTATAGTGTGGCGATATATCTGTAAATCTAGTGTAAAATTTTTTATGGATGAATTGCATCAGTTTAGAGTAATACATTTTGCTGGCCGGTAATATATCATCTCTTAAGAAGAGCGGCTGGGTTGGTAGGTCACGTATTCTACCTCTATAATTCTCAAATAGACGTAGCACGCCTTTTTGCAGTACGAGCAGCCTGTCGTAATTTCCTTTAGTCGTAGTGCCCCACATAATATTGCGTAAAGTAGCCGTGAGTAAAATAACGTATAACATAAGGTCCTTTTAAGCCATAGAGGGATAAGTGGAGCTATACGGCTCATACAGCCCACAGCACGTGAAATATCAGTAAGAAGGCGATTAATATGTGGAGTCGAGGATAGATCATCACTGAACCAGACACCTAGAAATTTCTGAAAATGTACCTGTTCAATGTGTTCTATTTTGAATTGAAGTGTGAGGTGTGAGGCATTCTTTAGTAACTTTGTTTACTGGTTTGAAAAGTATGAACTTTGTTTTACGCGTATTTAGTTGCAGACTATTGTCCTCGAGCCAAATAGATAGCTGAGACAGGTAAAGATTACCTGCTTTTTCTAGGTCATTTGCGTGCTTACCTGTAAGAAATAAACTAGTGTCATCAGCAAAGACAGTTATATCAGGTGTGTACTTAATATCTGTGATATAATTTATATGCAACAAAATAGCGCGGGACCTAGTATGGAACCTTGAGGTACTCTTAGTTTTATTTCTAAGTTTTCAGAGTGCTCTCTATTGAGATTTATGAACTGGTATCTTAATGACAAATTGCTCTTTAAGAGGTCTGATGCAACGCCTCGAATTTCATACCCGTGAAGTTTGTGAAGCAAAATTTCGTGGTTGACAGAACCAAAGGCCTTCCTTAAATCAAGAAAAATTCCCAAAGTAAACATTTTTGCTTAAAAATTGTTTATAATTAATGATGTTACATTGAGCAGGGCCTCTTCAGGTGTCTTGTTTTTTTGGGAACCCGAGTTGAAATGGAGAGATTATATTATATTTTTGCAGGAACATAGTCAATCGATTATTTATAGACTTTTCGTATACCTTTGAGAAAACCGGTAACACTGAAATTGCTCTATAATTAACAAAATCCTTTCGTGTTCCTCCTTTTTGTATAGGTACCACTTTAGCTATCCTAAGGTGTTCAGAAAATTTTCCTGTTGATAGAGATATGTTTATTAAATGAGACAATAGATCACTTATTTCAGATGAAACATACTTGACAGTTGAGATTTGGATGTCATCATAACCGCTCGCCGCATTTGGCTTCAGTTGCTTTATGATTTTTCAATTTATGGAGGTGTAACGGCACTTAGGACTATAGAGTTTTTTTGTGAGCCTACCTGTGTTCTTTTGTTGGCTAGGGATTGAAGGCACAATGCTGTATTTATGATGTACTTATTCATTTCATCCGCTAACTCTTTCCCGCGGAGAACAACATTATTCACCAACATCTGTTCTACTGGGTCGGAATTTAGGCCTTTTCCTCTGATGGCGTTGACTTGTTTCCATATTTTTGCAGGATTGCTCTTTATTTTTGAAAACATAGTTTCATTATATTTTAACTTAGCCTATTTGATGTCAGCATATAATTTATTTCGGATTTTCTTGAAATCAGCAAAAATGTTTCCGACTTTAGTGGCAAGAAATCTGTGAAACATTTTGTTCTTAGCTACTATTCTTTTTTATAGTGCATTATTAATTCATGGTTTCTTTATCTTCTTGTTACGTTTTTTTTATTTCTCAACGAGAAACGCCGAATCATAGCAATTTCTGAATATTTTTAAGAACGTTTCATGTGCTCTGTTTGCTTCATATTCTACGTATTCGGGATACCAGTCCGCTTGCTGGATTAAAGCTTTGAAATTATTCATTGATGCCTCATTGATACTTCTATGTTGAAAGCAATTGCCGTTATGAGCCTCATGGGATAGGCGACGCGTGGCGAAAAAAAGATGTAGGTGATCACTGACGTCACAGGAGAGCGTGTCAGAAACGAACTCTAAAGTGTTGTGGTTGGTGACACAAACGTCAATAGATGTAGAGCCACGGGGGGTGATTCGAGTTGGTCCTGATACAGTGTTTTCGCACCGTACGATGCAACAAAATTGTTGAAGTTGTGTGTGTATCCGATAAGACCACTGTAGCATGACTGCGCACCCTAAATGCGCAGATACTCTTGGCGCACGTTCCCGCGCCTATATAATCAAATGCTTAAATAAAGCAATCGTTCTTCTTGTTCTGGCCATCATGCTGTTGCGTCGTCTTTGCTAGTGGCGGCCCGTACGAGTGGCGGCCCGTAGCTTACGCATCCCGAGTCCTTACTGAAGCAGAAAATCGTTATGCTCAGATAGAAAAAGAGGAACTAGCAATTTGCTTCGGACGCGAAAAATTTCACCACTTCGTCTATGGGCGGAAAGTGACGATCTAAACGGACCACAAGCCACTTTTCGCAATTACTCAAAAGGAAGTCGGTGACATGCCGCCTCGTCTTCAATGATGTTTTCGGAGATTGCTCAAGTATGATTTTGCCTTGCAGTATATTCCTGGGAAGCACCTTGTGCTTGCTGACATGCTGTCCCGATCGACTGCTGACAACCAAGACAAGGCTGGTGCCACGGACGACATCGAAGTTCACGCAGTCAAGCTACTAGGCAGCAGAGTCACAGCAGAAACGCAGAATGAACTGCAAGAGGCAACTGCTTGTGACTGCTACCTGCAGTCTGTAATCACTAGTTTGTCGTCGGGGCTACCGGTACAAGG
Organism: Amblyomma americanum; assembly: GCF_052857255.1. NCBI lineage: Eukaryota > Metazoa > Arthropoda > Arachnida > Ixodida > Ixodidae > Amblyomma > Amblyomma americanum. The sequence goes on along the minus strand of NC_135505.1, from coordinate 75,030,639 downwards.
TGACCTCAAGCCTTTTGAGCAAGAATTCTCATTTGTCAACGGAATACTTTTAAATGCATCGAAAGTGGTTATGCCGATAAGCATGCGTCAAACAATGCTGCAAAAAATTCATGCAGGTCATCTCGGCATGCAAAAATGCAAGGAAACCCGATCAAAACGCACGACAGAATTTTTTGTCGCGCATCTGTCGCGCGACACCATCTTGTGAAGCAAGACAAGCTGTCTTGTCGTGCCTTGTGTCGTGCGACAAGCTGCGTGTCGTGGGTTCTTTCGCGCGACAAAGTTGTTTGTGGTTGGTTCTGCCGCACGACTGACATCTTTCCTGCATTTTGTCGGGCGAAGAAGGTCCCTGTCGCAGCATTTGTCGCGTGACAGGTTTCTGTCGCAGGTACTGTCGCGCGACAGAGGGAGTCCTGCCGCGCGACAGAGATTGCGTGCCTCAGCAAAGTTGCCTGTCGTGGGTTCAGTCGCGCGACAGACTTCTAGCGCGCCTCTTTTCACGCGACCAAAGTACCTGTCGTGCGACACAACAGCTTGTCGTGGGATATGCCGCGCGACAGATACCTGTCGTGGGATGTGTCGCGCGACAGATACATGTCGCGGATTGTGCCGCGCGATAGATACCTATCTTGAGATGTGTCGTACGACAGATTCCTGGTGAGGGTCATTGTTTTACTGCAGAATTCTAGAAATACTGTCGTGCTGTCATGTGACCGCGATAGGATCAAATTGACAAAAGATGCTACAAAGCGCGTTCACTGTGGCGAGTCGCGAAGAGGATGCGATGTGCTCTAGTCTGTTGGTGACGGGTACCGAGCGAAATGAAGTGCTCATTCACATTGGCGAATCGAGTTTTCAGATCGCTTCCCGCGACCTGGCTCTCTCACCGAACGGGAATTGGCTTAGAGGAGAGGCACTGCTCGAGCACTCACTCAATTCCCTTCTGTTTCCACATGACAGTGTGACAAAAGTAGTGCATGCTCAAGAGTATAATGCGGCTTTGAAAGCCAAAAAATCTGTAATGCACAAGTGACGAAGCCAGCGGTGATTGATTATGTGCACGCGCTTGCTGTGGCGGCATGTAGGTGCAGCCACGACAGCGCCTGCACACCAATCGGTGTGCGCAAGTCGAATGGCGCTACTGAAAGTCAGTGTCCTCTTGGCTTCTGTGACCTGTTTAAGCCATGTAACATAATGCACCACTACTACTACATGCTCAGAAAAGGCCAAGGACATTTCTACGCACGTCGCATTGAAGAATGCCGTTAATCGTCAATCAGGGAAAATTACTCGCCATAATCATCCGGCTACAGAAAGGCAGCAAGTATGTATACATGCACGCAGTTCTCCGTATAAATGTTCAAAGCAACCCCGATATCATTTTTCCGCGTTTCAGTTTTAAGAGCGTCAGCTCTTACTACTTACGTTTGTCAAGGACACGTCTGTCTGCAGGGTAGGTTAAATTAACCAAGACAGTTACCGCACTATATCACATAGCAACAGCGGGCGCGTAGAGCCTCAGTTGTCACGGATACCTTCGATCCGTTTTACATATGCCAGTATAGCGGCTATCGAAGCGGAACCCCGGGAACCCCCATTTTCATCAAATTTGGGGGCCGCCCGTTTGACGCGCAATGATCCAAGGGGTGTCATTTGACTTGTCATGTTCCTGAGGATAAAATAAATATTTATATAAAGCCCAAAATGTGTGTGGGATTCGCACCAGCGACCTTTTCGCCCCCAAACCGTGCATTCCGGGGACTTCAAGACAACCATATGGCCTAATCGTTTGACAGAGGGTTCCGGATGCGGTCAAACAATTCGTCTTGTTGTAGTGCACACGTTTATACAATTCGTTAACTGATATATAAGGAGGAAACATACCGGATATAGCGAAGGTGGCTGTAAATCGCAATAGTAGTGCAAAATCTTCAAAGTAGATGACGCTGCTTGTATCTTAGAAGGAATTTTTCCGAAACATAACGCCCTCAGATGTTTGTATTTTGTCTTCTCCGCGTTTGCTGAGAACCCCGATCTAGCAGCCCGATCTAAACACTTGATGCTCTCGTAGCTAACGCTCTTAAGTCCAACACTGATACAGTGTTGCCGGAGAATTTTTTTTAGCGGCAGTGACGTGCTGCTTTTTATAAAATAGCAAAAAATAATACTTTACGACGTCGTTCATTGCCTTCACTGAAAATTTCATTACGGTGACACGAAAATGTCGCTAAATATCGACAACAGCGTATGTAGCCGAAGGTGAAATGCGGCGGCCGACGAGTTTGAACCGGTTTGATTATCGGTCGAAATGAGAATTAAGTCTTGGGACTGACGTCAACCGCACGCTTTCAAGAATTTCGCCTGCTTTGACACAGTCTAGCTCTAAGCTGCTCTGGTCCCAGTGTGACTGTGTGCTATGACAATCTGAGCGGAAAGGAGGATGTCAGGGGGTTTTGATGTGCACCACGGCCATACAGTTGAACGACATGATAACGTACGGGCGCCCTTCTCGCAGCCGGCATGCCAGCCTGAATACCGGCCGCCAGCGTCAGAAAAATGCGACAGTAATGTTTGTTCGAGTCCATACTAAGCCGTCGGATGGCGTATCGTTGGCCAATATCGAGTCGTTGGTAGAAGCGATAACAGGAATACAAAGAAATGTCTTCCCACGGCGCCTTTAATTGCTGCTGCTCAATCGCGGCTCTACTGGCCTCGGCGTGCTCCGCTCCGGAAGGTGTCGCGGAAACCGAGCATATCTTTGTTTTACTATGAGACGAGGTTCACAGTAAAACGATGACGAGAGCAGCACCTCAGCGCTAGCCAGTTTCGAAGCGCACTCAGCTGCTGCATTGATGTGAAACCGGCTAGGCTTAGCGACGACTAGGGCAGCCAGGGGGTTTCGCGTAGTTCATTGCCCGGCGCGCCCGCGGGCGGCGTCGTTCCCGAAAGCTCGGCTCGCTCACTCCGGCTGGCTCACTGATTGGCTCAACAGCTTGCGACCTTTACTCGGAAGGCTGGAAAATCGAGCAGCGAGCGACTGGCGCTGCGACTGAGCGATACTTTATGCCCACGTTTGCAGTACTGGTGAACAACATTGAACGCCCATATGCTTGGGTTATCGGCTGCGTTGCGGCGAGTCTTAGTTAAGATCGTCCGCGACGTCATCGTCACCGTCCGTGACCCACAGGCTGAGAACTTCAATTCCAGTACGTGCCAAAACAGCTTGTATTTATCGCAACGATACGAACTCGAAAACATGGCTGCTTTGATGCGCTAGTGGGCTCTCGCTTGTTAAACTACACGCGATCAGGATGCGGCGAGTGCTAGCCGCTGTTGAATATTAGCTAATGTGAGACGCAAGTATCGATGTAGTTTCGTAACGCAGTTGATATCAAAGCAATCCGCTTGTACTGATCACAGATTAAGCTGTTAAATTTCATGATCTCCGTTGAGCGTGCCAGTGTCGAGCAAATTAATGCATCGCAGCTACTCTCTATCGTGCCAATTGCGTTCAACTTATCCACGATATTCGCCAGCTTGAGATACGGCGCTTTTCTTCGCTGTTTTTGTCGAAACTTGGTGATATTATCTGGCATCAAACGAAATTGCATTCTGTCAACACCGTCGTCTGCTCCGTCGTCTGCTAGGGCATCCGGGTCACTTCAGGGGATCACAGGATCGCAGCTTCTACAAACGACATGCCAAAAAAAGAACTGAAAGCGGTTTAGTAATCTTAAATAATCAAAAAATAATTTAGAAAAATGCATCGTCTTTGTTGTGAAGATAATATAAATATTCATGATATAACAAACAAAATTTTTTTGTCGGTTGCAATTTTTCAACGACGCGAAAGCGCAGCCGTCGGCGCCATTACAGCGCAACCGATGCGTCGTGTTTTGTATTACTTGCCTCTTTGAGGCATTGCTTGAGTACTTGTACGGCGGACACGTGTGAAGAGCTCATTCAATAGGAAGGTGAGCAGAAGTGTGTTTTGGAAGCCAGCGACCAGGATTTCGGCCTGTCAACAATGGCGAGTTTCAACGGGTAATGAAGAAAGACAGTGCTGCGACGTCTTGTCATCTGTAAAGAGAACGAAGACTCCTGCGCGGTTTTACTAAGCTTGGATGAATCGCATGACCGGTAAGTCCCGCTCTGCGTTTCTTCGCTAATGATCTGTGTTCACACGTGCTATTTGTATGCGGCTATATAGGAATGTGAGTGGAGACAGTCCGCCTGCGCTCGCCGTAGCTATAATGCGGCGCCAAAAAAGCAGGGCCTATATCCTGCATGACAAGTGTTGTTCTCATTGTCTTTGTGTGCGTTTAGTATTCGCGTGCCGTGGTAAATAATAATGGCACCAGATATCACAATAGAGTTACACTTTCGCTTGCTGGCGCTTCGACATTCAGTGCAAAAGCATGGATTTGCACTGCGTAGAAGACGATGGGCGAGAAGTGCCGCGCGGCGGAGCGCTCGCGCTAGGACAGCTGCGATCAGACACCGCACTATTTTGCTCAGGGTTAGTACTTATCGGATTAGTGCTTGTGCCTTAATATGCGTCATACTAAATTATTCTGAGACAGTGATCGCATGCGAAAGGCTAGTGCATATTCCTCGCCTTGTCATTTGTAAACTTGTCTGTGCTTCGCCAGTGGAACAGGATTTGAGGCAGTGTTATGTCAAAGATAAATATTGCGTCTCCTGAGCTGTAAACGTTGATGCTTCCTCTCCTTCTGAGCACTGCGAGCTGTCGGAGATGCAAATGCACACTTATTTAGGATTTCTACCTTTTTGCTATATCCCACGCTTTTGCGGCCCGCATTCAAGTCGTTCGCCATTGTCGATGTTTTTTTTGTTACTTATTTTCACTTTGGCGATTCTCCGAGCTCGGAACTCTTCCCAGGCTCGGGATCCTACCCACAGACCTCCCTTCGCCGCACTCACGAGTGTTCTTTGGTATTTTTGTGTTTCTCTTGCCCTAATTGCATTGCCAGTCGACAAATTTGTGCAGCTTTTAATTGTATGCGGATTTGTTAAATGCGCTAGCAATTTTTCTATGATGCTAAGCTGTGCTGTGAGATATCAAGCTTCTTGCTAGTGAAGGCATGCTTTTTTCCATTCTCTCCTCATTTAACCAAGGCAGACTGGTTGAAACTTTCAATTTAATGCCTAGACATTGGTGCAAGGCACCATGATAGGAACTAATGAACACCTGCACATCCTGTATTCAAATTGGTGTGCGGTATTTCAGCCAGCTCATCTTTCAGTGTGGTTATAACAGTCATTGTGACTCTTCTCAAAAAATGTATATGGGTGCATTACATAAAATCTCTTCATTTCTTTTGTCATGGGCTAGCTCATTGGTTTTTATTTACTTATATTACGTCTAATTTTAGTCTTTAAAGCAGTAGACGATTTCCTCTCTTGTCATTCATGACATGGCTACAACCACTGACAGCTGTTGCTCTGGATGTATTTATTTGCAGTTGCCAGCAGCCAGCATCTATTTGGCCATGCGTGCTTCCTGCCTTTGGCTGTGTCATCTCTCCTGATCCGTTCATGGTAGTTATTCTTTTTCAGTGATGCATATCTTAGCTGCCTATTTAGAAAAATATTTGCAACATAGGCTTGCAGCAAGGTTTAGAAATGCATGCAAACTCTACATGCACTTTACGGCAGTACCTCAGCCTATAATTACCGGAACTGTAGACTTGTACAAAATATAGTCGCTGGTGTAGCTTTTGACGCAGCTGCTGTTAACATAAATGTGCTTTGACATTGCACACCTGTTGCCTGGTATGCATATGTGTCCTCGAAAAGGACCTATATGTTCATTTATCCCTTTAAAAACATTGTGCTCTACAATGATGGTTTACCAGTATTTCTGATACAGAGACCAAATTGTCAGTCAGTAATGTAACATTGCACGATGACACCAATCCTTGTATGGCATAGCATCCTTGCAATGCACTGGGAAAGCTGCTGTCAGCACAGATTTATTGCTGGTTTACTGCAATAGCATATGGTTATACTGCACAGTTTGTACCTCTACCTTCTTAAAGCTGCATCCTTGAAAAATTTAAAATTAGTTGAAGGAAAATTCAAGGAAATGTAACAGTAACTGTCTCACATTTTGGTGGACACTTGAACCGTGATATAAGGGAGGGATATAGAAGGGAAGTAATGAAGAGCTGCCATAGAGGAGGGCTGAAGCCCATGTTAGATTCCCCTCTTAGGTTAAACATACCTCGCAAATAACACATTTGGTGCAAAACAAACATGGGACTTGCACGCTCACGAGCACCCTGATGCCAGTAAAACAAAGTGCCATTGTTGCCGTACTTTAGAGCTTTGCTCTTAAAAGCGCAGCTGACTGCTGCTCAAAGTTGAGAGCAAAAATATGTCTACATTTCCTCATGTACAGTCTGCGGTGCTGGTGCCATTTCCAATAGTGACTGACATTGAGTCGCATGATGCGCAGTCCGTTCCTGGAGTTAGTGATCCTGTCTGTCGTGTAAATGTGCTGTTAAAATTAGTGCAGAACAATGGTTCTCCAGTTCATTTTAGGTAACTGTATCCTGTGCCACATTCTACCACCCTTTTTTCTCAAATTTCCTAATCTCATTTAGGCATCTGATTGCCACCCATTCATGCATTCACTTACTCTTGGAATCCTCCCAGTGTTTTAGTGTGGTATTGCTTATATCTTTTCTGCATTACACATGCATTGCCCTTCCCCTTTTTTTCGATTTAGTCAAGATATCTCTATGCCTGTTTCTTGCATAAGCATAAGAGACGACTCAAGTGCACCACCTGCGCTTGTGATGCAATGTGTAAGGCCCTTCGTTTTTGGGTAAAACCTGGTTTCTCCCTACTTTTGCGCCAAAAAAGATTCTTAAAGATCAGGTTCAGCCCAATATCTGTGCAAATGTGCCTGTAAGAAAGTGTGGTTTGAAGGTGCACAAACCGAAGAACTGCTGAAGTGTACTGGATGTCACATAATTCTTCTGACAGATTTTTAAACATTTCTGGTTATTTTATTTCCCTTTTAATGTTTATTGTTTGTCGGTTGCTTATAATTTTTGGATAACCAATCAAGTCAACGAGAAAACAACCATGGCGCCAAATTTGAAAGGTTACCAGTGTCGAGGAGGCGTCAACGCTTTCACAATTTTTTCATGCAGGTAGCAGCAGTGATCTCTATTTTTTCTTTTTTTCAGCCAAGGCAAAGACCACTTTTCTTGGCTCATGGGCGATGCATCTAGGAACCTTCGGCCAGGACAACGCTGGACAGTATACATCAGCAAGCTAGAAAAAAAGCACGAAACTGTAAATAAATATTGATCATTTTCATTTCAATTCAAGTGGTTTTGTGCACGAATTACTCTGGAATGCACAAAGCTTGTGTTAATTGACAGGCGACCATTATCAAGCTGTGCATTTTTGTGCATTGCCTACTCCAGAACACAAATCCTGTGTTAATTGACAGGTGTCACAGTAACAACTGTTACACAGTGTATGAGCACTACACCAGACACACTACAGAAGATAAAGCAAACTACAGAAGACAAGGCAGACTACAGAAGTCAAGACAGACTACACAAGACAGGACAGACTACACAAGACATGCCCAAAATACAAGACTACAGAAATTTTCTGTCTTAGAATCCTGCAGTGTGTTTTGACGGGGAGTCGTTTAGGCCAAGGAAGTGTTTATCCTCACGTGGCTGATTTGTGCGGTGCCTTTGCAGTAATGGATTTCAAAGTAGTGTCCTTTAAGGGACTCGCATAGGTAGTGACGTAAGCGTTCCCTCTAGATGTTATTAATAGACTATATGGCATGCCCGCCCCACATCGTCTGCTGGGCGCTGTTCGCCGTTTCGAGGGCCTCTGAAGACGCGGACAGCCGGCACTAAGTTTATTTTTTTTGTTTAGTTAAGTGAAGCACCAGTAAATTTCCTTTATTAAAACAATTGTTGTGTATGTTGTGATAATCCTTCTCTAAGTGGGCGGGTTCGTGGCACAGTTGTGACTTTCGAGGACACAGAAATCACTTGAGCATGTTTTATGCTAAAATCATACATTTATAAAGACATTAGCAATTGAAAAAAACACAAGCGGTAGTGTTTTAACGTTTCTGTAACGAGAGCTACACTACGCTACCCTCTCGAGAATTTCGCCGTGATCCTGGGAGGCCGATAGTGCGCATGTGCGGCAACCGGAGAAGGGCATATGAGGCGCGGCGCATGACGTAAGAGTTCGCCGCCGCCGTGCGAGGAGCCGCTTCGGTCCGACTACCCGCGCATGAATGCGCCTGCGCGGCAACCGGAGAAGGGATGGTGGTGCGCAGCGCTAGACGTCAGAGCTCGCCCGCTGCGCTGCCGGCTGCGTATGTGCGGCTGTGGGTATAAAAGCTGAGGTTATACTACTTGGTGTGGTGATTTCAATAGCTAACAAGACTTTCTTAGTCGATATATGAAAGAAGTTTGATCTTAATTTAGCTAGCGAACATCGCTTTAAGACTACACAGTGAGGAACTACCATCCACCTTGTGTATCTGAGAGAAACTAACCAGTGTGAATACTGTGTAGGCAGCATTTAGACAACGGCGTGTTTACCGATCATCGGGCGCGGTTTATGTCTGTCAAAGCATTTGAATAAATAAACAATTTGCTTCACAGATTACTTCTTCAATGCTTAGCATTATAGTCGCAACAACAAGCTCGACAACATGCGAAACCAGGAAGGAACTGCAGCTCTAGCTACGTATAACCTGGCAAAGCTGGGCTAAGCCACTGCCAATTTTTATAACTAGTAGGCGTGCGAATGCATGCGTTCATTATTGGCCTCTTCTTTCTGGCATCTGAATGTGCACGCAACTGCGTTTCTCACTCTTCATTTTCACTCTCTCCACCTGGCGGCAGGTGGCGCGACGCTCTTCTACCAATGGCTGCCACTGGCGCGATGCTTATTGGAACTAATCCGATCTTCTTCCGAGGCTTCACACAAGATTTTTGGTCGCGTTAGGCCCCATGAAGTAGTGCTTTAGTTTTAAAGTTAGAGGGGCATCTCAGCAATTCCTAAGGTATGTAAATGCGAGATAATTGTTTTCCGCTCCGTGTGTCGTTGAGTTTTTTTCAGGACGTCATGGTGAACGTTGTTTCGCGGACAAGCTCTCTTCGGACGTTTCGATGAGCGGCAATGGTCGCGTACTTCGTCGACAGTGAACTGCCGCTTTCGGTCCCGCTTTGCTGTCTCGCCTAATGATGTATACGAGAACGACTGAAGTTCGACAATGAAGACTCCATGGCCACGCAACCTCACTCTGAAAGCTGAAGGCCAACTGACGGCGGAAGTGACGTTTCATTTAGTGTAATCTCTAGCTGCGTTTACATGAATACTCCAGTGCAGCACCGTATTTCCGAGTGCATCTCACTGAGAGGACACGCCACCGTTTACATGTACCACATCAAGACAGGCAGGACACTGGCATCTCGTTAAGTGCTTGCGGGGTAAGCAGCTAGCTGTTCGCATATACTGCATGGTCTGATTTGTTATCCGAGTGAGGAGCTATTGCATAGCGATTCCAAAGAGGAGTAGGGGGGAGGGGGGGGACCTGTTTTAATTCATCCAGAAAGTCGATCGCCTTTGTCCGAGGTGTAGAGTCACATTTCGCACTACGAAGGCTGATGGCGTCACTTCACTGCGGCAGTTCTGCCACGCTTTCCTGCCACGGCTTTCTGACAACGGCGCGGTTTTCGCACTATGAGCCGCGCAATGTTCTCACCTTAAAGTGGCTCTGAAACGAAGTCCAAGGACAGCACTTTAACACACTTAATCGCTGCACTGTGTTGCCATGAAAACCAGAGCCAAATAATACTCTTCTACACGCATAAGACGACCCACAATCACGCGTCAAAGGTGGCGAGCCCTTCCCGGCGACTTTTTTCATGCTCGCGCCCTCCTCCGTCCCCAGCATCTGCATAGACAAGGTGAGAGGTTGTTAGATTCTTTCAGATATCAGGCAGCTACCGTAGCCCCGGCAAATAAGCAGCTTATCTCCGGCGGGTCGGGAAGCTCTGCTCCAAGAGGGCGGTCGGCGAAGGAGCGCCTAGCTTTCAGCATGCAAAATGTGACCAGAGGAGAGGGAAAGCAGCGAAGACGCTGAAATTCAAATGTCAACTACAGATAGCTTCTACAAAGCGCATGTAGAAAATCCTTGCTGGGCACGATTCCTGATGCGGCGTGCTTCAATATCCCAGGCATCCCGCAACTTTATTAGAACCCCCTTCACAGCCCCTTTAAAAAGAGTAACCTACAACCGCTGAAGCGGAATCGCCCCGCTTGGTGGGACGTCTCGCAACGGGTCGACAGTAACATTGTCTGGATTGACGCTCTGAACTATGACCTGATAGAGACGAGTTTAGGAGAAATAGCTCTGAAGTCATCTGTTTGAAAACTTTTCGGATAAAGAGGCACGTAATGAAAAGACGTCTGCTTTCCGCTTCCTGCGCAGCGCAGGACAGCACTTCGCGTTGCTTTCACTCCTAGACATACACTAGACGACGCTGATGGCTGGCGGTTTTTCGGGAGCAGAAATCAAACAAATAAAACCATCCCGCTAAAGGCGTCCCCGCTTGATGTGAATTACAGCATCAGCATCAGTGTTGCAGGTTACTGAAGGCTTAGTTTCTTGTCGACGAGCACTTAGTTTTCAGTAACACCTTTTGACGAGCTAGCTGGTTCATGATCTTTGGAAAACAAATGTGCGCTTAAGGGATGACCACGGAGAGCGCCTTGTGTGTCCTGCTTGTTCTCTCTCCGTCTTTGTCCGTTAAGCGCACATTTGTTTATTAAAAACTTCCTTTCTTGCACAGCTAGGCTGCATTGCATCATTTGTCGAAATGTCTATATAGATCTGTTTAAGAGGCCATGGATATCATTTTGGACTGCTACGTGGACAGAGGCCATCTAAATGTGCCGCCTAAATTCAGCATTTCCCTCAAGATGTAAGCGTGCGTGGTAAATGTTCTTGCAAGAACTTGCTTAACACTTACTGTTCCGCTAGTTGGTTTCACAAGACAGCATGCGGGCAGCGTGAATTCTCGCGGGCGCCTGCCTAGAAACGACGGCGACAAACTGAATTCACTTGACACAATGTGGTCTGTAAACGACTTATTTTCCGTGAGCTCAATATTTTGTGAATTAAGCAGGCGTTACACTGTAAGGATACTTCGTGGTCAGTCAGTTTCGGGATGCAGCAGTGCCAGGCCCCATAGGACTCCCGACATAGACGTAGATGTGCCAGCTTACGGCTCTTCAACGGCAAGCACTAACTATTGGGGACAGAAGACTCCAGTACGCTCAGAAAATAATTTATGCGCCTAAGTGCCATCATTGCTAGCGATCGCATCATTCCACTAACACGGAACAATGAGCGTGACATTGACTTTAACCTCCACAGCTGTGGTATTGATCCGGCGGCTAAGAAAAGAGCTACGAGTTTCGCTTGGGGCTCACGAGTCGTAGAGACATTCGTCCCGAATTTTACATTCGCCTATGCGGCATCATACCTTACTCCAGTGGCGCCGACCACGATAGGAACTCGGGAGCAGATAAAGTAAATGTTAGAGAAACCATAATCATCAATAACCCCCCCCCCCCCCAAGAATAACTTGTCTTGAATGAATGCAAACGTCTGTCGATTCGAGAATTTGAAAGTAAGCCCAAAATATGCTCCTTTTGTTTAATAATTCGCTTGCATCATGCGGCGAATACAGAATATTACTTCCGAAACGCGAGGAAAACTAAGACCACATTTGTGTTCGTAGCAGGGTTTCATCAACTTTTAAACGCGGATGTAAAAACAAAGTGAAATTCGGAACAGCTTTTTAGTGAGTTTTTTTTTTAATTTTCCTATCCCGCCAATCAAAGTGGCCCAGCACGCGGAAGCTGTCTTTCTGTAGAAACGACTAGAAAAACGAACTGCCCGCAATTTGGCAGTATGGGATAAAGACGGGCGAGCTCACAGTCGGCAGATCATGCTCCTGTTCAGGTGGCACCTGTATGCTACCCACAGGGCGACGCTCGTTGCCCCATAAAGCTCCTTCCGAAGCCGCAGGATCCACGAGGTCGTACCGCCTTTTCCGGAAGTAACCTTACGACAAGGATGGTTGCTCAGCCTTATAGCGGATCACTTATGACACCTATTAAGCAAAAATCTGAGTAACGTAAAGGCAGCCGTTGTTTTCTCTTTTGCAGACCTTCTGGCCTTTAGGTGCGCCCTAAATGTACAAAATGGTGCTTATAAGCAAACACGCCTGCCTTGTTACTCTGTTCGAAAACTGTAAATGCTGTTTGCAAATGAACCCTACAATTTCAAGCTGCAGCTCCTATAAGTAGCTTTCTTCAACCGGGCGCCACTTTTTCAAACAGTGGGTTCATTAGTGATCGACAGCAGGCGTTATCAGCCCGCTGAAATAACGGCGCATAACGCGATCCACGTACGTTTTCAAAATTTTTCATGTTCTCGCTGTGCTGTGCGGCCTCAGATGATTTTTCAATGTTAGCGACGCTACGTAGGTCGTCGTCGCCAACATTGTGAGGCAAAGCGACACGCAGCTTTTACACATATGCCTTTCGAGCGATGTAACTTCAACGTAAACAATTATGATGCCTACAATCAAAAGATGAAGTCAAATAATACCTTTTATTTACAATAACAGGAAACGCACTCGCGCGTTTTTTGAGCTTGTCTTTGTGTCCGCCATGCATGCAACGAACTGGAACTTATTTAGAGCGCAGGAGACAGACATCGGTACTGCTGAAGTGGTGCGTGGAAGCCATTGCCTTTCGGAGAACATGAGCAGCAAAAGCCGTGGCAGAATGGTGCAGATAGGAAGGTTGACGTTGTCACGTCGCTAGAGCCAATGTTCTTGACGAAAGCAGCACACTGTGGAGGCGTTAGCCTCGGATTGGCGGGAGAAGAGGGAGTCCAGTAACATGAATGCACGGCAATGCATCCTGGCCGATCCCCGCCGTGGGTATGTGCCATTAAGCTTGAGGACATCATCATCATCTTCAGCAGCAGCAGCAGCAGACACAAAATTATACAAATACTCAACTCCTTGCCCATGAGTGCGCTTGTAACCACAATGCATCCTCGCTAATCCCCCGCAGTGCGTATATGCCATTAAGCCTGAGGACATCATCATCATCAGCGCCTTCCAAGCAGAGTAAGGTTTATGGCAGACGATGAAGCTCTCTTGAGACCAGCGCAAGCCAATTTCGAGACAAATTACATTTATGCATTCTGGATTTAAAGCCTGAGGACATCACCGTCATCATCATTAAACTCATGGGCATACGTATCAGAAGCAGCCTCTAATGCAGCCACACGGCTGACGCTGATCAGGCGGCTGAGCGTCAAAATCAGGGTCATTCGCAGGGTAGGGGCACCAGAACCCTCGGTCGTGTTGGCTGCACTGGCAATCAGCTTCTTCATCGCTGGGGACAGGCTGTTCCAGGGGTCCTTGTGGCGCGGGAATGTCTGTACAAACGGGCTCCCCGCAGCTCTCGTAAATGCCTCCGGAGCTGCAGCAACCATCACCCGAGGGCAGAAATGGCGTGGGAGGTGCCTGGCCATCCGACTGGGCGGCAGATGGCGCAGGTAAAGCCTGCACAGCAGGCTCTGGGTCTTCGTCACCTCCCTCCCACACATCTCAGTCTCCTTTTTCTCATCTCCATCCTCAAGGTCGAATTCGTCCATGAATTCAACTGCAGGTACGAAGAGAACAGCATCAGAGCGTTAGGAAAATGCAATATCCAAGTATAAAACGCTAACCGATTATAGACAATATTGCACTCTTTTTTCCTTCAGATGTCAACTCTAGAAGTGCTCGGGAAACTAACGTTATGAACATATATAAAGGCTTTTTTTATTAGTTTTTCGATAGGCCTCTTATGGCGATGCACTTTAAAACGCAATCGAAAAAAGACCGATGCTGTTGTGACATCTCCAACTGATTCAAAGGCTCTGTGCCCTGCACTCTTTAAAAAAAGTTAAGAGAACTCACTTCATTACTAATCAATAACTTGTCACACAGATCATAACCTTCTTAGAGACTGGAGTGGGTAAAAGTTGGAGTAGTGATAGATACTACTTCAAGAAAGCAGAGAAGACGAATAAAGTCAAAAACAATAGACAAGTAGTGTTGTGTTGTGTTTTATGTCACAAAGGCGGTTAAGACCATCATGCGCCAAACGCAAGTTATAGAAAATTGCCTTGTGCCTGACTTTGTACCAAGAAATCACCTAAAATGTTATTTCATATCACCTAGTGATTTTAAAGGGCAGAAGAAGTTTTAAAATGGCTAATGGTAAAAGCTTTAAAGAAGGTCAGGTAACCTCAGCGGCCATCCTTTGCATTGGAAGGATGTCGATGCCGCCATCCAACGAAATTGACACTTCAGCCTTCTTCTCAGGACTGAGAAAGTGGCTGAGGTTTATCTAAGAAAAGTGAGGAATTCATAGTTTATTAAGACAACTAACCTCTCGGAAAACGTTAAAAACATCGAAAATGTCAACAGTTGCATTATCACCCAAGACTAGCGCTGGTTGAAATGGAATGCATTGATTATAAAATTGACTAAAATTCTGCTTTCTTAGCATTTATAGGTTGAAAAATGTAAATAAGATATGGTTTAGTGAGAGATCTTCTCTGCATCTTTCACAGACAGGTTCGACTTCTTTTGTAAGCAAGTAGTTGTGTGTCAAATATGTGTGTCCTATGCGGAGGCGACATAAGATCACTTCAGTGAACCGTTCTTGGTGTCTGCATGACTTCCATTCCCCCAAGGTAGGTTTTATGAAGTGTAGTTTATTGTTGATTTCATTCTCCCACTCTTTCTGCCATTTGTTCTTTAATTTGTTATGTATCAACATCATGCAGTCTTTAAAAGGCATGTCCACATTTTTTATTTCTGCTTTTTGAGCTCGCAATGCTGCTGAATCTGCTCTCTCATTACCCTCTATGCCGACGTGGCTCGGGACCCAGCAGAACCTTATCATATGTC
Organism: Amblyomma americanum; assembly: GCF_052857255.1. NCBI lineage: Eukaryota > Metazoa > Arthropoda > Arachnida > Ixodida > Ixodidae > Amblyomma > Amblyomma americanum. The sequence goes on along the minus strand of NC_135505.1, from coordinate 75,015,565 downwards.
CTTGTGTTCTGAAATTTTCTATGTTGTGTATGATGCTGCCTAATAAGGGTTCAACTGCATTGATTGACTGAAGCGCTGTGAGTAGGCCAATAAAGTCACAAACAAAAAACAAGTAGTAGTTACTAAGATATTAGGTAGAAACTTTTAGCTTATGTTGCTAGGATCTTCGGGCTGGCATGGCTCGTTAGATTCGTGCACAGTGACGGCATCAAACAACCTTACTGGGCGCACACAAAGGTCCAGAATGCAAGAAAAGCACAAACCAAAAAGGGACACGCAAGCGTGACACACGTATTGCACGGACAGGTAAACCTTTCTGCCTCTTATATACTCCGTAAATCCGACTGTCTGCTACGGGCTAGTGGCGCTTACCCGTTAAGCTGCGACTGCAGAATAGTCTACCTAAAGCACATCCCTACAGAAATGATTAAATACAAAACCAATTTGTTCACACAACAGTGTGCGTTAGTTACATTCCATGACTTTTCTTGGTTTAAAGGAGCGGTTACTAACCCGGTACTAAATAGCGACCGTGCTTAGAAAAAAGGGGGCAAGATGTGCTTTCACTAGCTATACTTTGAAGAGGGTAGTAAATGTTAGTGAACCAGCATTAGAACAAAATCAGCGTAAGTAGACTTACTACCTTTTTTTTTCTAAGAATGTATCAACAGCGCAGTGGTAACAGCGAAGCGATATTGTTATTACGTTAAATGTGTTAATACGAACCCCATTCTTCGCTTTCATCTTTCTTAATGCTGTTCCTTTTCGAAACAACTAGTGCAGGTTAAAAAAAAAAACTAAGCAAGACACTGATAAAAAGCACTTACCATTATTGAAAGTAACGCAGTCCTCTTCTTTCTTAAGTGGTTCCCGGATAGACATATTTCTTTGGTTTCTGCAGGTTTCTGCAGATTTTGGTCACTGAGAATCTAAACCTACTTCACAGCTAACCGGTGATTTGAGCGCGTTTCGATGAGATTAGACTGCGCTATATTTGGGGCCCTTGGTCTTAGGGTCAGGCGCAGTTTGACCTGATGCATGCAATTTGAGCTGAATTATTAAAAACCGGGTGAAAGTCTAATTCCGTTCTAAAATGCACTAAAAAGAAGTCTACTTTATTAGGCTGTAAAATGAAGCTGTCGGTCGGTAATCAGTGGATATCAAGCCCCTTTTGTGGTGACGCGTTTTCGGTTACCTGATTCTGCATGTAAACTTATTTCAGCAGATGTGCGTAAGCTCGTCAAGCACGTCTTGACAGCAAGATTCTAAAACACCGCGTCTGATGTGATGTTTCACCGGTGTCACTGTATCCAGCCCTACCCCTGGTAAAGATGTCATGTTCCAAAGCTTTTCAAATCTACTTTCGAATGGGCGCTTTAGAGGGTTAACCAGTTGGCAGAGTGCATAGGAAATACATCTGAACTTTGAGTAGCTGTAGTATGTCTCAACATGGTTATATTTTCATGACGTATGTGGCAGCGTTTTCTTTTTTAGTGAATACAGGAATTGTAGCGGACACATTTCATTTTTTTACAAATCATACTTGAATATCCAGAAAAAATGTGCTTTTAGATATGTTGTTTTTTTATGCCATCTCTTGGAAAAACTATGCCACATATCAAAATTTCATCTCCAACATTTCCTCTCTTTTCCTTTCTTAATTGTTCTGCCTCAGTTTTCATCCATAAAGATGAAGTATTTGCGTTTTACCGGCTCTGAATGTTGTGTATGCATTTTCTGCGGGGATTTTAAATTCGCGCCAAACATAACGTGCGACGTGACTCCATCTTGCGTCAGAGTATATTGGTTTTTCTCAGAACTTGGATGAACTCGACTTCTCCCTTTTCTTTTTCTATCTTAGGGCTGTATTTCTGAAGTTTTTCTGCCTTACATTTTGCTCGAGCTTGTGGAGCGAAAAGGAAGTGAGATGCAAGGCGACATCCAAAAGCTCCCCCTCCGCCCTCTTCCTCCCCCCACACAAAATAAGGCATTCTTTCCATCAATTCACAGGTGGTTCTCAGGAAGGTGGCTACCCATTCAGGATGATGTGGGAGAACAACATTGTTCCTTCCTCAGCTCAGGGTTGCAGTTGAGGATACAAGTCAATGATACAGTGGCGAATTAACTTCCTAGGAGGCCCTTCGGCCAATAGCGGTGTTTACAGGAACTCGACAGGTTCGTTTGAGTCGAGTTATCGGGTAGAAAACCGTTTACTGGGTTCATGTAAACGCGCGTCGACTCGGGTCGGGAGTCGACGTGTCGGGTAGAGTCAACTTCGCCGCAAGGGGTAGGCTGAGTGGTGTTGCTGGGGTTTTTACATACAGAAAGAGCACACGCGGTTTGCGCGTTCAGCGCCCAGGTCGCCCATCTTTTCTTCTATAAAAATTGCAAATTTATTATTTTTTTTTTAAATAGACACCCATAGAAACTTTGTCCACCAATGGCAAGACGCTTGTGCAATGACAAAATTTGTGTTCAAAGTCACCACGAATAGCATCAGGACGATCCCAATGTTTTTGCAAGCCAAAAATGTCACCCTTTTACCCAACTCGGATTTCTTTGGTTCTGAAATTATAAGCAATGAAGGAGACTTGAAATGAAGTATTTCAGCAATAGTTTCGTTGTAAATTGTCAGGTGGTGGTGACAATGCCGATACAAAACAGACGAGCACATTACCTTGGAACGAAGTCGTTAACGAAGTGACTTTCGCCCATAAATAAACTGAAGAATTTGCTGACGCCGATAGCAACAAATGTGCTTGGTGGTCATCGAAGAGGAACCTTGGAGATATGGCGCTGAAGAAAACTACAACCTAGAATATTGTCGAAATATTTTCGCCTTGCTGCAATCCTTCCAAATAACGCTTATCGCATGTCGCGTAACAAAGTGATATACCTCCAAGCCAACGGTTCTGAAGTCTAACAGACAAGCACAACGACAATTTTTCCGCATTACTTCTCTCTCAAAGAATCATTGGCCGGAAGCTTTAAAGAAAAGTAAGGTCAACCAAAGCGAAGACAATGAAAATTAAACAATGAGAGTGCAAAAATCGTTTCACTGAGGCCGCGTCGTCGAATCGGCGTCCACGCTCATACACGGTAACCTGGCTTGCATTCCGCGTGGCGACGACGCAACACAGAACAGCCGGCGGAATACGAACCGGCCAAAAGCGAGAAAGCGCAGTTAGCTTGGTTACGGACGAAAAATATGAAGTGCCGTAGGAGAGCTGTGCCCGAGGTGTGTCAAATGTCAGTCACCGATCTGCCTTGGCGATACAAGCACTGCTCTTAACTACTGCATGTATACCCCACCCTACCATTGTAAATGAATTTTCCTAGAAAAGTTGCAATGAAGCTTAGAAGACCTGAACAGGAAGCCATACTTTGCCTGACAGTAGAGAGAATGGTGGGTTGCTGGAAAAAGCTCCATTCTCTGACCCCATCCTTGAGAGGGGTTAATTCTTTTGTACTTCAGCCTCCCAGGTTTGGCAGCATAATCTCGGCTGTGCTTTTGTTCGCGGAAGAACTAACACTTTCGCGTCGCGGTGGAATTTACACACCTGAAGGGAAAAAGAAATCATCTTCTTTTTGTGGTACTTAAGTACTGACATCTATCGAGAGAAAAAGTTCAAATGGAGGTACCTTGCAACTGGTGAGCCCTCCACCTACATCGCGTCCGTCTAGTTGTCCAGTTCTTTGTGACCACGTCACGGAGTTACGCGACTTGATAGACACCGCTCAGCGCTCGCCGCAGCTGCGCAAGTCAATACTTGCTTAGCCACAGTAACTACTGTAGTCACGTTTTCGAAATTCTAAAACTGACATGGCCAATGCTAACAGCCTGTTACAAACCTCTGATTGCACCGAGGGGCATAACGCCAATAGTTAGGAAGTTATTAAATATAATATAGTTGAGCAGCTTGCTTTATAAGACGATTAGCCGGTTTTGTGGTGTCCGCCAACACTAATAATACCATGCCTCCAAAGCCATTTTTTTAACCTCAAAACGCCCATCTTGAAAATTATTTAAAGAATTTTCTTAAGCACACTTTATTGGATTTCTTGGTTTGTTGCCGGATGATGTACCAAACATAATTGCCGCTCTTGGTCAAAACCCATAAGGTAAAACAAAAAAAAAATCGAGTTATACTAAGGGGCCCGCGCAACTTCTCCGGAGCAGAGGTCACTGGCAGCAACAAAGTGTTTGCTATCTCTCCACCGTCTAAACATTCAGGTACGGGCTTGAATAACGTTCGACAGCATTGTGCTGACAGTTTTCTTCATCAATCAAAGAACGTCTTCTCGGAGCCAATACCGAAGCTTAGTATTGAACGGTACGGACAAAACAGTCCGCAGTTCCCCTTCAGTGAGGCGAGCGCTGCTGAAGGCTTACAAAGTGCTTCAGTACAGACAAGTCGTGCTAACACAGGCGGAATTATACCCTAAGAGAACCTTTATGTTCTAGCCACTACGAGGCACGTCGCTAGCTGGCGGCCCCCTAGCATTCTATAACGTCATTGGGACACAGCAGCAGGCGCGTTGGGGACACGAAAAAAAACCTTCCGCGCTTTTTAGTTTGTGAACCTCGCGGCCGATCTTTCTCCAGGAAAAGGAGGCGCCTTGGCATTTCGCTAGAAAAACTCCAAATGCTCCCTCTGCGCGGAGATTAAAAAGCACGCTTCGCCACACAATCACTGACCGATGTCTGCAAAGAAAGGACCTGCGATTATTTTTGTACAGAATCTGTATTTAGAAGGACAAAAAATTCATGTTCGCAAAGGTATGGAGTGCAGCACTGCAGTTTTCGCCAACGTTCCATGGCCTTGGAACAACTGAAAATATACCAGGGGGAAAGCACTTCACCATTTATACAGGAAATTGATGGCTGCTGTGGAGAGCACCCACATACTTCTGACCCTTTCTAATTTTTTTCTTCTTTCTGAAAAACCACAGACCTGTCACACGGAAAGCTGGTAACTTTTGCCAAATGGGGTGCGGGCCGTTGGATTATGAACGCTATGATTTCAAACGCTGGCTTGTGAAAGTAGCGTCTCCTGAACGCGGGACCACGTTTTCCAAAAGAACGTTAGTTGTTAATTTTCGGAAAAGTTTCTGCGCATGCGCGGTGTAGGCGCAGCTAGCGCCCTCTGTAGGCGATTTAGTTTTGGTTGGAAAACATGATCTGACTGTGCATTCCAGCGCTGTAGTGCGGCGACTGATGTGAGCTGTAACTGCCATGCAACTGCAACGCGTTTCTGACTAAACTAACCACACGTTTTGCAACAGCGATACTTGGACGCAATAAAAGCCGCGACGATATACGACGCGCAAAAAACAAAGCCGTTAACGGAGCCAGTAATTCGAGCATCCAGCACGTTTCGAAACGACTGTTCCTGCTACATTTCGCGCTTGCTTCCAAGTGCGCGCATCTAGGTCGTTCTAGAAGTTTTGCCATCGACGAACGTGCATATTCGGTGACAGCCAAATTATTTATACTAGTATGAACATTCGCCAGAAATGCTAAAATGTCAAGCTGTGCTATCTGAACAGTGGAAGCGCGCGTCAAGGGCGGTTCACATGCAAGCGAATTGGCGAACAGAGCGAACAGCGGCGCGGCGCTGCGAAGCGGTTCGCGAGCTTTCGTTTCACATGCATCGCCGCTGCGCGTTTCCCACCGCTGCGAAAACTAATGTTGCTGGCAAAAGGTATGCGCCTGCAACCGGTTTTTGTGACCTACAAACAAAAAAAGCGTAATATAAAAGCATTATTTTGTCACTTCTTTTCACAGTTTATTTAAATAAATATTATTATTGGGTTCTAAGCATTACACAGCACTTTATACGATTTTATTTTTTAAACAAAAGTTCGTACGTGCGGCGCACAAACTCGCGTGGCAACGCCGGGCCGTCATTGGTTGAGATGCGGTGCTGCCGCGTCGCCGCCGCGAAAATTTCCAACTTGCCCGAACCTCGCCGCTCCAGCCGCTGGGGCTTTCTCCGCCGCTTGAGAGAGGGTGTACTCGCCGACGCTGCGCAGTTCGCGAGCGGTTCGCTTGCATGTGAGAGGCATCAAAGCGCAACCTCGCCTATATCCGCGCATTCTACGGTCCAGCGGGCCTGTTAACACGCAAAGCAATTCTCTATCGTATCAGCACGAGCCGTGATTGAGATAGTACAACGGTTCGTTTACTATAATCAGTGAAGAGTGGGCAAAGGCAGAAGGTGCTGCATGAAGTTAGCAGAAACTCCTGCAGAAAGTGCATTATGCTGTTACACTCGCCCGCACATAGGCGCACTTTCTTGCACACATTCATTTGGTCATTCGGCATTCCGGTGAGGTAGTAGACTGCGGGTTTAGCCACACATTGTCATTTTTCAGACTACAACTCGAAAACTCCTCGCTTCACCCAATTTCTAAAACGGAAATGGGTTGTTCTCCTCCTCTATCATCCTCTTTCGTTAGCAAACGCACGTTTCCGGCGAAGAAACAACGCTAAAACAAGCGCACGTGAGCAGCTGAAATTACCTTAGCACATGCCTGCTCGAGAAACCCTTTCCAAATGTGCCAGCGGAGCTTTCCTGTTTGAACGGCAGGCGGCGCTCGCTTTTCCGCAAATGGTCCATTAGCGATCGAAGATCCGTAAGAGCCCTCAGAAATAGCGGCGCATAACGCGACCCACGTACATTTTTCAAAGTTTTACACCTTTTAGCGTGATTTATTACCGCACATGAGTTTTTCATGCTAGCCACTTTCGTCGCGGGTGAGCCTTGCGATGCGAAGTGGCGCACGACTCCTACAAATATATCATACCTACGATGTTACCTGACACTAAAAAATAGTTGAGAGAAAACTGACGCCAACCAATATTTTAACTTCGCCCAACTTTTCGGGACCAACTCGGTCCCTTATTCAAGGGCGACTAAACTACGCCAGCTGCAGCGGGTTGCTGCCTTCGCTCTCCCTTTGTTAGCACGTGGCGCAGTCCCCCAACGTACCCAGAGGGGGAGCGTTCCTGGATTGCTCTTCATCGCCTCCTTTGTGAACATGTGCCATGGCTCCACATGTCGCCTTTGGAACAGGCTTGGCGCCACGGCGTAGAGGCTCAGCTCGTCGAAGACTATTCGGTGGTCGACGCACTCGCAGTGTTCTAACAAAGGGAGAGCGAATACAGCACCCTGCAGCTGCTGGCACACTTTAGTCACCCCTGAAGAAGGGACGAGTTGGCCACGAAACGTTGGGCAAAGTTAACATGTGGGTTGGCGTCAGTTTTCCCTCAACTATCTCAAGAATCCAACCAGACGAGCTTTCGTTCACACTTAAAAAATGATACATACATCCAGAAAGATAAGGTGAAACAATGCATTTTATTTATCAAGACAAGAAACGCACGTGGACGTTTGCGCCCAAAGGACCGACATGTTTAATGCGAGACGATAAAACCATTCTGCATAGCAGAGCATCAGCAGCAAAAGCCGTGGCAGCATAATGTGTTACAGGTAGTATGATGTCGCTCAAAAGAACACTCACGGTTCAGTTGGTGTTGTATTACAGACAACGTACGAGCGCACATGAACGAAAACAGAGAAAGGCAAAACCAACCCAGAGCGCTTTAGATGTGTGCTCTAAATGGTGTACAGTGAAGTGGCGTCGCAGGATGAAGTGATCTTGGCAAGAGCGGCACACTCAGGCAGCATCAGCCTCTGTTGGGTGGAAGGATAGGACCTCCTGTCGCATGAACATGTCGAACTCCTTTAGTCAGCTGGGCATATGAAAAGCAGGCCCTGATGCAGCCACAGGGCTGACGTTTCGCTGGCGGCTGAGACTCAAAAGCAGGATTGTTGATAGGACACCACAACCCTCGGTCGTGCTGCAGTGACAACCAGCTTCGTCATCAATAGCTGGAGGATCTTCCATGGGCCGTGGCTGTGCGGGGGTTCTCTGCACAATTGGAGTCGCAACAGTTGTCGCAAACGCCATCGGAGAGCCGAGATTCATCACCAGAGGGGAGCCACGGTAGTGGCCAGGATGCCTGGCCATCCGGTTGGTCACATGGGCTTATGGGAAACAGTCTCTGATGCAGCCACATGGCTGAGGTGTGTCGAGCGGCTGAATATCAAAGAAAATGTCATCCCGCGGGTAGGGGCACCACAACCCTGCCGCATGCCGGCTACAGCGGCAAACAGCTTCTTCGACATAAGGCAGAGGCTGCTCTGTGGATCGTGGATCCGTGGGGACGCATGAACAAAAGGGCTCGTCGCAGATGCACCATATTCCGCAATCACAGTGGAAACCATTATCCCAAGGCAGCTGGGACGATGGTGGTTCCTCGCCGTCTGACTGGATGTGGAGTGCGGCAAGTAAGGCCCGCAAAGCACGCTCTAGCTCTCCGTAATCTTCCTGCCCCGACTCGAACCTCCCGGCCTCTGTGGATGGCGGATCCGTAGGGAAGCATGAACAAGAAAGCTCGCCGCAGATCCAGCAAATTCCTCCAGAGCGGGGGCAATCATCCCAAGACAGCTGTGGCGATGGCGGTGCCTCGCCGTCTGACTGGACGTGGAGTGCGGCAAGTAAGGCCCTCAAAGCACGCTCTAGTTCTCCGTCACCTTCCTGCCACGACTGGAACCTCCCGCTCTTTGTGGATGGCGGATCCGTAGGGAAGCATGAACAAGAGAGCTCGCCGCAGATCCAGCAAATTCCTCCAGAGCGGGGGCAATCATCCCAAGACAGCTGTGGCGATGGCGGTTCCTCGCCGTCTGACTGGAGGCGGAGTGCGGCAAGTAAGGCCCGAAAAGCAAGCTCCAGGTCTCCGACATCTCCCTGCCCCGACTGGAACCTCCCGGCTTCGTCTGGCCCGTCTTCATCCTCAGGGTCGATATCATCGTGCTCGTTCATGAATTCGTCTGCAAGTACGAAGGCAAAAAATCGGGACGTCAGGAAAACGCAAATAGCCAACTAAAAAATCTCGGATGTCAAAACACAAGGACACTTTGTCCTGGAGATATGATATTTTTTTAATCTACCCAGTAAATATATATTCTAACGCGAAAACGTTAAAGAGCTCTTGACGGCAGTTTCAATGACGCTACCGTCACCACAACCTGGCAGCTGATTGTGAGCAAACTGGCCAAAGTGGCAGATTTCGCTTAAATCAATTTTTGGTCACGCGAGGTTGCTCGGGGAAAACAACCTGTATCGCACAAGTCCCACCGGTGGCAACACCTGCCATCCGAGATAAGTGGCGCATCCCTCAACCGCTCCACCACTGCGCCAGAGCTGTATGAGGACTCGCAAGGATCTATGAATGCTCAGTACAGGAAGACAAGTTCTGAATATACGGCCATTAAGCCATTGGCTATCGCGTCGTGTACCTTATAAAGACGGAGCTTAAGTGTCCCCTCCAATTCTAATGAACATATATCCTCGATTTTTTGCTTGGTTCTTAACCTGCCCGCTATCTACGCACTTCAAATCACACGAAAAGAAAAAGCTGTAGTTGTGAAATCACCAAGTGAGTCGAGGGCTTTGTATTACATTATCCGTTTATGTTTCATTTCAGCGACACCGCATGTGCCGGATGAGTAATAAACAACCCCGTTTTTCCTTTTGAGCTTTCCTAATGCGGCTCAGAAGAACATATAGTTGGCCTAAATGGTACGTGTGACACCAAAGGAACTGCAGCGCAATCAAAGCGAACACAGGAAAGAACACAAATGACTAGCGCTAGTCCTCTCTGGTCCTTTCTTGTGTTCGTCTTGGTTGCGCTACAGTTCCTCTGTTAATGCGGGTCACGTTATGAACAAATGTTGCTGTTCAAGAAAAATGTTCTCTAAGCAAGGCACTGGAAAAAAGTTGTAAAAGCACTTACTAGAATGAACAGGAGCGCTGTCCGCTTCATTCGGATTTTCCCAGGGAGTCATCTCTCAGTGGTTTCCGCAGCGTCTTGTCCTTGGGACAAGCTGTACAGACCAGGTTCTGAGGCAATGGTGTGAGCCGGGGCCTTTTTATACCCTTGTTCCTTAACCCCTCCCTTGTCTTTCCTTAACCCCTCCCTTGTCTTTCCTTAACCCCTCCCTTGGCTTTCCCCACTCCCCTTTCCCTTGGTGTAGCCAACCACACTGCCTTTCCTCCTCCTCCTCCTCCTCCTCCTTTTTCATCTTACCCTGCTTCTTTCACGCTCACCTTTGTTATCCCCGGGGCGCCTTCTTGCCCACATGGATTAAGAGGTGGGCGACTGGACCAGTCTTCCTAGAAAAATAAACGTGGAGGGTGATGATACCTTTCATGGTGCAAATGATGTTTGCGGAGCGCTACAAAGATGGGCGCTCGGCCTTCACACAAAAGGCACCAGAGTTGTCGGAGTTTACAACACACAGGAAATTGAGAGAGGCAAAATCACACCTTTCGCTTTGGGTTCCTCAAGAACTACCATTGTCTGGACCCATGCCCTACAGCATATTCTCTGCAAGGTCTTGAGAGAGGTGTAACTAATCAGCCTCTGAACTTTGGGGAAGCGTTGTCTGGTCAAGTAGCTGTCCGACCGCTCCTGCGCAGAGCGCGATTGAAGGGGCTGTGGATTCGCGAAATCGAGTTTCCGGTCGTGTTCAGGGGATAGGTGCTTTTTGTATATATTGTTTGTTTTTTCTTTCTCTTTCTCTCCTGTAGAAAGACGTAGACGAAGTTTTAAGCTTTAATGCCTACGTGGAATTTTGTATCTTCGTGAAATTTCGCTGTATTGATGTAGCCTTGAAGACTTTTCCTTTTTATGTGTCCTAACTGCTACACAGCTCAATGTAGCATCCACAAGCACTCAAGCAACACTCTTTTAAGAGCTGTAATCTCGCGCGCGCAATCATCTTATGCTTTGTTCTTCTTTCACGGCATCACCTATGATTATATGAAGCTTGCACGAACGCCAGCGGCGCTATGCATGCTGGGTAGCCCGCCATATTGCCGTCCTAGAGAGCAGTCGACGCCGCGCAACCACGCAGGCTTCATTGAACATACCGAGTGCCGCATCTTCATCGACGGTCATCCAGTCTTGCTCAGGGTTGCTCGTGCTACACCCCTGCCTGTGTGGTAGATGTCAGCTGTTTCTTCGGGAACTTGGCTGTCGATGCTCTGCCCGAAATAGCGGGCGCGCTGTGAGGAAAACGCAAAGCACTGCGGACTGGACCCATTCACACTCCGCGCGGAATACTGCACTTCGGATTTCGACATATGGCCGGCCGCTGACGTTGTTGGCATTAAATAATTTACAGCTCGCAGAACTAGTTTTGTCACCCGGCAGCAACTTAAGGCCAGGGAAGCTTTGGAAGGCCATATCATTCTCACAAGTGTATGCGTACGCAAGCAATGCGTGAAAACGGTCACAGCCGACACCGCGATCCTCAAAACACAGGCAAGGATACTAATACTGAGAAAAAAATTCTTTTTTTTTTGCCGTTGTGATCTATGCCCCGTGAACCACTCACAAAATCTGAACAAAACCGTGGACGTGTGGGTCCTCGTGAAAAGCGACGGCGCATTGCACATTGCATTTTAGAGAGCCGGCAACAGCGAAGCCTGATTACAGTTTGTAGCGAGAGCTACACTGAACTGGACTGAACTGAACTGATCTTTATTTACCAGAAAGGCTGGTGGGTCACCCGGGCTAAAAGCTGTAATCAAACAGCTTGACGAGGCCTAGGCAACCCTTACGAGGCAGTATAGACGAGACCACTAAATAATAATAACACTACTAAAAATGATGAAAAAAGGTTAACATGAAATATTCAGCTTTACAAAAAATAAGAAACACTTTCAGGTAGTTAGATAGAAAATGTGTACACAAAGACTGCATTTTTTGTTAAGATTGACACAAATCGCATGAATAATGAGAAGGCATCTTCGTGAGCAATTGGAGAGAGGCTGTAAAAGAATAACTAAAAAACACTGTAGGGAGAAAAAAAAACGCATTACAAATTGTAAAAAAGCTGTAGTAGTTGAACAGGGGTCAAGCATTTGATGTGTTGATATTTGTTTAATACGGACGGAAGATTGTGATGTAAAGACTGGAGCTTGTAATCGGTGCGGAAAAAGGGTACGAGCCGTGTGTCTTTACTGCGTGCGTTTATAATCTTAGTGTGATGCTGCAATGGACCAAAAATTGCTAAAAGGGACCGAAAGCTGACAGGTGAAAAGTAGTGTGAGCGTAAGATTCTGTATTTATACATGCAGTTTACATGAAGAATTTTGTACTGCTGGAAAAAATGTAGGGTGGAAGATAGATAATCTAGACAAAATATATGACGAATAGCCCTTTTTTGTAGCACGAGAATTTTGCTTAGGTTCTGTTTAGTTGTTGTCAGCCACACCAAGCTACAGTAATTAATTTGTGAGGCAAACATAGAGTAATTTATTTGAAGTTTTATTTTTACCGGAAGAATGGCGCGAGTACGTGATATTGCCCTAGTTGCAGAAAAAAGCTTCTTACATAATTTCTCAACATGTAAATCCCATGTTAAATATGAGGAGAATGTAACGCCAAGAATCGTGTGCTGCTCAACTACTTCAATGTCCTGTCCATCAAATTTAATTGGTTGATCTAAAACGAATTCTTTATTACGAGCCCGGAAAAGCATGACCTTGGTTTTTTAGGATTGATTTTAAGCTGATTTGATTGTGACCAATGACCAATTTTTTCAAGCAAATGATTACATCTGATCACTAAATTATTTGCATCTGTACCTGAAAGGAGAATATTGCAATCATCAGCATATATAACGAAATTAACGGTCGTGTCGACACGAACTATGTCGTTAATGAATAGATTAAATCAAAGAGGACCTAACACGCTCCCTTGCGGGACGCCATTTAATATCTGTGATGGGGATTACATTCAATTGTTAATACAAACGCACTGTGATCTGTTTTGCAAATATGACTTGAATAGCTGTAGAGGTTTACCACGAACGCCATTTATTAAGAGTTTTTCAGTTAAAATATCACGATGAAGAGAGTCAAAAGCTTTGTATAAGTCTATAAACAATCCAAGGGTAATTTGTAGGTTTAAAAAAAATTGGGTAATGTGTTCTTTTAGCGTAAGGAGTGCTGACGACCTTCCCTTTCCGAAACGATACTGCGCGTCCGAAATAACGCCTATTCTATTGAAAAAGATATTTAATCCCGTGCATAAAATGTTCTCAAAGCCCTTCGAGAACGCGGGCAGAACAGATATAGGTCGATAGTTCGTGGGTTCTTTCGTATCACCGCCTTTATACAACACCGACACTCTAGCTCGTTTAATGGCACTGGGAAATTCGCCAACGTCAATGGCAAGGTTAAAGATATAACTAAGTAATGTGGCAATGATCTGAATGACTTCTTTTCTTGGCTAGATTTGCAAATTTTCTATGTCCAATTATGTACTGTTTTTTAGTGAGATGAATGCTGCATATACTTCTATCTCATCTGTGGGAGTAATAAATAGGCTAACAATAGTCTACAGCGCTATAGGGTACAGGGTACTGCGCTACGCAATCGAGCATTTCGCCCTGAGCCTAGGAGGCCGATAGTGCGCATGCGCGAAACCAGACAGGAGAAGCATCTCCGCTGCGCATGGCCATTTTCCTTCACTTACGGCGCGGTTCGGGTGTTGGTCTTCACGGGGTGTCAATAATTTGTAGGCAGCATTTAGACAACAGCATGTTTAACGATCATCGGGCGCTGTTTATATCTGTCAAAACAATTGAATAAATAATGTGTTTCACGGAATTCTTCTTCAATGCTTGACATTTTATTCACAACAAGCTCGGCAACATGAGTAACCAGGAGGGGGGGGGGGAACTGCACCTCTCGCTGAGTATATCATGGCGTAGCTGAGCTAAGCCACTGCCAAATTTTGCTGCCCTGCTGTTTTATGTGGAGTATGATATGTGTGCACGTCAAACAGTCGTTCGTTGCCAGGCCCTAACACCTGGCTCTCAGCTACCGACGCAATCGTGCTTTGCGACGATGACTGCGCGACTGAATTGGTGACTTGAAGGCATAACACAGGGGCAGCGATGGGGCCCAGTCGGGGTTGCAATCGTAGAACAGTTTCGCCGGTTGACTTGGGAAATGTACGCTGTGTCGGCTGCAATTGAAACTTTCAGAACGTAGAACGCAGTCTACAATTTTCCAACCAAGAACTCTCGTTCTCAGACGGCAACTTCTCATTCCTCCTCAAAATGTTAGGAGGAAGATGTCCTTTTATGTGCATGAGAGGGAAGCTGTAGAAGACACAATAAAGCATGGGTGCGAACCCGAGGAGCCGGCGGAGACCGGGACTAAAGGGAACGTATCATGGTAATCTTTTCCAGCATCCTCGGAACAGAAAAAAAAATTGCCAGAAAAGAATCCTTCGCGAATCCTGGCCCAACCAAACTACCCCGAAGAGCTTCAACCGCACAAAGGGAAACCTGCTTGCTCTGCAGCAAGACTCCACTCTGCAAATTAACGAAAAAAGTCGCCATTCTGACTGACAGCCTTAATCCCCCCTCCCCCCATCCCTTACCGACGCCCTCTAACCAACCTAAAGTGTGCTGGCTTCCCCCCTCCCTCTCCAAACACTCTTGAGCTTCATCAAGAAAAAGAGGCCTACATAAAAGTTCTGTTCTCTGCAGCACGTTTCGCAGCTACGAGCGATCTAGGGGTGCTGCAGATGAGGCCAGGAAGGTATACAATGGTTAACCCCACCTATTCCGAGAAGTCCGAGTGAGGGACGATGGCAACGACAATGCGATCGGCTCGGCAAACACGTGACACTCCTTTGATTCCCTCGGGGAATGCAAAGTTGTGGCTCATCGCGACGTGCTTTCCAATGCACTTTCTTTCTGTAGGCTGACCATGCATGCAGAGTCTACGCATTGTACCAAATTACCTGTCGAGCGGCCTGTCGTGCTACACAACAGCTTGTCGTGGGATATGCCACGCGACAGATACCTGTCGTGGGATGTGTCGCGCGACAGATACATGTCGTGGATTGTGCCGCGCGATAGATACCTATCGTGGGATGTGTCGTACGACAGATTCCTGGTGAGGGTAAATGTTTTACTGCAGAATTCTACAAATACTGTCGTGCTGTCATGTGACAGCGATAGGATCAAATTGACAAAAGATGCTTCAAAAGCGCGTTCACTGTGGCGAGTCGTGAAGAGGATGCGAATTGCTCTAGTCTGTTGGTGACGGGCACCGAGCGAAATGAAGTGCTCATTCACATTGGCGAATCGAGTTTTCAACTCGCTTCAAGCGACCTGGCTCTCTCACCGAACGAGAATTGGCTTAGAGGAGAGGCACTGCTCGAGCACTCACCCAATTCCCTTCGGTTCCCACATGACAGTGTGACGAAAGTAGTGCATGCTCAAGAGTATAATGCGGCTTTGAAGGCCCAAAAAGCTATAATGCACAAGTGACGAATCCAGCGGTGCCTGCATATCCGCACGCGCTTGCTGTGGTGGCATGTAGGTGCAGCCACGACAGCGCCTGCACACCATCGGTGTGCGCAAGTCGAATGGCGCTACTGAAAGTCAGTGTCCTCTTGGCTTCTGTGACCTGTTCAAGCCATGTAACATAATGCGCCGCTACTATTACATGCGCAGAAAAGGCCAAGGACACTTCTACGCACGTCGCGGAAAAGAATGTCGTTAATCGTCAAGAAGGGAATATTACTCGCCATAATCATCCGGCTACACAAAGGCAGCATGTATGTATACATGCACGCAGTTCTCTGTATAAATGTTCAAAGCAACCCCGATATCAGTTTTCCGCGTTACAGCTTTAAGAGCGTCAGGTCTTACTACTTACGTTTGTCAAGGACACGTCTGTCTGCAGGGAAGGTCAAATTGGCCAAGGCAGTTACCCCACTATATCACATAGCAATAGCGGGCGCGTAGAGCCTCAGTTGTCACGGATACCTTCGATTCGTTTTACTTATGCCAGTATAGCGGCTATCGACGCGGAACCCCGGGAACCCCCATTTTCATCAAATTTAGGGGCCGCCTGTTTGACGCATAATGATCGAAGTGGTGTCATTTGACTTGTCATGTTCCTGAGGATAAAATAAATATTTAGATAAAGCCCAAAATGTGTGTGAGATTCGCGCCGACGACCTTTTCGCCCCCAACCCGTGCATTCCGGGGACTTCAAGACAGCCATATGGCCTAATCGTTTGTCGCAGAGGGTTCCGGATGCGGTCAAACAATTCGTCTTGTAATGCACACGTTTATACAATTCGTTAACTGATATATAAGGAGGAAACATACCGGATATAGCGAAGGTGGCTGTAAATCGCAATAGTAGTGCAAAATTTTTGAAGTAGATGACGCTGCTTTTATCTTAGAAGGAATTTTTCCGAAACGAAACGCCCTCAGATGTTTGTATTTTGTCTTCTCCGCGTTTGCTGAGCTCCCCGATCTAGCAGCCCGATCTAAACACTTGATGCTCTGGTAGCTAACGCTCTTAAGTCCAACACTGATACAGTGTTGCCGGAGATTTTTTTTAAGCGGCAGTGACGTGCTGCTTTTCATAAAATAGCAAAAAAAAATACTTTACGACGTCGTTCATTGCATTCACTGAAAATTTCATGACGGTGACACGAAAATGTCGCTAAATATAGACAACAGCGTATGTAGCCGAAGGTGAAATGCGGCGGCCGGCGAGTTTGAACCGATTTGATTCTCGGTCGAAATGAGAATAAAATCTTGGGACTGACGTCAACCGCGCGCTTTCAAGAGTTTCGTCTGCTTTGACACAGTCTAGCTCCGGTGCATCCCCGCTCGGTCCTCTAAACTGCTCTGGTCCCAGTGTGACTGTGTGCTATGACAATCTGAGCGGAAAGGAGGATGTCAGGGGGTTTTGATGTGCACCACGGCCATACAGTTGAACGACATGATAACGTACGGGCGCCCTTCTCGCGGCCGGCATGCCAGCCTGAATACCGGCCGCCAGCGTCAGAAAAATGCGACAGTAATGTTTGTTCGAGTCCATACTAAGCCGTCGGATGGAGTATCGTTGGCCAATATCGAGTCGTTGGTAGAAGCGATAACAGGAATACAAAGAAATGTCTTCCCACGGCGCCTTTAATTGCTGCTGCTCAATCGCGGCTCTACTGGCCTCGGCGTGCTCCGCTCCGGAAGGTGTCGCGGAAACCGAGCATATCTTTGTTTTACTATGAGACGAGGTTCACAGTAAAACGATGACGAGAGCAGCACCTCAGCGCTAGCCAGTTTCGAAGCGCACTCAGCTGCTGCATTGATGTGAAACCGGCTAGGCTTAGCGACGACTAGGGCAGCCAGGGGGTTTCGCGTAGTTCATTGCCCGGCGCGCCCGCGGGCGGCGTCGTTCCCGAAAGCTCGGCTCGCTCACTCCGGCTGGCTCACTGATTGGCTCAACAGCTTGCGACCTTTACTCGGAAGGCTGGAAAATCGAGCAGCGAGCGACTGGCGCTGCGACTGAGCGATACTTTATGCCCACGTTTGCAGTACTGGTGAACAACATTGAACGCCCATATGCTTGGGTTATCGGCTGCGTTGCGGCGAGTCTTAGTTAAGATCGTCCGCGACGTCATCGTCACCGTCCGTGACCCACAGGCTGAGAACTTCAATTCCAGTACGTGCCAAAACAGCTTGTATTTATCTCAACGATACGAACTCGAAAACATGGCTGCTTTGATGCGCTAGTGGGCTCTCGCTTGTTAAACTACACGCGATCAGGATGCGGCGAGTGCTAGCCGCTGTTGAATATTAGCTAATGTGAGACGCAAGTATCGATGTAGTTTCGTAACGCAGATGATATCAAAGCAATCCGCTTGTACTGATCACAGATTAAGCTGTTAAATTTCATGATCTCCGTTGAGCGTGCCAGTGTCGAGCAAATTAATGCATCGCAGCTACTCTCTATCGTGCCAATTGCGTTCAACTTATCCACGATATTCGCCAGCTTGAGATACGGCGCTTTTCTTCGCTGTTTTTGTCGAAACTTGGTGATATTATCTGGCATCAAACGAAATTGCATTCTGTCAACACCGTCGTCTGCTCCGTCGTCTGCTAGGGCATCCGGGTCACTTCAGGGGATCACAGGATCGCAGCTTCTACAAACGACATGCCAAAAAAAGAACTGAAAGCGGTTTAGTAATCTTAAATAATCAAAAAATAATTTAGAAAAATGCATCGTCTTTGTTGTGAAGATAATATAAATATTCATGATATAACAAACAAAATTTTTTTGTCGGTTGCAATTTTTCAACGACGCGAAAGCGCAGCCGTCGGCGCCATTACAGCGCAACCGATGCGTCGTGTTTTGTATTACTTGCCTCTTTGAGGCATTGCTTGAGTACTTGTACGGCGGACACGTGTGAAGAGCTCATTCAATAGGAAGGTGAGCAGGAGTGTGTTTTGGAAGCCAGCGACCAGGATTTCGGCCTGTCAACAATGGCGAGTTTCAACGGGTAATGAAGAAAGACAGTGCTGCGACGTCTTGTCATCTGTAAAGAGAACGAAGACTCCTGCGCGGTTTTACTAAGCTTGGATGAATCGCATGACCGGTAAGTCCCGCTCTGCGTTTCTTCGCTAATGATCTGTGTTCACACGTGCTATTTGTATGCGGCTATATAGGAATGTGAGTGGAGGCAGTCCGCCTGCGCTCGCCGTAGCTATAATGCGGCGCCAAAAAAGCAGGGCCTATATCCTGCATGACAAGTGTTGTTCTCATTGTCTTTGTGTGCGTTTAGTATTCGCGTGCCGTGGTAAATAATAATGGCACCAGATATCACAATAGAGTTACACTTTCGCTTGCTGGCGCTTCGACATTCAGTGCAAAAGCATGGATTTGCACTGCGTAGAAGACGATGGGCGAGAAGTGCCGCGCGGCGGAGCGCTCGCGCTCGGACAGCTGCGATCAGACACCGCACTATTTTGCTCAGGGTTAGTACTTATCGGATTAGTGCTTGTGCCTTAATATGCGTCATACTAAATTATTCTGAGACAGTGATCGCATGCGAAAGGCTAGTGCATATTCCTCGCCTTGTCATTTGTAAACTTGTCTGTGCTTCGCCAGTGGAACAGGATTTGAGGCAGTGTTATGTCAAAGATAAATATTGCGTCTCCTGAGCTGTAAACGTTGATGCTTCCTCTCCTTCTGAGCACTGCGAGCTGTCGGAGATGCAAATGCACACTTATTTAGGATTTCTACCTTTTTGCTATATCCCACGCTTTTGCGGCCCGCATTCAAGTCGTTCGCCATTGTCGATGTTTTTTTTGTTACTTATTTTCACTTTGGCGATTCTCCGAGCTCGGAACTCTTCCCAGGCTCGGGATCCTACCCACAGACCTCCCTTCGCCGCACTCACGAGTGTTCTTTGGTATTTTTGTGTTTCTCTTGCCCTAATTGCATTGCCAGTCGACAAATTTGTGCAGCTTTTAATTGTATGCGGATTTGTTAAATGCGCTAGCAATTTTTCTATGATGCTAAGCTGTGCTGTGAGATATCAAGCTTCTTGCTAGTGAAGGCATGCTTTTTTCCATTCTCTCCTCATTTAACCAAGGCAGACTGGTTGAAACTTTCAATTTAATGCCTAGACATTGGTGCAAGGCACCATGATAGGAACTAATGAACACCTGCACATCCTATATTCAAATTGGTGTGCGGTATTTCAGCCAGCTCATATTTCAGTGTGGTTATAACAGTCATTGTGACTCTTCTCAAAGAATGTATATGGGTGCATTACATAAAATCTCTTCATTTCTTTTGTCATGGGCTAGCTCATTGGTTTTTTTTTTTACTTATGTTACGTCTAAGTTTAGTTTTTAAATCAGTAGACGATTTCCTCTCTTGTCATTCATGACATGGCTACAACCACTGACAGCTGTTGCTCTGGATGTATTTATTTGCAGTTGCCAGCAGCCAGCATCTATTTGGCCATGCGTGCTTCCTGCCTTTGGCTGTGTCATCTCTCCTGATCCGTTCATGGTAGTTATTCTTTTTCAGTGATGCATATCTTAGCTGCCTATTTAGAAAAATATTTGCAACATAGGCTTGCAGCAAGGTTTAGAAATGCATGCAAACTCTACATGCACTTTACGGCAGTACCTCAGCCTATAATTACCGGAACTGTAGACTTGTACAAAATATAGTCGCTGGTGTAGCTTTTGACGCAGCTGCTGTTAACATAAATGTGCTTTGACATTGCACACCTGTTGCCTGGTATGCATATGTGTCCTCGAAAAGGACCTATATGTTCATTTATCCCTTTAAAAACATTGTGCTCTACAATGATGGTTTACCAGTATTTCTGATACAGAGACCAAATTGTCAGTCAGTAATGTAACATTGCACGATGACACCAATCCTTGTATGGCATAGCATCCTTGCAATGCACTGGGAAAGCTGCTGTCAGCACAGATTTATTGCTGGTTTACTGCAATAGCATATGGTTATACTGCACAGTTTGTACCTCTACCTTCTTAAAGCTGCATCCTTGAAAAATTTAAAATTAGTTGAAGGAAAATTCAAGGAAATGTAACAGTAACTGTCTCACATTTTGGTGGACACTTGAACCGTGATATAAGGGAGGGATATAGAAGGGAAGTAATGAAGAGCTGCCATAGAGGAGGGCTGAAGCCCATGTTAGATTCCCCTCTTAGGTTAAACATA
Source organism: Amblyomma americanum (assembly GCF_052857255.1). Taxonomy (NCBI): domain Eukaryota; kingdom Metazoa; phylum Arthropoda; class Arachnida; order Ixodida; family Ixodidae; genus Amblyomma; species Amblyomma americanum. The sequence continues at coordinate 74,994,898 of NC_135505.1, read as the reverse complement.
CCTCGCAAATAACACATTTGGTGCAAAACAAACATGGGACTTGCACGCTCACGAGCACCCTGATGCCTGTAAAACAAAGTGCCATTGTTGCCGTACTTTAGAGCTTTGCTCTTAAAAGCGCAGCTGACTGCTGCTCAAAGTTGAGAGCAAAAATATGTCTACATTTCCTCATGTACAGTCTGCGGTGCTGGTGCCATTTCCAATAGTGACTGACATTGAGTCGCATGATGCGCAGTCCGTTCCTGGAGTTAGTGATCCTGTCTGTCGTGTAAATGTGCTGTTAAAATTATTGCAGAACAATGGTTCTCCAGTTCATTTTAGGTAACTGTATCCTGTGCCACATTCTACCACCCTTTTTTCTCAAATTTCCTAATCTCATTTAGGCATCTGATTGCCACCCATTCATGCATTCACTTACTCTTGGAATCCTCCCAGTGTTTTAGTGTGGTATTGCTTATATCTTTTCTGCATTACACATGCATTGCCCTTCCCCTTTTTTTCGATTTAGTCAAGATATCTCTATGCCTGTTTCTTGCATAAGCATAAGAGACGACTCAAGTGCACCACCTGCGCTTGTGATGCAATGTGTAAGGCCCTTCGTTTTTGGGTAAAACCTGGTTTCTCCCTACTTTTGCGCCAAAAAAGATTCTTAAAGATCAGGTTCAGCCCAATATCTGTGCAAATGTGCCTGTAAGAAAGTGTGGTTTGAAGGTGCACAAACCGAAGAACTGCTGAAGTGTACTGGATGTCACATAATTCTTCTGACAGATTTTTAAACATTTCTGGTTATTTTATTTCCCTTTTAATGTTTATTGTTTGTCGGTTGCTTATAATTTTTGGATAACCAATCAAGTCAACGAGAAAACAACCATGGCGCCAAATTTGAAAGGTTACCAGTGTCGAGGAGGCGTCAACGCTTTCACAATTTTTTCATGCAGGTAGCAGCAGTGATCTCTATTTTTTCTTTTTTTCAGCCAAGGCAAAGACCACTTTTCTTGGCTCATGGGCGATGCATCTAGGAACCTTCGGCCAGGACAACGCTGGACAGTATGCATCAGCAAGCTAGAAAAAAAGCACGAAACTGTAAATAAATATTGATCATTTTCATTTCAATTCAAGTGGTTTTGTGCACGAATTACTCTGGAATGCACAAAGCTTGTGTTAATTGACAGGCGACCATTATCAAGCTGTGCATTTTTGTGCATTGCCTACTCCAGAACACAAATCCTGTGTTAATTGACAGGTGTCACAGTAACAACTGTTACACAGTGTATGAGCACTACACCAGACACACTACAGAAGATAAAGCAAACTACAGAAGACAAGGCAGACTACAGAAGTCAAGACAGACTACACAAGACAGGACAGACTACACAAGACATGCCCAAAATACAAGACTACAGAAATTTTCTGTCTTAGAATCCTGCAGTGTGTTTTGACGGGGAGTCGTTTAGGCCAAGGAAGTGTTTATCCTCACGTGGCTGATTTGTGCGGTGCCTTTGCAGTAATGGATTTCAAAGTAGTGCCCTTTAAGGGACTCGCATAGGTAGTGACGTAAGCGTTCCCTCTAGATGTTATTAATAGACTATATGGCATGCCCGCCCCACATCGTCTGCTGGGCGCTGTTCGCCGTTTCGAGGGCCTCAGAAGACGCGGACAGCCGGCACTAAGTTTATTTTTTTTGTTTAGTTAAGTGAAGCACCAGTAAATTTCCTTTATTAAAACAATTGTTGTGTATGTTGTGATAATCCTTCTCTAAGTGGGCGGGTTCGTGGCACAGTTGTGACTTTCGAGGACACAGAAATCACTTGAGCATGTTTTATGCTAAAATCATACATTTATAAAGACATTAGCAATTGAAAAAAAAACACAAGCGGTAGTGTTTTAACGTTTCTGTAGCGAGAGCTACACTACGCTACCCTCTCGAGAATTTCGCCGTGATCCTGGGAGGCCGATAGTGCGCATGTGCGGCAACCGGAGAAGGGCATATGAGGCGCGGCGCATGACGTAAGAGTTCGCCGCCGCCGTGCGAGGAGCCGCTTCGGTCCGACTACCCGCGCATGAATGCGCCTGCGCGGCAACCGGAGAAGGGCAGGTGGTGCGCAGCGCTAGACGTCAGAGCTCGCCCGCTGCGCTGCCGGCTGCGTATGTGCGGCTGTGGGTATAAAAGCTGAGGTTATACTACTTGGTGTGGTGATTTCAATAGCTAACAAGACTTTCTTAGTCGATATATGAAAGAAGTTTGATCTTAATTTAGCTAGCGAACATCGCTTTAAGACTACACAGTGAGGAACTACCATCCACCTTGTGTATCTGAGAGAAACTAGCCAGTGTGAATACTGTGTAGGCAGCATTTAGACAACGGCGTGTTTACCGATCATCGGGCGCGGTTTATGTCTGTCAAAGCATTTGAATAAATAAACAATTTGCTTCACAGATTACTTCTTCAATGCTTAGCATTATAGTCGCAACAACAAGCTCGACAACATGCGAAACCAGGAAGGAACTGCAGCTCTAGCTACGTATAACCTGGCAAAGCTGGGCTAAGCCACTGCCAATTTTTATAACTAGTAGGCGTGCGAATGCATGCGTTCATTATTGGCCTCTTCTTTCTGGCATCTGAATGTGCACGCAACTGCGTTTCTCACTCTTCATTTTCACTCTCTCCACCTGGCGGCAGGTGGCGCGACGCTCTTCTACCAATGGCTGCCACTGGCGCGATGCTTATTGGAACTAATCCGATCTTCTTCCGAGGCTTCACACAAGATTTTTGGTCGCGTTAGGCCCCATGAAGTAGTGCTTTAGTTTTAAAGTTAGAGGGGCATCTCAGCGATTCCTAAGGTATGTAAATGCGAGATAATTGTTTTCCGCTCCGTGTGTCGTTGAGTTTTTTTCAGGACGTCATGGTGAACGTTGTTTCGCGGACAAGCTCTCTTCGGACGTTTCGATGAGCGGCAATGGTCGCGTACTTCGTCGACAGTGAACTGCCGCTTTCGGTCCCGCTTTGCTGTCTCGCCTAATGATGTATACGAGAACGACTGAAGTTCGACAATGAAGACTCCATGGCCACGCAACCTCACTCTCTGAAAGCTGAAGGCCAACTGACGGCGGAAGTGACGTTTCCTTTAGTGTAATCTCTAGCTTCGTTTACATGAATACTCCAGTGCAGCATCGTATTTCCGAGTGCATCTCACTGAGAGGACACGCCACCGTTTACATGTACCACATCAAGACAGGCAGGACACTGGCATCTCGTTAAGTGCTTGCGGGGTAAGCAGCTAGCTGTTCGCATATACTGCATGGTCTGATTTGTTATCCGAGTGAGGAGCTATTGCATAGCGATTCCAAAGAGGAGTAGGGGGGGGGGGGGGGGACCTGTTTTAATTCATCCAGAAAGTCGATCGCCTTTGTCCGAGGTGTAGAGTCACATTTCGCACTACGAAGGCTGATGGCGTCACTTCACTGCGGCAGTTCTGCCACGCTTTCCTGCCACGGCTTTCTGACAACGGCGCGGTTTTCGCACTATGAGCCGCGCAATGTTCTCACCTTAAAGTGGCTCTGAAACGAAGTCCAAGGACAGCACTTTAACACACTTAATCGCTGCACTGTGTTGCCATGAAAACCAGAGCCAAATAATACTCTTCTACACGCATAAGACGACCCACAATCACGCGTCAAAGGTGGCGAGCCCTTCCCGGCGACTTTTTTCATGCTCGCGCCCTCCTCCGTCCCCAGCATCTGCATAGACAAGGTGAGAGGTTGTTAGATTCTTTCAGATGTCAGGCAGCTACCGTAGCCCCGGCAAATAAGCAGCTTATCTCCGGCGGGTCGGGAAGCTCTGCTCCAAGAGGGCGGTCGGCGAAGGAGCGCCTAGCTTTCAGCATGCAAAATGTGACCAGAGGAGAGGGAAAGGCGCGAAGACGCTGAAATTCAAATGTCAACTACAGATAGCTTCTACAAAGCGCATGTAGAAAATCCTTGCTGGGCACGATTCCTGATGCGGCGTGCTTCAATATCCCAGGCATCCCGCAACTTTATTAGAACCCCCTTCACAGCCCCTTTAAAAAGAGTAACCTACAACCGCTGAAGCGGAATCGCCCCGCTTGGTGGGACGTCTCGCAACGGGTCGACAGTAACATTGTCTGGATTGACGCTCTGAACTATGACCTGATAGAGACGAGTTTAGGAGAAATAGCTCTGAAGTCATCTGTTTGAAAAATTTTCGGATAAAGAGGCAATTGAGTAATGAAAAGATGTCTGCTTTCCGCTTCCTGCGCAGCGCAGGACAGCACTTCGCGTTGCTCTCACTCCTAGACATACACTAGACGGCGCTGATGGCTGGCGGTTTTTCGGGAGCAGAAATCAAACAAATAAAACCAGCCCGCTAAATGCGTCCCCGCTTGATGTGAATTACGGCGTCAGCATCAGTGGTGCAGGTTACTGAAGGCTTAATTTTTTGTCAACGAGCACTTAGTTTCTAGTAACACCTTTTGACGAGCTGGCTGGTTCATGATCTTTGGAAAACAAATGTACGCTTAAGGGACGACCACGGAGAGCGTCTTGTGTGTCCTGCTTGTTCCCTGTCCGTCTTTGTCCGTTAAGGGCACGTTTGTTTATTAAAAACTTACTTTCTTGGACAGCTAGGCTGCATTGCGTCATTTGTCGAAATGTCTATACTGAACTGTTTAAGAGGCCATGGATATCATCTTGGATTGCTACGTGGACAGGCCATCTAAATGTGCCGCCTAAATTCAGCATCTCCCTCAAGATGTAAGCGTGCGTGGTAATTGTTCTTGCAAGAAGTTTCGTAACACTTACTGTTCCGCTAGTTGGTTTCACAAGACGAGCGGGCAGCGTGAATTCTCGTGGGCGCCTGCCGAGAACCGACGGCGACAAACTCAATTCACTTGACACAATGTGGTCTGTAAACGACTTATTTTCCGTGAGCTCAATATTTTGTGAATTAAGCAGATGTTGCACTGTAATATTTCGTGGTCAGTCAGTTTCGGGATGCAGCAGTGCCAGGCCCCATAGGACTCCCATAGGACATAGACGTAGATGTGCCAGCTTACGGCTCTTCAACGGCAAGCACTAATCGTTAACTGATATACAAGGAGGAAACATACCTGATATAGCGAAGGTGGCTGTAAATCGCAATAGTAGTGCAAAATCTTTGAAGTAGATGACGCTGCTTGTATCTTAGAACGAATGTTTCCGAACCGAAACGCCCTCAGATGTTTGTATTTTGTCTTTTCCACGTTTGCTGCGCACCCCGATCTAGCACCCTAATCTAAACACTTAAAGCTCTCGTAGCTAACGCTCTTAAGTCAAACGCTGATGCAGTGTTGGCGGAGAATTTTTTTAGCGGCAGTGACGTGGTGCTTATCATAAAATAGCAAAAAAAATACTTTACGACGTCGTTCATTGCCTTCACTGAAAATTTCATGACGGTGACACGAAAATGTCGCTAAATATAGACAGCAGCGTATGCAGCCGAAGGTGAAATGCGGCGGCCAGCGAGTTTGAACCGATTTGATTCTCGGTCGAAATGAGAATAAAGTCTTGGGACTGACGTCAACCGCGCGCTTTAAAGAGTTTCGCCTGCTCTGACACAGTCTAGCTCCGGTGCACCCGCGCTCGGTCCTCTAAACGGCTCTGGTCCCAGTGTGACTATGTGCTATGACAATCTGAGCGAAAAGGAGGATGTCTGGGGGTTTTGATGTGCACCACGGCCATACAGTTGAGCGACATGATATTGTACGGGCGCGGCATGCCAGCCTGAATACCGGCCGCCAGCGTCAGAAAAATCCGACAGTAATGTTTGTTCAAGTTCATACTAAGCCGTCGGATGGAGTATCGTTGTTCAATATCAAGTCGTTGGTAGAAGCGATAACAGGAATACAAACAAATGTCTCCCCACGGCGCCTTTAATTGCTGCTGCTCAATCGCGGCTCTCCTGGCCTCAGCTGGCTCTGCTCCTGAAGGCGTCACGGAAACCGAGCATATCTTTGTTTTACTATGAGACGAGGTTCACAGCAAAACGATGACGAGAGCAGCACCTCAGCGCTAGCCAGTTTCGAAGTGCACTCAGCTGCTGCATCGATGTGAAACCGGCTAGGCTTAGCGACGACTAGGGCAGCCAGGGGGTAGCGCGTAGTTCATTGCCCGGCGGGCCCGCGGGCGGCGTCGTTCCCGAAAGCTCGCCTCGCTCACTCCCGCTGGCTAACTGATTGGCTCAACAGCTTGCGACCTTCACTCGGAAGGCTGGAAAATCGAGAAGCGAGTGACTGGCGCTGCGACTGAGCGATACTTTATGCCCACGTTTTCAGTACTGGTGAACAGCCTTTAACGCACATATGCTTGGGTTATGGGCTGCGTTGCGGCGAGTCTTAGTTAAGATTTTCCGCGACGCCATCGTCACCGTCCGTGACGCACAGGCTGAAAACTTCAATTCCAGTACGTGCCGAAACAGCTCGTATTTATCGTAACGATGCGAACCCGAAAACACGGCTGCTTCGATGCGCTAGTGGGCTCTTGCTTGTTAAACTACACGCGATCAGGATGCGGCGAGTGCTAGCTGCTGTTGCATATTAGCTAAAGTGAGACGCAAGTATCGACGTAGTCAGTGCTGTGGCATGTTGCAAGTTGCGCGTCCGCGCCATAAGTGTCGCCACGGTCGGAACGATTGCAGCGATCCTGGTATCTGGCAGCAAACGCGGCTGGAGTCAATGACACAACGCGTCTGCGCCGCCAGTGCCGCCGCGGGCAACGCTGCAGCGCAGTGGCAGCAGACGACAGCGACCGGCGCAAGCATAGCGAGCAAAGTTTTGAGCAATTTATGTTTTTACCGCCAACTCCCAGGCACCGCCACCGTCGCATTTCAAAATCGTCCCCATTGGCTCTACGGGAATGTCACACCCTTGACGTAGTTTCGTAACGCAGTTGATATCAAAGCAATCCGCTTGTACTGGTTACCGATTAAGCTGTTAAGTTTCATGATCTCCGGTGAGCGTGTCAGTTTCGCGCAAATTAATGAATCGCAGCTACTCTTCATCGTGCCAATTGCGTTCAACTTATCCACGATATTCGCCAGCTTGAGATACAGCGCTTTTCTTCGCTGGTTTTGTCGCAACTTAGTGATTTTATCTGGCATGAAACGAAATTGCATTCTGTCAACACCGTCGTCTGCTCCGTCGTCTGCTAGAGCATCCGGGTCACTTCAGGGGATCACAGCATCGCAGCTTCTACAAACGACATGCCAGAAAAAGTAACTGAAAGCGCTTCAGTATTCTTAAATAATCTAAAAATAATTTAAAAAAATGCAGTGTCTTTTTTGTGAAGATAATATAAATATTCATGGTTTAAAAAACAAATATTTTTGTCGGTTTCAATTTTTCACCGACACGAAAGCGCAGCCGTCGGCACCATTGCAGCGCTACCGACGCGTCATGTTTTGTATTATTTGCCTCTTTGGGGCATTGCTTGAGTACTTGTACGGCGGACACGTGTGAAGAACTCATTCAATAGGAAGGTGAGGAGTGTGTTTTGGAAGCCAACGACAAGGATTTCGGCCTGTCAACATTGGCGAGTTTCAAGGGGTAAGCCATGAAGAAAGACAGTGCTGTGACGTCTTGTCATCTGTAAATGGAACGAAGACTCCTGCGCCGTTTTACTAAGCCTGGATGAATCGCATGGCCGGTGAGTCCCGCTCTGCGTTTCTTTGCTAATGATCTGTATTCACACGCGCTATTTGTATGCGGCTATATAGGAATGTGAGTGGAGGCAATCCGCCTGCGGTTGCCGCAGCTATAATGCGGCGCCAAAAAAGCAGGGCCTATATCCTGCATGACAAGTGTTGTTCTCATTGTCTTTATGTGCATTTAGTACTCGCGTGCTGTGGTAAATAAAAATGGCACCAGATATCACAACAGAGTTCGCTTGCTAGCGCTTCGACACTCGGTGAAAAAACATGGATTTGCACTGCGTAGAAGACGGTGAGCGAGAAGTGCCGCGCGGCGGAGCGCTCGCGCTAGGCCAGCTGCGATCAGACACCGCACTATTTTGCTCAGGGTTAGTACTCATCGGATTAGTGCTTGTGCCTTAATATGCGTCATACTAAATTCTGAGACAGTGATCGCATGCGAAAGGCTAGTGCATATTCCTCGCCTTGTCATTTGAAAACTTGTCTGTGCTTCGCCAGTGGAACAAGATTTGAGGCAGTGTTATGTCAAAGATAAATCTTGCGTCTCCTGAGCTGTAAACGTTTATGCTTCCTCTCCTTCTGAGCACTGCGAGCTGTCGGAGATGCAAGTGCACAATTATTTAGGATTTCTACCTTTTTGCTATATCGCTCGCTTTTGCGGCCCGCATTCAAGTCGTTCGCCATTGTCGATGTTTTTTTTGTTACTTATTTTCGCTTTATTTATTCTTGGTTGCGTGCCATCAGCTGTGGTGCCGGCGATTCTCTGAGCTCGGAACTCTTCCCAGGCACGGGATCCTACCCACAGACCTCCCTTCGCCGAACTCACGAGTGTTCTTTGGTATTTTTGTGTTTCTCTTGCCCTAATTGCATTGCCAGTCGACAAATTTGTGCAGCTTTTAATTGTATGCGGATTTGTTAAATGCGCTAGCAATTTTTCTATGATGCTAAGCTGTGCTGTGAGATACCAAGCTTCTTGCTAGTGAAGGCATGCTTTTTTCCATTCTCTTCTCATTTAACCAAGGCAGACTGGTTGCAACTTTCAATTTAATACCTAGACATTGGTGCAAGGCAGCATGATAGGAATTAATGAAAACCTGCACATCCTATATTCAAATTGGTGTGCGGTATTTCAGCCAGCTCATCTTTCAGTGTGGTTGCAACAGTTATTGTGACTCTTCTCAAAGAATGTATATGGGTGCATTACATAAAATCTGTTCATTTGTTTTGTCATGGGCTAGCTCATTGGTTTTTTTTTTTACTTATGTTACGTCTAAGTTTAGTTTTTAAATCAGTAGACGATTTCCTCTCTTGTCATTCATGACATGGCTACAGCCACTGACAGCTGTTGCTCTGGATGTATTTATTTGCAGTTGCCAGCGGCCAGCATCTATTGGACCATGCGTGCTTCCCACCTTCGGCTGTGTCATCCCTCCTGATCCGTTCATGGTAGTTATTCTTTTTCAGTGATGCATATCTTAACTGCCTATTTAGAAAAATATTTTCCATATAGGCTTGCAGCTAGGTTTAGAAATGCATGAAACTCTACATGCACTTCACAGCAGTACCTCAGCTTACAATTACCGTAACTGTAGACTTGTACAAAATATAGTCGCTGATGTAGCTCTTGACGCAGCTGCTGTTAACATAAACATGCTTTGACATTGCACACCTGTTGCCTGGTGTGCATATGTGTCCTAGAAAAGGACCTATATGTTCATTTATCCCTTTAAAAACATTGTGCTCTACAATGATGGTTTACCAATATTTCTGATACAGAGACCAAATTGTCAGTCAGTAATGTAACATTGCACAATGACACCAATTCTTGCATGGCTTAGCATCCTTGCAATGCACTGGGCAAGCTGCTATCAGCACAGATTTATTGCTGGTTTATTGCCATAGCATATGGTTATACTGAACAGTTTGTACCTCTACCTTCTTAAAGCTGTATACTTGAAAAATTTAAAATTAGTTGAAGGAAAATTCAAGGAAATGTAACAGTAACTGTCTCACATTTTGGTGGACACTTGAACTGTGATATAAGAGAGGGATATAGAAGGGAAGTAATGAAGAGCTGATGCCCATGTTAGATGCCCCTCTTTAGTTAAACATACCTTGCAATTAACACATTTGGTGCAAAACAAACCTGGGATTTGCACGCTCACTAGCACCCTCATGTCAGTAAAACAAAGTGCCAATGTTGCCGTACTTTAGAGCTTTGCTCTTAAAAGCGCAGCTGACTGCTGCTCAAAGTTGAGAGCAAAAATATGTCTACTTTTCCTCATGTGCAGTCTGCGGTGCTGGTGCCATTTCCAATGGTGATTGACATTGAGTTGCATGATGCGCAGTTCCTTCCTGGAGTTAGTGATTTTGTCTGTCGTGTGAATGTGCTGTTAAAATTAGTGCAGAACAATGGTTCTCTAGTTCATTTTAAGTAACTGTGTCCTGTGACACATGCTTCCACCCTTTTTCCTCAAATTTCCTAATCTCATTTAGCCATCTGATTGCCACCCATTCATGCATTCACCTACTCTTGGAATCCTCCCAGTGTTTTAGTGTGGTATTGCTTATATCTTCTCTGCATTACACATGCATTGCAGTTCCTCTTTTTTTGATTTAGTCAAGATATCTCTGTTCCTGTTTCTTGCATAAGCATAAGAGGCGACTGAAGTGCACCATCTGGGCTTGTGATCCAATGTGTAGGGCCCTTCGTTTTGAGTAAAACCTGGTTTCTCCCTACTGTTTCACCAATAAAGATTCTTAAAGATTAGGTTCAACGCAATTTCTGTACAAATGTGCCTGTAAGAAAGTGTGGTTTGAAGGTGCTCAAAGCCAAAGAACTGCTGGAGTGTAGTGGATGTCACATAATTCTGACAGATTTTTTAAACAATTTTGGTTACTTTATTTCCCTTCTAATGTTTATTGTTTGTCGGTTGCTTATAAGTTTTGGATAAACTGAAAACTGCATGTACTGACTAGTATTTCATTCCAATAATTATACCCATTATAATGAAGCTGTGTTGGAAGGTAGGTGTGCATTTAGTATGCGTGCTTTGAATTTCAGTGATTGTTTCTGCAATGCAAAATGGAGGACAGAACTCTGCTGTGCGAGTTTTTTGCAATGGAGTGAAAGTAGCTGGAGCAGCATTTGCTGCTGTGTCACCCAGCCAAAAGTTCTCCCACAGACCACTGAGCTTCTGAATACTTATGGCTTTAAGCTCGAAGCTCTGGTTGTCCTTTCCGAGGTTTTCTGCATTAATGAGTGCAAGCGCAAGGGCTCAGAGCTAATAAGCATTTGAAACCATAGAGTAGTAGTGCTGGGGCCGTGCAGCAAGTCAGTGTGAAATAGGTCTGGATAAACGTGGTTTACTGTAGAAAGCTAGTGTGAAAAACTAGTTGCGCTCACAGAAACCGCTTTTTTTTCTTATTCGGTCATTGAAACAAAGCAATGCATGTAAAATTTGATATCTCACTGATCCCTCAATTTTTTTCCAGCTAAAGACCAAGAGTTGCATGGAAGTTGTGCAAGCCACCAAGTTGCGTGTGATTTTTGCCAGGGACCTGGAGCAGGCTGGGAAATTAGTGGATGGCTAGTGGTATTCACTCAGTAAGGCAAGCTTTTTCTGTATGTACAGTTTTTGGCATGGCATTGCTTAGGAACGCATGCACTAATCTGACTACTCTATGCCCGCCAATGCTTCAAGAATAATGAGGTACATGAAAAAAATTGATTGCCGAATTAAAATTGCTGCTTTTGTTATGTTTTTCAGGAAAGTATTTGCCATTTAAAGGGCTGGGAAAACCATAAAAATTATGTGCTTGTAGTGGCTTTTTTTTAAAATTTCCACGTCTATGTTGGCCTGACCTTGTAGCTTGTCTGCATGATATTGGCTGCTACCTACAGTTTGCTTTTTTGTTGCTTTTTTATTGCCAGTCATATTCTTTGCGTGGCAGTGTCATGCAGTTTGGGAAGTAATCTGAGTTGATTTCTGCATTGGCCTGAAGTGCAAGCTTTTGCATGTGGCGCAGGTTTATGGTGTCCTTTTGTTTGCTGTAACTGCAGTTTGGCCATGAGGGTTAGCGGTTTAGTCCTTTATTTTGATGCAGTGTCATATATTTCATGCATAAATTAATGAAGTAAGCACTATTTTTTGTAATAAATGAACATTCATTATCGCTGTGGCCATTATAAGTGCACTTGACTCTAAAATGGCTGTCTTCCAGCATTCAGTATTACATCTCAAAACCAGCCGGAAGACACAAAGCAGGAGAAGAGATGAGCACAAGATGAGCCTGGTCTAACAACTGAAATTTTATTGAAGGAAAGTGGCAAAAGAAGACCTGCAAAGAGATTCAACCACGCAAAACCCCAAAGCAGTGAGAGGGCAAAAAACAATCGAAAGGCACTGAAGTACTAGTAAACCATCTAAAAAACTAATTCCTTACTGTGAAGGTTCACCGACGGTTTAGCCAGGCACTTGTTTTTAGCCTTACTGATGTAGTAAGCCTCCACTATATCAGGACAGATTTATCACTTCCCTAAACCACTAATCTGCGGCAGAAATCAGGCGTGCAAAGAGAAAGGTCATCCTCCGATTGCATTCACGAGATTGAATGTGCAGTGTCAGGTGAAAATTCGTATTCCGCTCTATACAGTGAAATTGCTCTCAGCCAGGCGCACATTCAGATATCTGCTTGTCTGCCCATAGTAGTTTCAGCTACGAGGCAGTGTAATGCAAAAAACCCGTTTACTTTTGCAAGTGGTGAACATTTTTTATCTGATACTGTGCATAGCGGACGATTACCCGTAGTTGTATCAAGCCTAGTTTGAACGAAGAAGCAAAGGGCTCCTACTTTACTTTTAGCGGTCAAGACAACAGCAACATCATAATTTGGTGCAACTTTCTTTGGACGGTGAGAAATGGCGTGGAGGTAAGGTATAGAGCCCGTCTATTTGTGCTGCTAAACTACATCAGCATCATGTGAATGGTGTTCCGTTCCCTCGAGAGAGTAAAAACACACTCTGACAGGTGCGCGAGATGGGCAAGAGGGAACCCAGGTGCCATTGGCTTGGAAACCTGCTCCGAGAAAGCATTCTAAACACTGTGATGGCATGACTTCCATAAAGCGGTCGTGATGCATGCGATTGCCAACCTGTCCTTCACCAGCCTCGAGTGGTTCAACTCGTAGCTAAGAGGCTTCCTGATCTTGGGCTGTGGCGCCAACATATGTGGTCGTCCACAAAGTGCAGGTCTAAGTCAAGAAGCTACAAACGGTTATGCTTAGTGAAATTCAGACATAAAAGATAGGCTTTGACCACATGCCTAAAGGTTTCTAAAACGTCTTGTGCCAACTTATCTGAGCCCTCCTTGTGCAAAAAAATTAGGTAGCTATCAACATAACGAAATGCTACTTAGGCCAAGGTCTTCCACACAGGGCTTTGATGCGGTATTGACTGGACAGAAGATTGTCGCGGAGGAACAGTGCAACCTGGGACCCTCTGCATATGCCTGATTTCTGATGTAAATACCGCCTTGCCAACTCACAAAAGTGGAGTTCTGTGGAGTTCTAGTTTCTTGTGGACAGCAACCTGGGCAGGTGCTCTGCAGTGAGCATCGACATGGAGGGCCTGCACTATTCATTGTCACATGATAGACCGCTGACACATGTGCAAACTGCATCAGGGTGAACAATGAACATGCTTTTACAGATGATTGCGTGATTTCGGTTGCTGGCTTCATGGGGCTGTTGTCCTTTTACTGCAAATCTGCATTTGTCAGTTGGCAGGGCGGTTTTTACACGCAGGTCGTACCTTTGCTCAGCAACATTTTTTTGTCTAAAGTCGATAAGGCATTAGAGCCCTGTTTGGAAGACCTTGGAATAGTAGCATTTCGTTATGTTCTTGACTATCTAATTTTTCTGGACATAGAAGGGTCAGATAACGTGGCACAAGATGTTTTAGGAGTCTTTAAGGCATGTGGTCAAGGCCTGTCTTTTACATCAGAATTGTCTAAGCAGAACCGTTAGCAGTTTCTTGATGCAGACCTGCGCTTTGTGGACGAATATGTTTGTCGGGGCTACAGCTAAAGATCGGGGAAGGCTCTTTTTAGCTACGATTCGGACCACTCGTTGCTGGAGAAGGACGGTGAAGAGGTGTATTTGTCGCTGGTTAAGGTCAGTAAAGATGGAAACACTTGATGGGTGTGCAATGTATGCATGACATGAGCTTTACATAAGTCATGCCATCACTGCTGAGGACGCATTCTTGTAGCAGGTTTCTAAGCAGCTGGGTTCCCACTTGCCCATCTCAACAACCTGTCATAGTATGTTTTCACTCGCTCGAGGGTAAGCAGCACATACTCCGATGATGCTGACACACCTTACCTCCACAGTATTTCACAGTCTCAAGAAAGTCGCGGGAATGCGTAATGCTGCTGTTGTCTTAACAGCGAAGTGCAAGACAGGAGGCTTTTGCGCCGCCATTAAAAAGGCTTGATAAAACTTGGTACTTGTCCACAATGGACAGTGTCACAAAAAAAGGTTCACCACTTGCAAAAGTAATGGAGTTTATTGCGTTCCACTGCCCTATGGCTGCAACCAATATGGGCAGAAAGGCAGATATCTGAATTTGCACCTGACTGAGCACTTTCACTCTACAGGGGGAAGGCAAATTCTAATCTGGCACTGCATGCTCAATCTTGTGAATGCAAATCTGAGGATGACCTGTCTCTTTGCACGCCTAATTTCACGACACATCAGTGGTTTTTGGAAGGGATAAATCTGTCGGTAGATACCTGAGGCATAATACATCGGTAAGGCTAAGGTCACAAAACCTTCACCGTAAGGAATTTGCTTTTTTAGATGATTCATTAGTATGTCAGTGACCTTTGATTGCACTTCACCCTTTCACTGCTTTGGGTTATTGTGCGCTTGTATCTCTTCGTGGGTCTTCTTTTGCGGCTTTCCTTCAATGGTGCCGCCGCGGTGGTTCAGTGGTTATGGCGCTCGGCTGCTGTCCCAAAAGACGCAGGTTCGATCCTGGCCGCACCAGTCAGATTTCAATGAAGACGAAATTTTAGAGGCCCGTGTACTGTGCGTTGTCAGTGCATGCTAAAGAACCCCAGGTGGTCGAAATTTCTGGAGCCCTCCACTACGGCGTCCCTCATAGCCTGAGTCGCTTTGGGATGTTAAACCCTCACAAATCAAATAATCAAAATCTTCAATTAAATTTTAGTCCCGCCTCTTGAGCTCATGTCTTCTTGTGTGTTCTGGCTGGTTTTAAGGTGAGTCAGTACCAACTTGGCCAGTCATAAGCCTTGTTCAGTATTACAACATTTTGAATAAAGTGAAGTTTACTAGGCTATGTTGCCGGGGATCGTGTCCGCAGCAGTTGTGGGCAACTCGGAAGAGATAGCGTCATACGATTGGTTGCGTAATTGGCAGAGGATGATGTGAGGATGCTGCTCGAAAAGAAAATTTCATAATCGGATAATTATTTACAGCCAAAAATGTCCAGAAAGTGGCTGGGCCAGAGAAAAAGTGCCACGAAATTTGAAAACGCTGAAAGTAGGTGCAGCTACAGCGTAGTGCCAAGTTTGAAAAATGGAAGTATGGACAAAGCCAAAGCTTGGCGCCAAGTTTGAAAACTCGAAATGAGCAATCACATGACCAGTGATAAGTGTCCTATACTTAGCCAGGAGATGGGAAAAAGAATTATAAATTAGAGGCAATTAGGTAATTATTGAGAAGCGAAAGGCAATGAACGGGTGATTAGACTGGGCGGGTATTCAGTGAGTGGGCAGGAACGATCCATCGAGTAAAATTTGAAAACTCCAAATCGTTGCTGGGAGGAAATGAGGGTAAAATAAGTTAATTGATAACCAGTCAAGTCAACGAGAAAACAACCATGGCGCCAAATTTGAAAGGCGACCAGTGTCGAGGAGGCGTCAACGCTTTCACATTCTTTTTGCGCAGGTAGCAGCGGTGATCTCTATTTTTCTTTTTTTCAGCCAAGGCAAAAACCTTCTTGGCTCATGGGCGATGTATCTAGGAACCTGCGGCCAGGACAATGCTGGACAGCATGCATCAGCAAGCTCGAAAAAAAAGCACGAAACAGTAAATAAATATTGATCATTTTCATTTCAATTCTAGTGGTTTTGTGCACGAATTACTCTGGAATGCACAAAGCTTGTGTTAATTGACAGGCGACCATTAACAAGCTGTGCATTTTTGTGCATTGCCTACTCCAGAATACAAATTCTGTGTTAATTGACAGGTGACACAGTAACGACTGTTACACAGTGTACGAGCACTACACAAGACACACTAAAGAAGACAAGGCAAACTACAGAAGACAAGACAGACTACAGAAGTCAAGACAGACTACAAAAGAGAGGACAAACTACAGAAGACAGACTATAAAAGACAAGACAGGCTACAGAAGACAGGACTACAAAATACGAGAGAGACTACAGAAGACAAGACAGACTACACAAGACATGCCCAAAATACGACAAGACTACAGACTACAGAAATTTTCTGTCTTAGAATCCTGTAGTTCGTTTTGACTGGGAAAGAGCCACACGTCTCGTATATTGGCCAGGGCTCAACGCTGCGATCACTTCTATGGTGCAAATGTGTCCTACATGTCGCAAGTACGCTTATAAACAGCCGCAGGAACCGCTTCAAATGCGACCCGTGCCAGGTTGTGCATGGTATAGAGTTGGGGCTGACATTTCTTTGTATGCGGGAGACTCGTACATCGTTGTTTTTGATGCCTTATCAAACTTTCCAGAAGTGCAGAAACTGCCAGACACATCGGCGCGATCAACCATTGCAGCCCTCAGTGCTAACTTTGCAAGATTTGGCGTGCCAGTTGAAGAATGTACTGATGATGGTCCGAATTTTCTAGCTATGAATTTGCTGTATTTTCAAGGAAATTTGAGTTCACACACATTACATCTCGTCCTCGTTATCCGCAGTCTAACGGACTTGCGGAAAAAGGTGTGCAGATTGTGAAGCGCATGTTGAAGAAAACTGCAGACTCGGGGGATTTCTGTTTGGGCCTGCTGGCTTACCGCCTACCCCACTGGAGGACGGGCGATCCCCTGGTGAACTCCTGCAAGGAAGGTGTCTTCGCGCCAACCTCCCGGACTTCAGTGCTGTGACTGCGACCGACATCAATAACCACAGTCAAAAACAAGCTGGAAGGCCTTTGCCTCCTCTCCACAAGGGTACCATCGTGAGGCTCAGAGATACTGCATGGTCCCGAAAAGCCCAAGTGATGGTTATGTCCTACCCATGATCGTACCTGGTAAAAACGGAGGACCAGAAGCTCCTCAGGCGCAACCGCCGTCACCTGCTGCAAACCGGCTAACGGCTCTTAAAGGCAAGCGATGACTACATCAATACCCCCCCCCCCCCCCCCCCGCGGAAAACGACGTTGGCTACCATTCAACAGCGACAGCTCCAACCTCGCAAACAGTCACGTGTCAACCATCGACAACGGGCGACCCTGCGACCACGGTTATGCCACCGCCAGCTTTGAGAAGGTCGACCCGAACCGTGAAGCCACCGCAACGTCTTCAGTATGACGAAAGTTTTAATCAAGTGTCTGTATAATCCTTACGTGTGGTGCGATGAACTTTCAACAATTTTTTACTTGCTACCGGAGGTTTTAAGTGTTACCGGAAAGGGATGTATCCGATAAGGCCATTGTAGCATGACTGCGCACCCTAAATGCGCAGATACTGTCGGCGCACGCTCTCGCGCCTATATAATCAAATGCTTGAATAAAGCAATCGTTCTTCTTGTTCTGGCCATCATGCTGTTGTGTCGTCCTTGCTAGTTACAGTGTGAATAAATGTCTTGAGACACTGTATAAATGTTAATATCTCCCATGATAAAGAATGGTTTTTGATAGGATTTACAGTACTCCAGAACCACCTCGAACTTAGCCAAGAAACGGCGCTTTTAGCCAATTGGCGGTCTGTACCCAACCACAAGTATGAAATTTTTTGCATCAATACCCAAGCACTCAATATCACAATCTGATTCAGTAATGTCATCAATTATCTCACCTGCGAACTGGCAGGTGCCATTACTCAAACCATCTCGGAGCCGCAGCGGTAGCTGAGTAGTTGTGGTGCTCGCCAGCTGGCCCGAAAACCGAGGCTTCGATCCCGAATGCGTTGGTCGCATTTCGATAGAGAGGAAATTGTGGAGGCCTGTGTACTGTGCAATGTCAGTGCACGTGAAAGAATCCCAGCTGCTCCAAAATATTCGGAGCTCTCCACTGCGACGTCCCCCATAGCTTTTAGTTGCTTTGGGACGTTAAACCCCGTAAACCCAAGCCAGTGTATCCCACCACCGCAATAACTAGTGAAGTAAAGTTAAGGTCTGATACATATTTACTTTCGTGGTTCTGTTATGGGAAAACTTTTTTAAGACTGTCGGTATTTTGTTCAATGAAGAGGGCTAAGTCAGGCTGGTTGGTGCATGTTGATGCAAACGACTGGACAGCGCCAACGGTACGGAAGAGAAAGCAGACACCAGCGCATGTGTATGTGTTCTTTTCGGTCCCGTCAGTTAGCGCATTTCAGCCGTTACCAGCAACATGTATTTTTTGTTTGCCTATAATCAAAATGGTTCGAAAATATTCAGTTCGCAAGCAAAAATTTCATACTCGCGCATCCTAAGGTTCTTGCCGAAGAAGAATAAAAGTCTCTCGCTTTTTTTGTAAGCGTCCTTTCATAGTTTGCCCAACAGCCATTCTTATTAAAGCGGATTCAGTCCTTGCCTAGCCTCTCAGGCGCCGATACACCCTGTGTATGCTGGCCGAGACCACGTGGATCGAGTACTGAGCAGACACAAACGGCGTCAGAGGCTTGTTTGGCAGTCCATGTTCCTGGTGCTGGCTGCCTCCCCTCTCGAGCAGATGGAGGAGGCGGAAAAAACTTCATTGTACTCTTGTGCCTCTTTCTGCGCACAGAAAGAATTCTAGCCATGGGGAAAAGAGGTTGGTGGGGGGGGGGCGCTGAACAGACAACTAAAACCGCGAAGAAAAGTTCTGGGAACCTGGAAGAGCTTCAAGCTGTGAAGAAAAGTCACTGAGAGCGCCGCTGTACTCCGATTGATGTAAACCGGACCCCGCTTCTAACACGTGCGCGAGCGCCCGTTAGCTGGCGCCTATGTCTAGCACGGACAGATATCGGCGCCTCGCCGAGGTTCGGCGGCGTCTCCTGCAGTGGGCATGCGTAGACCGGTTTTATCGTATGTTAAGAGTGCCGACTTTGGGCGTGTGCACCAAAAAAAAAAACGGCCCTTGGAGCACACTTGAAGAATATCGAGCGTCATCTACAGTTTGCCAACCGAAAACCATCTCTCCTCATGCTAACGCCTTCAGTCAGCAGAGCAGGAAGCGAAAACGCGGTTTGCAAACGTGGGTTGCTGGTTGGAAGCAACCTTCCTGTAAGTCGGCAATTCTACAAGTTGCCCATTCACTTCTGAGAAAATGAATGCTGCACGTCGGGAGCACCCTGTCGATAGATCTTTGTGCTTGGTTGCCTTAGGGTGCAGTGACGCGAGGCAGATGAGATCATGTGTCTTTGAAAAAGGGTTGTCTGCACTCTCAGAGCACGCGCTCACATTTCCCCGTTGAGAGGTACATGAGCACAGTGACATCACGACTAAAAGAATAGTGACGCCATTCGTACTCAAGGAAAAATGAAAAAAAGGCAATAATGAATATATCTGCCGTTCTGCAGTGGTAAGCGAGTCTCACAATAAACTGCACATCTCCAACCAAAAATCATTAATTTTTACCGAACATTTCAAAGCCGACTCGGCTCCTTCATCAGGGATGACTGAGGCCAGTAGCTAGTGTTTCTAAGCATGGAGGGGAGGAATAGTCCAAGGAACGAAAGCTGTGATGCGAAAGGCGTGGGGGAGGGGGAGGAAGGGGGAGGGGGTTAAGGCTGTTAGTCACATTGTCGCACTGTGGGGAGGCTGTCAATAGCGACTTTTTTTTGGGGCATACACTGGGAACAGGTTTCCTTTTGTGCGGTTGATGGCTTTCGTTGTGGTTTGGATGTGCCAGAATTACAGAAGGAGCCTTTTGTGGTAATTTGTTTCGGTTACTAGGATGCTGGTTTCTTAGAAGTTGATTCTGTGGTCTGAGCCCTCGGAATGTTAGGCTACAGGATTTCAATCTCTTGCGAAATTGCGGACGTCGTTTTATGTTGCTGAATTCTTTCTTTCAGGTTTTTGGTCTCGTCGATGTAGCCTGCGTCGCAGTCGACGCAAGGAATTTTGTAGACAATGCCTTGGGATCCTTCTCTACGCGGCCGGTCTTTATGAACAGGTAGGCAAAGCGCTACAGTGTTTGTGGGCTTGTGCGCAACCTGAAGACCCCCTTTTTTCGGTAATCGGGCGATGGTTTCACTGACACCTCCGACATCAGGTAGAGTGACGTATTTTGGTGGTGGCGTTGGTCTTTGTGCGTTGATTTCTTCACGCACGTGGTCGCGTTTTTGACGTCGAATGGTTTTTTGAATGAAATTTTTGGGTAGCCATTCATGATGAGTTCTTTGAGTATCGTGCGGTGTTCTTTTTTCTGTCAAGTTCTGTGCTTTTTGTGCAGATGAGACTGAGATGTGCATTTTTTATGTCTTAAAACCCAAGCAGACAAGAAAATCTGTCAAAATGCTCAGTTGTTTTAAACTAGTCTCCTGATCTTTGTGTTCTCCTTAGCGGTGTTTTTTTGACTTTGATATAGTTTCGTTGGAGACTCCATGCACCGTGCTCGACCCTTTCGTCGCCAAATGAACTCAGGTGAAAAGAACAGTTTGCTCTATGCGAGTAATTTCTTGCCACACAAAGCGAAAACACGTGCTTTTTGAAGCTGTCACCAATTACGCGGCGCAGAAGGGTCTCGCCCATTCACAATGGTCTGCTTTATTTTGTACTGTACACAGGCCATAACAACACAGTGCACTCACGTTGAATGCCAAGGAACGAAGTAAAGGCTCTAAGGAAAAGCCTTTCAGCGTGCCGTGTTTTTCAGTGAGTGGCCACTCGATGATGCGGTTCCATCGAGCGGCCGCATTGATACCAACCGCTGCCTCCACACGCTAATAGAACAACAGCGGGCTAACGGGGTCGCATTTTTTTATTGTGGCAGTGAGGCTTCAATTCTGGATTTGGAAGTGGTCTGTCTGTATGTCTGAACTTTACTTCACCTGAAATAAAATAATCGGAAGGGTTTTACGGCGCGAGTGAGCTTTGAAACCGGGACGGCGAGAACACATCAGTTTTGCTGGTTACTCCAATAGACCACTGCAACATCGCCGCAGCCGAAAATTTTGTGTATTAAAATACCAGTCTCTTGCGCTGGGTTTAGGATATCATCGTCTTCATCAACTGCATCCGTGCGCAACGGAGCCGAACACCGAAACAGCACTGAAAACTGAAGTGCTAGCACTCCTAACTGCATTTGGCGAAACCACGCTAAATCATCCGAAATTTGTTTTTGTGCGACTCTTTACCTGTGCCATGCGCTGTGCTTTTAACAATGCTGGTAGAATTCCTTTGGTTGGTGGAAGGCATTAACGAATGTGACTGATCTTCTGCAGAAACTCTCTGGCAGAGTTTTGCCAGCGTCAAGGAGAGACCCTTTGCCAGGACTGGCACATTAGCGATTGTATAAATTTTTTATGACAGCCTGCAGACAAAAGTGCATCCATGACCATTCCGGGCCGTTTTCACAGAGGCGCCGACTACGTCATACTTCACACCGTAGGGGGCAGAAACACAGCACATTCAATAAGCAACCACGTACAGAGCTCCACGATTCGAGGAAATTTAAAAGGAGGAAAAAGAAAGGCCGACAAAGGCACAGCAGGAGACCTTTTCCCATTGTCCTTTAATACCTCCCCCTTACCATCTGCAACCGGGTGCCCGTGTACCTCTTGAAAAAGAATTTCGTCCTACCTAAGCACCTGCTCACATCTTTTACCCTTCTCGTTACCGCCTCTCCCTCTTCTTCACCGTTTGATGCTGCGAGCCGTGCGTCTTGTTCTCGTAGCCTTTGGGGGAGGAACACTGCCAAAAATTGTGCCCGAAGGGGTGAGGGAAATTCAAGGAAGTTTTGATTAAGACGATTCCCAATATTTGCTTATTTTAAAAACAAGCGACAACTGCAATGGCATATCGCTTTAAGCATGCGGCTCGAGGATGGTTTGTGGTTCGTTCCCCAGTGCCGCCGTTTAGCCACTGGTTTCAAATGGGCACAAGTTCTCTCGAAGGCGGGCGCTTAGTTTCTTTGAGCTGAAGCGCTCGGAAAATGGTCTTTCACGTAACCTTGTTTTGAAGAAAACATTTCATCCCATTGCGCTTGGCGCGATTTTGCCATTGCACTATTAAAACTCATCATCAGCAAAAGAACACATTTCTAAGAAACGGATACCCAAGATTCTTCACTCGATGTATCCTCCAAAATCGAAAAAGATGCATCGAAAACTACTGCATATGCTTATATGTTAAGGACACGCCGGTGGCAAGATCGCGCATGCAGCTTGTACACAGAAGGTGTCAGCGAAGCCTTGGCCAGTATTCTCTGAAAGGAAGGAATGCAAACTACACACAAGCCGGCCACCATTATCAGACGCCTCCTATGCCCCTTCAAAGATATTCATCCTAAAGATAATGCCTAAGGCGTTGTCATGATGCAATATATACCTTTCTTCGACTGCTTGGTGTCCTAGGCTGTGGAAACAAGCTATGGCACTTTTAAAAGTCGCCGGATATTGTTAATCGTTACCTGGAAACGGCTCCCTCTTCTTACTCCGGCGGTTTGTGTGCTTATAGAGCCTCTGCAACTCCCAGAGCCACACCTTGAAGAAGTAGTAGTTTACTAATCGCTTCAGAGGCAACAACAACTGATGAAAATACAAAAAAATTAAAACTGTTGCCGACCCGACGATTGCTATCTAATCTCTCAAGCACCGGAACTGTAACCGGCGGAAATAAAGACAAATAGGGAGGATAGCGAGAAGAACATAGATGAGTAATAGAAAAAATAATCAGAAACGGGATAGGTTTGCACACCATATGCAAAAAAACTATGTTCGCGCCACTCTTGCGACAGTGCTTATATGTACTGCACATATTCGCAACACGGTAAATTCAGTGCGTATTCAGGGCCGCGCGTATGTAGCGTCCGGTCGCTGATCGCTCGTGCGAACGTCACATTGCACAAGCGCGCTGGGTAGAGCGCCCCGCCGCCGAGATGGAGATAACCAGTAAGCTTTGAAACGTCTTGTTATCGGACAATAACTTCTGTTCATTTTTCAGCAAATTTCATTGATAATCAAGAATATTTAACTGGGGTTTGATTCTTGATTGCTGCTCTGGGTAACGGCGTAGTTACTAACTTGCCGTACTGATCGCCCATTCTTCAGAATAGTTCCCAGCATGCCATTCTATGAAGTCTTCGTTAGCGGTTCATAGTTTACGTACACGGTTGACATAATTGCCGAAACTAGCATCGAATACAGCAATGGTAAATCCCTTATCGACAGCGAGCGATCGAGTCTGAGAGGCACTTTACCAAGTTAGAAAAAAAATGTTGTGAACTACCACACACTAATTTTTACAGTGAACAAATCACCTACTGCCATATAACGCAGCATCAAGTTTGCTGCCTCTTATAGTGCAGCACTCAGTCACTTAAACGCGTCCGTGCTGCACTTTTACCACATCGACAAAACTCTCGAAGAGCTGTCTGCTATTGAGGCTAATAACTGCAGTGTTAAAATGTAGTCATTAATACACGATTTAAAATTTTCAATGCACAGTGCAAGAACCTTATACAAGTATCGATGAGTGAGCTCTAAGTATGAGCGTCCGGGAATTACGCATTTCACTGCTTGCACGAAAGTACCTGGATGTTTCATTGCTTTGCACTGCTAATGCGCACGCAATTCCACAATCACCTATGCCCGTGTCGTGGGGTCACTGTATGCGCTTAAAAATGTACCGGTCAAGCAAAAGAGTCTCCTTATAATTTCCTCTACATACCTTACAGTAGGCACGCGCTTTCTTGTAGGAGCTCATGGTCGTAGCCTCACTCCGATGGGGGAGCTTTTGATAAAAGTGCGCATTCGCACGGCGCGGCCCAACCTACCAGAGAAACCTACCAAAACAGGGACATTCTAGCAGGGGCACTGTAGCACGGACGTGAGCCTTGCCAACACACCGAGAGTAGGCGCCACGCGTTTTTTGCGGGTGCGGAGGATTCATAGTCAACAGAAACACAGCGCAGGAAATCGTTTGCTAAACTCAAATGTAAAATACTTTATATTTTTTTAAATGTAGGACATTACAGTACCTGAAGCTCCGAGAGCTTATCGATGTATATTAAGGTAGGGATTTGGGGAGCGATAAAGTGAAGTCAAGTGGGGCATGTTTCGGGACCTCGCCATAGGCTCCATGCTATGGTAGCTCATTGAGCATAGTAAGCGCAATATATAAGCTACACTGATGAAACTCTATGAAAAAAATCTTTAAGAAGCATTCAACATATAGGCGAGAGAGCTAATCTCTAAATTTTATGCACGACTAGGTATTAATTCTTATTTTTCATCGCCATTGAGTTACGTGAGCGCGGCCCTGAATATACGGTGAATTTACCGTGTTGCGAATATGTGCAACAGTACTTATAAGCACGGTCGCACGAGTGGTGCGAAGATATTAATCATTTTTGCTTACGGCATGCACACGTACCCCCGTTTCAGATTATTTTTTTTTCTGTCACTCTCCTATTTACTACTCCCTGTCCTACCTATTTTCTTTTATTTATTAATAATAATAATAATTGGTTTTGGGGGGAGGAAATGGCGCAGTATCTGTCTCATTTCCGCCGGTTGCAGTTCTATTGCTTGAGAGATTAGATAGCAATCGCCGGGCCGGCAACATTTTTTACCTTTTTGTATTTTCGTCAGTTGTTGTTGCCTCTGAAGCGATTGGTAAACTACTACTTCTTCAAGGTATGGCTTCCTTTGAGTTGCAGGGGCTTTATAAGCACACAAACCGCGGAAGTAAGAAGAGGGGGACGTTTCCAGGGAACGATTGACAAAAGCCAGGGACTTTTAAATGCGCCATGATTGCTTTCCGCAGCCTACGACACCAAGGACCCGAAGAAAGGTATATATTGCACCACGACCCCGCCTTAGGCATTTTCTTTAGGATGACTGTCTTTGAAGGGGCAGAAGAGGCGTCCGATAATGGCGGCCGGCTTGTGTGTAGTTTGCATCCCTTCCTTTCAGAGAATACTGGCCAAGGTTTCGCTGATACCTTCTTCGTACGAGCTGCATACGCGGTTTTGCCACTGGCATGCCCTTAGCGTAAGCGTATACAGTTGTTTTCGTTGCATCTTTTTTTGTTTTGGATGATACATCAAGTGAAGAATCTTGGGTATCCATTTCTTAGAAATGTTTTCTTTTGCTGATGATGAGTTTAGTAGTGTAATGGCAGCCTCGCACCAAGCGCAATGGGTTGAATTGTTTTCTTCAACACAAGGTTACGTGAAAGACCATTTTCCGAGCGCTTCAGCTCAAATAAACTAAGCGCCAGCCTTCGAGAGAACTTGTGCCCATTAGAAACCAGTGGCTAAACGGCGGCACTGGGGAACGAACCACACACCATCCTCGAGCCGCATGCTTAAAGCGATATGCCATTGCAGTTGTCGCTTGTTTTTAAAATAAGCAAATATTGGGAATTGTCTTAACCAAAACTTCCTTGAATTTGCCTCACCCTTCGGTCGCAATTTTTGGCAGTGTTCCTCCCCCAAAGGCTACGAGAACAAGACTCACGGCTCGCAGTATCAAAGGGTGAAGAAGTTGGAGAGGCGGTAACGCGAAGGGTCAATGATGTGAGCAGGTGCTTAGGTAGGTCGAAATTGTTTTTCAAGAGGTACATGGGCACCCGGTTGCAGATGGTAAGGGGGAGGTATTAAAGGACAATGGGAAAAGGTCTCCTGCTGTGCCTTTGTCGGCCTTTCTTTTTTCACTCCATTTATTTTTCCTCGAAACGTGGAGCCAGTCCGTTGTTATTTATTGAATGCGCTGGGTTTCTGCCCCCTACGGTGTTAAGCATGACGTAGTCGGCGCCTCTGTGAAAACGGCCCGTAACGATCATGGATGCACTCTTGTCGCAAGGCTATCATAAAAATAAAAATCAACCGCTAATGTGCCAGTTCAGGCAAAGGGTCTCTCCACACACTGACAAAAACCTGCCAGAAAGGACATCACTTTCTGCTGAAGATCAGTTAATTCTTTAATGCCTTCCAAAACCTACGGAATTCCACCAGCATTGTTAAAAGCACAGCGCATGGCACAGGTAAAGAGTGGCACAAAAACAAATGTCGGATGATTTAGCGTGGCTTAGCCAAATGCAATTAGGAGTGCTAGCACTTCGGTTTTCAGTGCTGTTTCGGTGTTCGGCTCCGTTGCGCACGGATGCAGTTGATGAAGACGATGATATAAAAAACACAGCACAAGAGACAGGTGTTCTAGGACGCCGAATTTTCGGCTGTGGCAAGGTTGCAGTTTTCTAATGCAGTAACCAGCAAAACTGATGTGTTCTCGCCGCCCCGGTTTCAAAGCTCACTCGCGCCGTAAAACATTTCCGATTATTTTATTTCAGGTCAAGTAAATTTCAGACATACAGACAGACGACTTCGAAATCTAAAATTTAAGCCTCAGTGCCACAATAGAAAATGCGACCTTGTTAGCCCGCTGTTCTTCTAGCGTTTGGAGGCAGCGGTTGGTATCAATGCGACCTCTCGATGGAACCGCATCATCGAGTGGCCGTTTTTCTCATCTGCTAACTCACTGAAAAAGACGGCACGCCGGAAGACTTTTCCTTAGAGCCTTTACTTCGTTCCTTGTCATTCAACGTGAGTGCACTGTGTTGTTATGGCCTGTGTACAGTACAAAATAAAGCCAATCATTGTGAATGGGCGAGACCCTTCTGCTCCGCGTAATTGGTGACAGCTTCAAAAAGCACGTGTTTTCGCTTCGTGTGGCAAGAAAACAGTCGAGTGGAGCAAACTGCCCTTTTTGCCACAGATCATTTCGTGACGAGAAGGCCCGAGCACGGTGCATCGAGTCACCAACGCCACTACATCGAAGACAAAAGAACACCACTAAGGAGAACACAAAAATCAGGAGACTCGGTTAAAAAACTAAACATTTTGACAGATTTCCCTTTCTGGTTGGGTTTGAAGACTTACAGTAAACTGCACATCTCAGTCTTATCTGCCCAACAAGCACAGAAATTACAGTAAATACCCTTCAATTCTCCGTATACCGCAAATCAACCCACTCAGGCTGGTATCTCCACTTCTCTTCGAACCACCCGGCAGTCCATAAAGCGTCAGTGGTGAAGACACTGTTCAGAAGAATTGAGACACACTGCAGCACAGAACTTGACAGAAAAAAAAGAACAACGCACGATATTCAAAGAACTCATCATGAACGGCTACCCAAGAAACATTATTCAAGAAACCATTCCATGTAAAAAACACGACAACATGCACCAAGAAATCAACGCACAAAGACCAACGCCACCACCAAAATACGTCACTCTACCTAATGTCGGTGGTGTCAGTGAAACGATCGCCCGATTCCCGAAAAGGGGGACTCTCCAGGTTGCGCACAAGCCCACAAACACTGTTGCACTTTGCCTACCTGTCCATAAAGAACGGCCTCGGAGAGAAGGATCCCAAGCCATTGTCTACAAAATTCCTTGCGCCGACTGCGATGCAATCTACATCACCGAAACCAAAAACCTCAAAGAAAGAATTTAGCAACATAAAAAAGACGTCCGCAACTTCGCAAGAGACTGCAATCCTGTAGCCGAACATTCCGGTGACTCAGATCAAAGAATCAACTTCGAAGAAACCAGCATCCTTGTAACCGAAACAAATTACCCCAAAAGGCTCCTTCTGGAATCCTGGCACATCCAAACCACGTTCAGGGACTTCAACGAAAAAAAGTCGGCATTGACAGCTTCCCCACAGTGCCACAACGTGACTAACAGCCTTAACCCCCGCCCCCCAGGCCTTTCGCATCACAGCTTTCGTTCCTTTGACCCTTTTCCCCCCTCCATACTTAGAGACGCTAGCTACTGCCCTCAGTCACCCCTGATGAAGGAGCCGAGTCGGCTTTGAAACGTTCGGTTAAAATTAAAGATTTTTGGTTGGAGATGTGCAGTTTATTATGACACTGGCTTACCACTGCAGAACGGCAGATATCTTATTCTTTGGTGACATTTATTTTTATAATGTTTTGAGTACGCATGGCGTCACTATTTTATTCGTTTAGTCGTGATGTGACTGTGCTCGTATACCTCTCAGCGAGGGAACGTGAGCGCGTGCACAGAGAATGCGGACAACGCTTTTTCAAAGACACATGGTCTCATATGCCTCCTGTCACTGTACCCTAAGGCAACCAAACACAAAGATCTATCGTCTGGGTACTCCTGACGTGCAGCATTAATTTTCTCAGAAGTGAATGGACAACTTGCAGAATTGCCGACTTACAGAAAGGTTGCTTCCAACCAGCAATCCACGTTTGCAAACCACGTTTTCGCTGCCTGCTTTGCTGACAGAAAGAGTTATCATGAGGAGAGATATTTTCGGTTGGCAAACTGTAGAGGACGCTCGATATTCTGCAAGTGTGCTCCAAGGGCCTTTTTTTTTTTGGTGCACGCGCCCAATGTCGACGCTTTTATCATACGACAGAACCGGACTACGCATGCCCACTGCAGGAGACGCCGCCGAACCTCGGAAAGGCGCCGATATCTGTCCGTGCTAGACGTCGGCGCCAGCTAACGGGCGCTTGCGCACGTGTTGGAAGCGGGGTCCGGCTTACGACAATAGGAGCACAGCGGCGCTCTCGGTGACTTTTCTTCATGGCTTGAATCTCTTCCAGGTTCCCAGAACTTTTCTCGTTTAAGCTGTCCTTTCAGCGCCCCCCAACCTATTTTCTTCACGGCTCGAAATTCTTTCTGTCCACAAAAAGAAGCACCAGAGTGCAATGAAGTTTTTTCCTCCGCCTCCATTTGCTCGAGAGGGAAGCCTGCCAGCACCAAGAACTTGGACTGAAAAACATGCCTCTGACGCCGTTGTGCAGAGATTGTTTACATCCTCATCATTGCGAAAACAAGGATTTGTGCTACGCAGAAGACGACAATGACCTGGCAGTGCTGCGGGATGGAGCGGATAGAAGTTGGCGAAAACCACGCTCTACAATGTACAGAGCAAAAGTGCGGTGGAGTTTAATGCGAGGCGTGTTAGGCTGTGGCGACAGCCTCAGTTGTAGCATCACAGGCTACAACTTAGGACGTTTATGATAGAACAGACTTTCTACCGGTATGGTTTCAGCTCTTGAAGCCATGTCTATCTTTGCCACCCTTTTAGTTGTGTTGCCTTTTATCAAACTAGTGCTGTGCGGCCACTAGCTGAGTGCTTAGTAAATTATCTGTATATAGCCCCTTTCTATGCATGCATAACCTCGTACAGTATGTGCCATGATGAAAAAACAAGCGGTGATTGACATCCACACAGTCTTGCGCAGTGGCCTTTGCGTCTCCGCGGGCTCTACTCTCATTCTTGGATATTTTTGATTTCCTATTCTTCCCTTTTTTTTCATGATTGGAACAGAGTGGACAAATATCGGCAAGAGATGGTCTTTCAAGGCTCTCAACCTCCGGATTAGTGCTTTTGCACTTATACATGCCGACAGAATAATTTATACAGCCCAAAGGACAGCTCAAACTAAACATGCATTTGTAACAAAGTACTTTAATTCCCTGCTTCTTATGGGCGATAGAGTTATATATGCTGCATTCCTTGTTGATAAAATCTAGTTGTAACGAGGCTGAAAACGAGCCACCTGTGGTTGACTGCAAGCAAAGTTAACTAGTTTCTTTTCTAGTCGGTCGATTCACGAATAACTTGTCGTCACGTATTATGTAATTTCAACAAACTGCTGTTGTAGCCATAACATTTCTTTTTATTTTAAAGTTCTATAATTTAGCTACTATTGAGCGTAGTTCTTTACGACGCGGTTGCGTCTGAGCCTTTCCAACCTGAATGTGTTCGGCGGAAAAAGGGAGGACAAATTATTGCACGTTTCAGTATATTTCAGCTTCTTGCAGGATTGCTATGACTCAGAGAGTCAAAGAAAACTATTACCAAGATGTGACATCCATTTGACCAAGAGCCGACCAAAATTGATAATTGCAGATGAAATGATTTCATCTGTTAGAATAAAGACACGGAGCGGGTGGTAGGCGCTCGATTAAGATCTACATCTCCAGTTAGCAGCAGCAAGCAAACCATTCAAAAATATTGAAATAATTCATAGCAACCGTTTTGATGGCTGGTGGTTACTGGAAAGGGAACCAGTAAAAAGAAACCGGTTTTCGCTTTTCAGATTTAGTAGGAATCTAAGCGCATACTAAACCACAAGCACAGACCTGAAAGACATGTAACGAATAACGTTTTAATCTTCTCATGTTTTCCGCTTCGGTTCTATTTTGTATATTATATGGGCGTGGGATTTGTTTTCTCTTTTGTCAGTGTTACTGCGCGTTTCTCCTAGTTTTCTGGCACGGCTGTGCCTTGCGGCTCCTACTTGATCACACTCTTTTCTTTTCTTGACGCGTCGGGCATTCTCCCAGGCGTTTGCATGGAGCATGCCTCGGTTGCGTCGGTTATCGTTTGTAGCAATTTATTTTTGTCTTCTTAATGTTGTATTTTCCCCTCTTAAGTGCACTTGGCTGTGACGGTTAGGCGGCTTCGCATCGGTGCATAATTTTGACCGACAGCTTGTGCTCATGTCGATTCGTATCAGCTGAGCTGCTGATTTTTGTTAATCGTCCCTGACTCCTACGCGTTTTATGGAAAAGTCCTGCAATAAAGGAAGTTGGCGCTGGTTGTGTGTTGTCTATAGTCTTCACTGAAACGTCTTTCTGCGGTGACGAAGCTATAGCACACGAAGATAAAAATCTAGCACGTGTTCTAAAACTCTTCGAGGACAAGTGGTAATTCAGGAAGAGTTCTGCTGGGGTTCAAGCCACAGATTTGAAACTTGGACCTAAATCTTTCTTGGTTGTCTGGACTAGGTTAGTGAACTCACAAAGAAAATTATTCGGTGATCCTAAACATCTTTCTAGAAATCGGCTACGAAGGCGCATCTAGGGTGTCTGCATCGGTAGAAGGGAGGCAATTTTCCTGTCTTTTTTTTTTTCTAAGAAAGTATGAATGGTTGGCTGGGGCGCACAAGCATGTGCATGGACCTATACTGAGAGAAGTGTTAACAACTTATAAAACCACGCTAACATGGCCGAGAGGTGCGACCCCTTCGCTTTGTTCCCCTGAGCTAACTGCGTCCGCGAGCTGACTTCTCGTGAAGGCAGGAAGCGTTTGGGACGTGTCAACAGCGTACCCTCAAGATTGGTGGAATGCTTGCTCTGTGAATTCCGCATAGCAAGAAAAGAAAGGCTGCAATGCATAACGAGGTCCCTTTAAACGGGAGAACAGAGGTGCTGGAGGAGTGTTTCCTAAACGGCTCCATGGAGAAAGCACTTTTGCACCTTCAGTTGCAATCCCTTGACGTCCCGTTGTTTAGACCAGTGGAAGCTCTTCCTAAAAGCACATATGCACTCGGAACAGCGCTGAGCAATGTTCTAACAAGGCTACTGACTTGTTATCTTGTTGGGTTAGGATTTATGCAAGAAAATGCGGCGTTTTAAAAAAAATTAAAGGAAAGTATTGGACACGTCACGTGTGTGTACACCGGTTGACTCATTCTCAGGTGCAGGTGTGTAACAGAGTGGCTTCCTGGAGAACAAAACAAGAAAGTGTGTCGCCGTGCACGGAAGCATGACTTTCTTGAACATAACCGATTCATAAAGCATAAAATGTCTCGTTTTTTTATGAGGACATGACCTAATGTCGGATCGAAAAGTCGTGTTTCCTCGAGGTTTCGGCGTCGGAGGAAAACCGCGTCCCTTGTGGTGTTTGCGGTATGCGGGCCACACAATTTAGACCGGCTTCGGTCAATCGAACACGTAATTCTTTTAGATAACTATGCCCGCATCTATACAGTTAGTGCAGCGGCGCCGAAATCAACTTCTGCCATGTTAACTGAAGGATCACCGTCGCTGCTTTGGCAGGCCTTCTCGCTTAGAAGTGCTTGCCCCTCTTTGATGACATTTAGCTTTAGCATTGAGCGATACCGCACATCTCTTTTTTGCTCTATGTACCAGCAGCTGAGCGTCGACGCGTCGCGGCGCTCTCTGCCTCACAAGTTTTGTTGAAAAAGGCGTCCTAGTCTTACAGCGTCCCGATATTTCATTATTTTTTTAACAATGACCGTATTGAGCTTCCGGATACAGTTTTAGCGCAGAAAATCATCTAGCTCCCACATTCAGCAGACTGAAGCGAAACCTTCTGAAATTCGTTTGATGGTACTAAAAAAAAAGTAAACTTTGCAACCAAGAGCGCAGAGAGGGATTGTGACCGACGCTGCCAAAAATGGGCCTTCTTTGTTTCCGTACGCTTCATACCCCTGAGCCACAGCCGTGGCATCCCGCGCTATGATAAGTGCTTGTTGGTTGGAGTTATCTATATTGTCGTAATCTTTCATCGCATCGTTCTCTGGTTCGCGGCGGTCGTGCAGTAAAAGGGTACGAGTGATTATCGATAAAGTAAGACTCGTTTTGTCACCCACAACAGCTTTTATGTAGCCGTAAAAAAAGGCGAGAAGCGAACCATTTGTTGTGTGACGTGCATACTTGTAATAGATTTAAGAGCCTTAGCTCTTACTCATCGCGTTTCTCGATTTCTTGGGAAATTTTCTTAGTCCGAGAAATTCAAGACGGCAGCCTCCGTAGTAAATCGATTTTGCAGCCCATTTTGCGATTGACTGGCAACATCATGAGTATATCGAATTGGTGATTGATTCGGGCAGCGGTGGCGGTGGCACGTTGCTGACAAGAGTGCTCAAACAACTGTTTTGAATTTGCAGTTCCTTCGCTGCTGTCCGTCTGCATCTGCGATCTGCATTCTGCTGGCTTCGTTGACGCACCGTGTGCGGCTGCCTATCGTGCTGTCATCACGTGAAGATACGCCCCTTCCTTCTGGCTATAAGGCTGCGCAAGTCGTCGAGAGCCTTCACACATCGGGCAGCGGTGGCGGTGGCACGTTGCTGCACAAGAGTGCTCAAACAACTGTTTTGAATTTGCAGGTTAGTTGTCTTTTCTTACTGTTGTTAAGCTGCCAGTGCATACTGCCGCCACTGCTGCCACTGCTGCCCATGGTCTAGTGTCTTGCTTGCAATGTCATCTGAAAAGTTTGATCCTTGTTCTGCATGCTACGAAGACATTATAGATGGTGAAGAATTTATGACTTGTGCGGATTGCTGTCAAAGGTTTCATATAGGGAAGTGTGCAGGGGTTGCGGAGCGGAGTTTCAAAGCAAAAAATGCTGAATTAAGAAAAGCCTTGAAATGCTTGACATGTCGATCTTCGGCGTCTCGCAGTCAGGATAGCAGCAGTAATGCATCTTCTGCTGTTCTATGCAAACAGCTTGCTGAGATTAGTAAGGCTTTGGCAAATCTCACGGCCAAAGTGGATGATCTGACATCTTTGAAGGAAACCGTTTCAAGCATTGAAATGTCTGTACAACATATGTCTGTCACGTATGACAAATTGCTCGAAGTATCTAAAAGGCATGACAAGGAAATCGAACTCCTGCGTAAGAGAGTTGACGACATTGAGGCAAACCAGGACGGGCAGCAAATTCGAAAACTGCGTCAGGAATTGAACGATCTGAGCCAGTCCAGTAGGCGGCAAAACATGGAAATACATGGAATGCCAGTGACAGATGGTGAAGATTTACTGAGCAAAGTAAACAGCCTTGCTGTGAAGCATGACTTGCCCACACTTGTTGCAAAGGACATTGAAGGGCTACACCGCCTTCCATCTCAACCAGACAAGGTGCCTGTGGTTTTGATCCGTTTTGCCAACCGATCCACAAAAACAGACTGGATTTCAAAGCGCAAAGAATGCGAAGATGACATTCGATTTTTTGATAACCTGACGGCTTCTAGCAGGAATTTACTGTGGCTCACTAAAATGAAGGCTAAGAAAAAGAAGTACGCTTTCGTCTGGTCTAAGGAAGGAAAGATCTACGCTCGAAAGCAACCTGGTGCACGAGCCATCAGGATCGCTTGTGAGGAGGACATTGATAAGATGGTTTAATCACTGTTGCTGCGAGTCTGCGCAGTACGCCTGCTCAACAATGGCTTATTTTACTGCCGAGTCATTCACCGACTTTCTAAAGGACGGTGCTTACAATCCTCGCAACACACTATCTCTTTACCACTTGAACTGTCAAAGCCTAAAAAATAAATCAGAAGAAGTAGAAGCTGAATTAACTAAACTGAACTTTAATTTTGACCTTATTGCCGTCACTGAAACATGGTTTAACTCAAATGCAGATGTCAGCGAGTTTCCTGGTTACAAACCCATTTCAGTATTTCGAGATGGAAAGCGTGGTGGTGGTGTATCTTTATATGTGCAAAATTATTTGTGCTTTGAGGTCTTGTCGGATTATTCACTTGTTTGTACTGATTTTGAAACTGTCTGCATTGAATTTCATAGAGTTGCTATTATGGTTGTGTATCGCCCCCCTCAAGGAAATTCTGACAATTTTTTCGCTTCATTGTTTTCTGAAGTTTGCAAACCAAAACAACTGGCGTATCATTGTGCTAGGTGACTTCAATATTAACTTTTTTGGAGGATAACGCTCTGAAGATTAATTTAAATGAAATAATGCTGTCTAATGGTTGTGACAATACTATTGAATTGCCTACTCGCATATCCTTGCACTCTGAAACATTAATTGATTTGTGCTTCACTAATTTTCCACCTG
This sequence comes from Amblyomma americanum, assembly GCF_052857255.1. Taxonomy (NCBI): domain Eukaryota; kingdom Metazoa; phylum Arthropoda; class Arachnida; order Ixodida; family Ixodidae; genus Amblyomma; species Amblyomma americanum. The sequence goes on along the minus strand of NC_135505.1, from coordinate 74,960,192 downwards.
AGAGTTGCATATCCGGTGTTTTTTCTTCTGGTATTAGTGATCACTTGCCTTTCTTTTCACTTTTTCCTGATACGACCAAATTGAATAAACCCGTTCACGCTCGTAGAGTTAATGATGAAAAGAGCATCTCCAGATTTTGTCACTTGTCTACAATTAATTGGGTAGATGTTTATGGGGAAAATGACTCGTCCCGTGCTTATGACATATTTATTCAGAAGCTGCTTGAATGCTATTACGCCGCGTTCCCAACTCAAACTATAAAAAAACATAGAAAGGCTAGAAAAGAATGGATGACAGGAGCACTTTTGAAACAAATTAAAGAAAAGAACAAAATGTTCTCTCGTTTTTTGGAAACGCGATGCCCGGATGATTTAGTTACGTTTAAGAAGTTTCGAAATAAATTAAACTCAGATCTATAGAAAGCTAAATCTTTTTTCTATATTAATAAGTTTTCGTCAATCTTACACAATCCTAAATTACTTTGGCAAGGTATTAAAGTTATTATAGGGAACAGGAAGAATTGTCTTCCCTCTGAGCTGAAAGTCAATGGGGTGAATTATGCTGGAGTTTCACTTGCCAATATGCTGAATGAACACTTTTTAGCTGCCGGAGCATACCGACCTTCTGCTAGCTGTCATTCAACCCGGACTGTCGACTCATACTTACCCTCTTGCAGTACTGAATCTATATTTTTGTCCCCTACTTCAGTGGATGAAGTTATTTCTATCATTAATTCATTTAGGAACACCTGCTCACCTGGAGATGACGAAGTTGCTGCTTTTCCTATCAAATGTGCTGTAAATATTATTGCTGGCCCTCTTACGCATATTTGTAACAGAATGCTACTTTCTGGTGAATTCCCTAGCAAATTAAAAGTCGCGCGCGTTACCATTTTATTCAAAGGAGGCAACAAAAATGACCCAAATAATTACCGTCCTATTTCGGTATTGCCACTGTTTTCGAAGTTAGCTGAGCGTGTACTCTATAGGCGACTAAACAATTTCTTACAAGCTAAACATCTTATCTGCCCCCAACAGCATGGCTTTCAGGCCGGTAAATCAACACAATCTGCTCTGTTAGATATTAAAAACTCTATAATTAACAATTTTGAAACTAAGCTTTTTTCTGTTGGAATTTTTCTTGACCTACGCAAAGCTTTCCATTCTGTGCAACATACAATACTGCTCCATAAATTAAAGATTTACGGGATCCGTGGAGTGGCAAATTCACTTTTGGAAAGTTATCTAACTGCACGGATACAGTACACTAAAATTAATGATGTAAAATCCAGTTTTGGTATGATAAAATTCGGTGTCCCTCAGGGTTCAATTTTGGGACCACTTTTATTTATTCTCTTTAATAATGAAATTGTAAACATTCCATTAACTCCTAATATTATGATGTATGCCGACGATACTAATGTCTTTTTTTCCGGCTCCAGTCTCCAAGTAATTGAACACCAATGTAATGCCTGGATTGAGGAGTTAGCGGTTTGGCTCTATGTTAATCAACTTCAATTAAACGTAGACAAAACAAAGTTTATGCTCTTCCATCCAAAAAACAAACCATTAGATCATCACATCAAACTGTTTTTTAATGACTTTAACATCGAGCAAGTTCATAGTTTCCGGTTCCTTGGTGTGTTTTTTCGTAGCGATTTGGGTTGGAGTGATCATATAAACTACATTAGACTGAAAATGGCCAGATATATTTATGTTATTTATCGTGTTAGACATCTCCTCCCATTACAAGTTAAAAAACAGTTATATTTTGCCCTTGTTCATTCTCACCTGGTGTATTGCAACCTAGTCTGGGGTACATGCAACAAAACTGATTCATACAAATTACTTTCTCTCCAGAAAAGAGCTCTACGTTTATTAAGTTCAAGTTCATCTGTTGAAGCAAATCTTTCTGAAACATTTCATGTTCGCAATTTCTTTAATTCATACAATTTTAGTTTGGCTCTTCACATTTTTTATAAAGTCAAGCATGACTTTAGCTCTTTTTCTAATACTTATAATTCAAGAAACGTTGCGTATGGTCTACGTTCCGTTGCCCTATCTACTGCAAGACCCAGAACAAATTATGGTAAACAAACAACCGATTATCAAGTTACAACATTGTGTAATGCCTACCAGTATCTTACTCAGATTGCTTTAGAAAGTTATAGTGTGTCTGTATTCAAGAAAAAACTGACGATTCTTTTCCCCCCCGGTTAAATTTCAGCTAATTCTGTATACTTAGTTTTTTTTTTGAGTGTGTGTTTCTGTTCTGTTTCCTTTATTATTTTTTTGAATGTGCATATTATGAAATGTTTCGTTTATTGTTAATTGATATTTATTATTGTCTATCATTAACTTTTTTCTATTGCGATCATGTTTGCTCATTGTTTTTTATCTTTTGTCCATTCGGCCCCCGTTTTCCATGATGTGTGATCGGGGTGTAGGCCTTGTCAGGAGGTATGCTTGGTCTACCTCCTTTAGCCTCACCTCGAGGGCATATTGTATATAATATGGCCAAGTAAACATACTACTATTACTAATACTACTACTATTGATTACGTCAATTAAAAATGCAAGATGTCAACTTTGTATTTCCAATGGTATTCCCTCACTTTAATCTCATTCATATCAATTCTAGTAAACCACACAGCTAAAGCGCCAACTCCAAGCGCCCTTCCTTGGGGTACGCGCTCAGCGTCGGCGCTCTTGGCGTACGCCAAAGTAGGTCTGCGCATGCGCACTGCAGAAGACGCCAGCGAGCCTCGGCGAAGCGCCGATATCTGTCCTTGCTAGATATCGGCGTCAGCACACCGGTGTTCACGTACGCGTCGGAAGAGGGGTCGGGTTTATAACAATGGGAGGATCGCGGGGATGTCGGTGACACTTTTCTTCGTGGCTTGAAGCTCTTCCAGGTTCCCCGAAGTTTATTCCTGGTTTAAGTTGTCCTTTCATCGCCCCCCAACCCCTTCTCTTAACGGCTTGAACTTATCTCCCTCGGCTCAAAAGGGGAAGCGAGCCAGCGCCAGGAACATGGAGATGCATGCCCCTTTTCGACGCCCGTTCCGGCGTACGCTAAGAGCGCCGAAGCTGGACGCGTACGCCCAGGAAGGGCCCTTGGAGTTGGCACTTAACGCTTCAATGTATTCCAGACAGTGACGGGCCGGCATCTTTTTTGACAGATGACAGCTGAACGTCCGACAAAGACGACGCGGGTACGCCGCGTTAGCCGCGACCCGACTTTTCTCCTTTTCTTGCAACCCAGCCAGGAAAATGAGTAGGGGAGCCAACAGTCTGTCTCCCTTGAACACGCTGGGCGTGAAAAGAAAAATAAACAGAAATGCTAAGCCCCCCCTCCCCCTCTCCAAGAAACTGGGCGTGAGAGGACACACGAAGAGGACAGTGCGCGAGCTCGCGTCTCTCTCCCAAACCAGGCAGGGAGAACGTAAAAGATGGAGGAGGCGCTCAACTTCATGCGGCGTGTGGTAACGGCTTTGTGACCTAGCGGCGCATGAACCAGAATCCTGGCCATGACCATCCCTATACTGGAACCTGCTCTTATCGCCACCGAGACAGCGCCCTGCGTATCGCGCTGTCATGTGCGGAGAATAGCTTAGGTATTAACCTTGCGTGCAACTTCGGGTCTTAGGATGACTACAAGCCGCCGCTGTCAACGTTTCTCGATAAGGACTGCTGGAAAATTGCGGCGGTATGCCAGGGAGCAGAGCGGACCCAAAACGAATGCCGCCTAGGCCGTAATGCTACAGTCGCTTTGGGATGGGCTACTTCCAGCTTGAGGAGCGTAAGCAGACGGTGACTCGCATGCTTACGGGAAAGTATTTATAATGAATTGCGACTTCATCTCATTTGTAATAATGAAACAAGATGGCCTAATAGCATTTATAACTAAGATTAGCCGGGCACGTTGAAGACGCGCTGGCAGACAGCGTATCACATGCGCATTAGATACGCATTCATTAAATGGCTCAGTGGTTAGGGCGCTCGACTACTGATCCGGAGTTCCCGGGTTCGAACCCGACCGCGGCGGCTGCGTTTTTATGGAGGAAAAACGCTAAGGCGCCCGTGTGCTGTGCGATGTCAGTGCACGTTAAAGATCGCCAGGTGGTCGAAATTATTCCGGAGCCCTCCACTACGGCACCTCTCTCTTCCTTTCTTCTTTCACTCCCTCCTTTACCCTTCCCTTAAGGCGCGGTTCAGGTGTCCAACGATATATGAGACAGATACTGCGCCATTTCCTTTCCCCCCAAAACCAATTATATTATATTATAAATAAAGCCACCCAGCTCTCAGTATCGATCAATTTACTTTTAGAAAACGTCTTAACCCCCAAGACGATTATATCTTTATCTCGACGCATTAAAACAGAAAGTGTCTGATGAAAAAACTAAAAAAAGAACTTCTAAAACAAACTAGAAAAAAGAAGAAGTGTGTTCCTGCTAAAGTGGCTGCACACCGCTCTTCAGAAAAACCTCGCCATCCACAAAAATACGTGCCCTATTTGAAGGGAACTGCATCCTCTCCTTCTGAAGAAGCTCCGGACGTCCTCCCACCGCCTGAGGCCTCCTGAAAGCCATGCATGAGCGCAGCTGAGCTGGGCACTGACGCTAGGCTTAGTGCCTCCGCTGCCACGCTGGTGGAGCTAGCTCTGCCGGCGTCTCTCGTGGCAGCACCTGCCATACAGTTGACACCTGACCCGCGGCGCCAGGTCCAGCTTTTTGCACCCGGTTCATCGGCAGATGCACCCCTCCTGCCTTCCCGAAATGCCGGACTTCTCGTGAGTGATCTGCCACCAGGGCACATGGCCTGCAAATATACACCACCGGATTGGCCTCAAAACGCACGGCATGATGAACCGGGCATTCAAATGGACTTATCGGCACCTCTACCCGTGCAAAAGTGCCCTCGTGCAACCCAGAAGCGTCCCTCAAACGACAGCCAACCGATTCCACCTTCGGCAAGCGATGGCTCCAAAGGTAAGCGCACTTGTCTTACGATCGAGAACCCGGTAGAGCCTACACCCGGATTGTCTTCCTACGAAGTGACCATTAAATCACTGGCTAACAAAAGCCCTACGGATCTATCGAACAAGATTTTACAAGCTAACTTGGACGCGTGCCTCGGAACCAAAGGTTTTCGGAGCTTCACAGCCAGACCAAGTCCAACACCATTGCAGTGTGGCTTCCGACTCTGTCTGCCGTAGAAAGGCTGCAAACGCTCACCAGTATTTCACTGACAAGCGAAATCTCAGTGCCGGTACAAGTGTGTTTAGTTGGAGGCTCCGACTTGCAGCGCTGCGTCGTCTACAACGTCGATATCACTGAGGATCAAAGTGCACTCCAGCGTGAGCTGTACTATCCCACGCACCGTGTCATCCATATCCGACGCCTGGGAAAGGGGCGCTCTTGCATAGTCACCTTCCAAAGACCTCTGACACTACCAGCCCGTCTGTACTATTATGGCTGCATTTTGCGGCCTCAGCCATATAAACCGAGTGCGGTATATTGCTATAACTGCTTCCGTACTGGACATATGCGCAAATCCTGCCCCTTCACTGCTGCCGGTGAAAGTACATCGTAAAGGAAAGTGGCTTATCGATGCGGCCTTTGTAAATCCGACGACCACGAGATAACATCTCCAAGCTATCCGACAAAACAAAAGGCAACACAAAACTCTCGTCGTCGAATGACTAAGCATTGGCCAATACAAGACCGTATAACTTCATTGCAGACATCCAATTGGTTCGCAGCTCTCCAGTGGGATGACGACGAGTGGCCGGAGCTCCCTGAGCACACCTCGCATGATCCTTCAGCTCAGCAGCCTTCTGATGGTACTGTGGGAAAGGAACGCCTCCGAAAACAGCCAACAAAGCAGCGCAGCGTGCCTGAAATACCGCAGGATGATATGGCCGCAGTCGAATAACAAATCGCACGTCTTTTAGCGGAGGTCACCAAGCTCCGGTAACACCGTGAACTGCTCGCTCGAAGTATAGACGGCAGCGGACTCATCCGCCACATCTATCAATGGCGCAGCAACATCGCCTTCTTGCCGCGCACCAGTGTCATTTCTTGCCGCCTCTTCTCAGATTACCGCAATGCCACTGGACAGCTCTGCGACTTCTTTGCTGCGGTTTATGGTCAACTAGCGCTTGGGCTAGTAACTAAAAATGGCAAGTTCCAGTCGTGCTTGTGTGCTGTAGTGGAATTGCAGAGGCATTTCCACGAAGGTGGGAGAGCTCAAGACCCGACTACAAATTCACAAGCTCCAGGTATGGGCCATGCTGCTACAGGAAACAAACGTATTGCAATCGATTCCAGGCTTCAGTGCCTACATGTCTCCTTCAATGATAGACCTTCGTGTACAAACTTTTGCTCCCCCGCGAAAGGCGGCGGTGTATGTGGACTCACGTTTTCCACATGTACGCCTTGCTCTCGAAAACTGGGGCACGTCGTATCAAGAGGTAGTGGCAGTGGCTGCGAAACTAAAGAAGGGAACCGTTGTGGTCGTTTCATTCTACTCTAGACCAGCCGGTGGTGTTTCCTCCAGTATTAATTATGGCTGCTTAGCAAGTGTCCGTAAGCAGTATCCCGGGTGTCCGATTTTAGTCTGAGGAGACTTTAACTCCCCTCACCAGGATTGGGGGTACCCCACTTCGAGCCCTCGTGGCAGGCCTGTGCGGGACGCCTTCACGGATGCCCAATTTGTGCTTTTCAACCATCCTGGGACAGCAACACGGCCAGTTCGTCAAACTCGCAGTGTTTCCTATGCTCCACACTTGACGTGGTGGTCGGGTCCAGGCGCTCCCTCTCGGCACATGGAGCCAGACTGTTGGGGAAGTGATCATCACCCTTGTTAGATGCGGGCCCCTGGTTCGCCTGAACCGTCTCTCGCCAAGGTCGGTGTCCCCGGGTTCCGGATCGGGAGACTGCTGTAGTGGGGTTGACGAAGAGATGAGAGGGTCTTCGAGGTGAAGAGACTGAAGGGTTTATTTACATTTATACAAAGATTGAAAGAGTGAATCGGGAGCTGGCGAACACACGCCAGATCGCTGCTTAAATAGGGTCCGCTGTCCCCAGGTCCCTAGTTGGGGAATCTAGTTCATTAAAAATGCGTCGAATCACTGTGATGTAGATCACGTGTCCAGTCTTCCGGGTCCGCCCCCAGCCACACACTCTTGCCACTTCTGGCAGATTAGTGTCCGCGCTGTCCAGGCTTCAGTGATGAATAGCCCGAAGGGGGTCCCATTGAGAGCGTCGAAGGTCATTCACCTGCACTTCACAGCGGTAGCGTGGGGGCGAATGGATCCCACCGCAGTTCGCAGAAGCTTTCGCGTATGGGTGTGGGAAAGCACAGTCTAAGTCGAAGTTGTTTTCGAAGCACGAAGATTCCGGAGACGTTGGCTTAGTCAAACCCGGCCGCATTTGTCACGGCTGATTTGCAGTTCCGCCGCTCGCCGGCTCCCCCGTCGTCCCCTCCGGGAGAAAAATGTCCCGGGTGGGTCCGGCGTTGAGAACAAAAGACCGGTTCACTAAAGCCGTTTTCAGACAGCGGGGAGCCGTTTCACCCCGTAAACAGCAGGGGGGGGGGGGGGGGGGGGGGAGGACCCTTGTAGACGCCACCACCTGCACTCGTAGCGCTGCAACCACATCGACGGCCCTTTGAAGCCTCGGTAGATTGATGATTCCCAGTGGCTTTAATATTCTTGGCATGTTGGCGTCTCCAAACGTAACACCCTATTATCATGAGTCTTCACACCTCACATTTCCGACCTTTACGCTACAAATGTTCTGTGATCAAATGGAACAGTTTTCGCTCCTGTATGGACAATCTCTCCTACGTAGCGCTCAACAGTGCTACAACTACCTCCTGGAGTGATGTTGGTCAACCTGCACCAGACCTCGGCCTTTTTAACTTGTGGGCGGCACACCGTCAAGCAGAGCTGGCTGCTACGCGAGACCCTACTTCGTCGCAGGCACGTACGCGATTGCACTATCTCACTGCTAAGACACGCAAATATGAACTCGACCTCTCTCGGCGGCAGTGGCATGCTTGGTGCTAACAATTTTCTGCAAAATCCTCGAATGCCTCTCTCTGGCGAACATTCCGTACAATGGAACGCGGTCGACGTTCGACTGACGCAGCGGCAACCGCATGCTTCGCGGCTAACTTGTCGCCAGATGATTTCGCCAAAGAAGCAGCGCGAAAGTTTTTCCCAAAATACTATGTTGTGTCTTCTTCATCCGCTAGTTTAAATATTGCAGGCATCCCAGCGCATGTATATCAAATGTCGTCTGATGTCGACGTAGATGGAATTGCGTCTCCATTCTCTATGCCTGAGTTGCTGGCTGCGATAGATGATGCGAAACGGAAAACAGCGCCCGGCTCGGACAATATTCTGTACGAGGTGTACAAGAACCTGAGTAGCGCAGCACTCCCTCGACTACTTGACACCATAAACAAAGTATGGTTGGATGGCGTAGTGCCCAAGAGCTGGAAATCCGCTGTCGTGATTCCTATCCCAAAAGCAGGAAAGCCTCCTACGGACCTTGCCAACTTGCGACCTATCTCTTTTACTCCTACGCTGTGCAAGCTGGCGGAGAAAATGCTAGCCACACGATTGTCATGGTGGCTAGAGCAGCACGGCTTTTATCACCTAGCACAAATCGGCTTTCGTCCATATATTGGTACAGAGGACGGGTTGGCGGTCTTTGTTTTAGCATCTGCAGTTTTGTCATCTACCCGCAGCCGCAATGCGCGTATTGTTTTAGCAATGGATGTTGAAATGGCATATGAAAACATCAGCCATGCAGCCATTCTGAACTCTATTGATATGCTTCATCTCCCTCTGAGTGTGCGTAGTTTTGGCCAATAAATTTTGGAAGGCAGAAAATTGCAGTACGCCTCAGCGGCGGAGCGGATCATTTTTTCCTCTCTGCGGTGTGCCCCAGGGATCAGTATTGTCGCCGACATTACATAATATGGCTTTCATCCCGCTGGCTTGGCGCTTACATGACATCCGTGACATAAAATTTCTTCAGTACGCTGACGACATCACGGTGTGGAGTACTCACCAAGATCTCCGTACTCAGGAGGCTGCCCTTCAATCTGCCTTGGATGTTACCTGTAATTACGCATCATCCATCGGACTTAAGCTTACCGTGCATAAAAAAATTACACGTCAGTGGCAAACCGATGGGGACGCCGTAAACTTGCTGCAAGACCAATCCGTCTTTGTCTATCAGGCTCCCCACAACAGAAAAGTCCCAGTGTAAAAATCCTTGGCTTAATGATTCACCAATTAGGGTAAGCGACTGCATTGCTTTTTCAGGCAAAAAGGCAAGCTATTCAGAATTTGGGTTTGATTAGAAAAATTGCCCCTAAAACTGGTGGTCCAGGCTCGTTCGTTGCACGGCAATTGGTGATTCCAGTTCTGCAGCCCCGTATTGTTTATCAAGCCCAGTTTAAACATCTTACAAGAGCCCGATGGGATCGCCTTGAAGCCGTGAACCGAGAGGCTTTGAGGACCATTACGTGCCTTCCACGCATCACACCGGTCATAGCTTTAGAAGAAAATGTGTAGCTCAATACCGTTGATGAGCTGGTGCAGCAGCGCCGTTAAGCGCACAGCCGTACACTCTAAGAAAAAAAGGACTAAAAGGGGTAGGGAGGTTAGTCCTTTGGGGGACCAAGTGATTTGCCACAACCATTCGTCCTTTTGGGGATCAACTGCAAGGGGATATACAGTTAGTCTCCGCAGGACTAACTGCTGGGAGACTAATGGTTGCACCTTGCAGATGGTCCTCAAGAGACTAACACTTGATCCTTGATAATGATCCCTGAGGGAGCAAATGTTGCCCTCTAAGGACTAACAGCTGATCCTCAGAAATGATCCCTGGGAGAGCAAATGTTACTCCCTCTGGATTATCTGTTTATCTTCAGAAATGATCCCTGAGGGAGCAAATGTTGCCCTCTAAGGACTAACAGCTGATCCTCAGAAATGATCCCTGGGAGAGCAAATGTTACTCCCTCTGGATTATCTGTTTATCTTCAGAAATGATCCCTGAGGGAGCAAATGTTGCCCTCTAAGGACTAACAGCTGATCCTCAGAAATGATCCCTGGGAGAGCAAATGTTACTCCCTCTGGATTATCTGTTTATCTTCAGAAATGGTCCCTGAGAGAGGAAATGTTCCCGCCTCAGGATTAACTGTTGATCCATTTGAATGATTTTCCAGGGACTAATCATTAATCCGTTGAGACCAAATTTTCATCCACCTGTGGATGACATGTTATCCTTGCCAGACCCATGCAGGCATGCTAGCTGAGGTTGGCTGTGCTTCTCACCACTGCACGAACATGTGTAAGAATGTGAAACTGGACAATTTAATTTCAGCTTGAGAATTTTTATTAGTGACGTCTTCCACACACCGTGTAAAGGCACACCTCAAGGCTCGGTCATCTCGCCCGTCCTCTTCAACGTGGCAATGATTGGACTAGCAAACAAACTAAAGAAGATCGAGGGAATTCAGCACGCGATGTACGCCGATGACATCACGGTCTGGACCACCCGGGGATCCCTAGGCGAAAAACAAGAAAGGCTGCAAGAAGCTGCCCCCTGCGTGGAAAATTACACAAAGGAAAGAGGACTGCGGTGCTCGACAGAGAAATCGGAGTTCCTCAGAATCGGCAGACATCCCACCCAAGCAACCCTGGAAGTCACCCTCGAGGGTCAACTCATACCCGAAAAGAACATGATAAGAATCTTGGGCATGTGGCTACAAGGCAGCCGCAAATGCAGTCACACCATTAGCCTGCTAAGCAAAGCGGCAGAGCAGGTGGGCCGCATGATCAACCGCGTCTCTCAAAAGAGATACGGCATGAGAGAGGAAGACACCCTCAAGCGCGAGCTCGAGCAGAGCCGTAGAGAGTCGAACGAGCTGAGAAGACAGCTCAATGAGCTCATTAGAGAGAAACATGTAGGAGGTGAGAACAGGGCGCTCACCACGTAGAACACCAACCCCTCCCCCTATGGAGACGCAACAAAGCAACAATGAGGGAAACCTCGACAGCAAAATAGAAAATTTCATGGCTCAAATAATGGAGCAAATGAACCAAATGAAAAACGAAATTCAACAAACTCAACAAAAGTTTGCCCTACAGGAGCAAAGCTTTAAGAATTACGTAAGAAATCAAAACACCCAAAGAGTCAATGACGCTAGAGACAGACTATTTAACGAACGAAGGTTCGGCACAGAAACCCAGAGTACAACCAACTTTAACCAATCATGGCAGAACACAAACAACAGCAATTAGAAATTTGGCAGTGGAACTGCAGGGGGTACAAATGCAAGCAAGGCCTCCTCCAGCAATTTATCCACACCCAAGCAACCCCACCAGACGTAATCATCCTGCAGGAAACTAACAACTCCCCCGCACTAAGCGGCTACACGTCAGGAAAACGGCCGTACGGCAACGCTCATAAGCAACAAAGTAGTAGCCATAGTGCACGACGAAATTAAAGATACCCAGATAGAACACGTAATTACGGAAATAATACCCAAAAAGAAAAGGAAAGCCAACAGCACCTTTATCGTAAACCTATACAGCCCGCCCAGCCAGACCAAAGGGGACTTTATCAGACACTTTGCGGAGGCGAAAAAGAAGGCGGGACAAAACGCACTGGTAATTGCGGGCGATTTTAATGCTAAAAGCCCAAAATGGGGCTACCCCAAAGAGGACAAAAAAGGGCGCGGCATATGCACGGCGGCAGAAAGCGTGGGCTGTGAACTTCTAACCGACGAAAATCAACCGACCAGACAGGGAAACAGCGCGAGTCCAGACACGTGTCCCGACCTAAGCTTCGTCAGGGGTGCCAAGAACGCAGAGTGGGAGAACCTGCTCGAGAACCTTGGCAGCGATCACTACATTCTAAGAATCAGCCTTACGGCGGAACAAGTCAGGAGGAAGATTGGCACGGCTCGGCTAACAGATTGGGACGCCTTTAGAGCGCACTGCAAGCAGCTCGAAGGAGGAACCATCGAATCGGCGGAGAACTGGAGCCAACAACTAAGACAAATCCAGGACCTCTACACCAAAGAGGTAGTTAGAACAGAACAGACACCCGAGGTGGACAAGCGGCTACTGAGGCTATGGGAGGCAAGACGCGGACTCACCAAGCGGTGGAAGAGACAAGAACTCAATAGAAAACTCAAAAAGAAAATTGCGGACATTACCAGGCAGGCAGAGGAGTACACGAACCAGCTGGCAAGACAGGGATGGCAACAGTTTAGCAACTCGCTGAACGGCACCCTCAGCACGGCTAGGACGTGGCAGATCCTCAAGGCCCTCTTGGATCCGAGCAAAAACAAATCGGAAAGCAGCAAAGCGATACAGCGGCTAACCCATCAATACCAAGGAACAGACGAGCAACTACTAGAGGAAGTCCAGGTCAAATGCTACGGCAAAGACCAAGTCGAAAGTTATAAAGAAGAATACCGTGGAGAAGACAACCCCACGATGGACAGACCCATCACGAGAGAAGAAGTGATGGAAGCGGTCGCGTCGGCAACAAAAAACACAGCGGCAGGAGCAGACAAGATCCGAAACTCCTTAATTCGCAACCTCAACGACGAGGCAATAGACCAACTGGCCAAATATCTAAACACGCTATGGCAGGAAGGAAGAGTCCCGGCGGAATGGAAACACGCCGTCGTCGTGATGATCCCGAAACCAGGCAAGAAACTACAGATAGAGAACCTCAGGCCGATATCACTCACGTCGTGCCTGGAGAAGCTCTATGAGAAAATAATAACCAGAAGAATCCAAAATCATCTAGAAAAGGAGCAACTGTACCCGGACAGCATGTTTGGGTTCAGAGCCAACCTATCCACGCAAGACGTGCTACTCCAACTCAAGGAAGAAGTGCTCGAAACGATGCCGAAAGCGGGCGAAAACGTGGTCATGGCCATCGACATAAAGGGTGCCTTTGACAACGTGAGCCACGTGGCCATCATGGAGGGCCTGAACAACGCCAACTGCGGAAAGAGAACCCACGACTACGTCAGGGACTTTCTCAGCAACAGAACGGCAACGGTAGGGCTAGGCGAGCTAAGAAGAAACGTCTTCCACACCCCGTGTAAAGGCAAACCTCAAGGCTCGGTCATCTCGCCCGTCCTCTTCAACGTGGCAATGATTGGACTAGCAAACAAACTAAAGAAGATCGAGGGAATTCAGCACGCGATGTACGCCGACGACATCACGGTCTGGACCACCCGGGGATCCCTAGGCGAAAAACAAGAAAGGCTGCAAGTCGACAGAGAAATCGGAGCTCCTCAGAATCGGCAGACATCCCACCCAAGCAACCCTGGAAGTCACCCTCGAGGGTCAACTCATACCCGAAAAGAACATGATAAGAATCTTGGGCATGTGGCTACAAGGCAGCCGCAAATGCAGTCACACCATTAGCCTGCTAAGCAAAGCGGCAGAGCAGGTGGGCCGCATGATCAACCGCGTCTCTCAAAAGAGATACGGCATGAGAGAGGAAGACACCCTCAAGCTAGTAAACAGCCTCATAGTCAGCCGAGTTACGTACTCCCTGCCGTACCACGCAACCACCAAGGCGGAAAGAGAACAAGCCGACATCATCCTGAGGAAGGCTTACAAGACGGCTCTCCACTTACCCAGAAACACGTCAACCGAGAAACTGCTACAATTAGGCATCAGCAACACTTTCGACGAACTCGCGGAAGCGCTGCTGGGAGCACAAAAAGTCAGACTAAGAGGCACTCCTGTGGGACGGGCGCTCCTGAAAAGGCTGGGTCGGAACACTCGCGGACTGACAGACAGATACGCGGAGATGCCGGACCACCTTAGAGAAACCTTTAACGTTAAGGCCATACCGAGAAATATGGGCCCTAACCTTCACGCAAACCGACGCAAGGCTAGGGCGGAGTACGTAGAGAAAACGCTAGCCTCTGAAGAAAACACAGTATACACGGACGCTGCCGTCTACCCGTGCGGGTCAGAACACGCAGCCGCACTGGTAGTCGTAGACAGCAAAGGAAGAATGCTAACGAGCGCCGCAGCAAAAGTCGCGGGCGCAGCGGAGGCCGAGGAAATTGCCGTCGCGCTGGCGGCAGCAGAAGCCTACAGAACCGGTCGCCCACTCAACATACTAACAGATTCGAAAGAAACGTGCAAAAACTATACACAGGGCAGAGTCAGCAAAACGGCCCTTAGGATACTCGGCGGGGTTTTCACTCACTCACTTTCCCAAAACAGTTTGTGCCAAACGCACAAGTGGAGTTGGCCGTAGGCCACTGTCAACATTGATGAGCCTGCACAGCAAGTCAAATGACCGCTGTGCTTTTTTATCGAAAACTATATTAAATGCCCAGTACAAGGCCATCTGGGTTGCAACTGCCGCCAGCAGGCTTGTCTCCTTGATGCAAATCTTTTCAAGGCAAACAGAAAAATCTGTCGTTGTGAGAATGCCTCCTTTGTGCACTACAGTTGGTATATAGTGCACAGCTGCAGGATCCTGTAAAAAAACAAATGCACATGCAAGTTTTAGAAAAGAGTGTTTTGCAAATCATTCGAGAAATCTCAAGTTCAGACACCTCCAGCCTTGCATGTAAAGGAAGCATTTGCAAGCTTGTCCCTCCACAATGCTTAATACATATTAAAAGGTGGCTTACTAGAGCTAATTAGCTAAATAGGCCACCTAAGCAAAAATGTTGCATTCAAACCAAGTCAGCTGCTCTGCAGGTCATTTATAAGTCAATTGCTTGGATGCCTGAACAATGACTGGCTGCGATAGTGACGCCACTATGCCTCAGTGCGAGATGGAATCCTTCAATGGTGATAGAGTTTACTGTAGCAGCACACCTGATTCGAGTTCGATAGCAACTGAGAATTTCTAAGCCTCTGGACTACATAGCCTCTGAAAATGTCCATGTAACAAGAATATGAAGGCTAGTATCCAAAGCTATGTTGTTATATCAAATACTGTGTATTTGTTTTCTTCAGTCTGACACAGTATATTTGTTTAACTTGTTAAGAAACAAAAGTAATGTCAAATGCATTCTCAAGGAGAAAAAAGAACTGCATGCCCCCAGCATCCCAAAAAACATCGCTGCTCACACATGCGGTTTTAAAAACTTACAAATGGGCGGACGAAAGTCTCCACTCTTTCCTTCACCATGCTTGGCAACAGGCATACTGCTGCCGTGACTGTTGTCTCTGAAAGTGTGGCGAATGAATTTTAAATACAGTGACATGAAACATGGAGACATAAAAAGAGCACCAAAATTAAATGAAAAATAAATTCTGATCTTTATTGCTTGTTACAATATGCTTCAGTCCCAAGGTCCTGCTCCAGCCAACTTTTTACTGCATGCAGACTATATTAGTGCCTTCAAGAGGCATCAACGAAAGTGCGTTGTCATCCCAGAATGGCTGCACTGGAGATAACTAAAATAAAAGGTGCACCACACTAACTACCCAAGCAATGCACTGCTACATTTCAGACTAGAAGGCATAACAAATTAAGCAATAGCCCTGTATATCAAACACATTCTTGAAGTGATAGCTGCCAATTTGGGGTTAACTAGACATAAGCCAAGAACAATAGTTCAGGCAGAATGTAAAGTAGTAGCGGAGCTTGCTGTCAGGCAAGATGGTTCATAGTTTCAAGTAGTAGTAAAGCGCCAGCGCAAGACAAACAGGCATCACACATTGCCCACTTTATCTGCTTTATGCAATTTGTTTTTCAGGTGAGGAAATATAAAAAAACAACACACATGCAGAATGAACAGCTGTAAACAGTATGCATTCATGCATACAATTTCAAGATCCACAATTTGGCTTTTAAGAGCTGTACAGATACTTCGCTAGTGCATTTCCTTTTTTTTATGCATAAGCTTCCAACAAATTTCTGGTGCTAAATCTTTACCACATGCATCCGTGGCCACAATGCTGTAATAAATTTGCTTCTGTACATGTTAACGACCACAAACGTAGGTGCCTCGTTAGCCTACATGGGCCTTCCCACAGGTCAACAGAATTTCATAAACAACCCTGCTGCAACATGGCACAAACTTTTTGGCCCTTTTTTTCTTCCATAGCACAAAATGTGCAACAAAATTTGGGCGAGCTTTTGAGCAGCAGCAAACACAACTTGTATACCATGTCTGTCAGCTATTTTCTTTTTCATGAGCAACCTTATGTGCATATGGTATTTCGAGTTTAGCTGCATCGTTTTTTCCTCTTTGCATTGCTTCCACAATATGCACCATTTCTTTTTTTTAGAAAACTGCCTCAGCATGAAGTGATAACCGCACAGGGGAACCCAGCTAACAACAACCGTTTCAACTAGCTTGTTAAAACTTAAATGCGTGATTACGTGACCTCAAAAGAGCAGATTCGAGACAAGCTGTCAATAGCTTGCTTGACTATATTAGAGTGTGCCAAAGCACAAGAAAGCAGCTCCTGTGCTTGTAGTGAATATTCCCAGACCTGTAGAAACAAAATTCTCTTATAATAATATTATGGCCCAAAACTACAACAAAATGACCGCTTACCCCCTCCAACCGAGGAAGCTTTTGTGCTGGCCAAGCAAAAGGACCCATATCCCAGAGGCCAGGCACCCCTGGGCTGGCGCCCAAGGACGTCAAGTTCTGGTGATGTGTACACACCTCCCCGCTCGATAGGGGTAGAATCCTCTCTCGAGTGAATCCCGCTTAAAGTGCGCAGTTGATGAGGTGAGCGAGAGAGAGCTAGGGCCTGGTTCAGCCATATCTAAGAATTGTTTGCGTGGCTCATAAAAAAAAAGGGCGGGGGGATTTATTATGAGAGCTGATCCCCCTAGTCCCCGTTCTCTTCGGGACTTTATTCTGCTGCAGAATGACACTTGCTCCTCAGTTCTCCAGCCTTCACTAAACAAAGACCCGTCTTTCCCTTTCCTGCTCAGCATAGCCACAGAAGGCAGTCCCTGCAGACCAAATTAGTGATGCTCGCCTAGTGTGGCCTTCACAATGAGTGGAAGCTCATGCAATAAGGGCAGGTAGGAAGCACTATGAGCACTGCTAAGCTGCGTATTGCAATGTAGTGGTCGACACAACAAACTTCAGCACAGGTTTTCTATGAGCAGTAAGCATTTAAATGACTTTGGTAGCATTTCCTAGCTCGGACATTCAAACCATAGTGCAACATTCATAGTACTCTAGGCTATATCACTCTTAATGACATATTCTTTCCAATGCACTTTGCAAGGAACAAAAGCGCGACTGGAAAGCTTACATTGCTCATTGCTACACATGCCTGGGCCTTACCGATGCACTCAAAATAGGGAAAGTATTTATCTGTGGCCGTCACAGAAATGGGTGATGCATGAACTGAGTTCCACTGTGGCCGAAAAAACTGTGGGAATATTCCACTTTCATGTACTATCCTCAGTCTGTCAGTCTACAAGAGTAGAGCCCCTACACAAGTGGATACGATAAGCTATATATATGCCGACAATATACAGTATAATATGTGTACCATATACTGCATCTTCCGAAGTGCCATCCATGCGGGCATCGAAGTCTTCAAGGAAGCCTTCCAGGTGACGCTTCTTTCTAGCTGCATGCACAATTTTTTCTTTTGTGCGCTGAAGGGCCTCTTCAAGCCGTTCCAACACTGGCACGCTTGTGATCAGCTCAAACTCCAGCTGGGCCTACAAATGGAGAATACGAGCATAAAATAACAGTAATGAAGAACTGTTTTTTCTAGTTATAACCAGGTTCAAGTAAGATGAAACCTACACAAATTGTTTTTTGAGGCCTGTTAGCAACACTGAGCAAAAGTGCGCACTACAAGAGAACTAATTAGTGTCCTGAAAAGAGCAGAAAAGCAGTATTAAGCACACAAAATTTCACTGCTCTGGGTGGACCATTTAAAATTGTTTTTTTTTTCCTGTGGCATCTCCGCTTAAATGTGGAATGATCTTTGGACTCTCATTGTGTGGATTTTCTCTGCAATGCAGGTACTATTCAGTGCATCGAAAGTATAAGTACGGTCCCTGACGAATATCCTGACTGTCTTGCTTAGTTCGATATTTCCCTTCAGTGTCCACCATGTAACAGCTGTCACCAGCAAACACCGGTAGTACCAACTTGAAGCACATACCAAGAACCGTGCAATAAATAAACGACTAAACAGCAGAAGTCGAGAAACAAAAACAAAAAGACCAGAATGTGGAATCAGGGCATGCTGCACTGAACCAACCCTAGGTGTATTCTGAAATTCAAACAGTGCGAGCCATTCAATCAGGTCTCCACTGAGGCAAAGAGAAATAAATTTGAGCTGAATTTTCTGCACATATAGACCACTTCCGCCTAATTGCTTTAGCGGGTTTAACGTCCCAAGACGATTCAGGCCATAAGGGACGCCGTAGTGAAAGGCTCCAGACAATTTAGACCATCTGAGGTCCTTAAACATGCAGTGACGTCACACAGCATATCCACACTTTTGTATTTCGCCTCCACTAAGATGGAATGCAAAGTGCAGGCACCGCAACTGAAATCAAGAAAGGAAAGGATTAAAAGAAAGAAAGACAAAAGAGGAAAAGAAAAAGAAAATTTTTTTCCTTGCTTCGCTAACTGATGGTCTAGTTACTGAACTTACGATTGAGCTCATGGCCAATGCTGGAAATTTCTCTATTGCCACTTCCACTGATGGATCCTCGGATCCAATCCACTTCCTTCGGGTCGGAAATGTTCGGCGCATACAATCTATTATGTAAGCCATGTCTGGCCGAGCTTTTTGTACTGCCGACTTCATTCCTTCGATGTGGCCAGCAATACTGTCTTCATCCTCCCCGTCTGGTGCAGTTGCCTGCAAGCAAAAGGAGCCTACTTCACACTGCACACCAGGCTGTCTTCAGCACAAGGACTACATGAAATCCAAATGCATACCACAGACGGCCTCGAAACACGCTGCAGGGCATTTCCGCCAACCGTGGCCACTTTCCCATCTTTCATCGTTTTTTTTGACGGTGTAGAATCTGCCCCATCATTCTGCTGGATACGGATTTTTCTCCGCTCATATTTTGCCTTGAAGCGGAGAGCTTCTCGCCAAGAGTCCTGTGTTTAAAAGATCCCACACAATGCAAGCATTACTACTTGCACTGACAAAAGCAATCACAGTACAATTAAATACATGCTAACAGTGATGGTGTTGATCACAAGCTACCAGTAAACACCCATGGACATAACAATACCTCATGAGAAGCTATAGATATTGCTCCATATTTTATTGCAGCACATTTTTGATAGCATAAAAACACTAAAGGACCCACACTGATCTCTCGCCGACATTAGTTTTTTATGGTAGCGCGCACATTACCAAATTTGCAGCATAGAGTTCCTTTCCAGTAATTCAAGCTTTGTTTTCCAATTATCTTTTCACTGTGAGGCGAACTTTTTTGTTGTTTTAATGTCCTGAAACGACACATCAGCTACGATGGGCACCACAGTGGAGTTTCTGGATTAATTTTGATCACTTGGAGTTCTCTAATAACTAGGCCAACCAATGGCCTTTCAATTCAAATGCCAAACAGACAAGCTGGGCCAGGATTATCAAGCTCTCTCGTACAACCCTTTAATACACCGTCCTATTCGACAGTCTTCATGACTACCTCCAGAAGACGGCTGTAGCACCGAAAAAGACAACACATAGCAAGCAAGACGGGACAGGCACAACTTCCAACTATTTATTCACCGCGAATGCGAATGAATATAAGGACAAATCAAGATGGGTAGCAAGAACCACACATGCGCGCGAGGGTTTTACAAAAAAACTGGATAAAAGATAGGTTAGGCACACACATATCTCACGCCCGTGTATCTAAAAAAGCAGTTTCATTCTTTTAAATGGAGATAGATGGGGCACTAACACAATCGCTACAGTTTCTTTTAATATAGAAGGCCGGCAACAGATCACGGGCTGTCTGGTCCTTACTTGTTTAAAACCTTTGCTTCTTTCAGCCTTGCCACACACTTAATCTTCCTTTCTTCTCTGCAGGCTTTATAATGATCTGGCAGATGAGAACCAGTGCATTTTGTAAATCCCGATTATGTTCCACTAATTGGTCGTTATTACAGCGGCCGGGTTGTCCAATGTGCTTTCCGCATGTGAGAGGAATCTGATATACGACTCCCACGGCACATTTAACAAGCGGAGCTGCATGCTTCTTTTTACAATCAGTCTTGTTTACCTTGTTGGGATCAGTTTTAACGCACAAGCCAGCCAGTTTCTTTGGGGTAAAAAAAACCACAGGAACCTTATATTTTGTTGCCACATGCTTCAAATTGTGTGCCAAATTTGCTGTCTTTTTCGGCGCTACAACCATCTTCTGGAAACATGCACCAACTAGCCCCCCAACAAGTATTACTCATGACTGCCCCGCTACTGCAGCAAGAGGGAAAGAGGACCTGCTCACTAGCGACGTACCACAGGAAATATCTGAACAATTTTTTATCCCATTTTTTTTTGTGAGATAGTATTTTATGAAAGAGAATCAGCCAGCCATGCCAGCAGCATGCACTGTGGTGTGAATGACTATCAGTGGCGCCCAAAACAGAGTCATTGAAAATGGTACGGCTACCACTGATAAATAGAGAAGACATTATTATTATACTCAGAACACCTAGGCCGCCCTGTTAATTTAAGAAAGTCTGCTGTCCCTACAAGATTAGTTTGAAGGGCTTCAGCTGCCTACTTACATAGCCGGTGCCAGATGAGTCAGCCAGGTTTGGGTACCTGGACACCAGAGCTTGCGCAGCCTCATTGTACAGCTTGCCAGGGTACCTAGCACAGTTAAGACAAACGTGTAAGGCAGTACACAGTGAGGATGTTCTTTTGTAGGCTCACATAGACATTTTAGTTTCAGATGCAGTCAGTGTCTTAGGTGCAAGACGTGGGAGGACACATAAGCTCTGCCTTTAAGTTTACGACGTGACAGCAGTTCCCCTTGCTCACATAAGCAAGGACATTGCTTGCTCTCTCACAATCAATATGTGAAAAACTAAACCACACACATTTACAGCCCTCTTTAACCAAGTCCTTTGAACATTCCTACATGACATACCAATAGCATGTATGACTCGCAACCCAAGGGTCACGGATTCGATTCTCAACTAACCGCAATTTTCCTTTCGGGGCAACTCATCCACTTCATATGCAGAACTGAGGATTGGGCGATTTGGCGATGATCCACCAAATACAAACCAGCGCTTACAAACACAGACAAAGGACGAGACGAAACAAACTGAAAAGCCTTCAGTTCGTTTCGTCCTCTGTCCGTGTTTGTAAGCGCTGGTTTTTATACGATGGATCAGTTTATATGTCTGGATGGCCTAATGATGTTCCAGGCACATTGCAACCTTCTAATCACCAGTTTTCTAATTTCATTCACTTTTCAAGTCCGTCGCTCTATGTGTGACATAGCCACCTTTTCAACAAATTCAAATTTCTTGCTCATGTCTACTAATGCCGACACAGGATTTTCTGCGCCACGAGCTCCTTCATGCTTTCTCGTTAAAATGGCTTATGGCCACGCAAGTTTGTAGCCCAAGTTATCTCCACATTGCCCTACATGGTCCAAAAGTCTTGCAAATAACTTACATGGTGTATAAGCAGAGGTCATGATAGAGCCATTGGACAACTCTGCTCCGTGCTCTGAAGTATTGTCCACTTTGGTGGCGCTCTATACTGAATTTGATGTCGTTTGGTACAGCTGGCAGGCTGTATGTGAGGCTGTATGTGGCAGTGACACGGGATTGCTCCGCTTGCTGGGGCTCGTCAAGAACATCCGCAATCCTAAAGTGCCAGGTTAAAATAAGAAAAGAAGAGAAGAGCATACTACACAGTGAGCACAGACTGTGGCCAACATTTCCATACATTTCTACTATGATTGCCATTGATTGCAGTGGAAGACATAAATTGGACACTCCTCCTTGCTGCATGATGCTCCTCCAGCATTATTTGAAATATACAAAATAATGGTTAATACTGGTAAGAAAATGTACTCACCGAACCTGGCAATCCTCGGAGACTTTGAGTTTTGCCCTGTCCCGAATTTCAAAGTCTTCAGGTATGTCAACAAAGACATTAAAATCTTCTTCGAACATCTGTGGAAACACGAGAATGATACTAAAATAGCTAACCATGTAAAGTTAAACTATTCAAAATGAGTGTGTCACATTATTTTCCGGAGAATGTTGGCATGCTTGCTGCATCGCATTACGAGACCTCAATCAACGGGCTACGCACTCAATTCAGGACCTGTCAATTTAGAAGAGCAACGACCATAAAATACTGCAACACCAGCAACACTTCCCTCTACCTCGGGTATTTCGAGTGCAGTCGTCAGCACGTCTGTCTAGAGCACAGGAATGCCTGCATATCGCACTAAATAAGTGGAATTTTCACGCTGGTATTTGGTCGTAGAGATAATGCTTGCGCTGGTGCGAAGCAGCATTGACAGCGGTTGAGTGAAGATTTCACTTTGCTCCGCACTACACCGCTCCAGCGCTCTAGACAGGCCTGTACCTCGCGACTGAAATAAAGCATTAATATGTGAAAAATGCTCTATACAGCTGCCTTAGTGTTAAGCGGCGCGCTCCGGTGTGCATTTTTAATATTCGCCGACCTTTGTTGTGACACGAGATCCTTATGGAAAGGGAGATTTTTAGAGCATGACGCATAGGGAAGCACATGCATGCCGAGATATTGCTTTAAACTTTACATTACACGCAAACTGTCAACGCACTACGTAATTCACTGTGGACAAAAGCGCGAGGCATAAGTAAGGTACACACATTTACACGCGTGGATGTAATAAGCACCTGCCTACAAGCACCAGTCCCCAAAAGAACCCGAGAACGGCAACTGACTTGTCACGGAGCTACCACGTAGATAAGTTTACACAATTACTCACCGTGAAGATGAGGGTGGCAACGTCGATGCCGCGGAACAGCTCATGGTCTCCCACGCGCTCAACCAGCCCGCGCCGTGTAAGCGTCCCATCAAAGGGCAAAACAAAATTCCTTTCCCGGAACGTTACTAGGCACTTGCTCGTCATGGTGACGTACGTATATGTACTACTGCGAAATTAATGAACGTTGCTGAGTGAGACGCGAAGTAGAGTTCCTCGAGCACGTGCAGCAACTGGCAGTATGCGCCCTTCTCAATTTGGCTGAGCACTGTGGTGACTTGGCTTGGCTTGGCCAGCTTAGTTTGCACAACGTGACACTCCAATTGCTAAGGTTATTGCAAAATAAAATTACACCAAATATACTTAGTTATACTAAATGCGACTTAGGTGCTCTAGCACCTAGTGAATTTGATTATTATGATGAAAGGGCAAAACAACAACAAACATGCATAGCGGCTTTATCGCTAGGAGGCTGTTCGTGTCTATTCGTGTCCCTGGCCGTTGGTGGCAACTGCGCCTAATGCGATGTGATTCCGATGTATATGCAGGAACTACGGCTTTCTGGCAATTGGCACACCGCGTTTGCGGGGTCTCTTTGCGGTCTTTTGGCTTGCGACTACAACGATGGACGCGAAGTACTGCCCGAGGTGCCCATTCTTTTCGTTCCAGCTGACGAAAGTTGTCACGCACATTGGATTAGTTCACAGTGCAGAGCCAAACTTAAATGTTTTCTGCGGCATAGGAGGCTGCGCGAACACGTACTCGAATTTTTCATCCTACAGATCGCATCTATATCGCCGCCACCGAGATGTGCTTGAAGAAAACGGCAGCACTTTGAGACACGGATGCACCGAGAAAGCAAACAGAGAAAATTCAGAACTGGACGACGACGAGCCTGTCCCACATGAAATGGACTGGGCTGACACAGCGGACTATGGTAGCGGTCACCGCCAGAAAGAACGACCTTCGGCGAATGTTTGTTCAGCTCAGAAGACAACAGTCCAACAAGACAGATTTAGCAGCTTTTTGGACCAGGCAAAATCGACCCTGTGCAACTTCTTTTTCTTTTTCACTGAAGAGCACAGCTTGCCACACACAGCGGCTGAGAAGGTGTTTTCTGAATTGCAGCTGGTGTTTGAGCTGGTGCTGAAGGCCTATGGCAAGGAGGTTGAACGTGCAGCAAAAACAAACACAACAGCACTACAACAATTGCTAAGCTGCTCATTTATGTCTGACCTCTTTAGTGACTTAAAGAACAAGTACAGGCGTGAGCAATATGTGGAAGCGAATTTTCCTTTTGTTCCTCCTGAGGAACAGCTTTTGGACGGCACAGCAAAGTACCATTATGTACGTTTGCCCAAGCTGCTCAGTGCACTTTGTGAAATCCCCGACATTGCAGCCCACTTGAAAACACCAAAGCGTGAGAACACGACGCCGTCTGTGTATAAAGACTATACTGATGGTGCGGTGTACAGAGAGCACCATCAAGATGTGATTCCAGAAAGCAGAACACACACAATACTTCTTTTGTTTTATACAGACGAAATTGAAGTTGTAAATCCTCTGGGAGCGAAACGAGGAAAGCACAAGTTACTCGCTGTATACTGCAGCTTGTTGAACCTTCATGTCAAGCATAGATCGAAACTTGAGAGCATATATTTGGTTCTGCTTGTTCGCTATGTTTATGTGAAAAAGTACGGCCTCAGCAATGTACTACAGCCATTACTCGAAGACCTAAACAAGTTGTACGCAGAAGGCCACACCATTTGCTTAGAAGGACAGGAGACAAGGGCCACAGTCATCGTGTTCGGCTTCTGTGGAGACAACCTTTCCCTAAACCGCTTGGGCGGATTCACTTGTTGTTTCAGCCGTGGGCGAGTCTGCAGATTCTGCATGGTATCTGTGAAACATTTGCCAGAAAAAACCTGTGAAATTATGTGCCAGCCACGCATATTACGCAGCCACCAGTCACATCTTGAAGCAATCGCA
Source organism: Amblyomma americanum (assembly GCF_052857255.1). Classification (NCBI taxonomy): domain Eukaryota; kingdom Metazoa; phylum Arthropoda; class Arachnida; order Ixodida; family Ixodidae; genus Amblyomma; species Amblyomma americanum. Next base: position 74,935,210 of record NC_135505.1, on the reverse strand, counting down.
GTGAACCCTGCTAACAGGACTTTGTATGGCGTAAATGAGGTCTCGCCCCTTTTGCAGTTGCCATACTTCGACATTACCCGGCAATTACCACCAGACATTATGCATGACATTTTGGAAGGAGGAATAGATTGCATCCTTCGACATGTTTTGAAATCTCTCCTTTCCAGTGGCTTACTGTGCAAGCAAGACCTTGAGGAGCTGTCTTCATTCAAGTATGGAGCAAATGATCTGAAAAACAAGCCCCCACCGATCAACCCGGCATTCATCAATAGCAAATCTGTTTTAATGGGAACTGCTGCTACCAAGTGGTGCTTGATAAGGTTTTTTCCCTTGATCTTTGGAGCGAGAGTTCCAAAAGAAAATGAGGATTGGGAATTGCTTTTGAAATTCCGGGAAATTGTTGACATTGTATTTGCATCGGAAATGACATCTGCACGGCTTGTCTACTTGGAAATGCTTGTGCAGACATTTTTGAACGAGCTCACTGACAGGTACGGGCCTGGTGCAGTTACCCCTAAGCTTCACTTCATGGTGCATTATGCTAGGTTTGTGCGCGAGGTGGGACCTCTTAGACATTTCTGGTCCATGAGGTTTGAAGCGAAGCATCAAAGCCTCAAGAAGTTGGCAGCCTGTGTCAAAAACTTCAGGAACCTTACATACACACTTGCAAAAAGGCACCAGTTGCGACAGAGCTACCAACTCCGCACCTTTCAACTGTACGAAGAACTGAAAACATCGTCAAGTAAGCCTGTTGACTGGAATGCGCTCCCTGCCTGTGCCAAAGAAGTGCTTCCAACCACAGTCGTCCATGACGTCAAAAGTGCAACACTTGATCGACGCAGGTACAAGTGTGGATGTGTTTTGGTTGCGACAGGAGCGGAGTGGCCAGAGTTTTATAAGATTGAATCACTCTTAGTGGCAAATGGGGTCCTCCACATCGTCGCAACAACCCTGGAGGTGCAGCACTTTGACCGACACAGGTACTGCTACTGCGTCAAAACCACAAATGAGCAGAAAATCTATGAACCTAGTGAGAAGTTTGAACATTATCTTCTGGACTTGTATGAGAATGGTATACTTGTACCAAAGTGGGAGACTCTGCTGTAAACAAATGCTGCCTTGTCTCAAAACAGCAGTATTGAACTGAGCTAATAGTATTCTTCAGAGTTTTATGTAGTGCATCTTTGGCATATTCAAATTACCACTTTTTATATCTGAGAATAAACGATTTTGATGCTTATGACTCATGCCATCTCATAATTATACTGTAGCATCTTAACAGGCCTGTGCTGTCTGGAAATATGTTTATAATGCGATAGCATTTTTCATGTCCCTTGGTGAAAAGCCATGCCCAGAATCCGCACCTAATAACTTTGTTCAAAAGGTGAGAGACTGACCGGAAAGAACCTGGGTCGCACAAGCCCTACGGCTAGGTGTGTTGGAAGTAGCCACCCACCATGACATCGATTAACCTCCACACCACAGCACTAGAGTTCGTATCAGCACTCCCGGTGATCTGTGAATGTGCTTAGCAAGTCGAGGGAACTGCTCACAACCTGGATTGCACAAGACTCATGGGTGGTTGTGTTGGCGACAGCTACCTGCCAGGTCATTGATTAACTGCAACACTGTTGTGCCAGGAGTGTTGTGAGGACTCCCGGCAATCTAGGAACCTACCCAGCAGCTAGTGAAGCAACGGCCCACTGTGACAGGGCGCAGTGAAATTAGTTATTGGTACCGAGAGGGTGCTCAGGGAGAGCAACTTGGGGCTCACAAGTCCCACAGGTGGCTATGTTTGAAATACAGTATGCATATCACGATTCAGTATCTCACTTTGCATCATTCTTTATAGCCGCAACTTGGCAAGACCACTTTGCAGCAACTCTCGGCATCAACAACTCAGTAACAACAACCTAGCCAAAAGAAACGCTATCGCAATACCATCTCAGAAGAATGTGCTTAGGGATCACCAACTTTTTAGCTACAACGCCATTTTTTGTCTTACATCCTGATGTCAACAGCACACAATGTAGACGGGGCACGAGAAGACGACATACCAAGCGCCATCTTCAACAACATTTATTTGAAAGACACACGGCTTCATATATGCTTACATAAAGGCACCATAATATCAGAAACTTATCAGTGCACACCACGTGGCACAGATAGTTCTGCACACTTGTGAAAATTATTGGTCATATAACAGCTCCAGTTCTTTTTTTGTTCGGCGGTCGAATTTCGATGGAGGCGAAATTCTAGAGGCCCGTGTACTGCACGATGTCAGTGCACATTAAAGAACCCCAGGTGGTCGAAATTTCCGGAGCCCTTCACTACGGCGTCTCATAGCCTGAGTCGTTTTAGGACGTTAAACCCCCATAAACTAACTAAACTGTTTTTTTGTTTGCAAAAAGGACTGTCTGCTAACACGTTGGTCACACAGTCTGGAAATCTCGGCTGCCTTGGTAATTTCACGTATCACTGTGCTTTTCAAGCGCTTTGCATCGTCTAAATTTTGTGGCACAAGTTTCGGATGGGCAATCCCTGATGTGAATTCCTGAATTTCTGCAGCCTGATCGGCATTAGTTTTGTGTTCTTTCGGTCTGGTTCGTGAAATTGAGGCAACTGAGATTGCCAGTCTGTGTAACCAATGTGTTAGCACGCCGTCTCTTTTGCTAACAAAAACAGAACTTTAGCTGCTAACGTGCAATAATTTTCATGGGTGTGCAGAAGTGCCTGTGTCACATGGTGCCTTTATGCAAATGTATGCGAAGTCGTGCTTCTTTCAAATAAACGTTGAAAGTTGGCACTCACTGTGTCATCATCTCGTCTTGTGTCCCCGTCTATGTACTGTGCTGTAATTGACATCAGGATGGAAAACCCCAAGCCCAAGCTGCTGTTCTAGCTGCCTTGCAGCAGAGGGTGAGAAGGATAAAATAATTCATTTGAATATCACCTGAAATAAGTAATTGTGCAATAGATACGAATAAGGTACACATATATCCATTAAACTGTTGCACTAAAAAGAGTGCAACTCACTGTTTGCTCAGCACTCATTTAGGCTCCTTGAAAATTGCTGTTCTGAGAGCGCCTCGGACACCACAGTCTAGTATCTCCTATTGTGTGTACTTGAGGCAGTTTGTGTCACTGAAGTGGACAGCTATGGTCTCAAAATACATATTTTAAGACTGTTCTTATTGTCAAGGTGTTCATTTTACAACGTAATAGTAGTGATCAGAAAACACAATGGTCACTCGTGAAAATCTGGCTACAATTCTGACACGTCACTGAAGAAAATTGCATCACAGCAGAGGAAACCAGGTTTTACACTTGGCAGAATGGAAATCAGAAAGGCACTTATGCAATTCCTCACAGTTGTGCTGTTACTTTAAGCCATTGCACCATTTTCCAGCCAGTAGGGAATGATTTGTCTCACACAAAAAATAAAGAAATGGCTTGCATACTTGTCTGTTGCTAGTAAAAACCATCTTGGAAGTTTAGCGCAACTACACTGCGTGAAAGGCATTCTAATGGCATATGCAGATGTGTTTTTCTCCTGTGTAATTCAATATTATAGGATACATTTTTTTTTAAAATTAGGTAGCTTTTTAACATGTTTGCCATTAATTAAGCAGAATTCCTTTTCATATATCATCCTACGTCTCTTTCCTGGCCTATTACAGCTGGTACTGGGGACATATGCAGCTACAATTTACGTTTTTATCAATAAGAGCATTTTGTCTGTGTTATACACAATTTATTTTCTAGTTTTTGTGTTTCTGTTATGGCAGGTGAATGTGCAAGGCCTACTGATGAAGAATTATCGTGCAATCACGCGTACAAAAGGTAAAGCAACTCAAGCTATGATCAAGGGACGCCGTAGTGAAGGGATCCGGATAATTTCGACTACCTACAATTCGTTACTGTGCACTGACATTGCACATGCAGTACACGGGCTTCTATAGCATTTCGCCGCGGCCGAGCCCGAACCAGTATCTTACCTTAGGCCAGCAGCCGATCGAGCACCGTATACATAAGAGTGTATAGTATATATAGTGACTGAGTCACCATGGCGATTTAGAAATGGAATTTTTACTATAGCGCTTCTAATTACGATTTGTACTGACACGCTATAGCGGATTAAAGTGTCTCACTCATTCAAATGCGCTTCCCATTTGCGATGTGCTACAATAAAAAAAATGCCTTTATCCGTGTATCCCACACTGACGCAAAAGTTCACAGGCCACTGCACCGTAACCTCAGGCCCGAGGATAAAGTATGTGTGTGTGTGTGTGTGTGTGTGTGTGTGTGTGTGTGTGTGTGTGTGTGTGTGTGTGTGTGTGTGTGTGTGTGTGTGTGTGTGTGTGTGTGTGTGTGCGTGCGCGTGTGCGTGTGTGCGTGCGTGTGTGTGTCTGTCTGTCTGCGCGCGCGCGCGCGCGTGTGTGTGTGTGTGTGTGTGTGTACACGCGCATTTCGGCGTAACGGCTATCCGTTGCTTGCATGAACTTGACTACACCAAATAGCGATCACCGAGCTGTCGCTGGACCCATGCCGCTCATGGACGCTTCGCCCTCGGAACAAGCGCGGCACGTGGGGCATGGACCACCAGCCCACCTACATGAAGAATGGCGTTTTCGCCACATTTCTTCATGCGCCTGAAATTCCCATAGCGCGCGACTGCTTCGCTTCGCGGTCCAGTGCATCCATGGATGCATGCATGCTGCATGCATGCAGCGCGCATCGGTCGGGGGAGTAAGCGAGCAGTTTGTCCTCCCGTTAGTCCTTTTCGGGCCAGGACTAAACAAATGGTCCTCCAAATTTGCACACGGCACGCAGCTCGCCGCAGTTGGTCCTTTCGCAGACTAACGGGCCGTTTTGAGGACTAAAGTTGACGTTACTCCCCCCTTCAGCCGGTTTTTTTCTTAGAGTGTAGGGCCAGTCTATCGCACTCCGCGCATGCACTGAGGACTTATGCAACGTCACATTCCATTCTTCAGCCACCAACGCCAGTTCTTCCCCCATGGAAGTTTGTACAGCTCAGCGACAACAAGCCAACAGATAATCGCCGGCCAACATGTGCTCATTCATCATCGTTGATTCGCCAGAAATTTGAGGAACAAGATGCTTACCTCCCTGAAGGATCCATTGTTGTCTACGTAGACGCAAGCATACAAGTCTGCAAAGCAACAACAGCTATCTACTGCCCGGTCAGACCTGTCCTGAATCAAAGCACTTGGTTTCAGCTTACGGAACCCCCTTCGTCCTTTTGTGCTGAGCTTGTTGCAGTTCAAGAAGCACTCTGCTCCGTGGCCGACATAACTATGCTCCTGCGGCCCGCGTTGTCAACCGCACTGACGCCCTTCAAATTGTCCGGTTGCTACGACGTGTTAGCCGCTCACCAACGATATGTCAGGACATCTACCAGCTCGCGGCACGCATCCCGCAGCCAGTACGTATTGAGTGGGTCCCACGAACCCACTGACCTATCAAAGGGAGGCAGATTTAGCGACCCACCTTGCGAATACAAACTCATCACCGCCTCGGCTCCTTCATTTGGACAATTTTACCCTCCTTTCATCAAGAAAAGAACCCCTCCGGCGCCGCACACGTGCTCTCTTCCCTCCGTGAGCGGTAACCCTCCCCCGCGGTCTTACCCGTGCAGAGGAGGTTGCGCTTAGGAGGATCCGGGTCGGGGTTGCCCTCACACCAGCCATAATTCGGAAGTGGCCTCAGTACCAGAAATTGTTTCCTCGGCCAGGGTGTCCGATATGTAAACACGAGGACATTTAGGCCGACATTCATCACTTACTGTGGCACTTCCCAGCTCTCAAGCCCACAAGGATCCGGCACCTGATGGTAGCTGGTCTTTCACCAAGAAACCCTGCTTCATACATTGCCTGGACGCAGGGACCGTACTATCGTTCTCTACTGGCCTTCATGAAATCAGCTAACCTTTTTCCATTCATTTAATGTCTACTTCATCATTTATCACACCTTCATCAATCATTGATGCCCTGGGGAAATAGATTTCGCTTAAAAAAACTAACTAAATGTGGTTATGCCGCAAGAAAAAAGAAAAAAACATTTACTGCCCGTAAGCATTTGCCATGTCTTATTTACAAACACTCAACGTTTAGTGATCTAATCAATAGAGGAAAGTTTACAGTCTACTTTCCACAACCGTATGTTACACACGTGAGGAACTTGAACTACAACGTGGTAAGCGGCACGTCCTGTTTCTCTGATTTTACGCGTGTTACCGCTGAAATAAGGGCTTTAGGTTTCGGCCGATATCTACAGACAAAATTGGCTGTGGTTGAGCTCTGGTTAAAAATAGTTGAATTGCGAAAGGTTCGTATCCTCGGCACGTCGTCTACGCAGCGTCTCATTCCGGCGCTCTCGAGAACTCAAACCGGTCCATTCCGCAGTTCAAGAGTCACTCCAGGACGTCGCACGGCTTCATCTAGCCGCATCTTCGTTGCGATTCTCGAGTCGTTCGGCGCGTTTTTCTTTCGTCTCTTGAGCGCGTTGACTCTTCCTCGATCGCTTCGTTCTGTCGTTGTTGCGTCTCTTTCGCGCTCTCCATAACGACTACAATACACTGAGGCGACGCGCATATATATTGCCACATTGCTGACATTCTGCCGGCGCCACCTGGTGGCCGAACCTGTCTCCCAGCGCGTAGCGGAACGTCTTCTTTCTCTCGAATGCGTGCGGCTGTTCGGCAAGCCTCGCCCTTACCACGCCCTGCGACGTTTGTCGGCGACATTTGGTGGAGGTGCTGGGTTCCATCCCATGTACGCTGACCCCGTCGAAATACTTGACGCTTCTCCCCGACGCGTGGACGCCACACCTGTCCACAAACCCAGCTGTCGCCTGCGAGGCCTGCAACCTGAATTTGAGCCACTGAAAAGGCCTGTGTGAGTTATGACTTCTACCACTGGCAGCCAGATAGATCAGAACTCCGGCAGTGCCCCGCCGTTCGTCCTTCCCGCACCTCGGTCACCACCATCCTTCCACGGAGACCGGTTCGAGGAAGTTGAAGATTGGTTGGCCAGTTTTGACCGTGTTGCTGCGTTCAACCAATAGGACGACGAGCGGAAGCTGATGAATGTGTATTTCGCACTGCAAGACTCGGCGAAACCGTGGTTCGAGAACCACGAGGCATCCTTTTCTAACTGGGCAGCTTTTCACCGTGAGCTGCTCGCCACATTCAGCTCGAACGAGTGAAAGAAAAATGCTGAAATTTCCCTTCGCTCCAGGTCACAGCAGACCATCGAGAGCATGGCAATGTTGATTGAGGACGTAACCCGCCTCTTCAATCGGGAACCCGGCCATGCCGCTGTTTGCTGGCCTCATGAGCGACCCTCCGAAAACCGTCGCCGCTTTTGCCAAGGAAGCTACGAACATAGAACGTTCATTGCAGGAACGGAGTGCCCAATACGGCCGTCAGGCAAATGTGGCAGCCGCTCACTACTGCACGTTCTTGTCAGGCCCCGGGGAGGAGGCGCTGCGAAAGCTTGTGCGGAACATCGTTCGCGAAGTACTGCGACACCTCCACTTGGATGCTCCGTCGGCAAGCATACCTGCCACAGGCGATGTCCTCCGTGACGAAATTCGGCGAGCGGTGAAACCACCACCACCACCACTATCGGAGCCGCACGTGATGTCCTACAGCGATGCACTGCGCCGACCTGCCCCCGCGCCGCAAGCGTTTCGCCCCGTTGCTGAACCACGAGACCACCCCATCGTTACTTGCGTCTCGTCAAGCAGCAGCAGAACCTGTGCCCTCCATTCAGCAAAGCGCACGTATGGCGATCATCCAACAATCGCCCGCTCTGCTACCACTGCGGGGAGCCCGGCCATATTCTGCGGAATTGCCCGTACCGGCGGATGGGTTTGAGAGGATTCCCACCAAGTGAGACCAAGGCCTTTCCATCTGGCACCGCCGACAAAGTTGCACATTTTTTCATTCAAAAAATTGTGCTTCGTCACGGAGCCCCAACAGTCGTATTAATTGACAAGGGCACCGCGTTTACATTGGCACTTACGAGCGAGGAACTTCGACTCAGTGACACCAGCCATCGCAATTAAAACATCTTACCATCCGCAAACAAACGGACTGACTGAGCGGCTTAACAAGACAATTGCCGATATACTTTCTATGTATGTCGGCGATGACCATGCGAACTGGGATCGGATACAGCCTTACATCACGTTGGCGTACAACACTGCGCTCCACGAAACGACGCGCTTCACTCCGTTCCATTTGGTGCACGGTCGCGAAGCCTTGACCATGTTGGACGCCATGCTTCTTCCGGAGTCTACTCCCTCTTCTGTCGTGGACGCTGAACAATTTGTTCGTGACGCCGAAGCCGCTCGCCAAGTTGCTCGACAGGGAATCCGGTGCCAACAGCAACGCGACGCCGGGCGCTACACCCTCCGCCGCAGGGAGGCGATTTACACACCCGGTGACCAAGTCTGGGCATGGAGTCCGATCCGTTTGCGAGGGTGTTCTGAGAAGCTTCTTCGCCGTTACTGTGGTCCATACCATGTGCTACGCCGCCTCAGCGCGGTGACCTACGAGGTGCTCCCTCAAGTAACTGTCCCGTCATCTCGACAACTGACGTCCGAAGTAGTCCGAGTGGCGCGAATGAAGCCGTATTACTCCCGTAGCCCCTTTTCACGAAGACACTCGCGCCGCTACCTGGAAGTCTTACGTATGTTTTTCCCCCTCGCTTACAGCATCGAGTTGATGCTTCTTGGAAGGGAGGGGGCAATGCCACATTGGATGGATGGATGGATGGATGGATGGATACGGCTGAACCCTTTACATCGGGCGGTGGCTCAAGACACCTAGCCATGTCTTGTGAGATTTTACTCCTGTCTTGCTTTTAGCCACCAATCAGATAACCTTCGCTTGGTTACTTCTAACCTCTTAAAATCTACTTTCCCTTCACTATCCCTAAACCCCAATGCCTTGGGTAAGTCAGCCCCGCTGCCTTCCACTGTAGGGTGAAGCCCTTTACAGAAAAGTATCAAGTGTTCAGCCGTTTCCTCCTCCTCTCCGCACGCAATGCACAAAGTGTCTATCTCCTGGTACCTGACTCTATACTTCTTAGTCCGCAAAACTCCAGTCCTGGCCTCAAACAACAAAGAACTTCCCCTACAATTATCATAGATATTTTCTTTGACAATTTCCTGTTTAAAGGTCCGGTATGTTTCTAGTGCCGATTTCGTCAGCATCCCTGTTTTCCACAAAGCTCTCTCTGTTCCTTTAACCTTTTTCTTAACCGATAATTGCTGATTTGCCCCCTTACTGCTGTCCAGATATTGCTGACGTTCTGCCGGCGCCACCTGGTGGCCGAACCTGTCTCCCAGCGAATGGCGGAACGTCTTCTTTCTCTCGAATGTGCGCGGCTGTTCGGTAAGCCTCGCCCCAGTAAACGGTTGTGCTTCCCGCGTCCTGCGACCTTTCTTGTGATTGTATCTTATTTTTGCGCTAAAAGTTGTACATTGAACCAAAGATGTTGGTTTAGAAAGTTGCGTGACAAGAAAATTGAAAAAAAACAAGGAGAAAATGTCTGCGAATATGTTTGCCGAAGATCCTCGCTTGCATTCTCTTCTCAAGTATACTATCCACGCAGGTAACGAGTATTGGAGCGAAAGCTACGGTTACTGTACCTTGGCACAGTAACGACTGATTTTGGTGTGAACCCTACGAGAACAAATACGGTCAGCAATGCGTGCAACATGCATGCTGGAACTGCACCGCAAGCACCATGAGCAGCGGGGGCTTCAACAGTGAGAACTGCCCCTATGGTATCGAGTTCTTGAGCGAAGAAGTCCAACTACAATGACAAGACGGGCGAGTTGGTGATACATACTTAAGGGAAAATAGCGCAAAAGACGGGGACAAGTGAACAGCTGGTCATGTTGTTTTCTTCACTTGTCCCAGTGTTTTGCGCTATTTTCCCTTAGGTCCAACTACAACAAAGCAAATATGTCCAGCAATGCGTGCAATAAGAAAGCTAGATCTGCACCGCAAGCAGCGTAAACGGCGGAGCTCAAACGATAGAAACCGCGTCTTCAGTATCGAGTTCTTGAGCGAAGGAGTCCAACTGCAACAAAACAAATACGTCCAGTCATGCGCGCAACAAGAAATCTAGACCTGCACCGCGAGCAGCGTAAAGGACGGAGCTCAAACAACATGAATCACAAGTTTCGAGTCGAGCCCGCGAACGAGTCCGACTATAACCAAACCAATACGCCACACCATGCGCACGGCATCAAGGCTACACCTGAAGAGCCTATCAGAGCCAGCAGCGTGAACGTCGGGGCTAAGACAATGAGAAGCATAGCTTACGTAGCTCGCGAGCGAACGAATTCATCTACAACCATTCCAACGGCATTAACTGCGAAGAGAAACTGCAGTCGCTCGCGCTTTACACGAAATCCTCCGAAAAAGCGCAACTGACCACTGAAGAACGACCACTCATCTCGTAATGACGCCGATACAGAAAATTATCTGTGTTCCCGGCCGATCCTATGCATCCAAAAATTTCGGCGAGCCGCGTTGCTCTTTCTGGATGGGATGGCAAAAAACTTTTCCCGCTGCTTTCTCGGTTGTTGAACCCGTACGCTTAAAGCCCGGGATATATATGGAGCGTTTTTTGGGCGATTTTCGCCCGACGGCGCGCATTTGACGCCCGGTCTCGAAAAAAACGCCCGCCGCCGCCGATCTGGCCCCGCCAGATATTGACGCGCGGCGTCCGGAGAGACCGGAAGCGGCAGCCGGATCAAGCCAATAGCAGCGCAGAAAGCCCGCTCTTCCGGTTTGGCTGCCTCCGCCGCCGCCGCCGCCAACATGGCCGCCATGGCCGACGAGCTCTGCTGTGTTTATTGCACGAAAATGTTGTTATCGTGAAAATAAACGCTTCACGAGACATGAAATGTCACTTTTTTTGGAGAACAGGACCGAATCTTGGATCGAAATGCCCGCTTTTCCTCCCTGAAGCGAAGGTGCCGAAGAAAACCGCAGCCGATGGTAGCCACGGCTGAGCGGGCATCGAAAGGTACGCGACCGCATGCATTCGAGCGCAGAAAACCTTGTAGATATCTATGCACGCGTGCTGCAATCAGTACCGTGGTGTCTAAATGAACAGTTTAGTTATTCTGAATAAAGAGTCAGCGTCGCTGCTCTCAAAGAGCTCCTCGCTCAATGGTATTTGCCACTTGTTGATCATATTGCTTTCGCGCTGAGAGATACGCGGCGGCGGGCTGCCGCTGTTTCGCTCCATGTATCTCCGGCCGGGCGTCGCGCCGCCGCGACGTTTTCTGCCGCGCGAACATCGTCGGAAAAAACGTCGCATGTATCCCGGGCTTAAGACAGGGTCGGCGTCGACGTTGAGCGTACACACCGTCAAAGCTAGAGAAACGCTTACCGCCAAAACTCCCTGAAGCAAAAAGAAAACCAAGCGCGAATACTACCATCGACAATGGCGCCCGCGTCTGCTGCGGAGCCAAGAAGCGCACGCTAACACGTGACCACGGCGCCTCGGCCAATGGGAGGCTCGATTATCTAGCGGAGCGCTAAGAGAGGGGGATGCCGGAGAGCCCAAAGCTTTCGGTTACTTTTGCTTTATTGATGAACTTAAGTTCATAGTAGGGCGCCTCGATGCCACCACCACCGTTCAGGGTGGAGACAACTTCAACGGCGCCGCCATAATAAATCACACGGGATCACATGCGCTAGCGTTCGTGACGGCGTCGTTCATGCCCTCGGCGCGCTTCAGAGTGATTTGACTAAAACAGGTTTTTTTTTCATCAGTATCGCACTGCGCATTTTTTTCCTCATAGTAGCCATTTTAATATCCGCGGGTTGAAGGCATGATTGTACGACTTAATTTTATGGCCGCGAGTGGTCGAGGTTGAACATTTAGTGCGCTGTTCGTTGGTTTGAAAAACGGGCTATTATTTTAAAGATTCGTTGCCAAGCAGGTGCTTCCGCTTTGCGCGTGTGGAAGAAATTGTTTTGTTTTTTTTTCTACGTGTTTTTGGCTTTTCATGTCCTGCGCTTTCATAACAGCCGTACATCATCAGCCTCACCCGCGCTTCGCTTGGTTTCACTTTCTTCGTGCGGGCTGTTTTCATGTGTTATGCCTGTCTGCTTTTCAACCTTTCAAACTGGTGTAACTGCGAGTGACTCGCCTGATTGCCCGCAGAGGTGAAGTAACATCTGTTTACAGGCGGGCGATGGAATAAAAAAAATGGCACCGCATAACAACGTTGCCACTCCGCCGGCGTTTTCTTTCTCGAAGCCCACGGAAAGTGATTGGCCCGCGTTGACAATGGGGTAAATGATTACTGTAAGTTTTTCACTCGTTTCATTTTTTTGACTGGCGCACAAACACCGAGCTCGCGCCCCTTGCTTTTCCACTTGGCAATGAAGAACCTGCCGGTCCACCTGGAGAAATTCCCGGGTGTGCAGCACGCGCTGTACGCGGACGACATCTCCATTTGGGCCACGCAGGGCTCTCTCGGTGAAATGGAGGCCAGCCTGCAGGAGGCGGCCACCGCGGTGAACGAGTACGCGAAAAGATGTGGCCTTCATTGCTCCCCTCAAAAATCCGAATTCGTCCACATTCGCCCCAACAAAAAATGCACAAACAAGATAGAATTGAGACTTGGATCGGAACCGATACCCGAAAGAAAAGAAATTAGAGTCCTAGGTCTTTTCATCCACCAGCGTCGGCTGGCGACGACCACGCTCGACAAACTAAAGAAGGTGGGAGATCAGGTGGGCCGAATGGTCCGCAGAGTCTCGAACAGGAAAGGGGGATTGCGAAGCAAAGACGCCTTGCGGCTGGCCAATGCCTTTGTAACAAGCAGAATCCTGTACTCGACCCCCTATCTCCGCCTCAACAAACACGACCAGAACATCATCGAGGTGATAATACGCAAAATGGCGAAGAAGGCCCTCGACCTCCCGATAACCACGTCTAACCTAAAACTCCAAGGTCTGGGTATGACGAACTCCTTCGATGAACTTAGAGAAGCCCACCTCACAGGTCAATACACGCGATTATCGCAGACGCCGTCAGGACGCCGCCTTTTAGCCCGTCTGCACATAGAACACACGACTCTAACCGAGGAGAGAGTAAGACTCTCTCAGGAGTGGTGTTACGCCCTGCACGTAAGACCACTCCCAATTAAGATGTCCAGGGACGACCACGAGGGTAGACGCAGGGCCAGGGCAGAGGCCTTAGCTCACCACTACGGAAGGAAACCCGGGGTATACTACGTGGACGCATCCGGCCCGCACCAAGGCGGGTGGTACACGGCGGCAGTGATCCACGAGTCCAAAACGATGAACGGGCTCACCTTCAAAGCCCGAAGCATCACTCAAGCAGAGGAAGTCGCCATCGCATTAGCGGCAACACACTCCGATTCCAAGACAATCATAACCGACTCGCGAGGGGCGTGTCGGAACGTCCAACAGGGCTGGGTCCCGTACCTGGCCTACCGGCTGCTGCAAAACAGCTCGTACGTAGGAGGTCCATCCCACCGCTTCATAGTCTGGGCTCCGGCCCACTCGGGGCTAGGAGGAAACGAGGTAGCAGATGCAGCCGCCCGCGCGCTCTCTAACCGGGCAACCTCGTCCCCCGCCTCCTCTGAAGAAGTAGCGGAAGCCACGCCGACCTACACTTACAAGGAAATAACGCAATTATACAAAGATAGACATAAACTGTACCCCCACCCGTGTAAAGGATTAACGAGAGCGGAGGAACGCCTGTTCCTCCGCCTTGTCACGAACACCATGATGTGCCCTGCCTCGCTAAAGCACTTTGACCCTGCCTTCTCCGGGGAGTGCCCGCACTGTGGGGAGAGGTCCTCGGACCTCTACCACATGGTGTGGGCGTGCCCCTCCAACCCTGCTTTTACTCCAAACCCAAACCCCACCCGGGAGGACTGGGAGGCGACCCTACTCGCCTGTTGCGACCTGAAAGCCCAAAAGGCGATGGTCGAACGAGCTATGGCGGCAGCGGAAGCCACTGGGGTCCCGTACTAGGGACTCCACCTAGTGATTGTGAGGGGAAGGGCACTAAGCATGATTCCAGAGGACCCTCCATGTAACTCCCTCTTTTCAGAGGAAATAAACGTTTTTACCACCACCTAGCGTGTGCTCATATGCAGACTACGCTTGCGCCATGAACGTACGCACCAATTGCTCTGCTGCGATTCCTCAGTTTGTGTAACCCATTTCTGCTCGAATTTTTTCATTGCATTTATTTTGTTCAAGCCCATCTGTACTCAATAATAAACCGTCGTTATAAATCTGCACATAAAAGGGTGTATTTGAGGTCATTAAAAAACTGAAGTAATCCTTGTCTCAAAATTTTAAATCAGAAATAAATGTAATGGACCAGAAACGGTATAGTTTTTAAAAACTGCAAATTTGAACGATGCCTATGCGTGCAATTCTTATTTTGGCTGCGAAATTAGGTAGTGATGGGTTAGGCTGTCTAAAAATTGAGCTTCATTACTTGCTTCAGCTTCATTACTGCCACGAGTCCCGGGGGAAGGAAAACAAAGCACTCCTTTAAGCCTTCTTCTGGAGACCTTTGGCACACACAGCCTGTCATGACGGCTCAGTCGACTTGAAAAGCTCGTCAGTAATGCGGTCGAACGCTCTTAAACCAGCAGAGCCACTAGCGAGTCATCCGCAGCCACTGTTACTCGAACAACGCAAGCTCAGCTGCTTGCACCAAGGAACTGCGCCCGTCCGCCGTAAATTAAAATGGCGTCGCAGCGAGAAGGAGGCGATGTGGGTGCGGTCATAGGGTTGCATCACTCTGAATGGCAGTGCTGGCATCGAGGCACCCTAGGTCACAGTGACACACAGGTCACAATTATTGATAAGAGACAGCAAAATTAGGAAGTTAGTAGAGAGGGAGAGAGTAACATAGCGCTTATCGCTGGTGACTCGAACATGACGAGGTGAAAAAAATCTATAATGCAGCATATAAAGGGTGATAGCAGGATAGCACCCAGTCGAAAAACACAACAAAAAATACAACAAGAAACAAACCTGTCGCATAATGAGACCTTGTTGTCTTGTAATATTCTGTAGTTTGTAGTATTGTGTTGTTTTTTGTCGTGTTGTTGTTTGTCGTGTTGCTGTTTTTCGTGTTGTAGTTTGTCGTGTTGTAGTTTGTCGTGTTGTTGTTTGTCGTGTTGTAGTTTGTCGTATTGTTGCTTGTCGTATTGTTGCTTGTACTGGGTAGATTGTAGTAGTGTCATTTGCAGCAGTATGGAGCCCACAAAATCCTGTTGCGCACACTCTCTCACTCTCCTATCACCTTGCATTCAGTGCTGTTATGCCATGCATAATAAAACGGTAGCATTTAGGTTGTTCTCACAAAAAATTTCCGGTTTCTCTGTCACAAAATTCCTCAGGTGGTCGAAAGAAGTCACATGACACTGCGACATCATTCAAACCGCATGTCCACTGTGCGTTGTGAGCTACCTTCCCTCATGGTACATGGCAATGAATGTAATTCAAATAAATGCAATGCAATTCCCACTTTAACCTATCATGGGGCTACACATGAGCCTTAATGGAAGCTCAGGAAGAGCAACCTGGTTCCCGCAAGCCGTACTTGTGGCTGAGCCACCTACCTAGGCACTGGCGCACTGCTCAACCACTGCACCACTGTGCCAGCAGTGGTGCGACGACTCCCCACAACCTATGAATTCGATTGAGCGGGCTGTGACGTCATCAACACCTTGTGACCACCAGTCTCGACTTATCATAGAGCGCTGCCAAATTTGAAGATCTGAGGACCACTAAAACTTCCAAACTCTACAAAATTTTGGAAGTAGGCACACTCCAGAAACTGGATTATGGTGGATAAGTGGATCGGATTAGGACAATTACATATAATCCAATGACATTCTATAAGGTGACAACTCATTAACACTATATAAGGGCAATGGAATAGATTCCAGCCAGATGCTTGGTAGGAAAATCGCAAAAACGCGCTAAATGTGACACCATTGCAGGCAACCTAAAAGCTATTGCATTTTCTACTATAACAATGTGATAAAGAAGGCCCTTAAATTTATGGGGAACTTTTCTCTTTGTGCACTGTGCTGCAGCAGACATATGGATTAGTAAAACATGCAAAAAGCAGCCTCAGAACTGCCTTAGCACCGAAAGGACGACACGCATGGAAGGAGCTACTTAGCATTCGATGATTTATTTCACGATGATGGTTGCGCTGCCTTGAATTCATCTTGTGAGCCTGCATAGGACATAAGATTTGATAAGTAAATTCAGTTGCTGGGTACACACAACAACTATTGCTACAAGACATGTACTAGTGCTAATAAAGTCAAACCACATTATAACGAGCACAGATATAGTGAGCTGACCGATAAAACGAAGACCACAGGAGAGCATCCAGGTCATCAAAACAGCCCACATCACCAGCCCATACGTCAAATGTGCAAGTGAAATGCTGGCCCGCCTATTTCTTTAGCAAGGAAAACAGATTCGTCACATATTGCCAACCCTTAAGCGCTTCATGCCTTACTCGAAACACCGTGCACCAAAGGAACGACGATCCGGCATCGTCTACAAAAAAACCTTGTGCTGACTCTCCTGCCAGCTACATCGGCAAAACAGAGAATTTTCTTCAAAGGCTTCATCAGCATAGCAACCATGTTTGGAGCTATGACTGAGAGCAAAGTGCAAAACACTTTTTGAAACGTAAATCTCCAGCATATGTGCCCGATCTGCACTACATCACAAAGCCTGCCCCTCGCTGCCCCATGATGAGGCACTGTTCACACAAAAACTCATCTCACAGGGCAGTCACCCCTCTCAGGGGACGGGATTGGTCTTTTGGTACATAGACAGTGACTCAAGTGACTCGCACGATGAACCCCCAAACACAGTTCGCAAGTAGGTTAAAAAGCAGCTCGTCCCTTCTTCCAATTCCAGTCAGTCCTGAAGGAGCAGAACCGTCGGTTGCTCAAAAAAGAAATCATTTGAGCTGCTCCAGAAATCAATACTGCGAGTGCTTCGAAGCCCAAAATACCTTTCCATGTTGCATTATTTAAAGCACACACAAATGAACATGCTTGCATACCCCCAGGCAGAACATTACATGCCAACAAGATGCATACTGAAATTCACCCTAATGGTTTCTAAAATGGGTTGAGGAACACCCCCGCCACCACGTAACTCGGCATTCACTCCTTTTTGCCTCGCATGGAAGCAATAAAAAGGGGTATGCGGTGCACAGGTCTTCAAAAAGATGGCTAAAACCAATTAAGATTGGGTTGTATAGTAAATGTTGGCTAAAAGTAGTCGCAGTATATCCAGCTTCAATATTAAGTGCGTAAAGAAAAGGTGGTGGATGAGGTATGCATTGGCATAGATGCTTGAGGAACCCCACAGAGCACTCCAAGGACATAATAAAGGTTGGAAACTGCCAAAACCAGACAACACGAGAGGAAACCAGGACAGAGCACCTGTTGTTCTCGACGAGAACAACTGGGGCCAGGGGGTTCTGCAGAAGCCAGTTGGAGAATTCTTGGTACGAACCGTACCTCATTAGCGCCGCAGATCAGCACAATTTTGTGCCAAGTATCGCACAAGCTGCTTGTGGCGTTTTCCAAGCTCCTCCTCGGGGCACCCTTTCTTCTTGAGGAAGTGAGCAAAGGCAGCTAAACAAAAAAAATAAACCAAGTAAATGACAAACCTCAATGCTGAAGAGACATTCCGGCCTATGTGCATAATATCTATGGCAGCATTTAGCCTCTTTCTATATTTAGTAACAGTAGTGGCTGCATCACAAGAGAAAATGAACAGGTTTATATTTCGCACTTAGACTGACCAGAAATGTATGTGAAACAAAAGTGCAAAGCAGAGTACCTCTGATAAACTTGTTACACTCTAGTAAGCTACAAAATTGAGCTTTAAAATATATTCTTATGTACACCAGTGAACAAATGAAAAGCGAGCACAATATCATGTAAATTTTAACGAATAGAAAACTTTTATAGACGAGGTGAATAACAATTCAACGCATCACTTTATACCACAGAAGTAGAAATAAAGTGCACTATTACATCATCAATTTTGATTGAAATCATATCGTTTCGCTGTTCAGGTCTCAGCACTCCTGTTTGTCATTGACACTGATTGTACTTTTGTGCTGCATGTTTTATGTCTGGAATGTTCGTCATCCTACAGCTGCGGAACAAAAACAAAGATAATCATAACAGACTGCTGCATCTACTCACAGGACATTCCTACCAACTTCGTAGGTGAAAGAGGCGGATGCACCATCGTCTTGCCCTTTGCAATATCTTTATTGCTCTGCTTCCCAAAGACGCTGCGTTTTGTAAGCACCTCTGCACCCCACAAAGCAACAGCGAGGCGCTTGCAAAATGCAGCGTCTGTGGTCTGCATCATAAGTGCCGCCCACATGTCTGCACTCACGTGGACACCATTCCCGAGCTGCACCTGCAAATGGTTCAAATGACACCAAAAATGAAAAGGGCAAAATTAACATTTGGTCAAACACTACTGGTACTTAGTTGTTTGATGTAATTTTAGAGAAGCCACAAGTACTGTTGAATGCCGTACAATATCCAAAATTACAGGCTTAGATTGCTCGTATAGCTTCATTTAAAATACTCAACAATCCACATTACATTCACCTTGCTAATGCTCTTGAGGGAGTTGAAACGAGGCCAGAGGAATAAAATACTTGAGTTATTCGCACGTTAATTTTTTTTTAAAAAAACATAGTTTGATCTACCTTACCTCAATCTGTCATCACACTATCTATCAAAAATATTATTCCACATTTCGTCAGGAAGCATAAGTTTGAGCACTAGCTACACGCATATCATTCTGGATTACAACAAAAATTCAAACCTTCATGCCCCCACATCAATACCACCACATTTTCAAAATGTAATTCTTTCTGAAGTGTTCGCTACGCACCTTGCTGAATAACTGCTTCCCCCACCCGCAGGCAAAATCAAGGCAGCTAAGCAAGGCTCTTAAATTTATAAAAAGCATTACTACAACTGCTCTTCACGCTTCCATACATACGCAGGCACCCTATACAGAACATACCTCCCCTTGCCTCCACGCCCTCAACCTACACCAAAACGGACAAATCATGCACAGGCCCAACTCACCAGCTAGAAAGTGGTCACACTCTCATGCCTCAAATGCACCTATCTCATTTAGATGCCTACCCCATCCACAGCAGCCATTTTTCTTCACTTACCCTATGGCCACCACTCACAAAGCACGCCCCTACATACCCCCCCCCCACTACCACTCACACCCTAGAAGCCCCCAAAAAGTAACAGAGCCCAACGCATACTCGCCGTACACCCAAACCCACAATCAAAGTCCCTCTGTACACTTCATGCTACTAATAGATAGGTTACAGATGCCACATTCACGCCACTGGCTTGCCTGTACTAATCTGCACCGAGTGCTGGGTTACCACAGAACTTACAGCCCACAAGGAAGTACAAACAAAAGTGACATACACAGCCCTGAACTATGAATCTTTAATCAAAGTAAGACAAAGGAAGAAACATCGCACACCAATTGTGCAAGTTCATGGTTTATAGGGTTTTAACGTCCCAAAGCGATTCAGGCTATGAGGAACGCTGTATTGGACAGCTCCAGGAAATTTTGACCACATTGGGTTTTTCAATGCGCACTGACATTGCACAGTACACAAGCATCTAGTATTTCACCTGCATCAACATGCGACAGCCGCAACTGGGATCAAATCGAATTCTTTCGGGTCAGCAGCCGAACATGATAAGCACTAAGTCACCACAACGGCTCAATTGTGCATGTAACAAAGCATCTCATGAGCAAGGAAAGATGCTGTGCACACAAAATGTACAAGCAAGCAAAACGGATAACAAGACTGCAACAAAAAGGCCTCATGATTGCAAGAAAAACTTGTAAAAAAAAACCAAAAGCTAAGTTTTTTACGTGAACAGCCAGTGAAGGTTTGCTGAGATTGACTGGCTTTTGAACTAAGGTATACACTTATAGAAGTTCATACTCATATTGCCATCGATATTTAAAGAACACAGAGGTATATTTAAAACAAGGAAGATCTTTTAAAAGTTGCACAGTGCACTGCTAGATGCAAGGACTGGGAGTTCGAAAGGGACGATTAGTGCCCTTCAAGTGCTTGGATTATGGTTTATGGGGTTTAGCGTCCCAAAGTGACTCAGGCTATGAGGGACCCCATTGTTAAGGGCTCCGGAAATTTTTACAACCTGTTGTTCTTTAACGCGCACTGACATCGCGCAGTACATGGGCCTTCAAACCACCAGTTCAATACCGTAACATACTGTGCGTGCAAGGTGAGCAATCAAAACAATGTTCCTTGTTTTAAGAATACTGTGCTGCCAAAGCATCGCGTGCAACATGAGCACTTCGAAGCGCATCATACCTAAAGGCAAGTCAATCTTGCTTTAACAAAGCTTTACCTGCTCTTCAGGGAAAAAATTTAGCTTTTTTTACAGGTTTCTATTGGAATCATGAGGCTTTTCGCAATCTTCATTGTTTTGCTAGCCTGCAACACTGTTGCTAGCCTGTTTTGCTGTTTTGCTAGCCTGCACATGCACTGTCCTTTGCTTGTCAGGTGCCTTGTGACATGCACAACTCACATGATTTGTTCCTCTGCATTACCTTGATTCAATTTCAGTCATGAGTTCAGTGCTGTGTATGTCACTTCCTTCATCCTGTCTTGTGCACTTTGTGCCCTGTCAGATCTTCAAATAGATTCGTACCAACTAGCCCACCTTGCCATTCATCATTCTACAATACCATGCAGGAATATGGTCAACTGATTTTTCGGACTCTGTAAGAACTTCAAAAATGTCCGAAAAATCAAATTTCACTGAAAAAAATCACTGATTGCCAATATGCCGTAGAAAGTAGTCACTTGTTTTCTGCACATTCTCAACGTCCTCACGACCAAATTTTGCTTCGTGTCATGTGCACAGATGACGGGTGGTGACAGCTTTCACAAGCTTGAGGTCTGTTCGATTCACCTGCACTCTCTGCAGAAGAAGAAGAAGACGGCGATTAGTGGGCCGGCTGTCTTACACCGGTCCGTAATTTTCGGCTTTATTTTCTCACTTCAGAGTTTTCCAGTCTTTTTTGGCGTGTGTCCTCGACGTGCGACGACCTGGGGGTCCCTGGCCGCCGGCAAAAGCAAGTCAAGCGACCTCCTCGGCGCTGTGCGCCGTATCAACGCCGACACGGAACATCACCGCCAGCTGAACTCCATGCTGCACCTGATGGCAGCAGCGCCAGCGGCGGGTCCAGCGGCCCCTGTAGTTGCGGCTACAGACCAGGCCCCGCCAAACAAGAGACTGCGCGACGACCAAGCCAGCAACGAGCCTATGACCGACCATCCAGAGGACATGGACCAAGCATCATTTACAGTTGTATCGTACAAGAAAAAGAGAGCTACTGGTGTTCCTGTAGTTTTCAGGCCCACTGAGGAAGGAGGAAGCCTATGGAAAGCCAGCCCCAACATTGTGGCTTCGGCGGTTGTAACATCGGCCCAAGAAAAAGTCCTCAGCCATCGCATTCACAAGGATGGGAGCCTGATGGTTACAGTATCGACGCTGCCCGCCGCCAACCGTCTGCTCACGGTAACTAAGCTGGCTGGAGTGGCTGTAGCGGCCAGAGTCCCATACTCTTACATGGCAAGCTATGGCAAAATACAAGATGTACCTGTCACCTACACAGACGAAGATCTGCAGGAATATCTACGCGACCAAGGTGTCCTCTCAGCAAGGAGGCTAATCGCCTACAGTCCTGAGGATGGTGGAAAGGTAAAAGCGGTACGCCGTCGCACAGTTATATTGGAATTCCGCAAAAGATGCGCCGCTACCAAAACGAGTAACGCTGGGGTTCTGTAGTTACCCTGTAACTGAATACGTCGGAGCAGCAACTCAGTGCTATATATGTCAGAGGCATGGCCACATATCAAGACACTTTAACGGCCCCGTGCGCTGCAAAGTGTGTGCTGGTCCCCACTCGCACAAAGAATGCACTTCGAGAGCGCAACCTAAATGCGCTAACTGCGGTGGCCCACACCCTGCTTCCTATGGAGGGTGTTATCAAAAGAAAGCAGCCACAGTTGCTTGCACGGCAGAGCAAACACAAGGGGAACCCCCTAAGCGCCATGAACCACCACCTAACCCCGACGTGGTTTTCACGACTACGGCAGCCCTTTCCGAGAATTAGTCAACACAGCGTGGCAGAGCAGCTGACAAGACCTACGCAGATGCGGTAAAAAAAGAAGCGTGGGAAGTCCGTTGGTTCATCTCCTTCATCAAAGCTACTGCAACGCACTACACAAGACCCGACAAACAGCGTCGCTTGCTCTGACCCTAGGGCGCCACAAGATGACAAGAAGATCAGCGGCAGGCAGCAAACCGGAAGCTCTGAACAAGATGTCACATGCCTACCGATTCCGATGCTGTTTGCAGCCATCAAGGCTCTTATCCGTGCAAAACCCTCGTCAGGAAGACTCCCAGAAGTAGAAGCTGTCCTTGCAATGGAGCCGTTGGTGTCGGTCTCCTACGCTCCGCAGGGGCGTAATACCACACTTCAGTAATCATGGCTTCCACAGCGAGAACTTCACCGCAGCTGGCAATCCACAACATCTTTCGTACATGCACCATTTTCAGTGGAACGCTCGCGGGCTACGCTCTAAACTCTCAGATTTCCGACAGCTCTTGCGAGCGTACCGCTTCCCCTTCATAGTCATCTGTGAATCACGCGTCGAGGAAACTTTCAGACTCAATGGATACTATTTCCATCATTCACAACGACCAGATAACGTCAGCAGATTGCTGATAGGCTTTCGCAAGGATATCCCGGCCTCACCGGTTGATGTCCGCCTCACAGCGACAATGAATACGTATTCGCTGTCACAGTTATTGCCGGACAACAGTACACTCTGATTGGAGTATATCTTGAGCCAGGCACGCCATTTGATGCTTTGAGACTTGAAGACTTGAAAGCAAGGACGCCCTCTCCGCATATTATTTGCGGAGACTTCAATGCTCATGAAATTTGGGGCAGCTCACATACATGTGCCCGAGGTGCCAAGCTTGCAAAACGTCTCTCCAAGCATTCAGTTCAGCCATTAAATGACGGCAGCATCACCTACCTACGAGGCCCGACGACTACCAGCAGCATCGACGTGACATTTGTCACAAGTTCATTCGCCCACAACTTTGGCTGGTGCACTGATTTGGAGACACGTGGAAGCGACCATTACCCAATCCTCATATCGGCTTTCCATGCGCAGAGGAACCCAAAGAAATTCCTTATAAAATCTACAGACTGGGACGCATACAAGGACGCTGTAAGCAGAGGAGGTACTGCGGCAACTCGCAATGAGGAATTAGCATCGACAATTGCGTATTGCCTGAGGGCGAGTACACAACTTACAGCTAAAAATGATAACCTACCTTCAAATGATGACACATTCCAAAGGCTTTACGCTATACGCAGGCGAGCTGAAAGGAAAGCTCTGCGCACAAAAAGCCTCGATGACCTACGTGCATGCCGACGGGCACAACGTCACATTTGACGCTACATGGATAAGCTCAGTCGACAAAAGTGGCGTGACTTTTGTTCTACGCTGGATGTGCGCAAACCAGTAACCAATATTTGGCGGATAGTTAGAGGTATGCGCACGCCACTTCAACAACTCCACCCCTTCGCTGCACTCTCCCTTCACGAACAAAATCTATAAAAGAAGTCTCAGAAGAATACTGCAAGCTGCTGTCGGCAGGGTTCGGGCATTCGACACTCTCCGCAGATGGTCAAACAGGCATCCCAAAGGCGGCAGTGCCAGCGTTAGACCTGCCTTTCACAATGGAAGAACTATCCACAGCTATCGCGGAGACAAACAGGCACACGTCTCCGGGTCATGATGAGGTGACCTGTGACGCCATAGAAAAGCTACCCCACACCTCCCGTCTTCGACTCCTGGAGTATTACAATTCTTCCTGGATGGCTGGTGAGGTCCCCACGAAATGGAAGCTGGCGAAAATCGTGCCCGTTTTGAAACCCTGTAAGCAGCCATCAAGCTACGCATCATTCCGGCCCATTGCCCTACTGAGCTGCGTAGGTAAGCTCATGGAGCGCATGATCTGCAAGCGCATAACATGGTTCCTAGAAAGCGAAATGAGTTCCCCCAAGAAATGAACGGGTTCCGTCAAAACAAGTCTGCGACTGACAATATCATCGCCCTCGTCTCATCACTTGAGGAGTACCTTCATGCTGGGTACATCCCAACAGCCGTTTTCCTAGACATCAAGGCCGCTTTTGACTCCGTCTTTCACCATGCAATTCTCGCAGCCTTTGGCAGTCTTGGCCTTGGAGGAAGGCTATACAAGTGGATTGGGCATTATTTAAAAGAACGACAAATTTTTATTACCACTCCAAACGGTCCAACACGCTTTCACGCAGTGGAGAGGGGCGTACCACAGGAAGCGGTGCTCATCCCTCTCCTGTTCAATATTGTCCTTATTCACATAAGAAGACACCTTCCGCGAGGGGTCCGCATAACAATTTATGCTGATGATATCTGCATCTGGACCGCGTCACGTTCGCGCTATATTACCCAGCAACGTCTTCAGAGAGCACTATAGAGGCCTTCGTCTCTCGCCAGAAAAGAGTGTTGCAATGGCGTTTACAAGAAAAACGATGACCCGATATCCGCTGCTCCTAGGCGGACGATCGCTGCCATATGTACGATCTCAGCGATTCCTGGGTGTTGTAATCGACTATAATCTGTCATGGTCACCTCAGATCAAAAAACTCCGTGCGAGGATTACTGCAGCATCGCAAGTGTTCAGGTTCATGGCGGGAACAAGGTGGGGTAGCAACTGCTGATCAATGCTTCTGCTTGAAAAAGCCTACGTTGAAGGAACCTTGTGCTACTGTCTACCAGTGCTTCAAAGATTATCTACATCAAGCAATAAGACTTTCAATGCCGCACGGAACAACTGCCTGCGAATATGTCTTGGCCTCCCAAAGGGTTCCTCTGCATCAGCAACAGTAGCGGAGGCAGGATGTCTCCCACTAGAGGTAATTGCCGCCCAAGGAACTATGTGTACCCATCTCCGCCATGTCCTGCAAGGGAAGAAGCACTTTCTACACCGTGTCCACCTAACTCACAGCAACTCTAGCTTTGGCCAGGCAGTGCAGCTCCTGCCCCTTCCTACTATTAATCAGCCTCAGAAACTACTACCTCTGGCCTTTCCTCCATGGACACTCTCTCCTCTAAAGGTGAAGTCTGTTCCAGGTGTGAATGCAAAGAGCCCCATGCCACAGGCAGCACTTCTGCAAGCTACTCTCGCCTACTTAATCGAAGAATATACGCAGCACACCCATATTTTCTCCGATGGTTCAACTACTAAAGAAACTTCTTCTTGTGGCCTTTATGTGCCCTCAACAGGCCATGCCCTTTCTTACCGGCTGCAGCGGAGGACCTCCTCTACAACAGCTGAGCTTCACGGCATTAAGGAAGCTGTTTCTTACATCCTGCGCCGAACCGCCGGCCGTTGGGTTATCTTCACCGATTCAAAAGCATCTCTGCAGATCCTGGCCAACCTGCTGAAGAAAACGAACCACCAGCCCGTTTCCCTGGACATTGGGTATATCCATCATTTAGCTATTGCCGCAGGCCACTGCATAACATTTCAGTGGGTACCTGCTCACTGTGGCATTATGGCTAATGAAAAAGCAGATGAAGCGGCCCGTAAGGGCCATCAACATCAGAGATACATTCGAAGTTTTCTCACGAAATCTGATGCGTCCCAAATGGCTAAAAGTTTTGCGTACGAAGAAACGTATCGGCTTTGGAGTTTGCCGACACATCAGTACCAATTTCTTCACTCAATCGACCCACATCTTAGATCAAGACTCTCACCCAGATTTCCTCGACAACTCGAAACACTTTATCACCGACTTCGTCTGAATGCTGCATATACAAATGGCCTGCGATACCGTTTTGGACAAATGAACAGTCCGCATTGTGACAACTGTGCTTCGATAGAAACTGTGGAACATATCCTGCTTGAGAGCCCTGCGTATGCTAACGAGCGTGCGTACTATGAACATTGCATGCAGAAGCTCTGCGCAGTGCCCCTAACAATGGAAAAAGTTTTAGGCCCCTTAGCCTGCTTCAGGCAACAGAGACTTGCAATGAACTTTCTTTTTATATATTTAAAAGACATTGGACATCTCGATAAGCTCTAAATTCACTTGCAGGTTACCTTCATGCATTCTTCTTGCAGTGAACTTCGTTAGCCCATTCGTCGGACTATGCACTCCATCATTCCATAGGTTACATCAATACTCGCCACTGCATCCTTAGTACCTATTTCATGGCTGCATTTTATCTTCGTTTTTTTCGTTTTTTTTCCACCTCTTCCACGCTGCTCTCCTTCAGTCTTTATCTCCCAAATCCCCTTCCCTACGCAGAGTAGCATGCCAGCGATATTGAAACGCCGGCTAAATTCTCTGTTTATTCATTAAAGAGCCTCTCTCTCTCTCTCTCACTCTCTGCACCAGTTTTTAAAGTTCCGCGGCGGTGCCGCGAGCGTGCCACGCCAGTTCCAGCAGTTCAAGTGAAGCTTGGCACTGGCTGCTTCCGAAATGAATGGTCGAGTAGAGGCCTGGTCGTTCGCTAGCCTTGGTGACACCGCCAAATTGCAGCCAGCAGCGTGGTGCCCGTATCAACAGCCGCCAACATCGCGAACCACATGAAGAATTTTCTAACAGTACATTGCAGTGAAGTGTTGCCCTGAATCAGCCTCGATGCAGCCTCGTAGTAGCAAAACGCACGTGTGTTGTTTTACTGAACACGACTGAGGTGTGCGCGCGCCGACTTTCATGTTAAGCGATTGTTGCAACAACGTGCATCATGCTGCATGCACGTGTTTACTTTTTAGTTAACATAACTGGCCTCGAGTACTAATTTAACTTTATTAGTACAAAGGAAAGATGCCAGTAACGGGTCCGTCAAGAGAAGCAAGGTACCGGCATGGGCCGCCATCAACACCTCTGTCGCCACCTTCTCGTGTGGCCAATCACGTTCCATAAGAGTCGGCGGGCCCATGTGAGGCACTGTTCACATCGACGAGTGGAATAATTTGAGTATCTCCGCCGTTTATCACAAAGCGCTAGCAGTCGCCTGCTTCCATGGGGGTTGCGGCTGCACCATTTTGGCACCGACTTATGAAGAGGTTCACAGTTTTCCTGAACGTTCCTGAGCAAGACCTGCAAGTCTACACTTTTTTGAAAGGAATGGCTTCGTGCAGACAGTGCCATCTTGTTGCACCGCTGAAATGAATGGCGAAGGGCAGCACCGTGAGAACTAGTTCACGTAGTGCAGGCGAATCGAACTGACCTTTGGCTGGGCTGTGCTGCCTGTCGTGGGCATGTCACTGACAAACGCACAGGTAGAAACAGTCTACACACGAAAGCAAACATGCCCCTGCGCAAACTGCGTGGTATCCACAGTACAAAGGCCCCGGAACAAGTAAGAAAAGATGGTGAAATGATAAAAACCAACAAACAGCCAAAGCAAGCGCACAATCAGATTTGGCCATCATAATTGTACCTAGGGATTAGAGCCAAAATCAGTACCATATCCAATAATATGCACTCTGCAGTGGTTTGCATATAATGACAGGAGTCTTGCCTGTCATTGAAACTAAGTTGTTTACAGTTTTAGGAAGAAAAGTCAGGTTTGCGGTGTTTTTCCGTGGGTGCACTGACCTCGCTTGAAAATGCACCATCATTTTCTTCCGAACTCGCAGCCACCGTGAAGCTATACGCTTCCCAATAGCTTCCCTGCTACCTCTTCCCGCATTCGGAACGAAAAACTAGGCACACATGAGTTCCACAAACTCTGACTACTGTTCAAGTTTGTGCGACGGGTGACGTTCAAATGCACTATGAACTCAAAAACATGCTGGCACAGTGTGCTGACTCGCAGAATTTCAGTCTCACAATTTATAAGACTCCCTTTAGGTTTTAATTTCATTTTATTTGATAAAGTTCTCAGCCTCTCCTGCAGTTTGAATTAATGAGGATTTGCTGTACAAATTGTATGGCAGCTTGGGCATTGGCAGAGAGTACGAAAGGCCCGAAAATTGGGCAGTCAGTTGTGGTGCATCCGAAATTTCAGGTGCTCTAATATATTGGCTTTATGGTCCGTGTCCTGGTGCTGCGAAACAGTGCAAATAATCAAGCATGTCTGAAAAATCGTGAGTCCGAGCTTTTGGTCAACTGTACTACATGCACCAAACAAAATTCGTGCTTAGCTGATCAACCCCTCTTCTGCTATATACAACAAAAGTTCGGGGGCTGACTATCTTTATTATATTTATACATGGGAGTATGTGGCAAACAGCAAATGTGCACACTAACCTGACCATCTTCACCCGGGGTACCGAAGCCGCTTCCCACTACAGGTACTGAAAGAGCTCAGGAAAAGAGTGATTGATTCAGTTAATGCTTTATACCAGGTATTTTACAGCAACCAAACAAGAAAACAGTACAAGCCCCATACATGACAGTCATCAACAGTCCTCTCATGGCCGCTCCTCCGTATTATGCTTACTTGTGTTGCTTTTATGATGCCAGCAATTTATAACTCTGAGCGCCAATTCTGAATGGTTTAAGACAAGATTTCTTGTTTCTTAACAAGATCCGTTCTTAATATGTACCCTGCCTTGGTACCTTTCCATGGGATTACACGGCTAAAACTGCTATTCACCTTCCTTTGTTAAAGCGATACACTAGCTTTCAAATAGGGTGCATTGGAGTGCTCCTTTTTCCTGCCTCCTTTCCAAATCTAGGCAACATCTCACCATTGTCACTAGCCCACACCCTGCCTCACAGCTCAAAAACGCTACAGTGAACTAAGTGCACTATGTAAAATGTCATTCAGGATCTTGTTATCACACTATTTTTGCATCTGTATGAAAAGATTTCACAACTCTCTGAATATTCCCACCTGCAAATCTAAGTTTTCCCTTGCTACTTCTAGCATGCATATGCCACAGCTTCCTCCCACCTGCCAAGTTCCTTGCAACCTTTGTATTCAAAATACTCAACAGTACACAATACATCTTTTCTGACGTAAAATTAGTTCCTGATTTAGCATCTTTGCAGACCTTCCTGACCACATCGTCATGGTCAATAGTTGTCAGTGCCAAGCTCTTCACAACTTATGCAGTCAGACGCGCTTAAAACCCCCATAGTTACATGGAACACCTATTTGCACTCAAGGCTATTCTGAGCTTATTTCTTTACCTTGTGTAGCTACATGCTCCGAGCATTCTAAAGACACTTCAAATTACTGTCATGTGCAGCCGATTTCTCTATTATAAAAAATCCAGCACTGAAACTTTACATGAGTGCCAATCAAGGCCACAGGCCTACAAGGACAATTAGAGCAAGCTGGGCAAAAGCATCTCAAGTGGAAGGAGAAAGCCTGCTGCCCGCAGAGAGAGGCAGCATTAACAGCTGTGATGACCCCCATAATGCGCAGGTCCACACGGGACGGAGAGGCAAAGAGACACCGTATGGCTCAGTTTAAACAAACAGGTATATTCAATAATTACACATGATTAAGATTATACATCAGAGGCTGGGGCGTCCGAGCTTACGTGCCGACGACTTCATGGGGGCGATGGAGTGGCTCCGGAGTTGGGCTCGAGCGGTTGCTGGCAGAAGCTGCACGCCGTCGGGCATCGGCGCTGAAGGCCCTCTTCGCGAACGATGTCGTCCTGAGCGTTCTTGCAGTAGAATTTCAATAGTCGTCCGTTTCTTCGAGGATGGTTCACAAACCCTTCCTCTAGTGTCGTTCGGCTTGGAAGATGAACAGAAGGCGAGCTTGTAGATGATGACAGCAGAGCATAATTTTACAACATACATATACAGAGAGTTAAACTGGAAAAAGCAGAACTGAATCTTCAAAAGAACAAACTTTGCACTACTTTACTCATCGACCGGGCAGGTTAGTGCCTAAGTAGCATCACATTACATGCTAAGCATGGAGCCCCAGCTCAGACTGGACTGCATCCGTTTACATGCGCTTTTAAGCACTTGATTAACAAAGGACTAAGGGCGGTCATTTTCAGTGGCCCGCCCAAAGCATCAATTCTCCAATCCAAAATAACATGCGAGATGGGGACCACCCCTTGGGTTGGGCTTAGCCTCGAACCCAGAGTCTGTTAACAATACAAACTAAATAAACAACAAAAACGCCACCACTCTCTCTCAAGTGAGAGTATACACAGGCTCTCTCTTCGGAGCTAATTCACTAGCGCCTGTCTTTCCACATTCTTGGCGAGTACTGCCTGTCCGCCATGACAGGTGTCCGTCACGGCCCTTCTGGGAATGCGCTTTTGTTCACGAGGCACGGCGGGAAGCTGTGGGTGCCTTCCCGGCGATAGCCCACGTCGAAAGGGGAAGGAGGGAAAGAATGTTGTCTTCGCGGTAGCGCATAGCGTCGGCTGTGGTACGGCGCGCTCTGGCCCGCTGACAGCTCCCTTGTCCTGGAATGTGCCCGGAAATTGGGGAGGATAAAGCCTGTTTCCCCGCGGCGGCGGCGGCGGCGGGTCCGGTTGTTCTGGTCGTCACTCAAAGAGCATGGCTGGGTAATTGATGATGCCGCTGTCACGGCGGCGGGTCCCTTCGTCTACGCCGCGCCGTCGAACGTGGATCCTCGTAGCACACACAAAGAAATACCTGGGTTTCCGTCTACGCCGCGCCGTCGAACAATGTACCTCGTAGCACACAAGGAATGTCACACTCGCTCACCCTCCAGAAGAATGTTCTCCGAACATTTGAGTCCCTGCAGCTCCCCTTGTCTTTCAGAATCGCCTCGCACAGTGCGTCCGACAAAACACTTTTCGCTGCACTCAACACCACTGCACAACACCAATGCCTCCGCTGTCATAACTGGCGTCTCCAGGGGCAGCACTGATCTTCTTTTACAGATAAACATGAAACTCAGCACCCAAGCCTCTCCTTTCTAGTCCAAACTGGACGAAATGAATTTACCACAGTTACAAAGGAGCTCCCACTTCTAGCACGATCACGGCACAGACAAAAATATAGATAACGAAAGGAAGTAGGGCAGGTTCTGCATGCGCTCCGCATGCTCTCCTGTGAAGGTGTTACTTAATGACAGAAAGGTTTAACTACCAACTCCGATAACTTAACACATAAGCACATAGCAATGTTATGAGCTGTGGCATTACACAATTCTAACCAGTTCACAACTCCGCTCTGTTTACGCCATTAGTCCGACTTAGCTTTCCGATTTCGCAGCGGATATCGGCCTTCATGAGTCATACTAAGTAAGTCTGTGCCCCTTTGTCTGCTTTGGGACTCGCGAGGGCTCGTGGCAGGAGCCTCTCCTGGCGTTATCTGCGCGGCAACCTCGCGCGCTTCTTCTTCTAGCAATGCATGAAGTAAAACCGGTGGCATTCCGGCCGTCACCTCTGGCGCCTGCCGAACAAATGCAGGAGAGGGCGTTTCTTGCGAACTATCTGCGCGCTCCGCTTCACTTCTGTCCCCATCAAAATCCGCGCTTTCCCTTTCCTCATTTCGTGAATACTGAACCGGTGCCGACTTGAGGCGATTTGCGTGTATCCTTATCAAGCGCCGGTTCACGTCTCGGACTCTGAAGTTTACCGGAGAAAGCTTCTCGACAACCTCGCACGGTCCTCTCCACTTCGTCTGGAACTTACGAGCTAGCCCAATCTGCCTTTGGCAGTTTTCAATGTACACGCTGTCCCCCACATTAAACGGCGCGTCTCTAGCACTGCGATCGTGCACCTCCTTCCTGCGCTTCGCCGCTTTCTTTAAGGCCTCCTTTGCGATGTCCCTCGCCACTTGCAAGCGCGATTCTAGCTCAACCTTATAGTCGTCCAGTGAAGCGTATGGGACACGACGGGGGCCCTCTGGCACTTCACTAGGCTGGTCCGGGTCTCGGCCGTAGAGAAGAAAGAATGGCGATTCGCCCGTGCTCTCGTGTGCTGCGGAATTGTAGGCAAACATTGCATACGGGAGCCACAAGTCCCAGTCCCGCTGGTCGCGCGAAACAAAATGCGACAGGAACCCGGCCACGGTTTGGTTCAGTCGCTCCACCGCGCCGTTGCAAGCCGGATGGTACGGTGTTGTCTGCTTCTTAGCGATCTTAAGCAGCTCGCAAACTCTCCTCATTAGCTGCGACACGAAGTTCGTTCCCCGATCTGTCAAGAGTTGCCTCGGGGGTCCATGTCGGAGCACGATCTGTTCGACAAATGCTCTTGCAACCGTGTCTGCCTTCTGATCTGGGAGTGCTGCCGCTTCCGCGTATTTTGAAAGGTGGTCGACAAATACTAAAATGTACTTGTTTCCGGAAGTGGTCGTGGGCAATGGGCCCATTATGTCCATACCTGTCCGCTCGAAGGGAGCCGAAACCTCAGGGAACGGCTGAATTGGAGCTGGTCTTCGTCCCTTGGGTGTTTTTCTTTCGAGACAGGAATGACACTTCGCACAGTAGTCTCTAACATCCTGTCGCATGCCACTCCAAAAGTACAAACGCTCCACACGCCTGCGTGTCTTCGCTACGCCAAAATGACCGGCGCATGGCGCATCGTGAAACGCGCGAAGAACCCTTTCTGTCCACGACCGAGGTATGACGACTCTCTCCCAAGCGGTTTTATCTGGTCTCCCTTTCCTGGTTGGCCTCGTGCGCCGACACAGGGTGCCGTCTTTGCCAATGAAATAACCTAGCTGTTCGGGGTGAGACGGTGCGCCCTCTAAGCTTTCGATTATTCGCTTCAGGTCAGGATCTTTGCACTGCTCTGTGCGTAATTCGGCGGGGTCGACTACGGGGACAATCTCATCTATAGCTGCCACGGCAGCTGTGCGGCTGAGTGCATCAGCATTCAGATGTGTCTTTCCTGACTTGTGCTCAACTTCAAAGCAGTATTCCTGCAGGTGTAGATTCCATCTAGCGAGTCGCGAGCTAGGGTCCCTGACACTCATCACCCATTTCAGAGGATGGCAGTCTGTGACTAGCTTGAATTTGCGGCCGTAAAGGTAGCATCTGAAGTGCTTTACTGCCCAGACAACGGCGAGGCACTCCCTTTCCGTAGCTCAGTACTTTTGCTCTGTGGGGCTCAGCTGTCGGCTAGCAAAAGCAACGGGATGTTCTTTGCCCTCGATAACCTGAGATAGCACGGCACCAACTGCGAACTTTGACGCATCTGTGGCCATAACGAAGGGCAAACTAAAATCCGGGTGGCGCAACAGCGGTGCACTCATTAGCTTCCTTTTCAGGGCCCCAAAAGCATTCTCCGCGTTTTCGTCCCAGCGAAAGGCGACATTTTTGGCTGTTAAGGCGGTGAGCGGCTTAGCGAGCTTGGCGAACTCCTCTATGTGCCTTCGGTAGTAACCGATCAGGCCGAGAAACTGCCGGACCTGGCGGACGCTAGTCGGGGATGGAAAATCCGAGACACACCTTAGTTTCTCAGGGTCCGGTCGCACGCCGTCAGCTGAAACAACGTGCCCGAGGTATTTCACCTCGTTTTTGAGGAATTGGCACTTAGAGGGCTTCAGCTTGAGACCCGCTGCTCTTAGTCGCACCAAAACCTGCTCAATATCGCGCAAATGGTTATCAAAACTGTCACTGTATATGATAATGTCATCCATATACACAAAGCACAGCCTCCCCAGAAGACCTGCCAGGATAACATCAGCGGTTCTCTGCCAGACAGCAGGGCTGTTGGCCAGACCCATCGGCATTCTTTTCCATTCATAGTGCCCTGAGGGCGTGTTGAATGCCGTTTTCTCGGCATCTGCCGGATCCTTTGCTATCTGCCAGAATCCCGCCGCCATGTCCACTACCGTGAAGTACCTGGCAGAGCCCAGCTGAGAAAGCGTCTCCTGTATATTGGGGATGGGGTATGGATCGATGCGAGTTACGGCATTTAGTTTGCGGTAGACCACTACCAATCGATACGAGCCATCTGGCTTTTCCACCAATAGTGCTGGTGCTCCCCAGGGTGACTTTGAGTGTTCGACAATGCCGCGATCAATCAGGTCCTGCACCTGCCGCTCCATCTCCTCACGTTGGGAGTAAGGAATCCTGTACGCACGCTGGTAAACGGGCGATGAAGTGCCGGTTTCTATCCTGTGCTTTATAACGCCACAGCAGCCCAAATCCAGGTTGGACGCGGCGAATACCTCCGAGTAGTCGTTCAGCAAACCAGCCAGAGCCTCCCTCTCCCTGGATTTTACGTGAGAAAGATCGAACGACACCTTTGGAGCAGCCGAAGGACTAGCATGCTCTACAGTTGCGAGTACCGTATCGGTGGGCTCACGTTGCTCTATCGCAGAGGTGAAGAAAGCCAATGTTTTGTTCTTGGGAAGGCTCAGTGGCTGCTGGCTACAGTTAACCACCCGTAGGGGCACTCTGTGGGCGTCATTAACTGTCACGAGGCACGCGGCTGCCTTCAGGCCATTGCTGAGAGAGTCGACCGGCTCAAGCACTCCCACGGCGCCGCTCTCTACATCTGAAGGCACAAACGCGTACAAAATATGCTCCGACCAAGGAACGACGACCGCCTCCTCGACCAGCCGGACGGCAACCCGCGAATATACCTTCTCCAATGATCCCACTGTTTGACGGGTGTCAATATCGGTAATGCGAATCTCAGCCCCTCTCCTGTTCAAAAACGGAACTTTTGAGCCGCCCGCATTAACCTCTTCCTCAGAGAATGAGACTACTACCTTCCCTTTTCTCAAAAAATCCTGCCCTAATATACCTGACACTCCGTTTGGCAGAGACACCGTGTCCGGGCATACGTAGCAGGGGTGCTCCAATGCAATTCCGCCGAAAGAGAAGTGTAACCGGTAGAGTCCACTTATGCCAAGAGGATCCCCCGTTATGCCTACAAATTTGGTTGCCATGCCACCAGACGCTTCCAACACCTCGCGGTCCCCCTTCCTTCGAAGCGTGTTAAAACTGCTCTCCTTAAGCAATGTCACCTTTGACCCCGTATCTATCAACAATTCCATACAACAACCATTTAACTTGCAACGCACAACAGGGCATGCCTCGTCGGCCACACAAACTACCACCACCTCATCATCTACTGCTCCCTCCCCACGCTCCTCAGGCTGGGGAGGACTAACTAGTTTTTTGTCTCGGTATCTGGAGCCCCGCTGTAGGCTTGCTTAGGGCGTGTCTCGCCTGCTTCTCTTTGTGGCTCCCCACGGCGCACGTTTTGGCAGAACCTGGCGATGTGTCCGCGACCCTGGCAAGCGAAGCATACGATTTCTTCAAAATCTCGCATACCGCGCCTGTAGCTTTGTGGCGGTCTCCGGTTTCCAGCGAATGGGCGCTGTTGAGCGCGCGCTTCAACCTGGCATTCTACCTGCTGAGATAGCAGCTGTTCTAAGCGATCTAACCGCTCTGTCAAGAGAGCAACCTCAGGGTTGAGCACCGCTCTCTCTATGACGCGTACTCTCGCTGCGGCTGTCGTTAACGCCTCATTTCGTTCCTCATCCAATGCGGCCTCCACGGCTTGGTCGAAATTGCTCGGCTTGCGCGAGAGCACGAACCGGCGCACGGGGTCTTGCAGACCAGCCACGAACAAAGCGGTCATTTCC
The DNA here is from genome assembly GCF_052857255.1 of Amblyomma americanum. Lineage (NCBI taxonomy): Eukaryota > Metazoa > Arthropoda > Arachnida > Ixodida > Ixodidae > Amblyomma > Amblyomma americanum. Next base: position 74,899,425 of record NC_135505.1, on the reverse strand, counting down.
TCTTTAAGTATATCCTCCGCGTATTTCTTCCTTAGCTGGTCTCCTTCCTCCTCCCTGCTTAACGTATCGCGTGCTAGGCGCTGAAGCCGCGACGCAAATGTTCGCACGTCCTCCGCTACCATCTGTCCGGCGTCACGGAACCTCTGTACCCGCACGTGACGTGGTTCAGTGTCGAAATGCTCAAACGCGAGCTTCTTAAATTCCGCAAATGATTTTGTGGATTTTACTTTTTCGTCTCGCCAGGCAAAATCATGAGCAGCTCCTGCCATCTTACACCTCGCCATTCCCAGCATTTGAGCATCGGACCATCCCCCCATTTTCCCAATCTCTTCTAGCATGGAAAAGAAATCGCAGATTGGAACCCCTGTCTTATCTCCCGTAAACGTCGGAATGACGCTTCCTAATGCCAGCATGCTTGCTCCGAGCGACGGCTGTGGAGTGGGAGCTCCCTCAGATACAGTCTTTTTTTTTTTCAAGCCCTCCAGTGCCTCAAGCCTCTCAAATGGGGGTAAAAGTCCCACAAATCAGTCCCGTGATTCCCTTTTGATTACAATTTTGAAGTCATGAATGTCACAGCATTCAGAGGACATTTGCTTTTGACAACCCACTTCTGACACCAGTGTGATGACCGCCATAATGCGCAGGTCCACACGGGACGGAGAGGCAAAGAGACGCCGTATGGCTCAGTTTAAACAAACAGGTATATTCAGTAATTACACATGATTAAGATTATACATCAGAGGCTGGGGCGTCCGAGCTTACGTGCCGACGACTTCATGGGGGCGATGGAGTGGCTCCGGAGTTGGGCTCGAGCGGTTGCTGGCAGAAGCTGCACGCCGTCGGGCTTCGGCGCTGAAGGCCCTCTTCGCGAACGATGTCGTCCTGAGCGTTCTTGCAGTAGAATTTCAATAGTCGTCCGTTTCTTCGAGGATGGTTCACAAACCCTTCCTCTAGTGTCGTTCGGCTTGGAAGATGAACAGAAGGCGAGCTTGTAGATGATGACAGCAGAGCATAATTTTACAACATACATATACAGAGAGTTAAACTGGAAAAAGCAGAACTGAATCTTCAAAAGAACAAACTTTGCACTACTTTACTCATCGACCGGGCAGGTTAGTGCCTAAGTAGCATCACATTACATGCTAAGCATGGAGCCCCAGCTCAGACTGGACTGCATCCGTTTACATGCGCTTTTAAGCACTTGATTAACAAAGGACTAAGGGCGGTCATTTTCAGTGGCCCGCCCAAAGCATCAATTCTCCAATCCAAAATAACATGCGAGATGGGGACCACCCCTTGGGTTGGGCTTAGCCTCGAACCCAGAGTCTGTTAACAATACAAACTAAATAAACAACAAAAACGCCACCACTCTCTCTCAAGTGAGAGTATACACAGGCTCTCTCTTCGGAGCTAATTCACTAGCGCCTGTCTTTCCACATTCTTGGCGAGTACTGCCTGTCCGCCATGACAGGTGTCCGTCACGGCCCTTCTGGGAATGCGCTTTTGTTCACGAGGCACGGCGGGAAGCTGTGGGTGCCTTCCCGGCGATAGCCCACGTCGAAAGGGGAAGGAGGGAAAGAATGTTGTCTTCGCGGTAGCGCATAGCGTCGGCTGTGGTACGGCGCGCTCTGGCCCGCTGACAGCTCCCTTGTCCTGGAATGTGCCCGGAAATTGGGGAGGATAAAGCCTGTTTCCCCGCGGCGGCGGCGGCGGCGGGTCCGGTTGTTCTGGTCGTCACTCAAAGAGCATGGCTGGGTAATTGATGATGCCGCTGTCACGGCGGCGGGTCCCTTCGTCTACGCCGCGCCGTCGAACGTGGATCCTCGTAGCACACACAAAGAAATACCTGGGTTTCCGTCTACGCCGCGCCGTCGAACAATGTACCTCGTAGCACACAAGGAATGTCACACTCGCTCACCCTCCAGAAGAATGTTCTCCGAACATTTGAGTCCCTGCAGCTCCCCTTGTCTTTCAGAATCGCCTCGCACAGTGCGTCCGACAAAACACTTTTCGCTGCACTCAACACCACTGCACAACACCAATGCCTCCGCTGTCATAACTGGCGTCTCCAGGGGCAGCACTGATCTTCTTTTACAGATAAACATGAAACTCAGCACCCAAGCCTCTCCTTTCTAGTCCAAACTGGACGAAATGAATTTACCACAGTTACAAAGGAGCTCCCACTTCTAGCACGATCACGGCACAGACAAAAATATAGATAACGAAAGGAAGTAGGGCAGGTTCTGCATGCGCTCCGCATGCTCTCCTGTGAAGGTGTTACTTAATGACAGAAAGGTTTAACTACCAACTCCGATAACTTAACACATAAGCACATAGCAATGTTATGAGCTGTGGCATTACACAATTCTAACCAGTTCACAACTCCGCTCTGTTTACGCCATTAGTCCGACTTAGCTTTCCGATTTCGCAGCGGATATCGGCCTTCATGAGTCATACTAAGTAAGTCTGTGCCCCTTTGTCTGCTTTGGGACTCGCGAGGGCTCGTGGCAGGAGCCTCTCCTGGCGTTATCTGCGCGGCAACCTCGCGCGCTTCTTCTTCTAGCAATGCATGAAGTAAAACCGGTGGCATTCCGGCCGTCACCTCTGGCGCCTGCCGAACAAATGCAGGAGAGGGCGTTTCTTGCGAACTATCTGCGCGCTCCGCTTCACTTCTGTCCCCATCAAAATCCGCGCTTTCCCTTTCCTCATTTCGTGAATACTGAACCGGTGCCGACTTGAGGCGATTTGCGTGTATCCTTATCAAGCGCCGGTTCACGTCTCGGACTCTGAAGTTTACCGGAGAAAGCTTCTCGACAACCTCGCACGGTCCTCTCCACTTCGTCTGGAACTTACGAGCTAGCCCAATCTGCCTTTGGCAGTTTTCAATGTACACGCTGTCCCCCACATTAAACGGCGCGTCTCTAGCACTGCGATCGTGCACCTCCTTCCTGCGCTTCGCCGCTTTCTTTAAGGCCTCCTTTGCGATGTCCCTCGCCACTTGCAAGCGCGATTCTAGCTCAACCTTATAGTCGTCCAGTGAAGCGTATGGGACACGACGGGGGCCCTCTGGCACTTCACTAGGCTGGTCCGGGTCTCGGCCGTAGAGAAGAAAGAATGGCGATTCGCCCGTGCTCTCGTGTGCTGCGGAATTGTAGGCAAACATTGCATACGGGAGCCACAAGTCCCAGTCCCGCTGGTCGCGCGAAACAAAATGCGACAGGAACCCGGCCACGGTTTGGTTCAGTCGCTCCACCGCGCCGTTGCAAGCCGGATGGTACGGTGTTGTCTGCTTCTTAGCGATCTTAAGCAGCTCGCAAACTCTCCTCATTAGCTGCGACACGAAGTTCGTTCCCCGATCTGTCAAGAGTTGCCTCGGGGGTCCATGTCGGAGCACGATCTGTTCGACAAATGCTCTTGCAACCGTGTCTGCCTTCTGATCTGGGAGTGCTGCCGCTTCCGCGTATTTTGAAAGGTGGTCGACAAATACTAAAATGTACTTGTTTCCGGAAGTGGTCGTGGGCAATGGGCCCATTATGTCCATACCTGTCCGCTCGAAGGGAGCCGAAACCTCAGGGAACGGCTGAATTGGAGCTGGTCTTCGTCCCTTGGGTGTTTTTCTTTCGAGACAGGAATGACACTTCGCACAGTAGTCTCTAACATCCTGTCGCATGCCACTCCAAAAGTACAAACGCTCCACACGCCTGCGTGTCTTCGCTACGCCAAAATGACCGGCGCATGGCGCATCGTGAAACGCGCGAAGAACCCTTTCTGTCCACGACCGAGGTATGACGACTCTCTCCCAAGCGGTTTTATCTGGTCTCCCTTTCCTGGTTGGCCTCGTGCGCCGACACAGGGTGCCGTCTTTGCCAATGAAATAACCTAGCTGTTCGGGGTGAGACGGTGCGCCCTCTAAGCTTTCGATTATTCGCTTCAGGTCAGGATCTTTGCACTGCTCTGTGCGTAATTCGGCGGGGTCGACTACGGGGACAATCTCATCTATAGCTGCCACGGCAGCTGTGCGGCTGAGTGCATCAGCATTCAGATGTGTCTTTCCTGACTTGTGCTCAACTTCAAAGCAGTATTCCTGCAGGTGTAGATTCCATCTAGCGAGTCGCGAGCTAGGGTCCCTGACACTCATCACCCATTTCAGAGGATGGCAGTCTGTGACTAGCTTGAATTTGCGGCCGTAAAGGTAGCATCTGAAGTGCTTTACTGCCCAGACAACGGCGAGGCACTCCCTTTCCGTAGCTCAGTACTTTTGCTCTGTGGGGCTCAGCTGTCGGCTAGCAAAAGCAACGGGATGTTCTTTGCCCTCGATAACCTGAGATAGCACGGCACCAACTGCGAACTTTGACGCATCTGTGGCCATAACGAAGGGCAAACTAAAATCCGGGTGGCGCAACAGCGGTGCACTCATTAGCTTCCTTTTCAGGGCCCCAAAAGCATTCTCCGCGTTTTCGTCCCAGCGAAAGGCGACATTTTTGGCTGTTAAGGCGGTGAGCGGCTTAGCGAGCTTGGCGAACTCCTCTATGTGCCTTCGGTAGTAACCGATCAGGCCGAGAAACTGCCGGACCTGGCGGACGCTAGTCGGGGATGGAAAATCCGAGACACACCTTAGTTTCTCAGGGTCCGGTCGCACGCCGTCAGCTGAAACAACGTGCCCGAGGTATTTCACCTCGTTTTTGAGGAATTGGCACTTAGAGGGCTTCAGCTTGAGACCCGCTGCTCTTAGTCGCACCAAAACCTGCTCAATATCGCGCAAATGGTTATCAAAACTGTCACTGTATATGATAATGTCATCCATATACACAAAGCACAGCCTCCCCAGAAGACCTGCCAGGATAACATCAGCGGTTCTCTGCCAGACAGCAGGGCTGTTGGCCAGACCCATCGGCATTCTTTTCCATTCATAGTGCCCTGAGGGCGTGTTGAATGCCGTTTTCTCGGCATCTGCCGGATCCTTTGCTATCTGCCAGAATCCCGCCGCCATGTCCACTACCGTGAAGTACCTGGCAGAGCCCAGCTGAGAAAGCGTCTCCTGTATATTGGGGATGGGGTATGGATCGATGCGAGTTACGGCATTTAGTTTGCGGTAGACCACTACCAATCGATACGAGCCATCTGGCTTTTCCACCAATAGTGCTGGTGCTCCCCAGGGTGACTTTGAGTGTTCGACAATGCCGCGATCAATCAGGTCCTGCACCTGCCGCTCCATCTCCTCACGTTGGGAGTAAGGAATCCTGTACGCACGCTGGTAAACGGGCGATGAAGTGCCGGTTTCTATCCTGTGCTTTATAACGCCACAGCAGCCCAAATCCAGGTTGGACGCGGCGAATACCTCCGAGTAGTCGTTCAGCAAACCAGCCAGAGCCTCCCTCTCCCTGGATTTTACGTGAGAAAGATCGAACGACACCTTTGGAGCAGCCGAAGGACTAGCATGCTCTACAGTTGCGAGTACCGTATCGGTGGGCTCACGTTGCTCTATCGCAGAGGTGAAGAAAGCCAATGTTTTGTTCTTGGGAAGGCTCAGTGGCTGCTGGCTACAGTTAACCACCCGTAGGGGCACTCTGTGGGCGTCATTAACTGTCACGAGGCACGCGGCTGCCTTCAGGCCATTGCTGAGAGAGTCGACCGGCTCAAGCACTCCCACGGCGCCGCTCTCTACATCTGAAGGCACAAACGCGTACAAAATATGCTCCGACCAAGGAACGACGACCGCCTCCTCGACCAGCCGGACGGCAACCCGCGAATATACCTTCTCCAATGATCCCACTGTTTGACGGGTGTCAATATCGGTAATGCGAATCTCAGCCCCTCTCCTGTTCAAAAACGGAACTTTTGAGCCGCCCGCATTAACCTCTTCCTCAGAGAATGAGACTACTACCTTCCCTTTTCTCAAAAAATCCTGCCCTAATATACCTGACACTCCGTTTGGCAGAGACACCGTGTCCGGGCATACGTAGCAGGGGTGCTCCAATGCAATTCCGCCGAAAGAGAAGTGTAACCGGTAGAGTCCACTTATGCCAAGAGGATCCCCCGTTATGCCTACAAATTTGGTTGCCATGCCACCAGACGCTTCCAACACCTCGCGGTCCCCCTTCCTTCGAAGCGTGTTAAAACTGCTCTCCTTAAGCAATGTCACCTTTGACCCCGTATCTATCAACAATTCCATACAACAACCATTTAACTTGCAACGCACAACAGGGCATGCCTCGTCGGCCACACAAACTACCACCACCTCATCATCTACTGCTCCCTCCCCACGCTCCTCAGGCTGGGGAGGACTAACTAGTTTTTTGTCTCGGTATCTGGAGCCCCGCTGTAGGCTTGCTTAGGGCGTGTCTCGCCTGCTTCTCTTTGTGGCTCCCCACGGCGCACGTTTTGGCAGAACCTGGCGATGTGTCCGCGACCCTGGCAAGCGAAGCATACGATTTCTTCAAAATCTCGCATACCGCGCCTGTAGCTTTGTGGCGGTCTCCGGTTTCCAGCGAATGGGCGCTGTTGAGCGCGCGCTTCAACCTGGCATTCTACCTGCTGAGATAGCAGCTGTTCTAAGCGATCTAACCGCTCTGTCAAGAGAGCAACCTCAGGGTTGAGCACCGCTCTCTCTATGACGCGTACTCTCGCTGCGGCTGTCGTTAACGCCTCATTTCGTTCCTCATCCAATGCGGCCTCCACGGCTTGGTCGAAATTGCTCGGCTTGCGCGAGAGCACGAACCGGCGCACGGGGTCTTGCAGACCAGCCACGAACAAAGCGGTCATTTCCTCTTTAAGTATATCCTCCGCGTATTTCTTCCTTAGCTGGTCTCCTTCCTCCTCCCTGCTTAACGTATCGCGTGCTAGGCGCTGAAGCCGCGACGCAAATGTTCGCACGTCCTCCGCTACCATCTGTCCGGCGTCACGGAACCTCTGTACCCGCACGTGACGTGGTTCAGTGTCGAAATGCTCAAACGCGAGCTTCTTAAATTCCGCAAATGATTTTGTGGATTTTACTTTTTCGTCTCGCCAGGCAAAATCATGAGCAGCTCCTGCCATCTTACACCTCGCCATTCCCAGCATTTGAGCATCGGACCATCCCCCCATTTTCCCAATCTCTTCTAGCATGGAAAAGAAATCGCAGATTGGAACCCCTGTCTTATCTCCCGTAAACGTCGGAATGACGCTTCCTAATGCCAGCATGCTTGCTCCGAGCGACGGCTGTGGAGTGGGAGCTCCCTCAGATACAGTCTTTTTTTTTTTCAAGCCCTCCAGTGCCTCAAGCCTCTCAAATGGGGGTAAAAGTCCCACAAATCAGTCCCGTGATTCCCTTTTGATTACAATTTTGAAGTCATGAATGTCACAGCATTCAGAGGACATTTGCTTTTGACAACCCACTTCTGACACCAGTGTGATGACCGCCATAATGCGCAGGTCCACACGGGACGGAGAGGCAAAGAGACGCCGTATGGCTCAGTTTAAACAAACAGGTATATTCAGTAATTACACATGATTAAGATTATACATCAGAGGCTGGGGCGTCCGAGCTTACGTGCCGACGACTTCATGGGGGCGATGGAGTGGCTCCGGAGTTGGGCTCGAGCGGTTGCTGGCAGAAGCTGCACGCCGTCGGGCTTCGGCGCTGAAGGCCCTCTTCGCGAACGATGTCGTCCTGAGCGTTCTTGCAGTAGAATTTCAATAGTCGTCCGTTTCTTCGAGGATGGTTCACAAACCCTTCCTCTAGTGTCGTTCGGCTTGGAAGATGAACAGAAGGCGAGCTTGTAGATGATGACAGCAGAGCATAATTTTACAACATACATATACAGAGAGTTAAACTGGAAAAAGCAGAACTGAATCTTCAAAAGAACAAACTTTGCACTACTTTACTCATCGACCGGGCAGGTTAGTGCCTAAGTAGCATCACATTACATGCTAAGCATGGAGCCCCAGCTCAGACTGGACTGCATCCGTTTACATGCGCTTTTAAGCACTTGATTAACAAAGGACTAAGGGCGGTCATTTTCAGTGGCCCGCCCAAAGCATCAATTCTCCAATGAAAAATAACATGCGAGATGGGGACCACCCCTTGGGTTGGGCTTAGCCTCGAACCCAGAGTCTGTTAACAATACAAACTAAATAAACAACAAAAACGCCACCACTCTCTCTCAAGTGAGAGTATACACAGGCTCTCTCTTCGGAGCTAATTCACTAGCGCCTGTCTTTCCACATTCTTGGCGAGTACTGCCTGTCCGCCATGACAGGTGTCCGTTACGGCCCTTCTGGGAATGCGCTTTTGTTCACGAGGCACGGCGGGAAGCTGTGGGTGCCTTCCCGGCGATAGCCCACGTCGAAAGGGGAAGGAGGGAAAGAATGTTGTCTTCGCGGTAGCGCATAGCGTCGGCTGTGGTACGGCGCGCTCTGGCCCGCTGACAGCTCCCTTGTCCTGGAATGTGCCCGGAAATTGGGGAGGATAAAGCCTGTTTCCCCGCGGCGGCGGCGGCGGGTCCGGTTGTTCTGGTCGTCACTCAAAGAGCATGGCTGGGTAATTGATGATGCCGCTGTCACGGCGGCGGGTCCCTTCGTCTACGCCGCGCCGTCGAAAGTGGATCCTCGTAGCACACACAAAGAAATACCTGGGTTTCCGTCTACGCCGCGCCGTCGAACAATGTACCTCGTAGCACACAAGGAATGTCACACAGCATTACTACTGCCGCTCTATGCTACATGCAGGATTCAGCTACTGAAACCGAGAATTCATTCAGGCACTCAAGGTGGTCTGTACCTGGCGCATCATCCAATACAAATGAAATGAAAACGTACTATTAGAAACACGTGCAGCAGGCTTTTTTGTGCAGCCCTTCCTAGTTGTGGGGCTGAAAAACAAACAAACAAAAGTACACCCATGAGAACTTTAGAAGCAGCAACAGTCTGAAGTCTAGCTCATTGTCTACCTTAGCAGAACCTGTAAAAAAATTCAAAGGGCCCTTAAGACTGCTCATATGCTGAAGGCGAAAACATTAGTGTGTCATCGTGAGCCGTTCAACCTTAACACATGTTGCGCACTGAGAAATGAAACAGGGATGTTCCTTCCAACTGATTAGACATACACTAAATCCACAAACGTCGAAGTGATTTCCTGTACGACCTGGAAGTACACACACTGACTAAAGCTACTGCATTTTCTTGTGATGGGGCTTTTAAACTGTGCTCATGATTCTCAAACCCTGGTGAAATGCATCAAACATGGGGCCAATAACTTGGCTTGCAATGCATTTGTGGCCGTACACAATACAGCTTCTGTGAATCCTTTGTTAAGAATCAGTTCATACAACATGCACACAAACATGTGTTGGCAAAACAATAGTCAAAGGGCTTACCATCTGCAGGGGTGCCTACAACCATCGCTGGGTTGACCTGCAGATCTGAGGCCGCTGAAATTCCACAGCTTGCCATGGGTGTGGCTGTGGCCACTGGGTGGAAAGGAATGATTGAGCAGCACTTACTGTAGCAAGATACCAAGGAAAGATTACCGCTGATCCAAAAGTCGCCTAACACAAACACCTGTTCCCCCACATGTGCAAATAAATGATCCCCCCCCCCCCCACCTACACACCCAACTACCGTGTTTACACAATTGTAAGTCAACCTAATTTTTAGCGATAACCACATAACGGTAGCATTTAGAGCCTTCAGGCTGGCGGCAGCACGTGACCGTGGCGGCGCCTCCACGATCACCTGGCTGGTTACGTGATTCGGAGCAGCTGCTGGCGGCGCCGTGGCTGATGACGTGGTGTGAAGCAGCTGCTGCCGCCAGCGGCGCGACACTGCGGCGAAATCGAGCTGCAACAGCTGCGCGAATGTTCCGTGTCAAGGGGGCCGAAGATGAAGAAGGAACACTCGGCTAAAAGGAGCGGCGAAAGACTGACTTTGCACTTCAACTGAGCAAGTTCCCCTCGGCCAGTTGTAGCTACCGCGTCACTCAAGGTTTAACCAGAGCTAAACCACAGCCATTTTTTTTATTTGAAAATCTAAAGTGGGGGGGGGGGGGGGTCGGCTTAGAATCAAAACCAAAGCGTGACACCATAAATAAAGGCGACAAACGAGATAATAGGGATACCACAGCATGGTTTAATTTTTGCTGCGCTGCTCCATCGCATTCCTCTTGATGCTGGCCAAGAGCAGCTGCTAGGTCAATGCGTAGAACTGGCACCCCGTCTTTGCGCACGGCAGTACGTGGCGGCTGTTGATAAGCAGCAAACCAGGACACCCCTCTCCACATGTGGCTGCAGATAGCGGAGGCAGCACAAAGCGCTATCGCGTTCTACTATTAAAGGAAAAGCTCAAACATCCTCCAAGTTTTTTCTTTTTTTAAACTGTGCACTCAATGCTCAAGGGAGTGTTGTCAGTTGGAAGGGCCACTGTTCCAATAGTGGCGGCACCGCCACTCGGAACGACAGCGGTGCCGGGGAGCGTTGGTAGCTAACGGAAGAGCCGACGACGCTCACGTGTAGTTTCGCTTCGGTTCTCATGCATCTAATGACTGCCGCTCACGTTTCACAAGTTTATAATACAGTATTTCGTAGATCACTATTTGTGCTCTGAGTCCGATAAGCGTCCAGTGCTCGTTCACGGCTGCATTCAAGAAGACTGTCATTCTTTACGCCTAAGAAACAAATAAATACGCGCGAGGCCGCGCGTTCGACATCTCGGAACGGGCGATACAGGTGTGGCGGGAGCATCGAGGCAAAGTTTTCAGCTCTTCCACACAACATCATGGTGTGGTTGTTAGCGAAATGCATGATTTTGCTAGACGTTAGAACAACGTGCTGTGGGACCGCAGCAGCAATCACGACGGCAGTGCTAGTGAACGATGGCACAAGTGTGCACGAGTAGTACAGTAACTAACACATTTTTGTTTTGGAATGTGCCCATGCGCGGCAGCCGACAGCAGCCGGACAGAGAGTAAAAGCGAAGCTTAAGCGACCTCAGTTTTCTTTCTGACATGTGATCGAAAGGGGGTCTACATACATTCCAGTTGACTTACAATCATGTAAATACGAGAAATTGCCAGCAAGAAGAAAAAGAATAATTCACTAACTTTTCCTTGATATAGCAAAAGTGCGTTTGGTGCGACCTGGTGCACCTGGTGCGACTCACTCCACTCATTATACACAATTATTTATTTATTTATACAAAATACCACTAAAGGCCCTCAATTTGAGGGTATTACATGGGGGGGGGGGGGGGCGGTACAGGAAAGTATTCAAAATAAATAAGCCAAGAATTCAAGAAACTACAAACAAAAACAGATAAAAGCATATGGATCCTAGGAATAAAAATAAAAAAACGACATAATTAAACATTAAAACATAAATGGCAAGAAACAGAAATATTAACAGAGTAAAGTTAATACAAGTTACACAATTCTATCCACAACGGCATGAAAATAAAGCAACGACAATTATCAATGACAGAAATAAAAGACAAAAACCTAACGCACTGGTAAGTTAACAATGTACTAAAAGATGTTACGCAGAAGTAGTGGCAGATATTAGTTTATAACATTTCTCCGGATCAGTGGTGGTAGCAACATCTGAAAGGAGAGCGTTCCTGTTGGTTATAGTGCGTGCAATGAATGAATGTGCATGGTTAGATGTACGGCATGACAAGCGCTTAATTTTAAACGGATGGTCGCGGCGGTCAAAAATGGAGGAAGGCAAAGAAAAAAAGTAAATTTGAAGCGTTGATTGATGATACAGTTTATGAAAAAGAGATAAGCGTGCAACTTTACCACGGAGATATAGACCTTGCAGATCAGCGCGTTTCTTCAAGGCTTTGATGCTGAAATGACGTGAATAGTCAGAGTAGATGAAACGAGCTGCGCGATTCTGCAATGATTCGATGTTATTTATTAAATATGCTTGATGAGAGTCCCAAATAGCCTTAGCATTTTCAATTTTAGGTCGAATAAGAGTGGTGTAAGCACGTAACCGGAAGTGAGAGGGATCATGCTTTAAGTTATGTTTTAAGAGGCTTAATGACCGATTATCAGATGCAAGAATAAGGTTAATGTGGTGTCTGAATGAACGGGAAGACACCACATTAACACGCTGTTTGAAATTGAGACATTCGGCAAGTAGAAGACATAAATTTTATATTGGAAAGGTTAAGTTGCATAAGCCAAGTAGAGCACCACGCTGTTACTGTCTCGAGGTCGGATTGCAAGGCTAGGCAATCTTCGTTAAGCAGGAGACTATAGCGCAGAGTATACAGGACACAGAAGAAACGAACAACATGAGCGCTCGTGTTGTTCGTTTCTTCTGTGTCCTGTCTACTCTGCGCTATAGTCTCTTGCTTGATCATGCACCAACAAGCCCAAAAAGCCATGCTTTTGAATCTTCGTTAGTGTAAATTTAACGATAAATTACACAATCGTCGGCAAAAAGCAGTTGGGAAGAAATGGAGTTAGGTAAATCGTTAATAAATATAAAAAAAGCAAGGGGCCAAGCACTCTTCTTTGTGGGACGCCAGAATGTACTTGGCTGAGAGACGAATTATGGTTATTGGCACTGGTAAACTGAAGCCTGGAACAAAAAAAATCTTTAACCCATGCATTAACGAGAGGGCGAATATTAAGAAGTGTTAATTTGGTTAATAACCAGTTATGAGGTACCCTGTCGTAAGCTTTGGAAAAATTAAGAAATATGGAGACGACTTGAATTCCAGCATCAACAGATTAATGAAGTTCGTGGATGAAACCAGCAAGTTGCATTTCCCACGAGTACCCTTTACGGAAGCCATTTTGGTATTTAAAGATGATGTGTTGTTCTAAACAGTTAAAAACCTGCGAATGAATCACGTGTTCAGTGAGTTTACAAATCATGCTAGTTAATGAAATTGGTCGATAATTGAGTGGTGAAGAACGATCACCGGACTTTAAAATAGGCACAACCTTTGTTAGGCACCAGTCACGTGGAGCCAAACCAGATGAAAGGGATTGCGAAAAAATAGCGGACAAGATGCGATGGATATCTTCAGATGAGTTCTTGAGTACAGTCGCCGACCGATTTTTCGGACTCGAAGGGACCCGGCAAATGGTCCGAATAATCGAACAGTCCGAAATATCCGTGAAGTACAAAAAACTCACCTTATAGAGATGAAATCGGCATTAAAATGTCACTGATTTTACATTGCGGAAATTTTCTCTTGCTGGCGATGATTTGCGCCTGTATTTGCGCCAAAGTTGTGCTTTCACTGCACACGCGAGACAGCAAGGTCACCGCAATTAGTTGGAATATTTCCCACGCTTCTTTGACGGGCCCGGCGGGACCATGTTACCCACAACACAAGTGTGCACCACACAGTTCGTCAAACACGCAAGATAAGGCACTTTTCGTTGAAAGCGGCGGAACCACCGGACGCAATCATAAAACGGCAAACGAATGTAACTTCGTGATGACTGAGCGCCACTCAGTCGACGGGTTCAGAGAAACCAAGTGACGAAACGGCGAATGGCGAACGTGAGACCCGCCGCGGTGGCTCAGTAGTTAGGGCGCTCGACTACTGATCAGGAGTACCCGGGTTGCAACCCGACCACAGTGGCCGCGTTTCAATGGAGGCACAACGCAAAGGCGCCGAAAGTATGTCAATCCAATCCAACTGCAGCGCAAATCCACCTCGATCCAAGATGGCGTCTTTTGCGCCGGCGAAAAGCCGATAAGCTGGCCGATTTTGCAGGCGACTGAAATTAGTCCGAAAAATCGACCTTTCGGACTTTTGAAGTCCGAAATATCTATCGCGAATATGTATGCGCTTCTATGGGGTGACTGATGGTGGGTGCCTCATCGAGGTCTGAAATATTCTACAAGTCCGAATTATTGGAGTCCGAATTACGCGTCGGCTACTGTATTTTGTTAATAAAACCAAGGTGATCAGACGCTGAAAGTCGTTTTAAGTTTCCTTAGTAAAGATAAGATACTAGTCTCACTAATAACTATTTCGGACATTGAGGTATTAGAATGATTCGTAGTAGCAGGGACTGAATAAACTTCTTCTCGAGTAAACACTGAAGTGAATGCGTCGTTACGAGCTTGTGCGCATTCAACCACAGGAACACTGCCTCCTTCAGCATTGGTAAGTTATATAAGGATGATTCGAAGGGTTTATCGTCTGCCAGAACTTTTGAGGGTTATTCTTTAACATTGATGGTAAATCGTGGGTGAAGAAATGGCAACGAGCAGATTTAAGCTCCGTATGATTATCTTTATCACACTTTTATGCTTATTGCACAGTGCTCAACTGAGCTTCCACTGTCACTCTGTCTAACACACCTTCATTCAGTGCACATGCTACATATGTGTCATGGCACACAACAATCAAATAGGCTCACCGTTTGCAAGACTACTGACAGCTGTAGCAGGGACAGCCGGCAAGTTTTATGCTGCTGTCTGCTTGCAGCTCATCGTGAGTGTGGCTGTGGCTGTTGGGTAAGGAAGAGGCATCAGAAGGGCACCTGCATTAACACAAAGCCACGGAGAGCTTGGCACTGAATAGTCACCTTAATTAAATGCCCCCAATTTCCTTACTCACGCAGCTGATTCCTACCTTTCTACTCTTACACACCGCTAACTGCAAGCAAGCCTGACATAACAACAGGGTGTTAGTGGTCCAATGTTTAAGGGAATCACCCAAGGTGGCGTAGATTTGTAATAAGGTAGTAGTTAGCATCAACCCAAGCGCAGCCATATGGCAAGAATGGAAAGCTATACAGCTTTTTTTGAAACTTTGTAGCTGAAGAAAAATTCATCCCTAGAACCAGGTTCAAACCTGGACCAGGAAGAATTTTTCTTCAACTACGAAGAGTCTGTGGAAGCCGTATAGCTCTGATTTGCAGCCATACGGCACTGTATGCTAATGAGCAAGTACAGTATGTTAAATCCGGTGCCAACCACTGTGCTTAGAAATTTCCCACGAGTCTTCCAGTGCTGCAAAAGCATCATGCAGTGCACATATTAAACACAAGGGCTAGGAACAAGTGTGGCAGCATACGGCAGTTAAGTAGGCTCACCGTGTGCAGGTGTGTCCCAAGCCATGGCTTCATTCATCACCAGGCTCGTCTCCACTGGCAGGTGGCAGCTCACTATATTAGTGGCAGCGTCAACTAATTGAACAGAAACATATTTTCAGGGGATGAGAGTAGCTCTTGCAGGGCATCTAGCCACGAAAGCTGCTCACGACTTTGCAAGGCATGTGTTATGACCTTCTAATATATGTTCTTTGACAGGCCACTGTCAGACGTTGCCAAAAATCAAAAATCTTCAGAAGTGAGAATGATCTCTTTTTCTGCAACTACAGGGCTGCAGAGCCACTGCTTCAGCAGGCACGAAATGTAAACCTCCAGAGCATGAGCAGAACACATCTGGCTATCAGACATATCCTTCGTGTGACAAGCAATAAAAGTGGTCATCGCCGCCACAGGCTCAATGAAAGATCATTTAAAGTCACCCTAAAGGAAAATACTAAGGCTAGACAAATCAATTTATGGCTTGCATACATCTGTTCTTGTGCAAATATGTGCATGAAGCCTCACGTACAAAACTTGAGTACATACCAGGTGTTATAGGCAAGACACAGTAATTTTCAAAAATAGGCTCTTTGGGTTAAAAATATTGCTTTTGCGGCATGGTATTCCCTGTGCTGGAGGACACCAGAGAATTTTGACGAATCATTTTATGTAGTAGGCTGGTTAACTAATTTTTAATAATTAACTATTACAGTTAGGCACTTAGTTGCAAATAGAGGTTTGTAGCCGGTCATTAGTAATAGCCACATCAGCTATCAGAATTTCAAAACATGGTTGCGCTCGGTGCTCTGGCTCGACAAAATTTGGCTTCTTTGACTAGTTACGTGCACTGGAAAGGTTGCTTTGCCTTCATGCTTTCAAAAGCGCATGTATTTTGGAACAATGTAGCCAAATTTTTTCGAGCCACTGCTTCGAGGGTAACCGCGCTATTGAAAATCCAAAAGCTGCTATGGCTATTAGTAATCACCGGCTACAATTCTAATTATAACTAGGTGCCTAACTCTAATAGTCAAGATCATTATTAAAATTTAGTTAACCAGCTTACTACTTAAAACAATTAACTGGTTTTCTGGTGCCCTCCAACAATGGTAATACTATGCTGCAAAATCCATATATTTAATCCAAAAAGCCTATTTTTGAATTACTTAGTCTTCCATGTAACACCTGTTATATGATCATGCACTCAGTTTCCTGCTGTATATAGCTGGTGAAGCCAAGTCAAAGGAGGTTTCCTTTCCGTGCTGCAGCCACGTTCTTTCTCGACCTTCTGCAGATCAAGCGCCGTTTCGGCACTGGATGGCATCTTGCGATCATGACACTGTCCCCGCGTGAGGCAGCTGTCATCTGCAGTGCTTTTTGAAATCATACACACATCAAAGTTTTATTTCCTCTCATGTTGCATAACCTTGTTTGTTAGAAGATGAGCAACGGATTTATGTGAAACACTAATACGCAAGTCTGGACCTCAAGGAATACACGACCCAATCCAGCAGGCAATGATGCACACTCAAGATTTCATCAAGGTACGGAAATTGAACTCTGCTGCAATGCATGTACTCTTCAGACATAATATTAGAAATAAGACTTGCAGACTGTTTGGAGACATTGTGATTGCATCGACTATGTGGTCAAGGCAGACGCGGCAACAAATTCGCGAAGTTTCACAGCACCAACTCCTAACACGCCTTGTCTACAGTCTCAGTACGTCATTTCTCCATTGACAGAATGCACACATGCAATCATGCAAGCAACTGAGGGCAGTTTCAGGCTGCGCCAAACTCGACACCGTACTGGCTGTCACTTGAAGGCCACTGTTATACACAGCAACACCAGTGGCATGAGCTCTCGGAAGCATGCCTGCATGAAGCATGTCGTGCCTTACAAATTAAGGCACAACTACAGAATTCCCAAGTATAATACAGAGAGACGAGATAGTTGGTGACTAATAATAGAGTGCATCTTGAAACCGCACAAAAAAAGACAAGGGACTAGGAAGAAACCAGCTATGGAACCCAGATGCTTTCATATTTAACTCCCAGTGTTCGCAACAAACATACACAGGCAATAGAAATTAAAAAATGTGTCTCCCAGAAATCTTTCAAACAAAATGCTAAAGCTTATCTCCTTAGTTGTCTGAATGATTAAAACACTGCGCATACAGAACGTTTTTAGGTGCTTGTTGTTGTTATCTGTGAAATTTTTATATCACATCATTTCTTCTCTGTATTAATATGTCTTTGCAAAAGTGTGCACTTCATTCTTTCCTTTGTAGAACAGTCCTTTTGTATATATTAATATGTACGATGTCCGATTCCTTTGCTGCATGCTAGCAACTGGGCGCATGGGCCCCGCCAGGGAGAGCTTATCTGCCTTTTGCCCCTGTATCCTAGACCTTGTCATCTGAATAAATGCATATCCACCCATCCACCCATATCACGCTCAGTAGGGCTCAAAACGGTTTAGTTTGGTTTAGAGGTGTTTAACGTCCAAAAGCGACTCAGCTATGAGGGAAGCAATAGTGAAGGGTTCCGGAAAATTCGACCATCTGGGGTTCTTTAACGTGCACTTACATCCCACAGTACACGGGCCTCTAGAACATCACTTCCATCGAAATTCGACCGTCGCAGCCTAGATCGAACGCCCGTCTTTCGGGCCAGCAGAGTCGAAACATGCATTTGTGCAAGAAAACTTTCGCTAAAAGCACCTCAGTTTGTGGTGGAGTCACGGAGCATCTGCTCAAAAAGAGCATTATTTCCTTTTTTTTTACCTTTGCGACAGGACTTCCAGCCTTCGGAAGCGGCATCTCCGACTAGCCAGAGAGTTCTCAGGAATTCCTGTACTCGAGACAACGTAATAAGTACATTTCTGATTGACTTGCTATGTCATTTGAGGGGCCACTCAAATCGGGTAATATTTCATTAGCAATTCTCTCAGCAAAGCAGCAACCTTGACTTGAAAGAAAACATTGGTAATGTTCCCAAAAAGATAATCAATCAGGCTAGCATGTCTTATAAAGGATCATTCCGCCGATATGACAGACACATGTGGCAACACACGGCAGTCGAAGAGGCTCACCGTGCGCAGGCGTGCCCAGGGCCACTGCTTGTTCAGGCACCATGCTCGTTTCGCTTGGTCGGTGGATGCTTGCAATGGCGGGGGCAGGGGCAGTGTCCACTGATTGACCAGAAACATTTATGTGGAGGGGTGAGAGTAGCTCTTGCAGAGGCCTGGAGCCACCAAAAGTGCTCACCACCTTGCTAATCACTTGGTATGACATAATCTTAATATTTCCTCTTTGACAAGCCGTGGTTATAGTGCCAAATGTTACCAACCTACCTTAGACATCAAGAGGTGAGAATGACCTCAATTTTTCTGCAAGTCTATAGGCTATAGGACCAAAACAAAGATCACTTAAGCATAAATACTAACAGCACACTTTTCGTTACATCTGGCAAACTTGTGAATGAATGGCCTCAACAGCCAAAAGAGCAAGGACTTCAGCTACGCCTAAGCTGATGTTTGTAAGTCATATCATGTTCTAATTCGTACTTGTAATACATGAAACATAAATAAAGGAAAACAACCCAAAATTGACAGGACGGAGCACATGGCAAGATTACACTCCACTATATGCATATTTAGTTGTTCATGCCATTTATGCTTAATGTCTTGAAAACATGAATTTGGATTGGATATGAAGGCCTGTGCTGCACAAGTGCATCCCTGCCAGTCTTGACATTTTCACACAACTTAAAGTGCGGCTTTGCCCCATAATGACAAAGCTGTTCACAGGAAGCAAAACATTTTGAGGAATTATAGGTTTGAACACTCTAGGCTCCTAGGATCTAAGAAGCAATAACGAAGAATTGCACACGATGCAGCAGCAGCGGTGACAACAAAATAAGCAATGCTACAACACTGCCTTTTTCTAACACAGAACAACTGACAAATGCATTGCATGTTCTGTTGAGTAAGCTAAGCTTCAGAAGGCTAAGTTCATTAGAACAAGTTTACTTCAGACCTGTCTCATTGCGTGTTCAAGCAGATGAGTTAAAGGACTGCACACATTACTGAAAAGCAGTCGTCTTACCGAGTAATGCTTCGTTTCCCTGCGAATCTCGCAACACATCAAAATTGGCCTCTTCAGCGACAGGTACCACTTCTGCTAACAGAAGAACAGAATTATTGCAGGGTTATCGCTGCATACAATCAAGCAGCAAAAGGTGTAAATTAAATTGCTTCTGCCACTGGTAAAGTGGCTCAAGCTTTTGTCCTTATTGCCACATCATTTGGGGGGCATCTGCTACATGCAGATGCAGAGCAAGCTAGTAGGCTCGCTGGAGGTGATGCTATTGTTTGTTGTTAAGAGTGGTAGTGCAGCTCGAGAAGTAAATCTGCAGACTGAACATGAAATTGTTGCAGCCACTGCTCTTCATTTTAAAACCATAGTGGTATGTTCCATCTATCTTACTATGACACTAAAACTTGAGGATGTGGATGCACTTTTAAAACAACTACCAGAGCCATATCTTTTGATTGGAGATTTTAATGCTCCTTCGTCCTTTTGGGGAATTGAACAAACTGACAGCAGAGGTCACATTTTAAAATATTGTCACGTGCTGCGCAAGGGCTCTGAGGAATAAAGAAGACGTGCGGCGGCTGGAAGTAGAAGAGAAAGTCAAGTATCCTGCCGCCGGCGCACCAGGCTCCTCTCGACCTGCCTTGTAAATATTATTTGTAAATAGAACCTGTAACAGTGTGGTGGAGGTGCTGGGTCGATCACCACGGACCCCTCTCGCAAACGCTGCAGCCGAAGAATCGCCGGATTGCCACCGTTGCCCGTGCAAATGCCCAAGGAAGCCGACGCACGCCCGACCGGCGCCGCAACGCCCGCTTGGTAGCACTACCGTGAGCCGCGGACGTTTTCCGGGAAGGCTGGCGAAGACGTGGATGATTGGCTCACCAATTACAAGCGGGTGAGCAAATACAACGGCTGGGATGCCACTATTCAGCTGGCCAATGTCGTCTTCTTTCTCGATGGCACAGCGCTAACTTGGTTCGAAAACCATGAGGCATCATTAACAAGTTGGGACCGCTTCATGGAAGAGCTCCGCAGCTGCTTCGGGGATACTGTTGCCAAACGAAAATGCGCTGAGCAGTCTTTGCTTCAGAGAGCGCAAGTGCCTGGAGAGACCTGCACGACTTACATAGAAGAGGTCTTGAAGCTGTGCACAGTCGTTAATCCCAGTATGTCCGACGAGGATCGCGTTGGTCATCTCCTCAAAGGCATCGCAGAGGACGTCTACAGCTTTCTTATTAGTAAAGAAAATTTAGACTCGCCCACGGATATCATCAAGCACTGCCGCACCTTTGAAGCTCTAAAACTGCGTCGAATTACTCCCAAGTTCGGTCGCCTGCCTAACGTCACCACCGTCGCCAGCGTGGATTGCCACGAGCCTGTGAATGCGGCGACTCTCCCTGACGTCATTCGTCAAATCGTGCTTGACGAACTCTCCCGGCATCAAGATCTTGCGCGCCGCAGTGAGGTCCCGTATGGGAGCTGTTCTCTGCAGGCGGCTCCCGCCTACCGCTCCTCCCCTTGGAGTTTGTCTGCCCAGGCCCCTACCAGTGCTACTCGCATTGATTACAGCGACGCTCCCCGGATCACCCGCCCCGGCCCCAGGGCGCCAGCTCATCCGCAACGCCACCTGCGGCAGCCGGAGTACGATGGTCGTTTCGACACTGGCTACGAGGAGTGTTATCCCGAGTGCCCCCCCGACCCACCACTTTGTTACCGCTGTGGTATGATCGGTCACATCTCTAGATTCTGCCGTCGCCGGGGCCAGTTTTCCCGCTCCCAGCGCCAATGGTCGAACCCTCGCCTGAGTTTCAATGCGCCTGTTCATGACCGTGTCTTCACATCGTCTCAGCGCCCATCCAGTTACGCGCCACCACGGAACGACTCCCCTGCCTCTGACCGAAGTCTGACTCCACCTCCGCACCGCTCTCGCCGCTCGCCTTCCCCCCAACGTCGTTCCCCACCGTCCCCGGGAAACTAGCGTGTGCGGCCGATGGAGGTGCGGTCGCCGGATCATCGATAGTGCCAATTCCTCTGCCCATTGTTATGTTAAGGAACCGCCTTGAAGTTTTAGTGGACGGTATTTGCGTCATGGCCTTAGTGGACACTGGTGCCACGGTGTCAGTGATGAGTTCAACTTTCAAGAACCGTCTGGGTCGTAAAATAATGTTCGCTTGGGATCGTGCTGTTATATTCCGGGGTGTAGGGGGAGAATCATTGGTTCCGATTGGTATTTGTTTTGTGAATGTAGTGATCGCTGGCCACATGTTCCGAACTGAATTCACGGTGCTCCCTCGTTCTACGCATGACATCATCCTCGGTATTGACTTTTTGCACCAGTGCGGCGCTACTCTCGACTTCCGCAGTGGTGGCATATCGTTAAGTCCTGGCCTTCGGTAAGCTCTCATAGAAGACTCGCCAGTGGTTGCCCAAGTGTTTTCTGTCTCGGAAGATACCGTCGTTCCAGCAATGTCTGCCATATTCGTTCCCGTTGTGTCCTCGAGCACGATTTCTGATGCCTTCGATGCTGTGGTGGAACCTTGTTCCCTTAACTGTGCAAAGAAAAGTGTGCTAGTACCCCGCAGCGTCGTCCATGTGACCAAGGGCCATGCCACTCTTTGGACTGTCAATCATTCCAACGAACCTGCAGTATTGCCATGTGGTTTAAAACTTGCTGGCTTTGAAGAACGTTTTTCTGTACCAGTTGCCGCGATCACTGACAACGTGTCTCGTCCAACTAGACGCCGCGATCTGAGCGACTCTCAACTCCTAGAAATGGTCAACAAATCCCTACCCACTAGCGACCGCCAGGTACTAGTGGCCGTTCTTATGAAGCATGCGGACGTGTTTGACTTTGGTCGCGACCAACCACCGCCGATTCCAGCTTCCCGTACCCATCACATGATCAATACTGGATCTGCACAGCCGATTCGCCAGAAGCCATACCGCGTCTCGCCTTCCGAACGTCAGATAATCGATGAACAAGTCCGTGACATGTTGCACCGCGGCATCATTCAGGAATCTTCAAGCCCGTGGGCTGCTCCAGTGATCCTTGTCAAAAAGAAAGATGGCACTTGGCGATTTTGTGTCGACTACCGCCGGCTTAACACTGTCACAAAGAAGGATGTTTACCCGCTCCCGCGCGTTGATGATGCCATTGACTGCCTCCACTCAGCCTCCTACTTTTCCTCGGTGGATCTACGGTCCGGGTACTGGCAGATCCCGATGCACCCGCAAGACAAAGAGAAGACAGCATTCGTGACACCTGACGGGTTGTATGAATTTAATGTTATGCCTTTCGGCCTTTGCAACGCTCCTGCCGCTTTTGAACGATTTATGGATACGCTTTTACGTGGCCTGAAGTGGCAAGTTTGCATGTGTTATCTGGACGATGTTGTTATTTTTGGTAGGACCTTCGCCGAACATAACAGCCGCTTAGCCATTGTCCTAGACTGCATAGAGAGAGCGGGCCTCGTGCTGAACTCGAAGAAGTGTCGCTTCGGTGAACGCCAAATTACTGTGCTTGGTCATCTCGTTGACAAGGATGGCCTCAGACCCGACCCGCAGAAGGTTGAAGCTGTAAGCAGTGTCAAAGAACGCAAATCAGTGAAAGAGCTCAGGGGTTTCCTAGGACTTTGCTCATATTTTCGGCGTTTCGTTCCCAAGTTTTCTGATTTAGCCTACCCGCTTACAAGTCTCCTGCAGAAAGACACCCCTTTCCACTGGACTCCCGAATGCGACTCCGCGTTTCGGCAGCTCAAGTTTCTCCTCACCTCGCGGCCAATATTGCGTCATTTCTGCCCGACAGCACCGACTGAACTCCACACTGACGCCAGCGGCATCGGCGTGGGTGCTGTGCTTATCCAACGCCATGAGGGCAATCAACACGTTGTCGCTTATGCAAGTCGCACCCTCAGCAAGTCGGAACGCAATTACACTGTTACAGAGCAAGAGTGTCTCGCCGTTGTTTTCGGCGTACAACGGTTTCGTTCGTACCTTTATGGACGTGCTTTTACAGTCGTCACAGACCATCACTCTCTGTGCTGGCTGGTCAATCTACGCGACCCCTGCGGTCGGTTGGCCCGCTGGGCGTTACGCCTCCAAGAGGTAACTTCAAAGTGTCTTACAAAAGTGGCCGCCAACACGCCGACGCAGATTGCCTCTCGCGGCTGCCGCTCACGGTTACTACTTCCGATGATGAAAACTTCGATGACTATCTCGCTGCTGTTTCCCAAGAGTTTCCAGATCTTGGCACTTTCCAGATGGAACAACGCAAGGATCAGCACTTGGCGCCGCTTTTTGCCGAAGCCCGTGACCCGACATCCGCAAGCCCTTTCTGTGTTCGCGACGGTTTACTCTACAGAACGAATTACTCGCCTGGAGGTGCGCGCTTTCTCCTCGTCGTTCCGGCTACTCTGTACTCCTCTGTTCTGCAGGCAATGCACGATGACGTCACGGCTGGGCACTTGGGGTTTGCCAGGACCCTTAACCGCATCAAAGAACGTTTTTACTGGCCAAAAATGCGTCACATGGTTCAGCGCTACGTGGCCACCTGCGTGCAGTGTCAGCGGTTCAAGCTTCCCACGACTTCTCCGCCTGGACGCCTGCATCCTTTGCCACCTCCAAGCACGCCATATGAACAAGTTGGACTCGATCTGCTCGGCCCGTTTCCCCGCTCGTCCAACGGTAACCGCTGGATTATAGTGTGCGTTGATCACCACACCCGTTACTGTGAGACCGCCGCCCTACCTTGCGCCACCGCTGCTGAGGTCTCGCTCTTCCTTCTTCGTGCTGTCATCCTCCGGCATGGACCTCCTCGAGTTGTTATCAGTGACCGCGGTCGCCAGTTTACGGCAGACGTTGTGGAAGAGCTTCTGCGTCTTAGTTCATGCCATTTTCGCCACTCGACGCCGTACCACCCCCAGACTAATGGACTGGTTGAACGTACCAATCGGACACTCACGACCATGCTGGCCATGTATCTCGATTCCCGCCATAAGAACTGGGACGACGTGCTTCCCTTCATTACATACGCCTATAACACGTCGAGGCATGAAATAACTGGTTACAGCCCATTCTTCCTTCTTTATGCCCGTCCGCCTCGAAGCTCCCTCGACAGCATCTTACCTTTCTCTCTCGACACCGAGCCTTCTATTGCCAACACTCTATGTCGCGCTGAAGAAGCCCGTCGGATTGCCCGGATACGCACCTTGGCATCACAGCATCGCTCTAAGCAGCGTTATGACCGCCGGCGCAAGGATGTCTCCTACCTGCCCGGCGACGTTGTATGGTTGTGGACGCCCCTACGCAAGCGTGGCTTATCAGAAAAGCTGCTATCCCACTGCACGGGCCCGTTCATCGTTGTTGCTCGCCTCAATGACCTCAACTATGTCATCTCTCCCCAATCAACGCAAGGACGCCGCTCAAGGACAACCCAGGTCGTGCATGTCGCACGGCTGAAGCCATTCCACTCTCGGGACCCCGATTGATTGACTGGCCCAGAGGGCTTCGTCTGCGAACGGGGAAATGTCACGTGCTGCGCATGGGCTCTGAGGAATAAAGAAGACGTGCGGCGGCTGGAAGTAGAAGAGAAGGTCAAGTATCCTGCCGCCGGCGCACCAGGCTCCTCTCGACCTGCCTTGTAAATATTATTTGTAAATAGAACCTGTAACAATATGTTATACAATGCAGTAATGACTGTGTACTGAATCTAAAAAAAGCCCACGTACTGCTCCCCATGTATTGGAAAAACTAGCCCCTTAGATTTATCTTTTAGTTCACCATCAGTTGTTACAGATTTTAAATGGCATATCCTGCACAACGTTTATGCAAGTAGCCATTTGCCGGTAATTATCAGCATACCATCCTCACCTTTAATCATCACAAGCAAACCTCACTGTTGCCAGCTACACTTATCCGACTGGTCCCCCTTTCAAGAAAAGGCCAGCCTGGATAAAAAATTTTTCGATAACCTTGGCGTCGACGAACCCAAAGAAATATTCACAACCTGTATCATAGCTGCTGCGCGCCTAGCAATTCCTCAGCCTTCGGTGGTGTAAGACAAAGCCACAAGGTTTGGTATACACAAGAATGTAGAGAAGCAAAGAAGGAACAAAATAAAGCCTGAAGATTTTTTCAACAATACCCAACACAGGAAAACCTTATCAATTTTAAAAAGGCGAGAGCAAGATCACGGCACATACGCCACAATGGTGACAAAACTTCCTGAAAGAACTATATCATGTGTTACAGGGAAGACCAAGTAATTTTCAAAAATAGGCTTTTTGGGGTAAAAATATGGCTTTCTCAGCATAGCTTACCAGTGTTGGCGGAGACCAGAAAACCAGCGAATTGTTTTAAGTAGCTAAGCTGATTAACAATTTATAAATATTATCTTTTTAAATCTTGGAGTTAAGCACCTACTTGCAATCAGACATTTGTAGCCAGTCGATCGTAATAGACATTACAATTTAAAAACTCAATTTCTCTTGACGCTGTGGCTCGACAAAATTTGGCTTTTTTGACCATGTTTTCGAAAGCGCATGTATTTTGGCACGATGTAGCCAAGTTTTGTATTAGTTTCTTCCCTTAATGCAAACACACAAACCTTGCGTTTGGCGCATGATGGCCTTAGTTGCCTATGTTTCATTAAACCCAACACAACACAACATGTGGGTAGCATACACATTTTGTGCATACTGTGTTACCTTAAAAATGGCACACTGGTTAGCAAGTAGTAAATATATAACAAAACAAACAATCCCCTTGAAAGACATGCTAATGAGCTAATTTATAAAGCACAACCATGAAGATGTTTATGCAAACAACTGGCAAATGATAGTTCAAAAAACAACATAGTTTAACATACCAGCTCGGAATATTTTGATCAGCATCGCTTCCTGAAGCTGCCTGTTCAGTCTGACAACTGAGTCCATTTCCAGCATCTGGCGCCGAAGTTTGTCCTCAAGAGATTTAACTTTGGCTTCCAGAAGCTGGACTTTGTCTTGCACGTGCTGGGCGTCCAGGGCAGCTTTCGGGAAGAGGAGCTCTTCCTCTACCGCTCGGTGGGCCAGACCAATGGCCTGCTTGTCTGCCTTTGCCTAAACCACAATCAGCCCCATTTGATTTTTCACTCCACGTAAAAACAGGAAATCGCAGTGTGCAGTGAATATTAGAATACCAAGAAGCATCACCTGAAATGTCCTTACGGAAATCAAGCAGGTGCCTTTAGATATGAACGTCCTTTTTATCAACAAAGCATATTTCGAGCAGGTTAACACATGAAGGAAAGAAAGCTTATGAAAGGCCTTCACTATCCGAGCTGTATGCTAAAAAAATGCAAAAAGCCATGTGCTTTCACAAGGACTACTCGGAGCCTTTGGCCGATGGCACAGTCTATAGTAACGCTTGGTGGAGTGGCGTCATCTGCTACTCTGTCTGCTGTGCATGCTCAAGCATGCTGAGATGGCGGCCAAGTGAAGGGGGGAGCCTTTACATCCGGTTGAAAAAAAATGCTACGTAACCGCCTCTCCTGAGTTCTGTCCTTCCTCTGCGGGTTAACGTGAATGTTTTGCCGAACTGTGTGAAACAGCTCTACCGAACATGCTAATGCAAAGCTACAAATGTCAGTTCATTTAATGCTGTCGAACGAAAAGAATACAAAATAATTTATGAGGTTTAAATTCCCAAAACATCTTGGGCTATGAGTGACGCTGTAGTGAAGGGTTACAGATAATTTCAACAACCTGGGGTTCTTTATCAAGCACTGACATCGCATAGTGCATTGGCATCTAGCATTTCGATGCTCATCTCTTTCAGGGCCAGTCTCCGAGCATCATCAACACTTAAGCCACCGAGACAGATTGCAGAGAATAGAAAAGCAGACTGTTGCAGGCAACCCTTTGTTGTTGGGGGCCAAACAAGAATCTATTTAAAGCAACAAAGTGCATTCACTCAATTTTTGCTTGCAAGAATGCCGGCTATGTAGCCATGGCATGCACTTCTCATGCCTAATGTACACATAATGCGGTTACTACTTTCATTTCAAAGACTATCTGTACTGGAAGCAAGGAACAGGTAACTTCTATTTTCAACAAACAGCTGCAACCATAACTATACCTTGTTTGAATACTAGGGATTGTTGATCGTTGGGGCTGCATGTATGCTAAGAAAGCAGAGACTGGCACTCATCTTTGCATGCTCATGCTTGTAAAAAATAGCTAGGTTGCCATAAAGAGCTATCAGCGACTGTATTGTTCCACCAACCTAAATAATCTTGGAAATAAAAATAACCATGTAGTCACAAGCAAAGCAAATCAAATGGAACTGCTCTCTAGGTACTGTCATTCGGCGCAAACATACCAAGACGTTATCTCGGCAACAGCGGCCAACGGTTCGTGGAGTTGGCGTCAGTCCATGCTACTCTGTCGAGCGCTCGCGTTAAATTTCATTTCTTCCGTTCCGCAGCGCACCACCCAGCGCTCTTGTCTACAGCATCATAACTACGCGTACGCACGGTCGCAAAATGTACTTATAATTTCAGAGGCTGCGGTGCTTGTGCTTAGAGAGACAGAGACGTTAATCGCAAATGACGATATTCCAACGAGCCCAGTCCCAACCCCAAGCCCTTCTTAGCAAAATGTGCACATATGATGAGTATCCAGCCCTTCAAACACAGCTGGTGCAAAAGAGTCAGAAACAATTAAACATGCGATTTGGCAGATTCAACTACTGTCTACTGACAGCGACAACCAGCAGCTAACCTTTTTCGACGGCGCTTCGTTGCCCTGTCTGCGGGGCCGCTTGCAGCGGCTCCTTCGCCACTCGTGCACCTCTTCTTCTGTTTCTGAAATTTTTGCACATCAGGACAATCACTACATTGTTACCATGCAAAAGGCCAGTGCCAAGATCCAAACACCTTACCTGTCATGTGAAGTATGCAGGCATTGTAATAACCGGGGCGGGTCGAATCATCCCCTTCCCAAAAGGCCTCATAAATTTTCGTTTTATCGTAACCAGATATATCTTTCGGCTTGAAGTTTTTCAAACAATCATGCCGCACAATATGTCTCTCATTTTCATTCTCATGCGTTATTAAGACAAACATTGCGAGGACAAGCAAAACACGTGCGTTCAATTAACAGTCGCTTGCCCACAAGTGAGCTCAGGTGTCGCAGCTGATCAAAACAGACACCGAGGTAGTCGTGCGTC
This sequence comes from Amblyomma americanum, assembly GCF_052857255.1. Lineage (NCBI taxonomy): Eukaryota > Metazoa > Arthropoda > Arachnida > Ixodida > Ixodidae > Amblyomma > Amblyomma americanum. The sequence continues at coordinate 74,871,079 of NC_135505.1, read as the reverse complement.
GTGAAGTGCGGAGCACCAGTAGCTCGTTTCTAGTAAACGCCAACAGTCGTCGATTGAGGGCGCTGCTCACAGAAAGTGGGCTTAGCAGACCATATCACCTCGCGTAGCCGCCGTTGTCCGGTGCAGCAGTAATTTCTTGGTCCTAGTCATTTGTTTGGTGCGGGTGCCATCTGATTGTCGCATATTAAGAATATTCAAGGCAAAGCGGTCTTGTAATGGACGGCCATGTGCCATTACATTGCGCGTCGCATGGAATATTGCACTTTGTTTGATGTGAGGTACAAAATGTGAGTTAGTATGGAGATAATTATGGCCTGCACTAAAAATAAAGAAATAAAAGAAATCCGCGACCACGTATTTTTACGAGGAAGGCGCCGCGCGAGCGGGCTTAAGCACACTCATCGTCGGCAGCGTCCCTAAGCGGCAGCCGCTGGAAGTCATTGCTCCCGATATAACTTCGGCGCTCTCGGTCGGCGCACTAGACAGTATATTCTATGCAGTGTACTCAAGACTTGCTCCTGCACTGACTAGGCATGGCCGATGTGCCCCGCTGGATGTAAACAATGTACAGAGCACTTTACTTTTTAAAAATGGCAGAAGTAGCCAAGAGAAGTTTATGTTATAGGTGGCTAAAATCAAGACAAGAGTAAAATTTTACAAGTGATGGCTATGTCGCTTGAGCCACCGCCTGATTTAAGGGTTCAGTCTTATCCATCTATCATCCATCCAACGTTTTCGACGCGCTGGAAAAATAAAGTGGACAAGCATTGTGAAACGATCAGACGACGCTCAAATTATGCAGCTGAAAGTGAACTAATATTAACGAAAGAACAGCAACGTGTTGAGCGATTTGCTCACTACATATTTGATTTCGGCTGCCCATCACCGCCTCCGGCAGCTGACAAGCCAGAGGTTTCCTTCGTTGCACAAGCATTTAGCGATTTCACCACCGTTGAATGCCCTCTGATTTTGAGCATAAATATTCAAATGGAAGTGTATGTGTGGTCGGGACGTGTTCTGCCCAAAGACCAGTATAACTTCACCATGCAAACTTTGAGTGGCCTGGCTGCAGTGGTTGCACCTCCTACGTGCGTTTGGCATAAAATATGCATGCGTACAGTACCCACAAGAAGAAAAAAAATACAGACATATTGATCCATTTGCTTCTTCGCAAATTCAGTAAATGGCAGTATGACAGAAAACAAGTACAGTGGATTTGCAGGTAGACTACAAAAATGAGTAAGTACGCAATGTACGTGGTTAGTGAAACAAACTGAGCAAACATTCTCGGACATTTGTCTTTTCGCGTGTCCAGCAATACGGGCGTTTAAGCATGAGCCAATTACTTGCTCGAACTTCGGGGATACGCGTGGCATCGATTACGCGATTTTCTTCTGTCATCGATGGCTGCAGCATACAACCAACACTTTGATTATTCTATGTCTTTCCCTCCCCTCAACACGTACGTGGCCGCGCTTTTTTTTTAATGAAAAATTCACCTTCAATTGGCATAAACTGAAGAAAAGTTACGGACCAAATGTAAACGGGCCGGGTAAATTGGTGCACTCTTAGTTTATACAAATATTGAAACATGTGTGCATATTTGAACGCTTTTTATTTTAGGAAGAACCAATGCAGGAAATACATGAAACATTTTGTTAACCAAATGAAGAGGTGACGAACTCTCGGTGTAAACATCATATCGCGTTGTTTGGCCCGGGGATTGAAAGGGAAACATTTGACAGAGGTCTTCCTGCATAGTTAACAATTTAATTGAAGTTAGAAAGAGCGCCAACAAAAAGTGAAAAATGCGTAGTTTTGGAACCTACTCAGTTCTTTAATCAGGTGTGACTGCAGGCGAGTTGCAGCCAGCTTGCCTTAATTTTAAGCCCTCGTTTATTCATCCAACGGGTCACAGAAAGCAGACCGGATGTATAGAAGGGAAATGGTACCAAGGGAGCGGTTAACAATGCCCCGCGTCAGCTGAATGGACCATGACTCAAAGCCTTCTGCGCGGGTGCCACGCGGTGTCCAGCATATGGTACCAACGGTACCTTCCAGGTCAATCTTGTGGTCAGACGCCTCGCAGTATTCTGCCGCCCCGCTCTGTTCCCTGTTAATATGGTTGACATCCGCTTTGTTCTGATTCATTCTTTCGGCGAAGTTTATGGTTTGGCCAGCGCATGTCGCCGAGCAGTTCAAGCAGGGGACCTTGTATACATATTTTCTAATGCATAGCATCTTCGGCTGGCCGTTTTCGAGTGCTGTAGAGCACTACTAACTTAATATATTAATTTATTGATTACTGTATGTATACATACATCTTGATGAATCGTTACAAAGCAACAAAGTGAACGAAATATTTCAAATACGTGAGGAATTTCTGTACAGTACGCGCGGAAAAGAAAGTAGAAAAAGAGCCTTTTGAAAAAATTACAAAGTTATCGCAGGATAGAACCCGTATCATCTATTTCTTAGCAGAGCACGGTACCGCTCGTCCACACCAGCACCGGTGAACTGAATTTATAAAACGAATATACAATCAATGAACTGCTGCGTTTTGGTTGCTTTTTGATTTCATCACATTCGCAACCACAAGTGCTACAGTGATCCTTGAGCATCCGTAATATATATATATATATATATATATATATATATATATATATATATATTTGAGCGTCAATCTGTTAGCTCACAGCAGTAATCCCTGCGCTACACCAGGCAGCGTGGCAGTGTTCCCAAGGTACCAGCGCATGCGTGTCTGAATTCTGGCCTTTCTTTTCTTTGGATTTTTTCGCGCAGGACATTGGTTTTATAGCTCTTCGAAGACTTGCGGACATACGCCTTTTATCTGCGTCTGCGTTTTGCAAGTTTGTGCGCGCCGCTTTCCTGACTTGCAACGATTCCAACTTACCACCAAAAAAAGGTACCGCCGCTATCTGGATCCGCGAGAGCCTTGCCGGATTCCAAAACAGACTGTGCACAATCAACGCATGAGGCAGGAGCAGCAGCATCATGAAGACGACGGAAGCACTGATTCGTCAGAAAATGAAAGAGAAAGCGCATCAAACGGTACCTCCAGTGGTCCTCATGACCCAGCTCACCTGACCTCATCAGCAAATGTCACTTCATCACCGTCACAGATTGACCGTGATGAGTACTTTGACTGCGACGAGAGCTCTGAACAAAGTGAGGCAGAGGCGGAAGACGGCGCTGGTCTCGAAAACGACGAGGTGAAAGACTATTTTGAGAGATGCTCCACCGAAACATTGCCGAACCAAACATTATCGAAGGCAGAGGCATTTCTGCTTATTTTATTTTATGTCGTGCATTCCGGGCTGTCGTGGACGCAAGTGGAGGGCCTGCTAATTCTGGTTAGCACACTCTGTGGCACTGAAGTTTTGCCGCAGAGCAAGTACATGTTTCGAAAACTGTGGAAAGACAGAATGGAGTCTGTGAATATGCATTTTTACTGTAGCACATGTCTGGCTTACTTTAGCGTAAAAAATGCCAACGGAAGCCGTCAAGGTATTACTTGCGCACCATGTGAGCGTTCCTTCAGCGTTCAAGAACTTGTAAGAAGAGGGAGCTTCTTCCTAATCTTCAACCTCAGGAGAGAGCTGTATGGTAGAATAATGCTTCATTCTGAACAACTCTATAGCAATTTGAAGGCACTTTCTTCGGCAGCCTATGGGATCTATGGTTACATCACGCATGGTCGTATGTAGAGGAGCATCAGGCGCCAGCTGAAGGTGAAGTGGTGCGACATCACAGTTTGTCTGAACACTGATGGGTCACCAGTTTTAAAGTCTAATAAGTCCAGTGTATGGCCCATTCAGCTTCTAATCAATGAGATGCCTTTCAGCTTAAGATTTCAAGACGTCCTCATTGGAGCCTTATGGTTCGCCAAACGGCACCCACCAGCCCTGCTATTTATGAAAGCCTTTGTTGACGCCTTCAACAAAGTTGGAGTTATCACCTGGAAGCACGCCGGGGAAACAATGGCATCAAAAGTGTATGCGACGTGCTACTCTGTGGACTCGCCCGCAAAGGCAGCCTTGCTTAACATGCTGCAATTTAATGGCTTTTTTGGATGCCGTTGGTGCATTGAGGAAGGGACCATTATAGATGGTAAGTGTATGACACGTAATTTTTCTTCATTAAGGTGCAGCACTGCTAATCTAGAAGCAGTGGTTAGTAAAACTGTGTTGTTCAATGAGTATCTCTTGAGTGAAAATATTGATTACAGTATCAGCCTGAGAAATAGAATCATCGAAGCTCTGTGTAACTATAACTCCAGTGTACCTCTTATCCTAGTTCATATTATGAGGTTGATGAAAATTAAGACATCATGGAAAGGAAATAAGTAGTAAGGTATTAGTGTGTGAATTGAGCTAGCTGTAATGTTTGCTTCTGTCCAGTCGCACAGTACATACGTTTCAAATGATAATTGTCTTTGGGTATGAAAGTTGTTTAAATAAGGACGTAATCCAAGTTGAACCTCGTTATAACGAAGCCAAATTTTAAGAGAACATTCATTATATCTGATATTCATCTTGAAAGTACACTTACAAATTCCAGCACAAAAAGTCTGCCAGTAAACCGAAGCAAGGGGCGCCCAAGCTGGAAAGCGCAAAATTACAAAAATGCACAATTTTTGAATTTAAATTTTGGTGTAGACACGTGAAAACTAACCTTTCATTTCATGCTGGAAAGCAGAAATGAGCACGCAACTAGGGATTCTGGTCATGCGCACATATTTATTTAAAAAGTGGCGTGATCTTTGTTTGGCTGCACTTCACGGTATTTGACAGGATAAACTTCTCGATGAAGTCAACAAAGTGCAGCGCGGTGCGTGAATGCACGGGCGATTCAAACATGATTCTTCCTGTGGGCAATTGAGACGATCTCAATTTTCTATTCCTTGAAGTTTTTTTTCGGCTGCTATGAGTCTTGTGAATGCAAAGAAAACTACTTTGTTATGAACGATTGAGCATCAAGTTTTGAATTTTTCTTCCCGTTATATAGATAGAATTCCCATAGAAAAAAAGCGTGGGTCAACCAAACCGAATTTTTTTTTCCTTTTTCCCGACAATTCGCTATATCTGTGTTCTTTCTAATGAGGTTTGACTGTATCTATTATCACGCTACTTGTTCATCTGATTCTTTTTTTCATTTCCATATAGAGTCATGCACACACCTGTCTAGAGCACTGAAATGGCGCACCATGGAATACAATCTAGTATTTCAAATGATCTACGGCTCGCACCAGGCCATAACATGAATAATGTTTAAATTATGTTGATTTTGTAAGCTGTATCAGGTGTGCCAGCCAGTCGTCATTATCGTATATGCACTGAATGAAAGCGTGACGCCTGCGCTCAAGACATGTGTATGGATAACTGCGCAGTTTTGACTTTCCAAAGGAGAACGTATATGTTGTCTTCCTTGTTTTAGTTTTGTGGATCATCGTGCCTTTTGTGCATGTGTAGTGGCTACACACTGTCATGTGAACATAGCCTATAAATACCTGGAAATGAAGGCCTTAGCTTTTAATAGGGCCTTGATGCACTCTTTATGACAAAATTTGGATCTATGATGCTGCATAGTTTTTGCCAGCTGATTCAACACAAGAGTAGCCATAGTTTTTGGCAGAAGCCTAATCTCAATTCTGTTTTCTCAGGGGTCCTTCGCTATGTTCCGGGCCGAACAACAGTGCGAGAACGCACACACACCGGCGTGCTTGAGGACATGCGTCAAGCTCACCTGCGCAAGGAGCCAGCGCACGGAATGAAGGGGCCATCGCCTTTTATTCAGTTGCAAGGCTTCAATCTTGTCTGATGCATGCCGCCGGATGTCATGCACTGTGTCCTTGAAGGCGTCACAAAACAGCTGCGGGACCTGTGGCTCTCTGCAACTGAAGAAGCCTACTACATTGGACGGCGCATCAGGGACCTTGACAGCCGTATTCGAAAAATGAAGCCCCCAAGTTCATTTTGTCGGCTCTCACGGCTTGTCTCTGAACGAGCTCACTGGAAGGCCACTGAATGACTTTATTGGCTGTTTTATTTTTTACTGTCCTGTTTGACAGATGTACTGCCATCTACATATCTCAATCACTTTAGTATGCTCTGCCAGGGAGTGTTCCTCCTCCTTCAAGCTTCTGTTAGTGATGCTGATTTGCAGGAAGCAGATGATCTCTTGTCGTCCTTTGTGAGCAGAGTGTATACACTATATGGGGCCTCCGCTGCAACATTTAATGCGCATCAACTGGTCCATATTTCAAAAAGCGTTGAGATGCAGGGCCCACTTTGGGGCACATCTACGTTACCTTTGAAAATGTCAACGGCCAGCTTGTTAAGCATGTAAAAGCAGCACAGAGAGTTCCACTCCAGGTTGCAGAACGCTATATCATGAGGAACTGGTTAAGGACAGCAAAAAAAAATATATGTCAGCCTGCCCACTTTTCTAGAGAGCAAGCTTAACAAGATAATGAACGCGCGCCGCTTTGTGAAGTCGAGAGTCTGTATTCTTGGAGCTCCACTGCTGTCTGCGCGACTAGACAGTCCAGTGGAAGAACTTTTTATTAGAAAGTACGGCAGGTACCAGGCATGACCCATTATTCACGCTTTCAGCTTAATAATTTAACCATTACTACCACTTCATACACCCGGGCCAGGAAGACTTTTTCTTCCTGTGTGAGAATGAGCGATGATATCTACTGTCTTGTGACTGATATATGCTCAGTATTACTGGATATAAGGAAGGTAGTGTTAGTTTGTAAAGAGCTAATGACATTGATAGCAACTTGAGAGGAGTGAGTTACATGCACAAGTGCTACTGCTCTCCACAAGGGAGAAATCTGCGCCTTTACTCAAGTGATGATGTCTCCGCCCAGTGTGTTTTTATTGATGGTGTTGATGTTAGCTTTGTATCTGATGTGCCAAACAATTACAGAATGAATTAATCGCATCACAGTGTTTACTCGAGAACTGAGCTCAAAGGAAAGCTGTCAATGTGGTCTCAGATGCTTTGAGAAGTTAGCATTTTCTAAGCATTCCACCTCAGAAATGCCGAGGACTAGGCCATAGGGAAAGCTTCCGTTGTATCATCGGTGGGTATCCAGCAGCACTGGATACCAAACCCCCACGCCTCTCACTTGCGTGGCGGATGCTCAAATCACTTGGCCACCGCTGTGGTAGTGACTTAGAGCAAGCTTTTGCTGTGTACTTTTGTACTTTAGATTAGTCCCTAGTTCAGTTGATTTTGCTGTTTTTGCTTTCTGTTGTGGCAACTTTAAGAAGTTTTTTTACTGAAAATTGCTGTTCTTGTTTGAAACATTTGAAAACTGTTCCATATGCTTCATGGCTAAGTGTGTTCAGTGTTGTTGGATTGCAAGTTTTCTTAGCTGCACTGCCATTTTGTACTTTTGTCTTTAGCCCTGCCGCTCTCGATATCATGTGATGCAAAGGTTAAAAGAAAATTTAGTCAGTTGTTATGGCATGTTGTGTGCATGTAAAACCTTTGTCCGTAAAGTTTAGAGATTGATTTATTTTCTTCTCTAGATATGATTCCCCAAAACAGGAGTTGCTGTCTATGTGTAGCACAATCTTTTGGAGCTAACCTGAGCTATTTATGTTAATTGCTGTGGCAGCCGCTAGACTGCATTGCATGTAGAAAAATACGTTGTCCCTAGTCGTCTGCACATTCTATACTGTGAGTGAATGTGGAGAGATGAACGTCCTCCTAGAAAACCGTGTAAACATAAAATTCTGTGTAAAGCTTGGCAAGACAGCTACATAGACATATGCGATCCTTCGTGATGCTTACGGCAACGAGACATTATCGCAGACGTGAGTTTTCAAGTGGCACAAGAGGTTTGCTTAGGGGAGAATGTCGGTGGAAGACGACACAAGGCAGGGGCGCCCTTCAACCTCCCGGAATGAAAACAACGTGGCTCGGATCAGGGAAATCGTACCGAAAGACCGCACCATTACAGTCTTCATGCCATCAGATGCTCTCGACATTAGTAAGACAACATGCCACCAAATTTTGCCTGAGAACTTCGGGAAATGAAAGCTGAATGCCATGCTTGTGCCGCACTCCCTCACACAGGACCAGAAGGAAACGCGGGCATCAGTTAGCGCTGATTTGCTTTCCGAGGCAGAGAAGGATGCTACATTCGCCGATTGCTTCACTGCTGAAGACGAAACATGGTGCTTTCAAAGCGATCTTCAAACAAAGAGGCAGAGCGCCGAATGGTAGTCCACAAGCTCTCCAGCGTCGGGAAAGGTGCGGCGTCAAAAGACCAAAACAAAGACGATGCTGATAGTTTTTTTCGATGCCAGCTAGAGGTGTCATACACCACGAGTTCTTCCCACAAGGGCAGACGGTGATTCGGGAGTTTGATATCCACATGCTCCAACACATGCGTGATGCACTGCGACGCCGTCACCCTTACTTATGGGCATCTGGACAATGGAACCTTTCCTACGATAACGCAATGCCATTTACTGCTCTCAGCTTGACAAAACTTCTCGCCAAGCACAGCATTACTGTACTTCTCCATCTGCCATACTCGCCTTACCTCTCCCCATGTGATTTTTTCCTGTTTCCTCATGTGAAGAGAGCACTAAAAGGTCGCTGGATGTAGAGCGTGCAGGCCATTAAAGACGCCATGACAAAGGAGCTGACAGCCCTGCCATAAGAAGCGTTTTCCAACTGTTTCCGAGAACACAAAAAGCGTTGGAATCTGTGTACAGACTCCAATGGAGACTACTTCGAAAGGGTGCTGCGCAAATGATTTCAATGTTAAACGAAATTTTTTATTGGACCCAGTCCCGGAACTTTATGTACAAAGGTTGTAGTTGGTGTTCATACATTCTTGGAATGGACATTTATGTGTATAACATGTCTGTTAAATAAGTATGGCTCAGCTTCATCATAAAGGTCTTGGAAGAACCAAATGGTCCATCTTTCAAAAAGCGTTGAGATGCAGGGCCCACTTTGGGGCACATCTACGTTCCCTTTTGAGAATGGCAACGGCCAGCTTGTTAAGCATGTAAAAGCTGCACAGGAAGTTCCACTCCAGGTTGCGAGAACGCTGTGTCATGAGGAACTGGTTAAGGACCGCAAACAAATATGTCAGCCTGCCCACTTTTCTAGAGAGCGAGCTTAACAAGATAATGAACGCACACCGCTTTGTGAAGTCAAGAGTGTGTATTCTTGGAGCTCCACTGCTGTCTCCACGACTAGACAGTACTGTGGAAGAACTTTTCATTCGAAAGTACGGGCACGTACCAGGCATGACCCATTATTCACGCTTTCAGCTTAATAATTTAACCATTACTACCACTTCATACACCTGGGCCAGGAAGACTTTTTCTTCCTTTGTGAGAATGAGCGATGATATCTACTGCCTTGTGACTGATATATGCTCAGTATTACTGAATACAAGGAAGATAGTGTTAGTTTGTCAAGAGCTAATGACATCTGAAAGCAACTTCAGAGGAGTGACTTACATGCACAAATGCTGCTGCCCTCCACAAGGGAGAAATCTGCGCCTTTGCTCAAGTGATGATGTTTCCACCCAGTGTGTTTTTATTGATGGTGTTTCTGTTAGCTTCGTGTCTGATGTGCCAAACAATTACAGAATAGATTAATCACATCACAGTGTTTACTCGAGAACTAAGCTCAAAGGAAAGTTGTCAATTCTGATGTGGTCTCAGATGCTTTGAGAAGTTAGCATTTTCCAAGCATTCCACCTCAGAAATGCCGAGGACATGGCCATAGGGAAAGCTTCCATTGTATCATCGGTGGGTATCCAGCAGCACTGGATACCGAACCCCCACGCCTCTCACATGCGTGGCGGATGCTCAAATCACTTGGCCACCGCTGTTGTAGTGGCTTAGAGCAAGCTTTTGCTGTGTACTTTTGTACTTTAGATTAGTCCCTAGTTCAGTTGATTTTTGCTGTTTTTGCTTTCTGTTGTGGCAACATTAAGAAGTTTTTTTACTGAAAATTGCTGTTCTTGTTTGAAACACTTGAAAACTGTTCTATATGCTTCATGGCTATGTGTGTTCAGTATTCTTGAATTGCAAGTTTTCTTAGCTGCACTGCCATTTTGTACTTTTCACTTTGGTCTTTAGCCCTGCAGTTCTGGATATCATATGGGATGCAAAGGGTGAAAGAAACTCTAGTCCGTTGTGGCATGTTTTGTGCATGTAGTTGCTACCCACAGTCTTGTAATGGACAATGATGTGTGTACCATGTCTGTTAAGTAAGTATGGCTCAGCATCATCATGAAGATCTTGGAAGCACTTCTATGGTGTAGTGCGTTTGAAACCCAGAGGTTATGATGTTTGGTTGCTGCACGGGCAAAAAGGTTCACGAATCTAATGCGTGTTACTTACCCTTTCTCTTCAGCTCTTTTTGCTGCCACCCTCTGTGTGTATTCATACCTTTTGTAAATACATGTATTCCCTTAATGGAATGTTAAAAATCGTTGAGCATGTTGAACATTGCATAGCTGTTAGTACTGTACTGTCTGGTAAGAAGCGGTTCTCATTACTTTGGCATTCTCTGCAAGTTTCAATTTATGCCACTTAGAAAAATATCTCTTCGTTTCTATGACTCAACTGAAATGAACATGAGCGCCCAATCAGCTGCATATTGTATGCACCATTTTGTATTTCTCTTCGCTTGCACAAAAATAACATTCCGTTGCTTGGAATGATGCCGATATCAAGCATGGGCCTACTGTATTCTTTACACGGCCTTTTTTGCTCAGTGTGCTGTGCTGTCCTAGTCCATATACCTGTGACACGAAGTAATTGAGGCCCTCTTCTTTTGCGGGGACCTTACCTGCTTTATACTTTTGTCCTATGTACAAAATAGGCTGTTCGATTTTGTGCCCTTTCTTATCATTTCCTTGTCTGGTCTGTATTGAGTTTAAATTTTTGTCTAGTTATAATCATTATGAAATCAATCAAAAAATGCATATACTAACGTTTGTTGTTCATGCCATGCCTTAATTGTGTGGTGTATCATATATGTTATATGGCATAGAATAAATTCACTTGAAGTGGTGAAAGGTTTCTGTGTGAGTTTTTCCTTTCCTTAGTGTCAGAACATATAAGCCCAGTTGCTAATGAAAACATTACAGTAACCGTGAAAGTGGTGCCCCAACTCTGGAAGCGGTGCTGTTTACAAAGCATTTCATGTTAGCTAGCTGCCTGTAACTGAAATTCCTAACATTAAATTACTTTTTCAGTAATTTTTTGAATATGACGTGTTTTTCTTTGCATATGTGACAAGCTGCAAGTTGTCTACAAGACCATTCTCAGCTCTAGTGTATACATAAAAGCTCCCCTTGTGCATGAAAAAAAGGGCATATACTTGTTCTACGAATAAGATAAAACTATTGGTGGACTAGCTGGTATTGACATAGATTGCAAAAATTATTTGTGGCATAATAGGCTCGAATATGCCGGCAAAAGGGAAAGACAAATTTGCGCGCGCGGCTTGACTTAATTGCAGCTACGAACCACTAGAACACCTATATTGCCTCCGAGCTGGCAGACTCAGTTAAGGTAACAGTACACACAATGCTCTATTGCATTGAGAACGCTTTCAGCCGCATTGTAATGCACCCCGCGGCAATGGTTTTTCATGCATATGACACATACCCGCACGATAGTACATTTCAAGCTTTATGCACTGGCGAAAAGCGCGCTCGGCCGTTGATCGCCCCACTGCTGCGTGTAATATCTATTACAACCGAATTACGCTGCGCGCAGTTCGTGAGATATGCGGCTACAATTATACTACGATACGAGCATATGAAGAGAGCATACCGATGAATTGCTGTGCAACAAGCACCGATATCGCGCTGCACCAAAACGCTGACAGCAAATATCCGAAATCTTCGGATGCAATGCATGTAGCTACGGTGTAGCCTTCACGCAAAACGATCGAGGCTTGAAATAAGATCAGAACGTTTGCTGCGCGCGATCGACAACACCCACGCCCGATGAATTGGTATTCATATGCACGGACGTACCATTCGTGTTTCGAGACCTAGAGTATAGGGATAGCCGCATGCAAACAAAAATCGTATGAGAATGCACTTTTGTTGATAGTGGTGATACAGTGCCTTTTCTCAGTTTGCTTCAGCTCCCTCCCGCGCTACAGAATATGTAGTGCCGATCTTGTTCTGGTTTCTCTCATCGATACACTCTGTTGCGAAAACAGCATCTGCTGCGACGACAGTCTCTTTTTTTTTGTCGCGGAAAAGCCCGTTTGTTGCGACGACAAAATTATTTGTTGTCACTACACGAACTTCAACAACAGACACGTCAACAACAGAAGACAACAAGATAATTTTTGTCGTAACAACGCACTTTTTATCACGACAAAAAAACTTGTTGACAACAAAAAAGTTTGTAGTAACGAAAAAAGGTTTTGTTGCGACAAAAAAAAGTTTGTAGTAACGACAAGGCATTTTGTTGTGACAACAAAAATGTTAGTAGTAACGACAAGACGTTTTGTTGTGACAACAAAAATGTTTTTATTAACGACAAGACGTTTTGTTGTGACAACAAAAATGTTTGTTGTTACTACAAAAATTTCTGTTGTTACTACAAAAATTCTTGTTGTCTTTTTCGATCGGGCAGTCAGGAAGCATTCTCACGAAGGACACTGGACGCGGTACTGAGAGAGACAAAAGCGAACATTCTGAGAATGTTGCAGAGCGCAATTTGGCCGTGGTAGCGGCGGGGCTAATGATGTCCTGAGTGGGGACGCTGCACATGCAGTGAACAGATTAGCCGAGAGAGTAGACGATATAAGGGCGATAGCATAGCCAGCGCCTCCTCTATAGAGAGGGCGCTGGCAGAGGAGGCGCTGGCATAGCAAGTGCAGATAGTGGTGTGCACAGTGCCGGAGGTTCAGGGACGGAACGGAGAGGTTTCCAAAGACGTGGTGGCTGTTAATCGAGAGATAAGGAGGTCATGAGGAGAAAGGCTTTGAAATGGCAGGCATAAACAGGGAAGTGCATAGAGCAGGCTTTGGTACAGGCTTTACCCGAGGTGACATCCATTTTAGCCGAAGGATAGGATTCTAAATTTGCTGGTGCCTGGCAGGCCGGGTAGTAGCTTTTTTAAGGAGGTCCACTGCGGCTCAGGGCGTATTTGTAGGTAGAAGCGAAGTAGAAAGTGTAACAATGGCGGATGAACCCAACAAGATGGCCACTAGGATGTCCACGAGGAAAACTACTAAATCTTAATTTAACATCAGAATCATTTATATAAATATGCAACAGAGTAGAAAGAGAACAAAATGGCTAGGAAAAGAACAGCAGGTAAAAGATGAATAAGTAGGTGTATACGTGCTATGCGAGATATATCTCAGAAATCATAAAGATCCACCGTTTATTGATGGCTACTTCTGGGAAGGAAGCAACAGAACAACAACGGAGATGAAGAGATGAGGTTGTACGCTGATAATCAAGAAAAAAATTGGCAAAGAATAAAATCATCATGCAAAGAACATTTCTGGGTACCAGGTACAATTGCCGGTAAAAGGACATGGCTAAGGATAGTTTATTTAGGAATAAGGGACGAATGAAGGCACTAAAACAAGGATCTAGTTAAGTGTCTCAATGGCGATATAAAGCAGTTGGAGACTCTGCCTATATTATTCTGCTGGGTGACATGAATGGCCACATCGAGGCTCTGGATGGATACAGAGATTGTAACGGGAAGTTATTACTATACTTCTGTGAGCGACACGACCAAGTTATTGTAAATAGAGAAACTAAACGTGACTGACAAATCATCTTGGAATCCCGTAACAGGCATACGACCATTGACTACTGCCTAATGTCGCAGGGTATTTATTGCAAGCTCGCAAAATGCGAACAGATGAAGAGGAGACGCACAGCACGGGAAGTGATTATAAGCGTATTAGTCTACAGTTGTGAGCCATGATCAAAAGAGAAATGCCGAGAAGACAAAAAGAGAACGCAAAATTAAATGACGAACAAATAGCGCTATTAGCGGCCATCATAAGGGAAGCAATAGAGAAACGCTCCATGGAAAAATGGGATTATAATCAGTTAGAACTACTCGTTATTACAAATTTAAAAAATTAAAAGGCGTAAACCGCTGGAGAGGAAGGAGGAAGCTTCTGCTGCCCTTTCATATTCAGTGCTTCATTTAGCACTGTTTCTCTCCAAGGAGTGAAAATGAACGGCTGTTTTAAATAAACGGGTCATAAGTGTCCCTTTGTCTCATAGAAATATATGTACTATGTCATCACGTATGATACACTGCAATAGTAAAGCTATTGCAGGAGCAATAAGCGGGGCTATTGAAAATGCGAATCATGGTGCACACCTGAAAGTTCATATCTTAAATACAAAATACGTGCCTATGCCTCAGAGACTTCAGTTCTTAGAACACGAAAGTACGTCTACACAGAAGTATACTGAAGTGATGGAAGGGTATTAATAAAATTAGCATGTCGCCCCACCATTCGGGATGTCGCGCATTGCTGGAGTCAAACATCCTTGCTAAAAGTGGGGAATCACAACAGAAAGCGCGGAAACAAATTTCCGATGAGGAGCTCTTAAGATTTAGTGGTATTGCAGCCTAAAAGAGCTAAATAGGACCCTTCAGTATTAGATGAATGGTAATCAGTATAAATCATGCACTAATATAATAATAAACACTACCTATTGAAATAAATTTACCCCTCATTTGGTGAAACCCAAATTTCAACTCTTTGTTTCAGCACATTTTCCACAGAGAAACTGTTCATATGAGAAAATGAACAAACAAAAGCATCAAATATGTCAACACAGTGAAGATTTCTTCCCACTACGCAGCACTTTCACAACTTTACTTTCACAAAGCACTTGAGAGCTATAAGGTCTGGCGCACTTGGGCCCTTGATCACGAATGCAAATAGATATGGCGTTGTCTTTTTTAGGCAACTGCAGGAGACTTCGACAAATTTGAAGCTTTGTTGCCTTATACAACTTACAATAGATGTTCTCAAGGGATGAAGTTTGTTATGACCTATTTGACG
Source organism: Amblyomma americanum (assembly GCF_052857255.1). NCBI lineage: Eukaryota > Metazoa > Arthropoda > Arachnida > Ixodida > Ixodidae > Amblyomma > Amblyomma americanum. The sequence goes on along the minus strand of NC_135505.1, from coordinate 74,855,989 downwards.
CCAAGTTACCTTGAAGGAAGACATTTTCTTAGACCCTACACACATAATGGTGTTCTCACAGAACTAAGGGTGCAATACGTGTACAAGGGGCTGAGCCTAGCTTGTTCTGTACGGCACATTGTATGTTAATTAATGCAGTGCAGTTTTGAGTTTTGTACACGCCTCAATCTGTTGCTTTCATTCCGATGGCAAGAAATTAAACAGACACTTTGATGTTTTCCCAACTCCTCTTTCTGCAAATAATGTACCCGAAAGTTCTCGGAAACAACAGCGTACTATATACTACATAGACTTGAAAAAGGACAACCAAAATTAAGATTAAGTATATGCTTGAAAAGCTTGAAAAATTTAAACGTTTTTAACTTGAGTAGCTGCACGCTCTGAGCGGAGCATGTGGAAGCGGTGAAAGTGCATTTCCTGATTCAAAATCTGCCCTTGAGAGATTAGAGCGCAGATTCCCTACTGACGCCTTGTCAATAAACTCTCTGCGCTTGGTGCAGAATCTGCACAACAGAGGCTTTACTCTCTATTTCCAATGGGTGCCCTCTCAGATAGGAGTCGACGGTAATGAGGCGGCAGACAGTCTCGCCCATAAAGCTCTCTCAAGGATTCCATCAAAAATAGTACCTCAAGATAGAAAAAGTCTTTACAGGAAAACGGTGCTCGATCATTTCAGTACCCTGTGGAGTGCTTCCCACAAGCCATGTGTGACCAAGGGGCTCAGAAGATCTCAGGCGACCCTACTACATCGAATTCGCACGGCCACTGCTCGCACTCCTGCATGGATGCATAAGACCGGCATATCATCGTCTCCGCTCTGCTCTTTATGTCGTGTGTGCGGGGATATTGAAGATTATATTATGTACTGCCCAGAGTACAATGCGGAAAGGCATGTGATGTTCGCTTCCTTCAACGAGACAGGAACCCTTCACAGTACAGTTCAGGACATTCTCTACCCGAGTGGAAACCAGACATGCAGAAGAGAGGCTGCACGCATTCTTTTAACATTTCTGCAGGACACGGATCTTGTTTCTAAATGGTGACAGCAGGAACGGACTATGGCCTACTGTGATTGAATGTGTGCGTAGATGGTGTCTTCCGAAGTGGACTACGCTATACTGTAAGTGAATGTGTGGATGGATTGTGGCACTACAACGGACTATGTTCTACTGTGACCGAATATGTGCATAGATGGTGACTTCTGGAGTGGACTTTGATGTGGACTGTGTGGATTGATTGTGTGCATAGATGCTGACTGCGGGAGATAATGTGTGCTATTATAAGAGACTGTGCGCATAGCGGGGTAGATAAGACAGGCTTTAGGACATTGTGAATATAGAGGGACACTACGGTGGAGCAATTGCCGGCAGATAAAGCAAGGCTAACCTCACCTGTAGCATTCAACACCTCTACTCAACTGTGCATTTCGTCACACCGGTCCCAGCTCAGAGCAGTAACGAGAAGAAGGCAGAATCGAGATGGTGGACGAAACTCGAGTGTCAGTCCCAACATCTCACAGCTTCTGCACGTGGAAATAAAAAAGGAAGTTAGAAAGGAGGACACTGCAGATCACAGTAATGACACAACTACAGGTGGCTTGCCAGAAAAACAAAGTGGCGACATTGACAGCTCATGGCTGACACATTAATATCTAGCACATTTACTAAACAATTATTTTGGAACAAAAAAATAGTGCAGTATATTCACTGATCCACTAATGGCACACATTCTGCCTGTATGGAACTACACTGGAAGTGAGAAGCAAGTTCCTCAGCTGTTTCTTAGCAGCCATGTGAGGTGTACGCAGCAGCAACTAGCTGACCTCGAAAAGACATGCTGGCTGAACTTCGTCTTTGTTTATCTGCATACCATCCCAGTGCCCTTAGCAGTTGCTTAGAGACACACATTGGCCGTTTTTTTTATGGATGCTCAATTGTTTCTGGAAATTCTTTGCACAGCTTTCCCAAAAGCATTGCAGCATGCAAAAAAAAAAATCATGGAAGTCTCCGTGCATGGGCAGGCGCCTAAAATGTTAAATCTAGGTGTTCAAATGCGGTAAAATCTAGGTGTACCACTGCAGTTATTTTGGTTGTAAAATGATAGCTTTTTCTATAAACATCAACTTAAGAGTATCTGAAGGCTAATGACGCCACTTGTACGCGTAAGGCGACTCCCTTGGAGCATTCATTGCCTTGAAAATGATATGCTTGGCAATGACAGGCCTGAGAGACTAACCGCAATGAATAGATATATGATCTACGGACATGCTTTAGTGCCATCTAAGTCTGCACTGAAGGCGACTTCAGAACAGAAGTTTACTCTGTCGCTCCCCGCAGGCCTGCAATCTCTTCGTTAACCTTTCGCCATAATTAAACGAAGCCGAACTTGGATTGCTGGAACACATAAAAAAAAAACAAGTGAAAACACACGACTGGTACGCACAGGAAGTATCACCTACCGTTCACGAACCCCGGCGGTGAAATAGCGCAAGTCACCCCATCTGCTCAAGGTGCGAGGAAGGCAATAAAATCCCACTGTAGTAAAGCAGCGCGTTTACGCTGGCGCATCCAGAGATAATTGCTGCGGCTAAAGTATAGCAGGACATGAGCGAAAGATATGCATCTTGGGTAAGAAAACTGCAGCTTTCTTCAGCGCCACCGGCTATCGATCGGCGCACAGTGTCCAACATGCAACTTGTTTGAAGCACGAGGAAACGAGCCAACCGGCGCGACTCTGCGGTCTCCATTCGCGCGTTCACTCGCATGCTGTCGCGAAGTCGAGCACATAAAAAGCCGCTGTACTAATCTAGGCAATCGCAAACTAGCGTTGCAGTGCAGAAGCTCTTTCAACAAGCTGCAAGGCAATGATAGAGCAACGAAGAAAACTTTAACTAGAGTTTACAGGCAAGTAAAGAGCATCGTGCGTGCACTACGAATTATTTTCGGACCACTCACCGCAGTCAGGAGGAGGATGCAGGCAGGAATGTCCAAACCATGAACATACAACAGCATTCACCGATTTAGAATCTTGCACAACGCCCAGGTCTGAGAGCAGCGGGCCGATGCCCCAAAGCGAACCGAAAGAGCAGATAACGCTGGAACTCGTTTTCTGAGAAGAGAGCCAGCCTCCAGCTTCATGTCAAGCGGCTCTGCGTGCTCCTCATAATTTTGCGTGTGGGTTTGAGAGGTTTCAGAGATATTTCTAGATATCCCCCCCGCCCCCCCCCCCCCCGAAAAAAAAAACAAGAACTCTTCGGCGTCGCATCTGAGAACTAAAAACACTCACTCTTCTTTATACTTGGTGCATGGCCAGTTTTACAGAGTTCTCACTACGTTAAGGTCGTCAGCATCGCCGTGTTGCGAGTATAAAGCGCGCTGTGGACTCACGCGGCCGGCTGGCCGGCTGGCATTTATATTGTTGGTAGCGCCCTCTACGCTGCATTTCTATAGCGGCGATTATTTTATTGAAAAATAACCCACGCAATGAGGTTGTAATAGAATTATTTCTAAATTTTTTGGGCCTCCGCAAGGCGGGTATAATAGAATTGTGTTACAACCGCCATGCCCCCCCCCCCCCTCCCCACCACGCGTTTAAGACTCGCGGGCGCTCTCTGTGTGGTGGCGCCACCGTCATCCCGGAAAAAATCGCAGCCTACACCGCCTACGCTCTCTGTGTGGTGGCGCCACCGTCATCCCGGAAAAAATCGCAGCCTACACCGCCTACGCTCTCTGTGTGGTGGCGCCACCGTCATCCCGGAAAAAATCGCAGCCTACACCGCCTACGCCTTCAGGGCGTGGCCACCAGACTGCTTTGTGTTCGAGAGAATATCGGCTGCTTCGGTAAGTCAGTTGTTTTGTTCTACTTCTGGCATTGTGTACAGGCTTGCTTCAAATGTATATTCAGCCGTATAATATTATTCATACTTTAACAACTGTGAATAACATGCAGGAATTTAGAATTTAATCGATACAACATACATTTATTTTTCTGCACAAAAGAGACAGTTCTTCGCAAGGACAATGAAGAATGTTCCACTGTTGTTGGACACAAATGGAATCAAATGCACTCTTTCTCATCCGTAGGCAGTAGAAATTGTCGCTTTAACCTTTGTGCTTAGTTGTGCAGGACCATCCCGCTTCATCATTTCTAATGTCCTTTCATGCAATTTGTTTCATCCCACTACATTGCTCACAAACATTTTTGTCTCTTGCACAGGCGAATAAGTTCTATTAGCGCACTGTGGCAAAAATTTTCCACACAACGAGCACATTTTTAAGCGATGACATAACATCAGTCTAATACACAGGCAGTCTTCTATCTCGATGTTGTGAAGAATGTTTTCCTAGAAAGCTATGCAATGCACACTCGATAAATCTACCGGACCGGAAGAACCAACTTTATTTGTCAGCAAGAAGATGGTGATTTTCTTGGGTTTCCTCACCAGCTCCAGGTGGCCGACAGTTGAAATCTGTCGGCCACCTCTTGCGCTCTTGCCGTGGCCCGAGAGTGTACGCCCGGGTCCGGACTGTGGAGGACCGCCTCCCATAGATAAAGCGATAGGTATGTGACAAGATACGCCGTACGTGGATCCTCCACGCAGTCTAAGATATTGTTTCGGGTGGCAGGCTCACTGCACAGTTGACAGCACGGATTTCGTATACCGCAATAGGTATTGGCGTACGTCCAGGTATTTGGTTGCGACAACATTTACAACCGCCGCCACATGGTAGCGTTTTCTTGGCTGAGATAATGGGGGTGCAGGCAGGCGCGCTTCGTGTGGCACCGCATACCAAACACCTGTAACCGGTTCATCTGATGAAACCTCGAGCACATTTCTGAGCGGTGACGTTTTGCAGGTCCCCTGCGTGGGCCGGAATCCATACCAGATCAACTTCCTTTCTATCGTTTGGCATCGTGCTAGGAATATTGTATATAGTGGCGGAGATACGTACCATCGCGATGTGGCAATGGGCCGTTTTGGAATCACTGAGAATTGAGCTAGTACTTTTCTGAATGATCGCTGGTGCTATTACGGCCTCTTCGGCTACTTACAGCCTGCCCGTGACTACTGCAGCAAGTACCCTGCGGAAAATAATTACTGCGCTCAAATCGAAAGCGTTTTTGCCTGCAAGGCGGTATTCTGCCGCATCAACACGCATTGCGCTATTGTCCCCTTGATACTGCTTTTGCCTAACGTCTTCGAAGTGGGCCTTCTCCGCCCTTCTTGACGATCGACTTCCATGTTTTTCTGGAAAGGTTTGGGGTGAAAGCGTTCGCCCATCTCTATCGGTAAAGTCATGTGGTCTTAAGAGTCCTTACCCTTTCTGCCTCAGATTCTCAGGACGCAGAGCCCCGCATCAGTCTGCCTGAGCCACTACTCTTGCAATGTGAGCTGTGCCTCAATTATTTTTGCGAAGGTGATATTCATTCCGAAAGACAAGAGTTTCGGGGTGGACGTGTTTCTGCCGTGGTAAAGAGCCGCCTTGTACCTGCCTAATCAGGCAATGAGGTTTTTCACTCTCAGCCTTCTTGAGGTCAAGGTAAGGGCTGGCACACACAAGTCGGCTGACGGCAAAAGCCTGAAAGAGCTCGCTCATTTCCTTGCAACTACTCACCACGCGCTTATTGAGCCGTATGTTGTACAGTACCGACATTGTCATGTCCAGAGTTACCTCGTTGCATAATTGGACTGTATAAATATTCCAAGCACCAGTATCGGGACTACCTCCGGGGTTTCGTTTTCCTTGATTTCCAGCCGTATCCTGGTCGGCTTCTTTTCGCAGGTGCTTTAGTTATTACGGATCGACAGCAGTTCAGACTGATGTGGGGAGCATTCCAGTCCTCCCCAAAGGGCGTGGGCCTCTACGAAGTCCGCCGCCTCTTTTAGGCCAGTTTCGATCTAATACCCTCTATGCCGTCAAAACATGATCAATGAGCTAGTCAGGACACTGCTGTGGGTCTAAAAATTAATATGCAGGAATACAAAGCAACGTTCAAGAGGTAGCGAGGGGCTGGAAGTGGTAATGGAATACATCTACTCAGTTCAGTTAAAAACTGCAGATCCGAATAACGAGAGTGAACTATCTACTAGAAAAAAAATAGGGTGGAGCGCATTCGGCAGGTTCTCTTGGGATCATGAATAGCAGTTTACCGATATCCTTCAAGAGAGAAGTATACATAGAATACATAGCTGAGCGAAGCGCGATCTAGGACCATAAAATGTGATGCAATGATCTCTTAAATAACCCAGTTAAAAAATTCCAGAAACGAGCGAGGGCGCTTAGCAACACACGCTAAGCATCGTCTCCCTCCCAATGTGTTCTCGAGAGCGCTAGAATACTCTCGAACGTCTATCCGAATGCGCCCCACTTCGCCAAGGTCACTGTGGGGAGGAGGACTTGTCTGATGCGCTGGGACGTGCTTGGAGCTGTGCGCGCCTTCGGGAGGGCTTCGGAGATTTCGTTTTCTCTTTTTAAAGCGAAAACTTCACTGGCCGCAACCTTGCGATATCGCCGTGGTGGTGCTCCGAGGAGACACAGACATACCTTGAGCCGTTGCCTAGCAACCGCCGCAGCTGGGCGGACGCCGCGCGCTCGCCGCACAATCTGCCATGACGTCACACGGCGCGTCTCGTCACCGCCGCCGTTTGGTATGACATCACACCGCTTCTCTCGTCGTTACGCTCGCCTCCGCTCGCTTCGACAGCTGCGTCGCATGCGTGATAAGATGTCACAGGATTGAAAAGGAGAGCGGGCGTGCGCCGCAACCACAGTTGAGGCGACAGTATAGACGGCGAAAAGTCTGCTATGCAGAAGGAGGCCTGGAATCGACATCGGGACAAGATGAAGAGGGAACGAATCGCCCAGGAAACAGTGACAGCGCGCCTAACGACTGGCTAAACGCCGTCAATATGTCGCCGCGAGACGGGCACATTATGTGTCTTCTTTAATACAACAACAACATAGCTAGACAACCAGACTAACCTGGACTTGCAATCATGATTAACCAAGGCTAAGCATGCTATGCCTTAGCTTTCGCTACGTATATCCTGGAATAGCCCAGATAAGCCAATGTCATTTTTTTATGGCGCGCGCGCTGGAGGCGCGCCCACCATTTGAAGATTACTGTTTTTTTTTGCCCAGCCAATCTGGCCACACATAAAAGGCCGCGACTTGTTGCCTATGCGCCAAAAGTGCGTGTACACAAATCACATGCATTACAGTTTCGCGGCTTGCACTGCGTTCAAGGCAAGTCCGAGCTCTTTCAATCTTGCAAGCGCCGCAGTTTGTGCAATCCCTCTCTGTGCCGTGTCCTTGGAGCGTGTCCCACCCCCAGTCCATTCCCTGCACTCGCGCACACACACAGGAAAGCACCGGCGAGCAGGAACCTTTGCGCCCACCGGCGTAGCGTGACTCATACTCGGGGAATGTCCGAGAAACTGGTCGCTGGAGTGAGGCGGATGCGTCGCGTCAAGGGAGCTGCGCCGCCTTGTATGCTGGCTAGCTACTGTGCGTTCGTCATCGGTGCAATTTAAATAACTTACAAGAAGAAAACTTAGCATCTGATTTCCGTACTTCGTTCGATTGCGTGAAATTTCCGTCTCATGCAGCGTTCGAGTGCGACGAGTTATTTCACTTTTTTCGAGGTACAAAACTAAAAGAAATTGTTATACTTAATGACCATTTTATAGCGCCTAAGAAGCGTGATTTCGAGAAGCTGAGGTATGCAGGTAAATTGAGATCCTTAAATAAGGGTTCTGTGTGGCATCCCTGGGGAGAATTAGTTATAGCACGGATTCCTCTCTTTTGATTATTGTGAAATTTGTTAATGTTGGTTATAGTGTTCGTTGCCCAAACTTAATGGCAATAATTTATATGGGACATGGGCATCCTATTGTAAATAGGGAGTTTGATGCTTCTCGGTAAATAAAACTAATTTGTTTAGTATCCCGCACACGCGCGAAATCCTGGCGGCTACTAAATCTATGTGCATGTCCCAAGTCATATTTTGCTCATAAAGAAAGCCAAGGCATTTAATTTTATTCACAATTCCAATCTGTCAAGTCCAATATTTCAATTCTAAGTTAATGTTTATTCAACAGTTTTTCTTTCGGAACTTCACGGCTTTTGTTTTCGTTGTATAAAGGGCAAGAGAGTTGCAGTTCTCCATAAGGAAAGGCTTGACAACACACGATTGGCATCGGTGATCACGTCAGCGGGATCTCGCCCTGCGAAAAACAATGTGCTGCCATCCGCACACATTATGAATTTGGCGGCATTAACAACGTTAACTAAATTGTTTATGTAAAGACAGAAGAGTAGGGGCCCCGGTATGCTTCTCTGCTGTAGGACTGCTGTTAAATTGTTGAAATGTGAAACATGATTGTTAATACATACTTTTTTGAGGTGTTTCAGAAAGTATTGCAATCATTTATAAAATACGCCTTGAAGCAGAATGAAAAGTTTGGCTAGTTGAAAACTAGCCCCCCCCCCCCCCCCTCGAAAAACATAGTGATTCAGTTTTTTAGAAAATGTAATATAATTAATTCGGTCAGATGCTTTCGAGCAGTCCACAAATCCACCTAGAGTGTACTACTCTCGCTCAAAAGGCTCCAGTATTTCTTCTCTTTGTAGCACAAGTACGTGTTTTGTTGAAAGCCCTTTCATGTATCCAAACTGCGCCGCACTTGTGATTATATTGTGCTTACTTATGAAGGAGGTCATGCGTGTATGTATTAGCTTTTCTATTGTGCTTACTTATGAAGGAGGTCATGCGTGTATGTATTAGCTTTTCTAAACTTTTTGAAAATACCAGAAGTACAGATATCAGTCGAAAAATGCAAAATATGTTTTTATCACCAGCTTTATGTATTACAATTACTTTCTCCTCTTGCATTCATTTCGAACAACTTCCCTCAGAGAAAGCAACGTTAAAAATGAAGGTCAACAGAAGAGAGATTACGTCTATAGCTTCTTTTACCGTTTCAATTTGCAATCCATTTACATCGGCACGGTTACAGTTTAGTTTAGTTTATGTGGGTTTAACGTCCTATAACGACTCAGGCTATGAGAGACGCCGTAGTGAAGGGCTCCGGGAATTTCGACCACCTGGGGGTCTTTAACCTGCACTGACATCGCACAGCACAAGGACCTCTAGAATATCGCCTCCATTGAAATCAGTACAGTTACAATTGTTTAAGGATCTAAGCACGGCGGCTACCTCTTTTTCAGTGCTTGGGTAAGGAACGCGCTTTCACACACCTGAGTTCTAAGGAAAGCCATGAAATCTGGATAATGGTTGCTGGTTTCACACAGAGATGTAAAGTAATTATTAAAGGAGGACGCTAAATTCATACCTGAAATAGCCATGTTGTTTACAGTAATGCAAGCTATATCTGTCTTCTCATTAAAATTACGTAATAAAACCATATTTAATTTAAGTACATTTAAAGGGACTGAGAAAGGGGGTCTCAATAAAGGTGCAATATGTCCGGGATGTTAAAAGACGATGGTTCATAATTATCCCCCAGCAAGAATTATTTTAATGCGTTTAGTGGAAGCTGACAAAATTCGAACTTCCGCGCCTTCACGCCTTTCCTCTTCTCTCGCATGCCAAAACGGCGCGCTGCTCCACCGGCCCCACTCACTCGGCCCTTCCCCTACCTCCGCCGGCTGCGGCGCACGCGGAGTGGCCGCGGTAACGCGTGTCGTCTGAAAGAATTTGGCGCTTTGAACCAATGATAACCCCGGCTGCTGACGTGATTTGCACGACGTAGCGTCGTATGCCTGGTTTTCACGCGAAAGCCCGGCACCGCGCGTCGCTGCGAGGTGCGAAAGCGGGAATTTTTAAAAATGTATTGCAAATTTCCCGCTCGCGTTTGAGGTCTCGTACGCGGCATGTACTACGCTCGGTGGCCAGTACTGTACATAGTGCAAGCATTTTAAACCCGAGCTCAAACACTTCTTTGTGTGGATTTTTAAGTACGTATGAAAGTACAGGAAATATTTTTGCCGGCAGCCAAAATTCAGCCGATTCTCATCGGCCAATTGGACAGCGAGTACGAAGTTGCATACCCGCGGCGACAAACATGGCGGGAAACCTACGATGCCGGACGCCTTGCTTCGGAGTGGATTCGTCGTTGTTACTGCCTTTTTTCAGCACTTTCACTGGCCATAAATCAGCCAGTGATCTTTCGATTCGTTGTATCTTCTCAATAAGAAAAGGTAGGAGTATTAAATTTGCTTTATTTTTTATGGTGAGTGACTTTTCTGCCCCTTTTAAGCTTAAGAGACGCGTCGGTTTATTGACAGCAATTGTTGCCCTCTTAACCACTAGACATGCCAAAAATAAAGTAAACAAAAAAAACTGAGCATAGTGGCAACAACCACTGCCCCGTTTCAAAGGGGACGCTCCTACCTTCCATCCATCCATCCATCTTATCGGTTTAAAGTTCGGAATAGAAATTGCGTAACGTCCGGCAAAATAGCTGCATTTAGCGTACGCAAGCGTTCATACCGTTGTGGTACGTAGGCAGCATCGATTAGCCTCTTGTCATATCTGTGTACGCCGTGAGAAGACGACACGCAGATGACGAGCGGCGACGTGCCCGGCGAGGCAGCATTTCATCTGCCGTGGATTTCGCTCGCTCTCGCCGCCGAATGCCCAACTCGCGCTCGCTATAGCGGCCTTACACGCCCCACGATAAGAAGATTGATTTGCTCTTTTGCCCAGCCTACCTGAAAAACACACAGAAAACGCCGCAACTTGTTGCCTACACGCCGAAAGTGCGTGCATTACCCTTCTGCGACTTGCACTTCGTTCACGGCAAGTCCTAGCTCCTGCAATTGTGCAAGCGCTGCAGTTTGTGCAGTCCTTCGCTGTCCCTGGGGTGTCTAGCATTCCAGTCGCTGCACTCGAGTGCATGAACAGGAAAGAGGCGAGCGGGAACGTTTTCACCCGCCGGCGCAGCATGACTCAGGCCGCTGCAGTCAGGCGGGTGCGTCGCGTCAAAGGAGGGAGGCCGCCTAGTACGCCGGCTAGCTGCTCATTTACTTATGCATCGCGGGTGGTAAAAATATTCTAGTTAAAAGTAGAAGAAAAGGACAGAATGCCGAGAAATTCCATCAGTTTTGATAAAGATGAAAGGGGAAAAGATTCAGAAGATGAAAGCAGGAAATACACATTTCTTCCTCCTTGTTCGTCCTCTTGCGTTTTCCAAATCGTCATTGATGCGTGTTAGTCCACAGGTGTCGATTGTGCTGTGTAGACTAATTCTGTTGTTATGTTGCGTTGCCCCCGTGAAAACATGCTAGCCCCTTCCTTTGCGGCCACAGGAGTGTCTTCGAGGGGCAACGCAGGCATGCTGTTAGTAGTATATTTACTTTATTAGATTTCTCACCAATTCCAGTAATATCTTAACTAGCTTTTTTTGTCTTTTACTATCTCTGGTTTTTTCTGTTTTTTCCCAACTTTCCGCTCAATATTTTTCTTTCATGTTTCGTTAGAGCAACATTCGGCAGATTGTGATCGAAGTCTTGCGCTTCTGACCCCCATTTAAAATTACTCTCTGCCTTGATGTTGAATCGCTGGAAGTAAAATGGAAATCGTCCGTGTCCGGTGATAGCGTGTGATAGGTAGTGGCTGGTAGGATATGTTTGTGGTGTTTGTTTAGTGCTCCTAACCCAATTAAATGCAAATGTATTTTTTTCTTGCTTCTGCTGTATGTTGTTCCACTTATTTGCAAGTTCCGTTTTCGATTGCTTTTTTTATGAATTGTGTGTTTATCGGAAATTTTTGTTCCTCTCCTGGATTTGGCGCTTCCTTCACTAGCTGATTAATCTGCTGTCTCATTGCCAGTATTCCCACTGTGTCTGTTGACGTATGTTAATAATTTTGGTATCGATGGAGTTCTTGAAACTTTTCCTTGACTATGTGAATAATAGGCTTAGTGTTGCTCGGATCTTTATGGCTTTAAGCGCCGACAAGCTGTGAGTACCGATTTGAAGTTTGAAGCGGTCACTTCTACTTTCGATAAAATCTATTTCTTTGTTTATGGCTATTCTTACTGCTTGAAAAGTGAGTGGAGTTTCCATTGATTTATTGTTTTTGCGCCATTATTATTTTTTAACGCTACGCAAGCTGCACCGACTTTTTCGTTATTTTTGATCTGTCGGAATATACCTGCATTTTGTAATCATCATGCATATCCTCTTTCGTACACTCGAATTGCGGCCTCAAGGCCAGGAGATATTTTAAGAGGTCATACTTGCGTGCAATTTTTTCTTCAGTGAATTTTGCGTCTTTCCACTGAAACATTTTTCTTCGCTGAGTTTTCTCTTGTTTGATTTTAATATATAAAGGTAGGACATTTGCGATGACATTAAGAGCAAGGTTAGCTGCTGTTCTATATGCTATCGTAATAAGTATTAGTGCTGGCCTTCGTGTTGTCTTCGACTTGTTTTTTATAACTACTTTATTACTGTACCACGCTGGTGAGTCATAGTTAAAAATTCGTTCCGTTCTATTAGTTATATCTGCCTAAGCTGTTCCCTCGTATGCCTTTATTTAATCCAGTGTACCTATTGAGGATTTGAGTTAGAGCATCTATTTTTCTCTAACGTGTTTTAAATTGGGAAGAAAGCATAGTATACGGTCATAAATAACTCCAAGTATTTTAATCTCGTCAGTGGATCTGAGTTTGGTACTTTTTATCATTAAAATTGGTTGTCGAGTTCAGTACTCTTTTTCTGCATTAGTGAATACCGTTTTTCTTAGATTACACTCGTGGCCTGAATTTCGTCCCCAACAATAGATAGTTTCTAGAGCTTCATGTGCTACTCTTTCCAGTTCCGTTTGAGATTTTAATGTAACAATAAGTATAATGTCGTCTGCATTTGTGAGTGTTTCTTGGAAGCTATAATTTAAATATACTAGGAATCGTCAAGTTCTACAGCAGGGGACTTAATCGAGATCCTTGTGGTGAGCCTGTTTGAATTCATTTCGTTACTGAAAGCGTGGCGTCCTCATAAATTATTTTTCGATTCGATAGTATTGAATTTGTTATGTTGATTACATTTTCATTACACCTAAAGACTTGTTAACCCTCTTACCATTATTTCTGCCTCAATGGAATTTATGGCGTTTTTTTATGTTTTGCGATATTGTTGCTGTTCCTTTTTCATCCACTTTAGCTAGTGTTATCCATTTCTTAACTTCACTTAACGCCGTGGTTATTGAAGTATTGCGTTTGAAGCCGTATTGTTGTCTCGGTAGTAGGTCTTCTTTGTAGAGAAAATAGTAAATTCGATTTTTAATTAACTTTTCAAGTATCTCGCCAAGTATGAAAGTGATTGCTATAGGTCTACATTTTTCGGTGTCTGCATTGTTGTGAGCATCGCTTTGGTACAGATATTACTCTCGATTTTCTCCAGAATTTAGGAAAATATCCCACTTTAAGGCATGCATGGAATATTGTTAAAAAGAAAGATTTGTGTGCATTATACAGTACTTGTATGGATTTCGTACAAATAATGTCAGGACCAGGCGTCAATAACGTTCTCCGATCTTTCACTATTTCTTCCACCTCTTTGTAAAAGGTATGTCGTCGGCCTCGGCATCGCAGTTATCCGGTGCATCTGTGCTCCGGTCTCACTCCGCTCTCTCGTTGCCTCCTATTCTGTTATATCTCGGCCTTCTTTCTGTTCTATCACTGTGACTTCTTCCAACATTTTCGTAGGATGAAAGCAGTCAAGCGTATAGTGTATTGCCTCCTTTAAAGTGACAATTTTCTCCATTGTTTTAGCTATGATTCCAATTATCTGTGGTTTGAAAAACTTTCAACGTGTTAATTTATACGGTAAAGTAAACGGGTTCTTTGTCGCATTATAGCAAATTTTATTCATTTTTTCTTTTTGCCTCTGCTATTATGTTATTGTAGGTTGTGTTCCTCATAATACAGTTCTTTGTATTTTTTCCTGCTTCCGCCTTTGGCTTTCTGTTATCTTTTTGGCATTGCTCAGCTTCTTTTCCTTTCTATTTCTAGATCGTCGTCCCATTTTGCGTTTAGGTTTTGCTCGTAGGTTTTATTTCAGTATTTTCTTGTCATACTTTACTTGTATCTTTCCATGTAATGTCTCGATAAATTCTACTGCTTCAGCTGTGCTTATATCGTGCTGTATGTAGAACCAATGATGCTCACTTAGTTGCTGTAGGATTATTTGGCTAGCCTTTGTTGTAACTTTGTTTTTCTTGGGAGTATTTATTTTTTGCTACTTCAATGTATAGATGTATACGTATGATCGATATGACTGAAATCTTTTAGTGCTTCCATTTATTTATTGCTGAGTGAAGTTTTTGGCTTGCTATTGCTAGGTCATTCCAACCTTTTGCCCTTACGGTTCTAAATGTCGGTAGTGAATTGTTTTCGTTCACTATCGTAATGTTATTTTTAATCGCAAGTTTTCGTGTTCCTTCACCTTTATTGTCTATTTGTTTCTGGCATAGTAATCTCCTAAGATTTGGATATCGTCTGCTTCAAATTGTGTTCCTATCTCATCAAATCTTTCCAGGGGTAAGGTGATGGCGTCACTCTGAGGGCAATAAGACTTGATTAGTATTATACTCTTGCAGCCCTTCAAAATTCTAGTAACTATGATTGTTTTTTCTACTTAGATTGAAAATACCTTTACGTTTTGATTATGTTTTATTGTTGCAGTCTTGGGGTAATCGCTTGCTGCAATTATTTTTGATTGCAAAACGTATAACTGTTATTGATATGGTATGGATCTTGATTTATCGAAATATCGTGTCGGCTCTCTGCTTGATAATACTGTAATACTTCATTGGCCTTAAAAACTTACGCTAAGTTCGTTTGTATGATTCGTAAGGTGTCTAGCTGCGAGGGATAGTCTTGGGACTTTGCGGCAAAACTTTTCGCTGCGTGAGAGTTTGGTGTTATGCTAGGTCGCGAAGTTGATAAAGTCATATTGGCTTGGCTTGGCTCATAACATATATTTCTTGTGTCTCATGGAGACAGTGACTGTAGTCAAGGGTCGAAGCGGAGTAGGTTTTTTTTTTCTGCAAAAGTGTTATCCTGATAATATAGAAAACAACCAAGACAATATATAATATGACAATCTGTTCAGCGTGTTCAACGCGGAAAAAAGCTGTGTTTAGATTTCTGCTAAACATGAGTGCCGAAAACCGCCTGAACATAATATTCTGCCTAATATGCTTTGCTCCATATAGGTAGAGCCAAAACAGCGTGCTTCTTGTAATCAAGCGGAGAGGGAACACGAGCGATGTCGTTGCATGTGAAACTAAGAAGCAATTCGTTATTAAAATCTTCAAAATCACGACTTTAGTTTTTTTACGCTTACCTGATCATTTAACCGCACCTGCGCAAAGAAAAAGTTTATGATACGTTTATGTGATGTTTTACACTGGATAAAACAACCCCTAGGGGATTACCCCCAGAATTCGTGCTGTTTATTTTTCTTTGGTGGTTTTTTCTCGCCTGCACATTGTACTTCCCGCGTTAAGCGGCCTTAGACACGTACAGTACTCACGGATTGAAATAGGACATTCGGAGCGCGTGGCCGTCGCTTCATGGAGCGCCGCCCGTAGACGCTCATGGAACCAAGGTGGTGCATTGTGGTATGGCGCGAGAGGGAGAACATCTATAAAGCAGAATTGTTCCTTCCAGAAGCCAATGAGCCGGCCTGTGGTTTACCACATGCCTGCGTGGCGCTGCAAGGCTAGCGCTCCGAATGTCCTATTTCAATCCGTGAGTACTGTACAATCGCATGCTGATTATGTTCGAACGACCCATGGTAGGAGCTATGCTCGAATGGTCTAGACAGCTGGTGCGTCGAGATTATGAACAAAAACTTAGTGTTCGAATACATCACGAAATCGGATCATAAATATTGTTTTCAGAGAAAAAATATTAGCAACAGGTTCCTCAGCAGTGTTGTAGCGGCAAAACACAAAAGAGAAATGGCATACTTATAACGTCATTTCTGAATGCGCGACAAGAAATGCTTACGTCGGATGGAACATCTCGAAATCGATAGCCCCAGATCAACTCTATAACTATTGATAGAAGCGCGGTCGCCCACGAGGCATTTCTCCTATCAGCTGTAGGCTGTGTCTTGGTTTAGCAGAGGGAGGTACCTGCTCTTTGGAAGTATTTTACTGGAAAAAATCCCAAAACGCATTAGGGAGGAAGCCATAGTCGCTAACTGAAATTGCAAGAACCCTAAAAATTTTTTTGGTAGAGAGAACATTGCTAGTGGCTACTGAAAGTATTTGTAAGTGCATGTTTTCCTCAGAAAATATATTGCTGTTTACGCAGTTCATTGTCATTCTCAAATATGTCTTATCTGTAAAATTCACTTTTTGTTAATTTTCGCGGACTGTAGGAAAGAAAGAAAGAAAAGGATCAAGATGAGTTTTTTCCTGTTTCCGCTGCACGGCATTCATGAAGTCACAGAACTGTACTTGTATAGTATTAAGCAGTAGTGTTCCTCATCATAAAAATGTTGTAAGTTAACTAAAAAAACTATAAATTGCAAATTGTGCGTTTCAATAATATCCTGAAGCAAGTCGTTCGATGTGAGTGTCGCCCCTGTGGGTGGCCCGGGGTTGGTTTAGAACAGAAGTAGACAAAGGGTTCTCTTGCGTGTGCTCACAGCGCATAGTGCACGGGCGTTTTTGTATTTCCCCTCTATATAAACATGACCGCCATGCCCGGGATAGATTCCGCCACTTCGGGACCAGCAGATGAATGCCAAAGCTACTGCGACCGGTGGATAGTAAAACTGCAAATAATGAATGATTGCTCAAAATCGAGAAAAGAACTTTGAATACCTACAGAAATTGTGTAATTTGAACTCGACTAAATCAAGATAAAACATAAAATAAATAAATAAATTTTAGAATTAGCTATTTGCAGCATTTGAAGGAAAAGTTTATCCTAATCATCAATCAAATTACTTAAATGCGGAGCCTACACTTGATAATAATTCAGCTGCTCGAAGGTGCTAGCACGTATTTTAAAAGGGAGTAGGAGCCTCCTAGAAACATACCGACCTCAAAATAAATATCCAAGATTCAAGGTGAAAGAAAAACAAATTGTTAGTTTAGTATCTCACCAGCTCTTTGCATGGGTGGTTAAAGGGCACTTTTTTATATTAGCCTTATGCCGCAAAAGGTCAACGTCCCTTCTAGGTGAACCTTCTATCCGGTGTTTCCTAGTCCAGGCAGCCATACCATGTTGGTTAATATAAAGTATTTCCAACTAGTTAGGAGAGTTTCAGACAGTAGCACAGAGACAGTAGCGAACAGCAATTTGTCATCCCGTCAGTAAGGAAAGAGAAAGGAAACGAAACCTTAGGAGCGATGCAGAGTGGAAACGCAGCTCGTGAGGATCTGATGACAGCAGATTTGTTGAAGGACGGATGGAAGATTCTGCTAGAAAAGCTAGCCGCAATGTAGATGCAATGCCTTATGACCTCGAGCGTACCAGAAGCATTGAAGAGCGCTAACAATATCGTAATTCATAAGCAAGGAGACGCCAAGAACTTGAAAAATTACAGGTCGGTCAGCTTACTGTCCGTTGCCTACAAGGAAATTACTAAGGTAATCGCTAATAGAGTCAGGGCAGCCACAGATTTATTTCAATCAAATGATCAGAGAGACTTTTGCAAAGGACAGTCTACAATAGATCAAATTCAGACTATCAATCAGGTGGCAGAGAAGTGCGCAGAGTATAACCAACACACACACACACACACACATATATATATATATATATATATATATATATATATATATATATATATATATATATATATATATATATATAAAGTGAAGTGAGGGGCTCGTTTGACAAACATAATAAAGAAGCTAAAAGTCACCGAAACGAAGGTGCATAGTGGAATGTTTCTATTATTTTTTTTATATCTAGTGCCAATCAAGTAGTTAATAAAGAAAAATACTTATAAAGCAGCAGAAAAAAACAACCATGCCACCGGTGGGATCCGAACCCACGACCTCCGAATATCGCGTCCGGTGCTCTTACCAACTGAGCTACGGCGACGGCTGTCCAGTCAGCTGCTTTCGTGGGTATTTATGTTTACTGGGTGTAAGCGAACCTTGAGAGTGTTCACCAGCGCCACCCTCGTCCATAGCGGTAGACGTAGCACGTCCTGTAATACCGGAGGTCGTGGGTTCGGATCCCACCGGCGGCATGGTTGTTTTTTCTGCTGCTTTATAAGTAATTTTGTTTAAAAACTAATTGATTGGCACTAGATATAAAAAAATAATAGAAACATTCCCCTATGCACCTTCGTTTCGGTGACTTTTAGCTTCTTTAATATGTTTGTCAAACGAGCCCCTCACTTCACTTACCTTCTCTGCTAATAGCTTAACGGGGGTCTCGGTTCTGGCAGTCTTAATGCCAAAGGTAGCATAAGAGGGCTCTCGCACAGTTTCCGCCCTCGCAGTTAGATGACGTTCTACGTCACATTTGCGGTATTACAGGACGTGCTACGTCCACCGCTATGGACGAGGGTGGCGCTGGTGAACACTCTCAAGGTTCGCTTACACGCAAAAACATAAATACCCACGAAAGCAGCAGACTGGACAGCCGTCGCCGTAGCTCAGTTGGTAAGAGCACCGCACGCGAAATTCGGAGGTTGTGGGTTCGGATCCCACCGGCGGCATGGTTGTTTTTTCTGCTACTTTGTAAGTAATTTTCTTTAAAAACTAATTGATTGGCATTAGATATAAAAAATAATAGAAACATTCCCCTATGCACTTTCGTTACCTTCTTCAATATATATATATATATATATATATATATATATATATATATATATATATATATATATATATATATATATATATATATATATATATATATATATATATATATATATTGTAATGGGACCGACAGGCGCAGCACAGCGAAGAAGCGGACGAGTTCAAGCAGGACAACGAAGAAGCAGACGAAGTGCAGCTGGGTTTTTTCGAACGACGCCTGTGAGTGTGCCCGTCGTGTCGCCGGTCAACCAAGACCAACCGACCTGTGCTTCAAATAAACGCCTTGACACTTGGTGGAGGTGCCTCGGTTCCCGTCCCGGTCCTCATCCTGGAACTTCGAAGTGGAACGCTCCTCGTCTCCGCCACCATGCCGGAAGGTCCGAGTGAACCATCGCAGCCATCCCTGCCACCGTACTCTGTCACGGGGTGCAGCGCCAGCGTGACCCTTCTCCTTTTAGTGGCACCGATGACCAAGACGTCTACGATTGGCTGGCCTCCTATGAACGCATCAGCACTTACAATCGGTGAGACGATTCCGTGAAACTTAGCAACGTCCTCTTCTACCTAACGGACGTTGCCAACCTATGGTTTCGCAACCATGAGGCCGATCTTCCCACCTGGTCGTCCTTTAAAACGAGCTTCGCCGACGCCCTTTCTCGTTCACCACTACCATGCGAGTCAACCTCTGCCCTCGTCTGTGCCTACGAATTCTCTTCGTTCAACATCCCTGATATGCTCTCCGAACAACTGAAGGATCCTTGGATCACCTCGCTGCTAAACTTCCTGAACACTCCCTCGCCGCATCATTCGACCCGGACCCTTCGCCGCCAAGCCCACCACTTCGCCGTTCGTGATGGCCTCTTATACCGCCGTAATTACCTCCCCGACGGCCGGAAGTGGCTGTTGGTCATCCCTCGACACCTCCGTGCTACAATCTGTGCCTCTTTTCACGCCGCTCCACAATGCGGCCACGCCGGTGTACTGAAACCATATGCTCGCCTTCGTCAGCGATTCTACTGGCGAGGTATGTACCGCTACATACGTCAGAACATTCGGTCATGCACCGCCTGCCAACGTCGCAAGAAACCTCCCCACTCCGCCGCCGCTCCTTTGCAGCCGTTACCTTGCCCTGGCCGTCCCTTTGACCGCGTCGGCATTGATCTTTATGGCCCGCTTCCAACTACTTCGGCTAATAATCGGTGGATCATCGTTGCCGTTGACCATCTCACCCGTTACGTCGAAACGTCGGCTCTCAAATCTGCTACCGCAAACGATGTCGCTCACTTCATTCTACAAATTCTTGTTCTTCGTCACGGCGCCCCGAAAGAACTTCTAAGTGACCGCGGCCGTGTTTTTCTCTCGGACGCCGTCGAGGCCCTGCTCAAGCAATGCCAAGTCGTCCATCGCTACACCAGCGCCTATCACCCCCCGACCAACGGCATGACTGAGCGGTTCAACCGCACTCTGAGTGACATGCTCGCCATGTACGTTGACACCGCCCACTCCAACTGAGATCAAGTGCTCCCGTTCGTCACGTACGCGTATAACACAGCTACTCAGACAACAACGGGGTTTTCTCCTTTCATCCTCTTATATGGCCGGGAGCCTACATCCACCATGGACACCATCCTTCCTTATCACCCTGACCCTTCCGAGACCACCTTACTCTCCGAAGCTCACCTGTATGCCGAAGAATGCCGGCAACTTGCCCGCTCTTTCACCACACAGCAACAATGGGATCAGAAGCACCGTCGGGATTCCCCGGGCCCTCCAGCGTCACACCCATCTGGCGCCCTCGTTTGGCTCTGGGTGCCTTCCTCCACTCCCGGCCTCGCCACGAAACTACTGTCTCGCTTTCACGGACCTTACCGGGTTGTCCACCAAATTTCTCCGGTGACTTATATCGTTGAGCCGCTCGTTCCTTCTTCGGATCACCGTCGCCTGGGGCGCGAAACTGTGCACGTTGATCGCCTCAAGCCTTACTATGACCCGCCCATCCTCTCCTCTCCGTAAGTCGCCAGGATGGCTCCTTTTTCGGAGGGCGAGTAATTGTAATGGGACCGACAGGCGCAGCGCAGCGAAGAAGCGGACGAGTTCAAGCAGGACAACGAAGAAGCAGACGAAGTGCAGCTGGGTTTTTTCGAACGACGCCTGTGAGTGTGCCCGTCGTGTCGCCGGTCAACCAAGACCAACCGACCTGTGCTTCAAATAAATGCCTTGAATATATATATATATATATATATATATATATATATATATATATATATATATATATATATATATATATATATATATATATATATATATATATATATATATATGAAGGGAGCCAACAGTCACCGAAACCAAGGTGCATAGGGGAACGTTATTTCTTTTTTTTAATGTGTTATGCTTATCAGTACGATAATAATTCTTCGACTAATAAATTGCTTAAAGAAAATTACTTATAAAGCAGCAGAGAAAACAACCATGCCGCCGGTGGGATCCGAACCCACGACCTCCGAATATCGCGTCCGGTGCTCTTACCAACTGAGCTACGGCCACGGCTGTCCAATCTGCTGCTCTCGTGGGTATTTATGTTTACTGGGTGTAAGCGAGCCTTGAGAGTGTTCACCAGCGCCACACTCGACCATAGCGGCGGACGTAGCACGTCCTGTAATACCGCGAGCGTGACGTAGAACGTCATCTAACGGCGAGGGCGGAAACTGTGCGGAAGCCCTCTTATGCTACCTTTGGCATTAAGACTGCCAGAACCGAGATCCTCGTTAAGCTATCAGCAGACAAGTTAAAGGAAATGAGGGGCCCGTTTGACAAATTTATGAAGGGAGTCAACAGTCACCGAAACCAAGGTGCATAGGGGAACGTTATTTATTTTTTTTTAATGTGTTATGCTTATCAGTAGGATAATAATTCTTAGATTAATAATTTGCTTAAAGAAAATTACTTATAAAGCAGCAGAAATAACAACCATGCCGCCGGTGGGATCCGAACCCACGACCTCCGAATATCGCGTCCGGTACTCTTACCAACTGAGCTACGGCGACGGCTGTCCAATCTGCTGCTCTCGTGGGTATTTATGTTTACTGGGTGTAAGCGAGCCTTGAGAGTGTTCACCAGCGCCACCCTCGACCATAGCGGCGGACGTAGCACGTCCTGTAATACCGCGAGCGTGACGTAGAACGTCATCTAACGGCGAGGGCGGAAACTGTGCAAGAGCCCTCTTATGCTACCTTTGGCATTAAGACTGCCAGAACCGAGACCCTCGTTAAGCTATCAGCAGATATTCGCGACATTCGCGATATTCGGAGGTCGTGGGTTCGGATCCCACCGGCGGCATGGTTGTTTTTTCAGCTGCTTTATAAGTAATTTTCTTTAAGCAATTTATTAATCTAAGAATTATTATCCTACTGATAAGCATAACACATTAAAAAAAATAACGTTCCCCTATGCACCTTGCTTTCGGTGACTGTTGGCTCCCTTCATAAATTTGTCAAACGGGCCCCTCATTTCCTTTAACTTGTCTGCTGATAGCTTAACGAGGGTCTCGGTTCTGGCAGTCTTAATGCCAAAGGTAGCATAAGAGGGCTCTCGCACAGTTTCCGCCCTCGCCGTTAGATGACGTTCTACGTCACGCTCGCGGTATTACAGGACGTGCTACGTCCGCCGCTATGGTCGAGGGTGGCGCTGGTGAACACTCTCAAGGCTCGCTTACACCCAGTAAACATAAATACCCACGAGAGCAGCAGATTGGACAGCCGTCGCCGTAGCTCAGTTGGTAAGAGCACCGGACGCGATGTTCGGAGGTCGTGGGTTCGGATCCCACCGGCGTCATGGTTGTTTTTTCTGCTGCTTTATAAGTAATGTTCTTTAAGCAATTTAATAATCTAAGAATTATTATCCTACTGATAAGCATAACACATTAAAAAAAAATAACGTTCCCCTATGCACCTTGGTTTCGGTGACTGTTGGCTCCCTTCATAAATTTGTCAAACGGGCCCCTCATTTCCTTTAACTATATATATATATATATATATATATATATATATATATATATATATATATATATATATATATATATATATATATATATATATATATATTGACTATTGATTACGAGAAAGCATTTGACTAAGCGGAAACCTCGGTACTGAGTAGGCACCTCGAACCCAGAGTGTAAAAGAGCCTCATGTGAAAATACTGGAAAATATATATATAGCAACTGCACAGCTACCATATTCCTTCATAAACGTCAGCAAGTAAACTCCGATAAATAAGGGCGTCAGGCAGAGAGACACGATCTGGCCAATGCTATCCAGCGCCAGTTTACAGGAGGTATCCCGAGGCCTCATTTGAAAACAGTTTGGTGATAACAGTTAATGGAGAATACCTAAACAATCTGCGATTCGCTTACGAGATCGCCTAGCTGAGTCGCTCAGAAGATGAATTGCAAAGCATGATCAATGAGTTAGGCAGGCAGAGCAGAACGGTAAGTCTAAAGATTAACTTGCAGAAAACAGAAGTAATGTTCAAGAGCCTAGCAAGGGAATTGAGGTTCACAATTTTTATCGAGGTGCTGGAAGTGGTAAAGGAATATACCTACTTAGGCACGTAGTGACCGCTAATCCACATTATGAGACGCAAATGACTAGAAGAATAAGAATGCGGTAGAGCGCAAATGGCATGTCCTCCCAGATCATGAATAGCAGGTTAACCATATCCCTCAATAGAAAAGTGCGCAACAGCTTTATCTTACCAGTACTCGCCTACGGGGCAGAAACGTGGAGGCTAACGAAAAGTGTTCAGTTTAAGTTAAGGAGAACACAGCGAGCCATGGAAAGGAAAATGTTAGGTGCAACGTTAAAAGACCGGAAGCGGGCAGAGTGGACGAGGGAACCAATGCGGGTTAATGATATCCTAGTCGATATTAAGAGGAAGGAATGGGCTTGTGCAGGGCATGTAATGCGAAGGCAAGATAACCGCTGGTCCTTAATGGTAACGGAGTGGGTTCCAAGAGAAGGCAAGCGTAGCAAGGGTGGCAGAAAGTTAGGTGGGTGGATGAAATTAAGAAGTCTGCTTGCATATGGTGCGCGCAGCTGGCAAAAGACGGGGATATTTGGATAGACAGGGGAGAGGCCTTAGCCCTGCAGTGGGCGTAACCAGGCTGATGATGGTGATGACAAGGAGGAGAGTTCCAGCTCCTTCATGAGTTTTTGCCCTTGAGTCTCGTGGGCTCTTTCAAGAAATTTTACATCATTTGCTCCCAACTTCCCCGTAGAGTAAAACCATGGTTCATTCATGTCCACAGTGCGAGATGGCGGAGACACCAAGCTTCGGCAGAGGCGTAACTTTATTAACGCCAAAAGGGAAAGGCAGCTTCAAGCTGGATGTAAGCGCTCTGGAAGAGTTATTGCTCGCCGACAAAGTCAAGAACAAGCCAGTGGTGGTGGTCTCCGTTGTTGGAATCTTCCGCAAAGGAAAGTCATTCCTGCTCAACTTCTTCATACGTTACCTGCGCAGCCGATGTCAAAGTGACTGGCTGAACGAGCCTAACACAGTACACGATGGTTTCGTTTGGCGCGGAGGTTCCGAGCGGGAAACTCAGGGCATCCTACTCTGGAATGAAGTCTTTTTGGTAAGCCCATTACTTCTCGTGGCAGCAGGCGGAAATGATGATGCTTTTTTGCAGGTGGTTACGCCTCGAGGGGAGGAGGTGGCTGTGGTCCTAATGGACACACAAGGAACTTTTGATAGGAAGTCCACGACGACAGAATCAGCGAAAATATTTTCGCTGAGCGCACTTCTGAGTTCAGTGCTGATCTATAACATATCTCAAAACATCGGCGAGGACGACCTACAGCATCTTCAGCTCTTCTGCGATTATGGATGCTTGGTAAAAAAGGTAAAGCGAGAACCCTTACTCATTGCTGGAGATTAGCGCACTGGATTGATTATCTCTTTGCCACCGCAGGATGTGACAGGAGCGCCCTTTCAGAAACTGCTGTTTTTGGTCAGAGATTGGAGCTATCCTTACGAGTTCGAATACGGCGAAAAAGGAGGTAAACAATTGTTGACAAAAGCGCTACAGACATCCGATGAGCAGGAAGAGCAGCTGCGGAAGTTGCGGGAAGACATCAGATCTTCATTCGAAGAGATAGCATGCTTTCTCCTCCCTTACCCTGGCTCACAGGTACGTCATTTGCGATTCATGTGCGCCAACTGAAATCCTTGCTCACGCAGGTGGCAACTGGGCCTGAATATAAAGGGCAGCTAGAAGAGATTGATAGCTCCTTCTTAAAACATATGGAGCAGCTCATGCTGACGGTTCTCCACCCAAGGAACTTGCAGCCGAAACGGGTCAATTCTGTTCCAGTCACTTGTGCTGAGCTCTGCACCTACTTTCAGGTAAGAGTATTTACTGTTTTTGCAACCGCAACAAAGGAGATTTTGCAGGTATACGCGGAGGCCTTCAAGTCGGGAGAGATACCTGATGCCAAAACAATGCGAGAGGTGAGGAATATATTAAACAACCCCTAAAATTTTCCTGACAGATTTCGTTATTTTAGGCGACTGGCGCTGCCAACAACTTGAGTGCTCTGACGGAAGCTCTGAATTTCTACGTGCACGAAATGAATCAGGTATGCGAAAACATATATTTGGTTGATCCTAAATTAACATGTTTCCAAATCCTACAGTTCTGCTCTGGAACCAGGTCGCAAGACGAGGCAAACCTCTCAGTCACACACCGTTTGCTACGTGATGCTGCTGTGAAGAAATTTTACAGTGTCCAAAAATTGGGCGGAAGAGACCTAGAGGAAACATACAAGGAAAGAATGCTCGAGGTAAGGCTGTCTTTTGAGGTACTATTGCCAAGTTTTGCAAATGTATTTAGGCTTTGTACAAACCCATTTTGTGTAGCCTTTTGAGACCTCGGATGAAAATTGTGCCATCAATTTTTCCTGCGTTAAAGTATCGTAATTTTGGGACCACTACTTAATTCAAATATAGATCGCTGCTTTTCCAACTCTGTTCAGTAGAATGGAATATGCCCAGGATGAAAAAAAAATGAAACAAACGAAAGACAGAGGAAACTTTTTCCTTTTACCGCTGAGTTATGTGATAAAGTATTTTTTTTTGTTGCAGAGTTACGAACGGAAAAAGTGCTTAAAAGAGTGTTACCACCTCATTCAGTTTGTCCTTTGGGACACTGTTATAACACGTGCTCTAAATATTTGCTCTATTTTTTTCAATTCTCCTGAAGAAGTTCTGACTTATTTGTTCTATATATTGGATTTTTTCAATTGCAACTCCCCTTAATCAGAGAGAATAATCAGGCGTTTGCACTATATCTTAGTTTTTTTCGATCCCAATCATGAAGAGGCCCCAGACGGACGGCGTCTTTGAGCACTAATCATAGGTGCAGCAGCTGAAATGTGAAAGCTGGAACAAGGTAACAGTAAATAAATAATAAAAACACAAGGAGAATAATTAGAGGCGAAAGGAGGGCCAGAACATTTTCTACAGAAATCGCTTTCACACTCTGTGGACTCATAGTTCCTGTAGAAAGTGGCTCTTTCTTTAATATATATTCAGTATATTCCCAAGACAACTCTTTAAAAAGAAATAATTAACAGATAACATACCAAGCTTTAGCAAGATCTCTAGGATGATCTAGCTCATGGCCTGTAGAGAGAAGAGAGAAGAAAGGGAATTTTAATGAAAGAAAGGCGGAGAGGTCGGCCGGTGGTAACAGGGCCCTGGCCTGCTACTCCACACAGGGGAAAGGGAAGAGGAGGAAAAGGAAAGTGTGAATGAAGGCTGATAATGGCATAATACAATGAGTTTCACGGGTGATGTCTATGCACACGCACACACACACACACACAACACTGGCTGGCGCTCGCATCGCGGTTACTGGACACACATAAAACTCAAAACTGGTGTCTGCAACACAACACCGACACATGTCATTAACCATGTAGGTTGTGCACAGGCGGTCACAAACGAGTATCCAGGCCTGTTTCACACTAAAAGTTGAGCAGGGCTTTTGTCACACGCCACCAATCAGAACGTCTCGTCCTTGCGCCCAGAAGAGTTTCCTCAGAGAGAGGGCGAGAGTCCAGGTTTTTCACGGTCGCCTCCAATGTTGTTCTTTCAGAAGTATACTTCGGGCACACGCAAAGAAGGTGTCCAATAGTCTCTGGTGTGTTGCACTGTGCGCAATTTGGGTTACTTTCGATGCCGATCTTGTGAAGATAGTGTGTGGTGTAGGCAACGCCAAGCCGTAGCCGGTGGAGTAAAGTCCCATGACGTCGCACCACCACAGATGGGAAATGTAATCGTGAGCCAGCGTCAAGCTTACACACGCGGTCCTGTTGATGACTCGGATCATGCCAGTGCGACTGCATTGCCGCCTGCATTAAATGCGCCAACAAGGCTCCAATGTCTGATCTTGAAAAGGCTATCTCAATGAAAGCACCATCACTATGTGCCATCCGAGCCTCGGCGTCAGCACGCTCGTTTCCCGCTATGCCGCAATGGCTCGGTATCCATTGAAACTTTATAATATGGCCGCGGTGGAAAGCCTCGGCTAACAAAAGCACAATCTGTTGAACCAGCTGCTCGCATGCTCTTGGTTTTAGATAAGTTTGTACGACCTGTAATGCCGATCTCGAGTCGCAGAATATAGTCCATTGCTGCGCTGGCTGGTGACCAATATAAAGGACGGCTTCTCGTATGGCTGCCAATTCGTTTGCCGTAGAGGACGTTTTGTGCATGAGCCTGAAACGGTGACATGAGGCATTTCCTGGCACTATCACCGCTGCAGCTGAAGAAGTGGTCGTAACGGATCCGTCCACGAAAACATGCTGGGTGTTAGCATACATAGATGTAATGTATGACAGCGCCAGCTGTTTCAGTCCGACTGTTGGAATGTGCGTTTTTTTTTGTTATCCCTGGGATTGTTGTCCGTATAGATGGTTTTGGTACTGCCCAAAGTGGCACCTCCGCAATCTGGTGTGGCGCGTAGTTCGAAGGCAGCGCATTGAGCTGCATCCAAAGGGCTCTGGAAAAGGCTGCATCTGGACGCACCGCACTAATGTTAGTCAGGGGGTGATGACGATGCCTGGTCAGATGCCGCAAATGCACACGAAGTGGCTCCTGTTGAAAATAAATTCGTGCTGGGCAGGCGCGGGCCTCATAAAATGTGCCCCATGTAGAAGTTTTACATGGCAAACCCAAGCATACCCTTAAAGCACGAGCCTGCGTGCTTTCAAGCACACGCAGGCCTGATAGTCTGACCCCCGAGAGAACGGGTGCACTGTATCTGAGAAGGCCGACTACCAGCGCCTGGTACACGTGTAGTAAAGATCGCTCAGAGGGACCCCAACATTTTCCTGCCATACACCGCACAATGCTTGCAAAGCTGTCGAGCTTTTTCTTGAGCACAGAAATGTGCTTCGTCCAGGACAGGTCACGGTCTATCGTAACACCTAAGAATTTGTGATGTGTTACGTAGGGAACAATTTGCCCGTCGATTGTGACCGGATACCACGCCATTATCTTGCGTGTGAAAGCCAATGTTACGCTTTTAGTTGGCGAAAGTTCAAGCCCCTGACGGCGCAAGTACGCAGACGTAATGGACACCGAACGCTGCAATCTTGCTTGCACTTGGGGACGCGTGACACTTGATGTCCAGATGCAAATATCATCTGCGTAGGCGGATATTGAAACAGTCTTCGGTAGTTGTTTGAAAAGGCCAATGAGCACGAGATTGAACAACGTTGGACTGAGCACTCCTCCCTGAGGAACACCACAAGCAACATGATGATCTGCTGTGTCACCTTCAAGAGTCTCCATGTAGACTGTCCGGTTTGTCAAATAGCTTGCAATCCAATTGTGTAGACGTCCGCCTATACCACATTCTTCGAGTGCATTTAGTACTGCATCATGCTGAACATTATCGAATGCGCCCTTTATGTCGAGGAAAAGAGCAGCAGTCAACCTGTGACGGCGTTTTTCATGTTCTACCGTTGACACGAGATCAATTACACTGTCGATGGCAGACCGGCCTTTGCGGAAACCCGTCATTGTGGAAGGGTATAGCCCATGTTTTTCAAGGAACCATTCTAGACGGGTTAGCACCATACGCTCCATCGTCTTGCCAATACAACTTGCCAGAGCTACTGGTCTGTAGGATGTTAATGTGAGTGGCGATTTCTCTGGTTTGAGCAAGGCCACAATGCGGCTTCTTTTCCACTGCTGTGGTACAGTGGCAGAGGCCCAAGAGTGGTTGAACAATGTTAAGAGGGCTTCCAGTACCTGTGGGCCTAGATGACGAAGCGCATTGTATGTTATTCCATCAGGTCCTGGGGATGAAGGATGCGTGCAAGCAGAAAGAGCTGCTTTCAGTTCTTGAATTGTGAAGGGGATGTCCAGTTGATCGTCCATCGTGGGGGGAGCACATCGATGCTGCCGAGGTAAAGAAGCGCTTCCGGCAATTCTCGAGCAGAAATCCTCCGCCACCTCTAGTTCTTGCCGTCTATCATGAAGTGCCAATGCACGGAAAGGGTGTTTCTGCTGGGGAAATGTCGGCAGTGCTCGAACAACGTGCCAGATTGTGGAGAGTGGTTTGCGGGGATCCAATCTGCTGCAAAATGACCGCCACCGTTGTTTGCCTAGGATCTCCAAATAGCGCTGTATTTGCTTCTGGGCACGTCGAGAGGCCCGGAGATCCGAGACATCCTTTGTCCTCCGGTATTTTCTTTCTGCGCGCCGACGAATCGCCCGAAGCTGCGCGTAGATCACATCCACTGGTGCTGTGGAATTTGGCGCTGAGATATTGCGTGTTGCATCGTGCATGGCCGAAATAATACGCTGTTCCACATCTGTTGGATCAGCGAGTTTCCCACAGGTTTTTTTCTAGAACAATGCGGAAAGCACTCCAGTCGGTGCAACGTATTTTGGCATTTGGAAGACGGTGAAACCACCGTAGCTGCACATACGTCGGTATGTGGTCACTTCCATAACTTTCAATATCAGCACACCACGTGCGAACGATGACAGGCGCCTGGATACAAATGCAAGGTCCAGGCAGCTGCTGTAGGTAGTCCCGCGTAGAAATGTCGGCGTGCCATCATTGAGCAAAACGAGACCTGCATTGTTCATGAACGTGGCGATATCCCGTCCTCGAACGTTCGTAACGGCGCTTCCCCAGCCGTGGTGATGCGCATTGAAATCTCCTACTATTATATGGGGTTCCGAAACGCTGTCAAGTAGCGATTGTAGTCGTAGGGCATCAAATCGACCCCTTGGTGGTATGTAGCCACCTATAATAGAGATTGTGCGCCCATTCAAAGTCACAGTGATTGCTACATACTCGTTGCTACTGCCCCCAGGAATTTGATGCCGAACGTAAGTGAGGTCACGACGGACGCATAGTAGTACCTTGCTCAAATGCCCAGCCGCTTCAGAGAGAAAACTTTCATAACCGGACAGTCGAAAAGGAGATGTGATATTAGGCTCACATATTACAAGCACCGGAAATCGGTATTTGAAGATCCTCTGCCTGAGATCTGCTAGGCGGCCTCGCAGACCTCGAGCATTCCATTGTAATACTGCCGATCGAGAGATTCTCTCCTGCAGTGAGGGTGCTGACGACGGTAGAGCCATAATTTTGACTGCTATTAGAGGGTGGCAAGCACCGGTTCAATAGCGTCTAAAATTTGGACAGCAGCCTTAGCAATTGGCGTGTCCACTCCAGCAATTATCAGCCGTAAGGTGCCTATCAGCTGTTTCAGCATCGCCCTGATTTGATCATCTGTTGTCTACACAGCCGGCGGACGCACAGGCGGACGTGTCACAGAGCTTACAGTACGCGATGGTAGAAGTGGCCACTCTGCGGGGTCCTCCTGGGGGGTTGTCAGTCTTGGCTCTTGCGGAGCTGGAGGCAGTGGCTTTTGCGCGGCAGAGCGGTCTCGGTCCTCCTGATGTGTTGACACGTCATTTACTGAGCTCAATTTCTTCTGCCGACTTCGTGTCCTCCTCCTGGAGCGACGTACTGCGATTGCTGCTTCTCGGTGAGTAGAATGGTCTCTCACCATTTTCTTCAAGATCTTCATCTCTGTTTTCACCTTCGGACATTCCCTAGATGTTGCCTCATGAGGACCTTTGCAGTTGGCACAAACTGGAGACTCAATCGTACATGTAGGTCCATCGTGCACGCCACCACAACGCGGACATGTTTTCGTGCTCGTACACGCAGCACTTACATGTCCAATCTTCTGGCATTTTCGGCACTGCACCGGTCGGGGCACATAAGGACGCACTGGGTGCCTCACAAAACCCACTTTCACATGCGATGGTAAAGTAGTACCCTCAAACACTAGTTTGACACACCGTGATTTGCCGAAACGATGGATGTCAGTTATGCGAACAGAACTTGATAGCAGTTGCACCAAGTCCATATCCGTGATCTCTACGTCCACGTCAGAAATCACACCAGCAGTAGTGTTAAGTCCATGAGCGAAGAACGAGCGGACTCGTATGCTGCCAAGGACAGACACGGTCTTCAACTTATCCAGGGTTGCCCGGCTAGAGACATCAACAGAGAGGATATTCCTTCTTGCGTTAATACGCACTTCTTTGACTTGGCCCGGAACCAGTCGTTCAAGAAGAAGAGTCAAAGTCTGCCTGTTGATGGAGTTGAGATTCTCTTCCTCAACAGGCATGTATGAAATTGTGTAAGTGAGAGATTGCTCACTTACATTGGCCTCGTTGGTTGTTTTCTTGCTCACACTGGATTGGTGAGGCATCTTCGCTGGCACAATGGACTTGTTAGCCCGCTTCGTACACACACTGGGCCCACACTCAGTCGGGGTTTTGGAAAGCTTCCTCTTCAGGCGCCGACTCACAATCTCGGTGTAGCCTCCGTCGAAATCCATGTCATCCGAGTCAGAGAAACTGGAAGATCCCGGGAGCTCTGAGAGGAGATCCATACTGCATCCAGGCTGATCTGTGCAGTTCACACTGCTAGCCACAGAAGGCAGCAGAGGCGGCGGGTCATCCGCCATCGCCTGGGACGGCGAGGTTGCCTTGAAGGCTACAGAAGCACAAAGTATTTCAAAAAAACAGGAGCTCGATCAAGAGATGCTGCCGTTCGCAGCGCTCTTCTTCTTCCTTCCTCATGGCCTGTAAGTGAACGCAAGACCAACACGGTTTCAAATGGGTGAGATTTAGAGCTGACTTTGGTGCAGTGGTGCCGCACTGCGAGCGGCTCGGAAAAACAGTTTTACTCATGACTGCGAAGCTAGACACCGGTAGAACAATTGCTTTTGTGCTGCTTTCCTCCACACAACTTTGACTTTCCTGTTATGAAACAGTGGCCGTCCAAAAGGCTGCAATACAAGAATATTTCCCTCGCTTCAGGCGCCTCACGGTACTTGAAGATGCCAATAAATGGCGGAAGGGCAACTCTGAGGCCAGAGATGCGAAGCAAACTGCGCACTCTTTTGTTATCCGTTTTTGTGCTGCATCGATTGACGACTTGAACCTTGCTTAAATGCTCCTTACAATCCAGGTTATGCTATCACTGGGGAGTACGTCGGCTCATATGTGCCAAAGTGACACACCTTGGGTTGCACAATAACTACGACTCTAACAAGAACACAACTCCTGAGGGACCCATTTATGTTTCGCATTCACGAGTGAAGGTTCTCTTGCATTATCCGTATAGATGTGAAACCGCCCCTCAAAGAGTAGTTGGTACATGCATATGCATGTCAGGCAAAAAACAAAGCCTTGCTATATACACCAGTACGTCGAAAAAGACTCCAGGAATTGAGGCATTTTGTGAATGCCATTTCGATAACATTAAAATGGCGGACAGCTGGTCCTAAAGTAAAATCACATATAACAACACTTTTTACCGTGGCTAGCCTTAAAATATGCATTCACCGTCATCTTCAGTCCATGCGCTGCTTAATTATCTTGGGCTGTTGCAGACGAAAATTTCGCTTATGCTCGAAGGAACTTGACTGTCGTCGCTGCGCAGCATAAGAAGTGGGACAGAACAAAGATAAGATATTCGTGGTGGTTTCGCTTTGATTAAACCTGGAGTGACGCGAGTACTACAGCTGGTCGAGTGAAACTTGGTCACGTGAACAACCACATGGCCAACCGCGTGATGAGCCACGGCGCCACGCCGTCTGCAGCTGCTCCACACCACGTGGCCAACCACGTGACAGCAAGCCAGCGCAGCCACACTGAAGGCGCGAAATGCTAACGTAATGTAGCTATCGCTGGAAAATGCAACGGCTGTGACAGGCACAAGGGATTTCAGGAATATTTGAGCTGCAAAGTTATTTATTCCTCAACCTCTTCGCCCCGCCGCTTGAACTGCTGCCGGTCTTTCCCATCACAGCTACTTCCCCGCCACAACAGGAACCATCCTGTCTACGTACTGGGAGGAAAGAATAGTGTTGTAGGCAGTAGCGACATGCAGTGGCTAGGCCGTCTGCGTGGCTTGGCTTGGCTTCGCGGCCGCACCCGCGTGAGGCTCGCGGCGGCTGGCGCGCGTCTCGTGCTCGTGCAGGCATTCGCTGGGCTGGAATAAAGCTTTCCGGTTGGCGTCTCAACGCTCTCGTTTTCCTCATCCCAACAAATGGGTGGATCATAGTAGGGATTAAGAGGCTCGATGTGTACAGTGTCGCGCTCCCGGCGACGACGGTCGGGAGAATGGTCAAAGGGCTCAGCTATGTAATTCACGGGAGAAGTTTGTTGAAGAACGCGGTGAAATCCGTGAAAGCGAAAAGCAGTTTCGTGTCGAAGCCTGGAGTAGAGGAAGGAAGCCAGAGCCAGACGAGCGTGCCGCCGGGATATGATGCGGGAGGGTCAGATGGGTGCCGACGGTGCTTCTGGTGCCACTGGAGCTGTGTCGTGGAAGTACGCGCAAGTCGCCGACATTCTTCGGCATACATGCGAGCTTCGGAAAGCGGTTTGGTCTAGGAAGGTTCATGGGGATAGGCAAGGATGGCGTCCATAGTGGATGTAGGTTCCCGGCCATATAAGAGAAAGAATGGGGAGAATCTCGTCGTTGTCAGCGTGGCCGTATTATACACGTACGTGACGAAAGGGAGCACTTGGTATAAGTTAAAGTGGGCGGTATCAACGTACGTACGTGGCGAGCATGTCACTGAGTGTGCGGCTGAACCGCTCAGTCATGCCGTTGGTCTGGGGGTGATATGCGCTGTTATAGCGATGAAAGATTTGACATTGCTTTAGCAGCGCCTCGTCGGAGTCAGAGAAAAAAAAAACACGGCCGAAATCGCTCAGCAGTTTGTCCGGGGCGCCGTGACGAAGAACAAGGCGGTGGAGGATGAAAGAAGCAACAACCTGCGCGATTGCAGATTGGAGAGCCGACGTTTCTTTGTTACGGTTGAGGTGGTCAACGGTCACGATGGCCCAGCGGTTGTGAGCCGAACTGATTAGAAGCGGGCCGTACAGATCAATACCGACGCGGTCAAAGTGGCGGCAAGGGCAGGGTAACGTGTGTAACGGAGCGGCGTCGTGGCGGGGAGGGTTCTTGCGACGTTGAAAGGCTCGACAGGGGCGAATGTACTGACGTATGAAGCGGTGCATACCACGCCAGCAGTTTCGCAGACACAGGCGAGCATACGTTTTCAATGAACCGTCATGACCCCATTGGGAATCTGTGGAGAGGCGCAGATGGCAGCACGGTGGTGGCGAGGGATTACGAACAGCCATTTCCACCCGTAGGAGAGGTAGTTACGGCGGTATAAAAGGCCATTACGGACGCCAAAATGGTAGGCTTGGCGGCGAAAGACCAGGCAGGAAAAATGCGGGGAGGGATCAGAGAATAAGGTGACCAGCGTGGTGACCCAAAAATCCTTCAAATGTTTGGAGACCATAACAGGGTTATCGAACGAGGAGAAAACGTAAGCACCGACGAGGGCAGAGGTTGAATCGCATGGGAGCGGTGAACGAGAAAAGGAGTCGGCGTCAGAATGCTAGCGTAATGGAGACGGAATGTAGACGTAAACCCCAGCGCGCGAGTCGGCCAGAGGGATTTTTAAAATAGGGCAGCCAGAAGAGGGCATGGTGGTCAGTGAACACAGAGAACGGCGGACCGTAGATATAAGGGCGGAACTTGGCAATTGCCCAAATTATGACGAGACATTCTTTTTCTGTCACAGAATTGTTCGATTCCGCCTTGGTGAGGGAGCGGCTTGCGTAAGCGACAACTTGAATCGGATACCCAGGCTTTCGCTGGGCAAGAAGTACGCCCAAGCCCACACCGCTCGCGTTAATATGTCTTTCTGTTGGACGGTCGGGATCAAAATGGCCAATATAAGGGGGGGGGGGGGGGGTGTAGACCAGAAGGAGACGTAAAGTGACAAACGCGGCATCGCAGGCCAAGACGAGAGGATCGGGCTGCCAGCAAGAAGCTGCGTTAAAAGGGCTATGATACAGGCGAAATTGCTGATGAAGCGGCGTAACCATGAGCCCAAGCCTATAAAACTGCGAAGTTCCTTTAAGGTGGTCGGTTTGCGGAAGTGAGTGACGACGCAAAGTTTGGCAGGGTCAGCAAGAACGTTGTTTTTGGAGATGAAGTGGCCTAATATTGTGAGGTGCGTAGCACCGAAGTAACATTTTTTTCAAGTTTAGTTGTAGCCCGGCTTCAGTAAGGCATATGAATACGCTCTGAAGGCGCTGCTGATTGGAAGGCAAGTATTTTCAAAAAATTACAATGTCATCCAGGTAACACAGACAAGCTTCCTATTTGAGCCCGCTGAGAATATTATCCACCATTTTCTCAATTGTGGCTGGGGTATTGCATAGTCCGAATGGCACCACATTGAATTCATAGAAACAGACGCGGGTGACAAAGGCAGTTTTCGGCCGGTCAGCAGCAGCGATCAGGACTTCACAGTAGCAGGAGCGTAAGTCTAAGGACAAAAAATACTCCGCTCCCTGCAAGCAATCCAGTGCGTGGTCGATTCGGGGTATACAGGACAAACATCCTTGCGGCCAATCTTGTTGAGATGGCGGTTGTTAACACAGAACTTAATGTAACCACCTTTTTTCGTCCCCAGGACAACAGGAGAGGACCAAGGGCTGTGGGAGGGCTGTATGAGGGAGCGCTGAAGCATATCGTCGATACTGTCAAGGATGATGCAGCGGGGTAGCTGACGCAAGGGGGCGTGCTTAACTTTGTCAATTTCGTGAGACACGGCCAATTCAC
Organism: Amblyomma americanum; assembly: GCF_052857255.1. Lineage (NCBI taxonomy): Eukaryota > Metazoa > Arthropoda > Arachnida > Ixodida > Ixodidae > Amblyomma > Amblyomma americanum. The sequence continues at coordinate 74,819,907 of NC_135505.1, read as the reverse complement.
AGCCAAAGAAAAGTTTGGAAAGGTCAAAAGACGTGCTGAGCCGTTAGAGAAGTGTCAATATCAGGCCGCGATCAGTGGGCGGAAGGTCGGCAGTGATGGCGCGATGAAAGACGTCGACGGGAAGCGGATAGGACGTGGTAGCGCAACAGGCCAGAGCAGCAAGCTCGGAACAAACACGGTGATCAGAGAACCCGTAGGCAACAGCAGGGTCCAGTTCTTCAATACGGCCGAGGCATTCATCTCGAAGGACAGACGACGGGCAAGAAAATGGGTTTGAGGCAGATGGCACAGTGGCCATCGGAAGTGGTGAGAACGCCAGAATGGAGCATTAGACGGTGATGGCAGGGGGAAGATGCAGTGGGTGTAAAGAAAACAGCTGAGGTTTTCTCTTCCATCAATAACTTGAAGAATAGTAAAACGCTGGACGTAAATGGCTTCCAGATATTGCCCGTAAAATATGTACTTGACATACTGTGCCCGATTATTACCTATATTTATAATTTGATTCTCTCTACTGGGGTTTTCCCTACAGGAATGCAAATTGCTCGAGTGATACCCATTTTTAAAAAAGGTGATAAGAACCTATTCACAAACTACCGACCGATTTCTATACTGCCTGTGTTTTCCAAGGGCATCGAGAAAATAATACATCACAGAGTGACTTCTTATTTTGACGAAAATCACTTATTTCTAGATTTTCAACATGGATTCAGGAAGAAAAGATCTACAGAGACAGCACTTCTAACTCAAAAAGAAATTATAATTAAGGCATTCAGTGAAAACAAGCTCACCATGGGTATTTACATCGATTTTACTGAGGCCTTTGACCTCATAAATCATGATATTCTTCTTTTTAAATTGGAAAGGTATGGTGTGCGGGGCCTAGCGCTAACCCTATTACAATCTTACTTATCTCACAGAACCCAATATGTAGATATAAACACAGCATCCTCTCCTACCCTCCATATAACATGCGGAGTGCCCCAAGGAAGCATTCTTGGGCCTTTGCTATTTTTAGTTTATATAAATGACATCGTCTACAGCGCTAGTAATGTTCAGGTTGTGTCATTTGCAGATGACACAACTTTTTTTGTCACAGGTATTTCTGAGGCCGAGGTTGAAAGCAAAACAAGCGAAGCCCTTAATAAACTGCACTCATGGGCAGATGCAAACTCCTTGCGCATAAATCCGTCAAAAACACAAATTCTGTTATACCTCCCTAAGGGAAAGAAAATATCTAGGCCTCTCAAAATAGCCTTAAACAGCCAACCAATAGAGCTTGTGACTTCTGTAAAAACACTGGGCGTTATCTTTTCTCACAACCTAACTTGGAATGCGCACATAGAACACATTTGTTCGAAAGTTTCCACAGCTCTAGGTATACTTGGTCGCTTTAGACATATTTTTCCAGTAAGGGTAAAGATGTTGCTCTACAACGCGTTAGTACTAAGTCATATCCAATACTGCAGCTTGGTTTGGGGAACAACAGGGGTAACAAATCTTCATAGATTGCATTTGCTGCAGAAAAAAGCCGTCCGATCCATAGCAAATGTGCCATTCCTTTTCCCCACAAGAAATATCTTTATAAAGTATGATATCCTTCCAATCTTTGCGTTATACTTTTACAGGCTTCTATTATGCTATAAATACTCTTCGCAACAACGTGACAATCCCTTTATTGTACTTGGACAACTGAGAGAAAATAACAGCTGCCGTAACACTAGATACAAAGAAACTTGGATCACTCCAACACCAAGAACTTACTCTATGAACCAGTCCTTAAGTTACAACCTTCCCCTCTTGCTAAACAAACTAATCCATGACAATTTTGATATTACCAGAAATTCAAAACACAATATCCGTGACTACTGCCGAAACAATTTCAATCTGTGAAAGAAGCAGACATGATTTTTTTCTTTTTTTGTATATTTTAGTGATGTAAAACATTTGCTTTGAGTACATGTGTGTATTGCGACTTTCGTTTTGCATGTGTTTTCGCGCTTCGCGTAAATGTGGATCTGCATCGGATACCCATGACATTACTAATTGATGTAAATGATGTGACCCTCGCCTTCCTTCTGTACTGCCACTGTCTCAAGGAGTCGGGACCTTCAGTCAAGCTGTTACCACAGCTTTTAGTCCCGGCTCCTCCTTTGTAAGAAAGGAAAATAAACTTGAACTTGAACTTGAAACTTGATAGTAAGTCCGAGGCGGAGCGAGGGCATGGTATGGTGGGCAGCAACAAGAAGCTTAGAGGAGCGCACAGGCTGGTCGCACAACAAAATGTTACAAACGAATGAAAGCGCGAGTTCAGCACGGGCACACTCAGTTACTGCACGTTGGGTCGAGAGGAAATCGCAGCCGAGGATAACATCGTGAGAATACGCACGCAACACACCTCGGTGGGATATGCTACGTCGTTGATGCGAACGCTTACCGTGCAGGCTGCAGGGGGGTGAATGTACTGCGAGCTGGCCGTACGGAGTGAAACGTCAGACATTGGCTTGTCACCTTGCGAATTTTGCGGCGAAAAGAGTCACTAATTGCCGACACGGCAGCGCCCGTGTCAAGTCAACGAGCGCGGGAATTGGGACGCCTCTGACAAACATTCGAATCACGTCAGTGGGAGGAAACGGGGGACTTAACGAGTTCGCAAGAGACGCAGTTATTGCCTCCGAAACCACGCCATTCAGTTTTCCTCTGGGAGGGGGTTCGTTCGCCAGAGCACTGAAGAAATTGGACGTCGTCGAGGGTAAGGCGAGCAGCGAGTGGAATACTGTGGATAAGGCAAAGGCGAGCCAGAAGAGCCACTGGCCAAGGCCGGCTCGGGCACCTCAGTCGGGCGCCGTACGGGCGCACCTCGTCCTCAGAACGAGGCAAGCGTTGTCGGCAAAGGCATGCGACGAAAGCCGGAAGCCCAGCGTAGCAGATGGGCCGATTGTCGGCGGTGCGCCAAGCCTTTTTAGTGTGTCGTCGGGTGCGAGGAAACAATGCTGACGGAGGTGGCAGAGACCTGGGTGGAGCATAGCTCGTTTCACTGAAGCATATTAGACAGGACTGCTGCGGTACGCGGTTGGGGCGAGCGAGCGCGGTGTTCGGGTGGCAAATTCAACATAGGTGAGAGGTGCTGCCACAGAACAAAGCGGAGGGCTGGACAGCAGGGCTGCAGCGACCTGCTCCTGAACAATACGTTGGAGAAACGGCGCGAGAATGGGCGCTCGGTGGGCAGGAGGGCAGACAGGTTCTTTATGTGCTGCAGAAGAGAAAGCTGCCGGTGACGTCTTCGCGGATGAAGTCTTTCACGCGCTGCTTGAAAATGGATTGCTCTCTAGATGACGGACCAAGGGCCAAGCCAGCAAGGCCCTCGGTAGACGCGCCAGACTGCCGCGTGGACGCGCGTTCCTTTCGTAACTCGTCAAAGCTTTGTCACAGCTGGATAATGGTACTGACGAAGGTGGGAGTCACCTCCTCCAGGAGCATTTAGACAGCGTTATTGGCGATTCCTTTAAAGACGTGATTGCCTTTGCCTATCTCGGACATAGAAGGTTAGAAGCGCTTGCATGAGTCAACGATGTCTTCAATATAGGTCGTGAAGGTTTCGACCGGAGATTACAGCTACTTTTGCTGGTGAGTCGGTTTTTTTGTGTCTGTTGTGAGTAAACCTCACTGAATTGAAGTCGTGAAATATTGGTTACACACTGAGGGAACCAAACAGAGTTAGCATATTCTAGTAGAGGTCTGACAAACTTTTTAAAAACTGAAAGTTTAGTTTCTGTTTGCGCAAGACGAAGACACATTTTAAGAAAAAAGACAGCTTTTGTAATGCTGTTGAATTAATGTTGCCGATGTGTTTGCACAAGCTAAGATTGTTAGTTAATGTACCTCCTAAGTATTTGTGTTCGTTGATGAAGGCCAGGGGAGTACCATTGATTTTGTACAAGAAATTGTATGATTTTTTTCTAGTTACTGCAGTTGCTACAGATTTCATCTTGTTAATTGAAATTTTCCACTCATTACACCAGTCCGAAGTTTTTGCAAAGATCTGTTAAGTATGGCATGATATTTTCAAAAATTATATAAAGCGCACTTAGGACAACAGACAAGGGAGACCAAACAACACAAGCGCTTAACTCGCAACTGCGCGTTTATTCGAGAAACACACAAAAGGAATAGCAATCACAAACAAAACAAAAGCCATCGCGCAGTCATGACAGGAAAAGTGCTCATACAGGTGCGTCAAGATAACAAAACTCTCTTTCATGCAAAACCACCATAGGGTCGGCAACACACGTGTGCTGATTCTTACGGATGTGATAGGCCTCTCAAATCTCTCTGGTTAGCTGATTAGAGTGTCGGAACAAGATTTTAGTTTGGTCAAGCAAAGGCTTGCAGCTGCTGCATTTCGAACAGTGCTTAGCGAGATTAGATGAAGGCGACTTATTCAATGACAAAAAATGCTCTTGCAAGCGCACATTAAGGCAGCAGCCCGTTTGACCGATATAGGTCCGGCCACAAGAAAAGGGAATGTGATACACCACTCCTTTTGAACATCTTACATAGCGGTTCTTGTGATTCACGATGCAGCACCGCTTTCGTTTATCACATACACCGCTGCTAGAGCGCGCAGCAACCTTCGCACAAACACTACTAACTTTCTGAGGGGCAGAGAAGAGAACATTAACACCATATCTGTTACCCACGTTTTTTAGTTGATGAGAAAACCGATGAACATAAGGTATGACTGCAATATTTTTCTTTTTTTCCTCAGAACCCTTCAAAAGTGACCTATTGAACTCTTTTACTTTTTTGAGCACCTTGCTAGAAGCTAGAAACAGCACGTCCTCTGAAAATCCAGCCAATTTTAGTCTGTTCACTTGCTCGCAGAAACTTTCCTTCATTTCGTGAGGGCACGACTTGAGCGAAGACGATCCTAGGCAGGAGACAGCAATGCCTCACTTCACAATTTTTGAGTGATTTGATTGATAATTTAGGAGTGGTTTAACAGACCTTGGAGAATACCCCCAGCACACATGATCCTGCACGAAATGAAGTTTTGTGTCAAGGAACTGCAGGCAATCGTTTGTTGGAGTTTCAAAGGTGAACTGTAATCCACGCCCATATTCTATAAAAATCTTAACAATGTCGACCACCCTCCTTGTAAATTCATGTCGGTCTACAAAAACCAGATAATCATCGACATACCTGAAAATCTTTTTTGCAAGGCCACTCTGATTCTTTTCAATATAAGAGTCAACTCGAGACAGGAAGATATCACTGAGGACGGGCGAAACTTTGGATCCGATAAAACAGCTGTCTTTTGAATGAACAAGTGCCCATTCCAGTCAACAAAAGTAGAAGCCAGATAAAACGACAGTACTTCTAAAAACGAAGGAACGGAAATACCACAGGCATTGACAAAGCATTGTTCATCATTATCCTTGGTAATGCAATCACTAACAAATTTCATCAGTGTGTCATGTGGCAGCGAGTAGAAGAGGTCCTTAACATCAATACTAAATGCAGACGCTCCTTTAGGATTATGATTCTTAAGGTAGTCGACAACAGCCAAAGAATTTGGCGTCTGATATGGGTCCGCTAAGGTAAGACCTTTTAGGTGCTTTTGCAGGAAGCATGAAACGACATGTTGCCAAGTCGACCGCTCAGTGACAATAGCACGGAAGGGTATGTCGTCCTTATGCGTTTTGGCTGAAAAGAAGACGTCGAGCCTTAGGCCTTCAGCCTTTTTAACGCTAGAGCGCGAATTCTCTAGGTTTAAACGCGACAAGAGTTTCAGAGCATTTTCCTTGACCTTTGTAGCTTTGACTTTAACAGGTCTAAAATGTGCTTCCATTGCCGAATAAGCCTTTTTCTTAAACAAGCGTTCGGGTAACACAACGAAGTACCCCTCTTTGTCGGACACAACTACCCGCTGCTCACTGGATGTCAAAAAATCTACCATAGGCTTCAGGCAACGGTTGCTCTTTTTCTCACCCCCACATCTTTTCATCGCATCTACACATTCCACTATGCACCTGGAACGGTCCTCCTCAGGAACTTGCCTCGAAATGCCTCTTGCAGTTGAAATCTTTTCCACCTTATGAAGGTTTGGATGTAGGCAAAACTTCGGTCCGAGCTCCAGCACCTTGTGATGAACATCAGGAAGATGGCCTCCTCCTAAGACCAGCACTTTCCCTCCAAGGGGAGAAGTTTTCTTTTTGTCATGCACCCAAGGGCGAGCAGCGTTCCATAGGAAGTCGATATTCTTGTCCGCCAGGTAGCTCCATTCACGATAATGTCTGCGATGGCTCGGAAGATCCCCGCAGGCCACACGCAAGCAATCCTTGTAAAAGCGGGAATGACGCCACCATTATGAAGAAAGGATGCGGCATATCCTGCGGCTATGGCTCTTGGACAGCGGCAGCCCACCACACAAAGGTTGCAGTTCCGAAGGACAAATTCCACGCTTGGCATTCCAGGAAGCCAAGCGCGCCTTGTGCGTACAAACAGCTATTAAAGCTGCCAGGATGGCAGGATTATTCAGAAGAGGATTAACACTTAAAGAGGAGCTCGAGGTACTAGAAATGAACTGAAGCAGAATTGACATCTGAGCTAGTTGGTTTTTCATTTTCAAAAATTAAATAAAGCGCACTTAGGACAACAGACAAGGGAGACCAAACAACACAAGCACTTAACTCGCAACTGCGCGTTTATTCGAGAAACACACAAAAGGAAGATTGTTTGTGATTGTTCCTCCTTTTGTGTGTTTCTCGAATAAACGCGCAGTTGCGAGTTAAGCGCTTGTGTTGTTTGGTCTCCCTTGTCTGTTGTCCTAATTGCGCTTTATATAATTTTTGAAAATGAAAAACCAACTAGCTCAGATGTCAATTCTGCTTCAGTTCATTTCTAGTACCTTGAGCTCCTATTTAACTGTTAATCCTCTTCTGAATAATCCTGCCATCCTGGCAGCTTTAATAGCTGTTTGTGCGCACAAGGCGCAGCTTGGCCTCCTGGAATGCCAAGCGTGGAATTTGTCCTTCGGAACTGCAACCTTTGTGTGGTGGGCTGCCGCTGTCCAAGAGCCATAGCCGCAGGATATGCCGCATCCTTTCTTCAGAATGTTGGCGTCATTCCCGCTTTTACAAGGATTGCTTGCGTGTGGCCTGCGGGGATCTTCCGAGCCATCGCAGACATTATCGTGAGTGGTGCGACCTGGCGGACAAGAATATCGACTTCCTATGGAACGCTGCTCGCCCTTGGGTGCATGACAAAAAGAAAACTTCTCCCCTTGGAGGGAAAGTGCTGGTCTTAGGAGGAGGCCATTTTCCTGATGTTCATCACAAGGTGCTGGAGCTCGGACCGAAGTTTTGCCTACATCCAAACCTTCATAAGGTGGAAAAGATTTCAACTGCAAGAGGCATTTCGAGGCAAGTTCCTGAGGAGGACCGTTCCAGCTGCATAGTGGAATGTGTAGATGCGATGAAAAGATGTGGGGGTGGGAAAAAGAGCAACCGTTGCCTGAAGCCTACGGTAGATTTTTTGACATCCACTGAGCAGCGGGTAGTTGTGTCCGACAAAGAGGGGTACTTCGTTGTGTTACCTGAACACTTGTTTAAGAAAAAGGCTTATTCGGCAATGGAAGCACATTTTAGACCTGTTAAAGTCAAAGCTACAAAGGTCAAGGAAAATGCTTTGAAACTCTTGTCGCGTTTAAACCTAGAGAATTTGCCCCATAGCGTTAAAAAGGCTGAAGGCCTAAGGCTCGAAGTCTTCTTTTCAGCCAAAACGCATAAGGACGACATACCCTTCCGTGCTATTGTCACTGAGCGGTCGACTTGGCAACATGTCGTTTCATGCTTCCTGCAAAAGCACCTAAAAGGTCTTACCTTAGCGGACCCATATCAGACGCCAAATTCGTTGGCTGTTGTCGACTACCTTAAGAATCATAATCCTAAAGGAGCGTCTGCATTTAGTATTGATGTTAAGGACCTATTCTACTCGCTGCCACATGACACACTGATGAAATTTGTTACTGATTGCATTACCGAGGATAATGATGAACAATGCTTTGTTAATGCCTGTGGTATTTCCGTTCCTTCGTTTTTAGAAGTGCTGTCGTTTTATCTGGCTTCTACTTTTGTTGCATGGAATAGGCATTTGTTTATTCAAAAGACAGGTGTTCGTATCGGATCCAAAGTAGCGCCCGTCCTCAGTGATATCTTCCTGTCTCGAGTTGACTCTTATATTGAAAAGAATCAGAGTGGCCTTGCAAAAAAGATTTTCAGGTATGTCGATGATTATCTGGTGTTTGTTGGCCAACATGAATTTACAAGGAGGGTGGTCGACATTGTTAAGATTGTTAAAGAATATGGGCGTGGATTACAGTTCACCTTTGAAACTCCTACAAACGATTGCCTGCAGTTCCTTGACACAAAACTTCATTTCGTGCAGGATCATGTGTGCTGGAGGTATTCCCCGAGGTCTGATAAACCACTCTTAAATTATCAATCAAATCACTCAAAAAATTGTGAAGTGCGGCATTGCTGTCTCCTGCCTAGGATCGTCTTTGCTCAAGTCGTGCCCTCACGAAATGAAGGAAAGTTTCTGCGAGCAAGTGAACAGGATAAAATTGGCTGGATTTCCAGAGGACGTGCTGTTTCTAGCTTCTATCAAGGTGCTCAAAAATGTAAAAGAGTTCAATAGGTCACTTTTGAAGGGTTCTGAGGAAAAAAAGAAAAATATTGCAGTCATACCTTATGTTCATCGGTTTTCTCATCAACTAAAAAACGTGGGTAACAGATATGGTGTTAATGTTCTCTTCTCTGCCCCTCAGAAAGTTAGTAGTGTTTGTGCGAAGGTTGCTGCGTGCTCTAGCAGCGGTGTATGTGATAAACGAAAGTGGTGCTGCATTGTGAATCACAAGAACCGCTATGTCAGATGTTCAAAAGGAGTGGTGTATCACATTCCCTTTTCTTATGGCCGGACCTATATCGGTCAAACGGGCCGCTGCCTTAATGTGCGCTTGCAAGAGCATTTTTCGTCATTGAATAAGTCGCCTTCATCTAATCTCTCTAAGCAGTGTTCGAAATGCAGCGGCTGCAAGCCTTTGCTTGACCAAACTAAAATCTTGTTCCGACACCCTAATCAGCTAACCAGAGAGATTTCAGAGGCCTATCACATCCGTAAGAATCAGCACACGTGTGTTGCCGATCCTATGGTGGTTTTGCATGAAAGAGAGTTTTGTTATCTTGACGCACCTGTATGAGCACTTTTCCTGTCACGCCTGCGCGATGGCTTTTGTTTTGTTTGTGATTGTTCTTCCTTTTGTGTGTTTCTCGAATAAACGCGCAGTTGCGAGTTAAGCGCTTGTGTTGTTTTGTCTCCCTTGTCTGTTGTCCTAAGTGCGCTTTATATAATTTTTGAAAATGAAAAACCAACTAGCTCAGATGTCAATTCTGCTTCATGGCATGATATTCATGACTTCTGATTTTTCTGCCAATTATACAATCGCCTGCATAGAGTTGGATGTTACAGGTGATGTCGGTGGTAATGTCATTGCGAAATATAAGAAATAACAGTGGCCCAAGTACAGAGCCTTGAGGAACTCCGGATGTGACTGGTAACGTTTCAGATTAAATGTTATGATAGAAAACTACTTGGGAGCGTTGCCGCAAAAAATCTTCAATCAAAGCCAAAAGTCCCCCTTCACTTAAGTAACCCCGTAGTTTTGCGATTAGTTTGGAATGACATACGCAGTCGAAGGCTTTAGCAAAAGTCTAGTAATCTGATGTTAGTTTGGCTGTTATTGTCAATAATTAAAGCTAGGCCAACCACAACTCCTGTTAATTGAGTAACTGTTGATAAGCCGCAGCGAGATGCATGCTTATGAGGCGATAATAAGTTCTTGTGGTCTAGAAACTCTGTTAGGTGCTTTGAAATTATATGTTCCAGTAGTATATATGCGGTAAGAGTGAGCGATGTTGGCCTGTCGTTGTAAACTGAAGAAATATTGCCTGATTTATGGATCGGTAATACCTTGACGAATTTCCAGTCCTCTGGTAGTCTAGAAGTGGCAAGGGATTTACAGTAGATTAGACCCAGGTACCTGCTGGAAGGTTTGGCATATCGTTCGAAAAAAGCGCTTGGAATTTCATCTGGGCCACTTGGCTTTTTACTTTCCAGAGGATTTACGAGCAGAAGATTAAAAACATCAGCGTCGGTAATGTTAACGGGACCAATTTTCGAACCACTGCATAATTCTGCTCTGAGTATAACACTTTTATCTACAGTAAAAATTGAACGAAAGTAATCATTATGAACGTTTGCTTTTTAAATCTTTTCTTCAGATGGCAAATGACAAGTATTATTTTTGTTGGTGCTACAATGTTTCCATAACCATCGTGGATTATTCGTGAGGAAATTAGGAAGTGTAACCGGGAAAAGTGTTGTTAGGACTTTTTTGCTTTTTTCCTTAAAGTCTGGAGTAGCATGCGCCAGTCTACTTGCTTTAAGTGCGGTTACTCCTATGGATTTCATGTTCTGCCTAAGCCGTTTAACTCGCCGTTTTCCATGGATAACCTCACGTGTAATCCAAGGATTTTTCGTTCGAGGGCGTTTTGTTAACAGCGGTACAAAATGAGATATACGGCTACCTTCTTCTGAAACATAAGCCAGAAAGCATTAATATCTGTATCTGTATCGCATGAAAGCGCCAAAAAGGGTGAAATTCATGTTCGGGATAGGTGAGTATGCTAGCATAGTCAGCTATGTGAAAATTACACACCGTTGTTAATTCGGTTCGAGGCGTGATAGTGATTCCCAGGGGTGAGGACCAGGTGAGAAGGTCGGCTTCATGGTTACGAAACCATTGTTCGGCAACGTCCGTGTGATAGAAGAGGAAGCTGCCTACTTTAACGGAATCTTTCCACTGATTGATAACTGCTGACGCGCTCGCAGGAGGCCAGATAATCGTCGACGCCTTGGTCGTCGGCGTCACTCAATAGAGAAGGGTCATGCTGGCGCTGCAACCCGGAACAGAGGACGGTGGTAGAGATTGGCGGCGACGGCTCTCTCGTGCCTTCTGGCATGGTGGCCGGGCGAGTAACGTGCGGCTTCTATGTTCAAGGATGAGGGCCGGGACGGGAAGCGAGACACCTCCATTAAGTGTAAAAATGTTTATTTTCAGAGAACGCCGGTGGTCGTAGATTTCAAGAGCGTAACGACGAGCACACTCCCAGGAGTAACACAGGATTCTCAACTTCACTTCGTCAACCTGTTTGTCCCGCCACTTTAACTGCTGCCTGTCGTTCCCATTACAGAGGAAACAAAAAAATTCCACGTTACAGGCACTTTTGATTATTTTCTCTTATGTGCTGTGTGTTGTGTTTGCGCTAACCACTTTCATACCATTCTGTACCAACTGGATAAAAAGAAGTACGTCTTAAGCAAGTGCACCAATGTTGAGGCACCCCATTTATGGTAGCTTGAGACTGTGTATTCAAATAATTCTAATTTGACATTTCGTATTCATCAAAGAGCGAATTCTTTATCTTTCAGAAAATGTATTATATAAGGGTAATCACGATTTCAAAAAGAATTTTTCCTCCCTTCTCTTTTTCACGTCGATTGTAAACGTGGGCGCACCTCGATATCTCATCGTTTTGGCTACTTACAAAATTCAATGATCTAGTTTTTGGCAGAAGCTCCAGTTCTGGTTTCGGTTTGGAATTCAGCCTTCTTCGTAGTGTATTTTTCGGCACCAAGAGCATTTCCTGCAACTCTTCTGCCTCCATAGAAGCTTCGAGGACCTGCATTTTACGGCTGAATGTACGCACGTACGCCTGTGCCAACCCGCCGCGGTGGCTCAGTGGTTAGGGCGCTCGACTACTGATCCGGAGTTCCCGGGTTCGAACCCGTCCGCGGCGGCTGCGTTTTTACGGAGGAAAAACGCTAAGGCGCCCGTGTGCTGTGCGATGTCAGTGCATGGTAAAGATCCCCAGGTGGTCGAAATTATTCCGGAGCTCTCCACTACGGCACCTCTTCTTTCACTCCCTCCTTTATCCCTTCTCTTACGGCGCGGTTAAGGTGTCCAACGATATATGAGACAGATACTGCGCCATTTCCTTTCCCAAAAAACCAAATATAATTATATACGGCGGTGCCACCTTCAGTTTGTACCTATTATAAAACCTGATTACGATATCTGTCACCCTCTCTAATACTGTAAAATTCCCCTATGTTGCCATCTATATCCAGGTTGATAAGAAATCGCACATCCAGTCCTGGTTTTCTTCGCTAATCAAGGATAGCGCAGTACATGCCGGTCCTTTCACCTTTTATAGGCTTGATGTGTACTTCTCACCTCACTAAGCCTTGCTTCATCCCATGTAGTAACGGTAGCTCCTCGAACAGCACATATAAATTAGTCTAACGCAGTGAAGTTCTAGTGTTAAACGTTGAAAGGTTGAGTTTTCAGTGGCGGCCAGCTTGGAGCCAGAGATTCTTAGCACCCTCGGCTGTGTTCAAGGTCTGACTGCCTTCTTGGTCAGTTGCTCCGCAGCCGTTGGGGAATGATGCCGAAAAGGTCTGCTTGTTCCCCTTGTATCGAAGGTTGTGACCAATTACTACACCAGGGTGGCCAAATCCTGTAATGGTAAGAGATTGAGTTTACGGTACTGCTCACCGAGACCCGGCCGCACCCCACGTATTGCTGTGCAACACCATCGTGTTTTTTAATATTTTGTGAAGGATTGCGTGGCCCGCAGATCCGAACCACGCTCCTCTTGCACATGAGTCGGAGTTTCTACCTCTAAGCCATCACTGCCTTTCGCTCAGCTACAAAAAAAAAGCCCGGATTAAGCCGTCTCCTTTTAGTGCTTTATGCGTACTGCTTCCGTGCGTTTCCCCGTGTTGCATGCCATGCATGAAACGTAGTAAAACGTCTCAAAGGTTTTAGAGCAAAAGCCTTTAGGTCAAAGGTCTGTAGGGCGAGGGCCTTGAAGAAAGACAGCACGATAGGCGTTTACATATAAAGCACCGCTTTAAACAAGCTCCCATGTCACATCCAGTTTCACTTCTGGCGCTTGACGTCGCTTCCGGTACGATGACGCTAATTCCGGTCTCTGAGGTCATGCCTTCATTTCATCCCATACTGACACCATCAGGTTTTGGGCACATTTTATGCGATGCCTCCACCGCCGCCGCGCCTGGGTTTCGTTGCCGATGAGCCCTATCATGTCACCTCTCCTGAGGAATTTCCCCCCTACTTCCTACTTACCCTGCCAACCCCTCCAAGAGGAGCGACGGTCCCTTCCTCCCTTAGGTAAAACACTATATATATATATATATATATATATATATATATATATATATATATATATATATATATATATATATATATATATATATATATATAATAAGAAGAGGGCAGAGCCGAGAAGCACTTTATTACTAACGTTTCGGCCGGGGTCCGGCCTTCGTCAGAGTAAACAATATGGTTGCTGGCAGGAGGCTTTTAAGCCAGCAACTCTCAGAATGTCAAAACTTTATCACGACTAGGAACAAGGCACAGAAAGCATGTGGATGCATGGACACAATCAGGAATGACACTAAAATATACAGAAAAAAGCGGTAATTTAAAACATACACGATAGTGCACCAGGACTTTCGTTTATTCAAGCAGAGACAGTATCAAATTTGTAAATCAGATATGACTCACGGGTTTCTTTATTATGATGTGTCCTAAAACCTGACTGTAAAATGGTAACTCTTATTTTGTCGAATGAGTGACCGGGAATTCTGACGCGTTTAGATAGCGGAAGGTTGGGGAGCGAGGTGCAATGAGCGTTGTGGTTATTGGAGAGTAAACGGAAGGCAGTTTCGGTTTGCCCTATGTACGGCTTGTTGCACACAGAGCATTCTAAAAGATAGATTACGTTCTAAGTGTCGCAGCAAAAAGTGCCATCAATTTTTATCTGTCAGTTAGACGCGGTGCTGGTAACTGTTGCTGAGGTAGTCATGTGTGCGCAGATTTTGCATCTTGGCTTATTACACGGGCGGCGGCCTTCCGAGACCTGCTTTGAAACCTGTGCTGTGAGACCTGTGTTTGATATATATATATATATATATATATATATATATATATATATATATATATATATATATATATATATATATATATATATATATATATAGTATAGAAAGATAAACGTATTTGGTTGCTAGAAGCAAAAATTCAAAGTTGAAAACGCTTCATTTAGCCATAGATTTATTTTGAGTCGACGTTTCGGACAGAGCCTGTCCTTTCTCAAGACTGAGGTTACAGGGGTCTTCTTCCTCTTCTTAAGGAGTTGGCACTGGCACACATGTACGACACATGAACAAAAGAAACAAACGGAGGCAAAGAATACTAGAAAAGATACAGATAGAAAGGGAAAAAGGGGGAACAAATAAAAAAGAAAAACGTGTTGTCCCCCGCTGCCCACCCCGAAGCCGCGGGGAGCCGACCCCGGACGAGGAGAAAAAAAAAGCAAAACACGGAGCGGGAGGGGATAATGGCTACCCATCAAGGCAACAGAGCGGCGGCGTGTAAGGTGGACAGGAGCAGACGGTGGCGGGATCGCCCTACACACAAAAGTTAAAGACGCGTGCACTCGCGTGCCCCGACCATAAAGAGTAAACAAATAAACAGAATAAAATGCAGACAGGGCTGGAGCTTCCGTCATCTGGAACCACTTCGGCAGCCAGAGCCAAGGCCGGATCAGCGGCGCCGTGAGCTTAACTAAACACACGTGCACTGTGCATGTAAACACCCAGACACACAGCAGTAAAACATACGAGTTCATGCCAGTGTCGTGTGGCGGCTAAATGACAATGGCGGGAGCATTTAAGCGAGTAAGGTGTACAGAAACAGACGGTGGCGGAATTGTCCACCATATATAAATTGGAGATGCTTGCACTCGCGTGACCTGGCCAGAAAAAGTAAACAAATAAACAAAATAAAATGCAGACCGGACAGGAGACTTCCGTCATCTGTAACCATTTCCGCAGCCCGAGTCAAGGTAGAATCAGCGGCGCCGTGAGCTTAACTACACACACGTGCACTGTGCCTGAAGACACCCACAAAAGAAAAAAAAAGTGGAAAAACATCCGAGTTCGGCCAAGTGTGGTGTGGGAGGTAAATGTGAATGGCGTGAGCACTTAGGCAAGGGTTCTTCAATTGCACCCCGTCGTCAAGGTAATCGAACTGGGAAGATAGGGGCAGGATGGGGTAGGGAATGAAGAAATTTGTGTGAGCTTGAAAAAGATGTCGCTGGCAAGAAACGACCGAGGTATGTCAAGCTGGCTCTCGTAATGTCAGCAACGGCCCTGCAAGGGGCGGATGGAGGACAATACACCTGGACTTTCATTAATGCCGTGAGGAATTGTTTCAAATTTGCAAATGAAGTACGACTCGCGTTGTTCTCTTTCCCGGGTGTTGTGGAACCCACCCTGTAGGACTGTTAACTTAATTGCATCAAATGGGTGGTTTCGCTCATTAATGTGTTTTGACAAGGGAAGGTTGGGTAGGGATAAGATATGCGCGCGGTGGTTATTAAAGCGAATTCGTAGAGGGTTGAGGGTCTGTCCAATGTACTGCATACTGCACACGCTGAATTCTAGGAGGTATATTACGTTGCAGGAATCACAATCAAAGTTGCCATTAATTTCCCATTTGAAGCCTGAAGCTTTGCTTACTGCACAGCTTGATGTTTGTATGTGTTTGCAGACCTGGCATCTACTTTTTCCACAGGGCCGGCACCCCAAAACCGGCTGGTTATTTGTTTTTGAGTGTACAAGAATATTTTTAATGTTTTTTGGTCGTCTGTAGATCACGTGAGGGGGAGCAGTGAAAATTTTGATGAGGCGCTCGCTTTGTTCGAGGATGTTGAAATGTTTTCTGAGGATTTTGTTTACGTTAGGCGGGTTACTGGTGAAGGTAAGTACGAGATTTGCCCGGTGGTCTGTTTCGTCGTTGTAGCGACATCCCTCCAGTATTTGCTCTCGGTTGAGTTTAGATGCCTTTTCAATGGCATCGTCGACAATGGCGGGGGGGTATCGTTGCTTAATGAGGACTTCTCGCATGCGTTTGGAATTTTTTACGAAGTCCTCGTCTTGGGAACATATTCTTTTAAATCGATGTGCCTGAGAGTATGGGATGCTTGTTTTAGAGTGACGAGGATGGCAGCTTTGGAAGAGTAGGTATTGTTGGCGGTCCGTCGGTATTCTATATACACCGGTGGTAAGTGAGCCTTTGTTTACCGAAATCTCAACATCTAGAAAGTTAATTTTGGTGTTCGAGTACGTGTAAGTGAAAGATATGTTGGGGTGGAGGAGGTTGAAGTTTTCAATAAAACGTATGAGTTCTTGCTCTGTGTCAGTCCATTTTAAAAAGATGTCATCCAAGTAGCGTTTGTATAGGGTGGGCTTAATGGGGCAATCTTTCAGAAATTTGGATTCAATACTATGCATGAAGATATTGGCGTAGGTTGGTGCCATCCTTGTACCCATGGCTGTGCTATTAATTTGCAAATAGTGTTCATTGTTAAATTCGAAGTTGTTATATTCGAGTACGATTTTTGCCAGTATTTCTAAAACACGTGGGTTAGGGATTTCCTCCTTTCTGTTTTGTTCATACGCTTCGATCAGAGATTTAATGCCATCGGAATGAGGAATGTTTGTGTAGAGAGAGACTACATCTAGTGTTGCCAGGAAGGTTCCTTCCGGGAGTTTGAGACCTGCTATTGCGCGAAGGAAATGGTTTGTGTCGCGTATGTATGATGCGTGTGTTGTTGGAATATGTCTAATTAGTGTGTCAATGTAACTGGAAACTGGTTCTGTAATCGTGCCGATGCCAGATACTATAGGGCGGCCAGGATTATTCTTTTTGTGGATTTTCGGTAACATGTAGAATCGGCCCGGCGACGGGTGTGGTGCGGTGAGGGCTTTAGATAACCGTAGGGATATGTCCCCATTCTTCGCAAGTTGACCCAGGGTCTCCGCTACAAAATGTTGGTATTGCGCAGTTGGGTCTGCTTCGAGACGTTGATAGAAACTAATGTTAGAGAGTTGTCTCAAGCCTTCTTCAATGTATTTTTCGCTGTCCATGACAACTATACCACCTCCCTTATCCGCTGGCTTTATGATTATATCTGTCCTTCTGCTCAGAGCCTTCAATGCATTCCGTTCGTTTTTAGACAAGTTCTGCCTCCCTGGAGTGTGGTTCTTGTAGGCGTAAATAATGTCTTTCTGGATGGCGTTAATGTACATGTCCAAGTGTTTGTCCCTTCCTATACTAGGAGTCCAGTGGTGGTTAGTAACGACGAGTTCTCTGCTATCCGCGGTAACCCGCGCCCGATCTAAGAAGTATTCCCAGAGTCGCAACACTCGTGCAAATTTGTCCAAATCTTTTAACACCGAGAATTCGCTGTATTTACCGGTGGTAGGGCAGAATGTAAGGCCTCGAGAAAGGATGGATATTTCCTCTGTCGTTAAGGCCCTGGTTGATAGATTAACAATATTGTGCTGGAAAGCAAAGTCGGCGCTTGGAACCGCAGGATTATTATTAGTAGATGCTGTCATTTCAGATCGTTCTACGCCTGTTTCTTGAACTGTTGATGTTTGTGTCGTTCTACTGGATTTGTTGTTGGAGTTTATTATAATAGTGGGGTTAATATTTGTAGCTGCCTCCGTTCTTGATTCTTTTTCGCTTGTTATTGATTTTGACCACACGTGTTCTGGAACCCCGTCTCGAATAAATTTTTTGTGTTTGGTCTTGCGTACCTCAGTTGCTCTCTTTTCCTCAAAGAACATAAGCTCTGTGGCCTCCAGCGCTGTAAGAGTAATTTGTTGATGAGCACGACTCTCTTCCATTCTCAGTGCCACCAACGCCTTCTCAAAGTGGCCAATGGTAACTACAAGCAAATTTAAAGGGGCAGATTGTAGTATACGATTCCAATTAGCCTTCTCCTCTTCACACAGGTCACCCATTGATGGTGTTAGCGACACTAGTAAACCTTTTGGTACGATTTTTGATTCAAGATAGGCCTTTAGGCTATGAATATGTAGTTCATGCCTAATTCGTTTATCCACAATTTTTCTTAATTTTAAAAATTTAGAGTTATTTGAGGAAGGCTGTCGGTAGGATGAGTGAGAGAGAGTCGGCGTACTCACGCGACCTGAATGTCACTGTTGACGAACCCGTTGTGCCGAACCGCAGCGCTTTCGAAGATCGTAGCGTGATAGAGGGGTGCTGGGAAGCTCTTCTTTCCGGCTGGATATCGTATCAACCTGGCCCTCCACCGTGGAAGTCAGTTGACGCTGCGCTGCACTAGAATGGCCTGATGCTCCGCCTGGGCTTGCTGGAGTACTGGCGCCGCTCGCTCCGGATTTCGGTGTTGTGCTGGGAGTGGTGGGGGTATGCACATGGTTGGCCTTAGATGGTGGTTGTTGTCGGTGGGTTCCAGCGGATAAGCTTGTTGCTGAGATGGATCTCTCGGCGGTGCTGTCTCGTGTGGTGTCCCTGGGCGACTTCGGGATAGCAGGAACAACTTTACTCTACAATTTGAGAAGATGTGGTGGCCGCGTTGGTGTTGGCAGTAGAGCCCTGCGTTGGGTCACGGTTGATCTTGCACCGGCCATCTCGGAGAAAAGCCCTGCGTTTTCTTGCGGTTTTTTGGGGCGGCACCCTTGTAGGACCCCTGTTTTACCCTCCTCTTCCTGTCGCTGCGTCTCCGCGATGGTCGGGAACCGTTGGTCTCCGGCTTGCATGTATTCTTCCTGGTGGCTCTTGAGAACCTCTGAGTAGGTGCGAGGCACCTGGGTGTGACACTGCACGGGGAACCGGCTGAAATCGTCTCCTGCCGACCGGTGGTCTTGCCATTCTATCAGAAAATGTCGCTGGTAGTCAAGGAGGACGTTATAAATATGCCATGACAAGATGGAAACTCCACCAAAACTTGGATGAACTCCATCTGCTGCGAGGACACTGGATGGTGGATAGGTCTCCAGCGAATGGTTGAGGAAAAACGCGTTGGTTTCTCGTCGACAAAGTTCAGAAAGCTGGTAGTTGAACCTCTCAGCCCGGCGATTGAATTTATCAACGAATCGCCAGTTACTGGACCGTCGCCGGCGGTTAGGGGCGCGGGGTAGTACCAGCGTTGCATATATTACTTGAATTTTGAGTCGCTCAGTGCGGATGATGTTGAAGGCTTCTGCGTACCTTTCGATCGTGGTCTGGATGTCGTCGCTGCTGAGATCATTTGTTCCCAAATACAGAATCACACCGATCACACTTGAAGGAACAAAGTCCAGTAGATTCTTGAGGTCGCTGATCTTGGCTCCAGGTTGGGTAATGAAGGCCGGGGAGCACCGACTCGCGGCGTCAAAGTGGTTGAATAGGTGCTTAGTCTGTGAATCTCCAATTACTGCCCATTTTGGCGGATGAGGAGGAAATTTCCAAAAAACTGTTTTAGAAGCGTTGCTAGCAGCCATAGATGAAATGCAGTATAGAAAGATAAACGTATTTGGTTGCTAGAGGCAAAAATTCAAAGTTGAAAACGCTTCATTTAGCCATAGATTTATTTTGAGTCGACGTTTCGGAGAGAGCCTGTCCTTTCTCAAGACTGAGGTTACAGGGGTCTTCTTCCTCTTCTTAAGGAGTTGGCACTGGCACACATGTACGACACATGAACAAAAGAAACAAACGGAGGCAAAGAATACTAGAAAAGATACAGATAGAAAGGGAAAAAAGGGGAACAAATAAAAAAGAAAAACGTGTTGTCCCCCGCCGCCCACCCCGAAGCCGCGGGGAGCCGACCCCGGACGAGGGGGAAAAAAAAAGGAAAACACGGAGCGGGAGGGGATAATGGCTACCCATCAAGGCAACAGAGCGGCGGCGTGTAAGGTGGACAGGAGCAGACGGTGGCGGGATCGCCCTACACACAAAAGATAAAGACGCGTGCACTCGCGTGCCCCGACCATAAAGAGTAAACAAATAAACAGAATAAAATGCAGACAGGGCCGGAGCTTCGCTGAAATGCCAGACTGCACAGGACGCGCTCTCGCCGTGAAGAGCGCCACCAGACTGCGAATTGTACGTACTAAAAGTGAGAGACCTCTTTAAATCATAATACCTGGAATAAGTCATTTATTTTACTTCATAAAATTGCACGCTTGTAACATCGCAGAACTCATCCTAAATCATTGTGGAATGTAAAAATTTCCAAGCAGTAATTTTCAAACATTTTTGCTAGGAGGAGTGGAGAAAATACTCTGGCCCTTGTAATTTCGCAGCCCAAAAATTTCACTTTTCAAAAAGGTATGGCGTCATGAAGGGCAGTCATCAGAGTCATAAGTGGACAAGAAAGATTAGGAATCTCCAGTTTAACAACGTCCGTGGTGCTCGTAACTTCTTCTGTACAGAGATAAGTTGTTGCTTGGTTACTTGCTGGAATCTAGAGAATTTCAAAAAATCTTAAAAATGAGTCAGCTTGTGATGACTGATGTCGACCTTAATAAGATTGCCTCTATGTGACACTTGGCTAATGAAGCTTAACATCACTAAATGCAAATTTATGATAATTTCCTATCGTGCCTCTAATGAGGCATTTGTGATTATCTGCTTAATGATACTCCATTAACCCAGGATTCCTCTAAGACATTTCTTGGTATCGATATTTGCAGTAACCTCTCCTGCATACTCATTTCTTCTACATAACAAGTAACGCTAATCGCACACTCGATTACTTGCGACGCACTTATTATATGGCGCCTTTGTGAACCTTCTACTGTACAAAACTCTAGTCAGGTGAAAACTCGAATATGCATAATCAATTTTGAGCCCTCACCTAACTCTCTAATTAGGAACATCGAATTCATCAAGAATCAGGCTGTTCGTTTCATTTTTTTCTATCATCAAACTTGACGTGTTACTCTAATCAAGTTAGATCTAAATGTGCCTCATATTTTATTTCATCATACAAATCGTCAATTAACCATTCTAGCCCTCATCTCGGAGAATCGCTAGTTGTGCCGGCACCATGCATCTCGTCCCGCCGCGACTACGAGTTCAAAGTTGGCGTGCCCAACAGTCGCACCAACGTGAATTTCCCATCTTACATCCCCAAGACATCTAAGGAATGAAACCACTTTTTCTATTCTATCGCCTCCATTACAGACGCCTTCCTTTTTAAGAATGTCGTTAGCGATTATATACCGTTGTGATACTGTACTAATTATGTTTGTGTTAATGTTTTGTGTTAGTATCCTATCCTGAGTGTAATGTTACGGCCGTCTGAGTAAATAAATAAATAAATAAATAAATAAATAAACACACTTTCATGTGAGGTAAACAACACCGCTATCGCCGATTTCAGTTCATAATTTCCTAA
The DNA here is from genome assembly GCF_052857255.1 of Amblyomma americanum. Classification (NCBI taxonomy): domain Eukaryota; kingdom Metazoa; phylum Arthropoda; class Arachnida; order Ixodida; family Ixodidae; genus Amblyomma; species Amblyomma americanum. The sequence goes on along the minus strand of NC_135505.1, from coordinate 74,798,482 downwards.
CAGCCCTTCATACGACGGTTTTTTCAGTGCACCGATAAAATCTTGTATTACATTGTTGAAGACTGTGAAAAAACGAATTTAACCTACACCTTATATTGACGTGCTGCCAATAACGCCAGCGCCGTTTATGAACAGCAAGAGCAACAAATCCGGCTCCGAATGGAGCGCGAATGGCTGCCCGGTTGCGAGCACATGGAGTTACAGTAAATAGTTTCGAATCACGTATGTGCTTGTTAGCTTCATTATTAAGTCAACACACCTAAATATTTGTCTCTTCACGGGGAATCTGTAGGTCGGTCCAATAATGTGTGAGTTTCGCCGCACATGTGCGGTATACGAAAATATGCTGGCGTCGGGACAGGTTTTTCAAAAGCTTAAGTCAGTTTTTCACTGGGTTTTTTAAGCACAGCCAATTTTTTGAAAACTTACACCGAAGGTGCGAGAAAATATGCAATGTGATTTTTCCTAATGGTTGCAGATGTTTGTTATTAAATCTGAGAAAAAATGCTCTTTTCGGTTTTGTTCAGCTGAATTCTACAGCAAGGTTGGCATTATGTGTTGGGCCGTCCACTCTTAGTGCGAACACGGGAGCGTGTTGCTACTTTCTTTAGAGGGCCATTTCGTTCGACACGGCGGCTCATCGCAGTGAAGTAGTGCAAGTGAACACGGATCTGGACATGGTGCGTCGAGTGATCTTCCAGTTAGCGTCTATACGCAGCCGTCGCGGACCCAGGAGCTCTCCGAAAAGCGCTGCCGTGCACCCGTGAGTTTCCAATAAAAGTGGAAGATCCTGTACCTGTAATGGGTCGATAGTTAAACGAGGAATTGGCTAAAATTCTCCAATAAGCTTTTTATTTTTCTGTCACAGTGGAAAGTTGTGTTGCAAAATTGAAAACCTTGAAAATCGTCAACGATGATCCCTGTTTGCCAAATTTTTTTATCGGCAGTGTGTTTGGCAATATGAAATGACAAAAGTATGGTTTGGAAAGCGCGATGAGTTGGTTTTTTCTGTCGCATATTTATATAATTGAGGCAGCTCGCATTTCAAACGCAGTGTTTGATGATGTAAAAGAAGTTAACTGTATTTCATGGCGATACCGCATACAGCGACTCCGTTCTATTAGTTACAAATATTGAGAAGCCAACTCAACGGGCATGCGATTCTGTTTAATTGACGTTTGATAATTAGAAGAGCTTTCCTGATTAAGAAAATAAAAAATCGGGCTCACAGTCAGGGGTCGTGGCTTCCAACTTCGCAGTTCAACCTTGTCGTCTGAAATCCAGAATCGAAAACTTAATAACAAATTTTTGTTAGCTCGACCATTGAATTGCTGAGGACACCATTACAAATTATCTTTCTTACCGGGGAAGTGCTGTTTGAATACAGCATCATCAGTACGTGTTTACTAAAATGCAGCTCGAGGTTGAGTGCTTTGTCATGTCACTGCTTCGGAAGCTCTGGTACATGGGCCTCATATGGGGTGCTCTTGCAGCTTCCATTATGAGCTAACAGTGATTAGACAAGGTTGTAAGGATACAATGACCCCCAAAATATATTCTATAGTCGCCCCACTTTCTCTAATATCTGTTTTTGTTAAATGAGCTTCCCGTTCTTCATTTTCGTCAGAAAAATTGAACAGAAATTTCTGAAAGAAAGGTACTTGGCTCATCCAGGGCGCTTGACAGCGTAGATGAAGTGATGCAGAGCAAAAGATTCGTGCACGATGGACATTTCTTTATATCCCGCCATAGCTAGGAAACAAGGGTGGATTAGTAGTTTCTTATTACGTAACGGTTCGGACGGATCCAGCGGCAACCTGGAAAGGAGAACGTAAAAATATATTAATCTCTTTTTACAAGACGCTACAAGAGAAAATGGTGGTTAAAAGCGAAAATCCATTCTCTATCGTACTAAGCTTAATAATGAATTTTATCATTCCTTCATCTCTTACTAAGGCGGCTGTGGACATCTTCACTTTACTCTTTAACAGTCGATGATTTAACTCTTCGAGCATTTTGGGCTCTTAGATACTCTCCAAAGGGACGACTTGCCCTTTTCATAGTGTCGGCACAAAATAGAGGTAGTGGGAATACATCACGTGTTTTATGCTCTGCGCATACTCTAGTATAAGAGCTGTACCGGTCTGTACTTTGGAGAGTCTCAGAAAATAATTTTTTGCTACGAGACAGAAAAATCAACTCGTAACTTCGCCGACAACCTTGTGCCACAGGTTAGGCGGTGGCGGTTCTGTGTGCAAGCATGCACAAAAATGCTTTCGAGAAAAGTTTTATTTTTTTCATAAGGCGTGAGAAACACAAGGAATGCTCTAAAAAGCTTGGGCGACAAAAATACATAGCATCAGCATCAAATATAGGAGAAAAAAATGGCAGTGGCTTAGCTCCGCTATGCCAGGATATACGTAGCGAGAGATACGTTTCTCCGGATGAGCTTGTTGTGGTCAATGTATGTTTAGCAATGAGAGACATTGGGTATACACATCTTTTATTCATTTTGCTTAACAAAGACGAAGACTGCCCCATGATCTGTGAAGTCGCACGCAGCAGTCTCACTTTTGTCTATGCATTATTTTGACTGAGTAGACTCTCTTTGGTATACAAGGTCTATAGTACTTCCACATTCTGTAGTCGGACGTGAGGGTCCGAAGCGAAATTAAAGTCAAACATATTTCCTTTACTGACTAAGCTAGCCCTGTTACCTTTTGAAATCATGCAAAGTCACACACAACTGTTAAACCGTGCCGTAGGCTGGTATACATGTGGCAACCACATCAATCGGCCGCTTGACAGATGTCCCTGGTGCCACGTAGACTCCTCGGATGATAATGCCGCTCTCCAGAAGCCGAACATAGCAGGCTTCACCATTACTCACCGCAATCGAATGGAGATGTCTGACGGCTGTGATACCTAGTTTCACGTGCACGCAGACTCCAGCGTTCTTATTTGGTTCAAGCCAACTGCCAGGCGACAACCTCAGGATCGGAGGCGTTAATCTTTTCTTGTATATACCGCCGTTTAGAAACGGCTGGAGTCTTCTTCTCTGCATGCATGTCAAACGTTATGATGCAGACGCCCACTACATCTCCGCTTTTTATGCGCAATGCTGCGTATGCGATGCGCGGTTCGGGTGATCGAGTGGCGTGCAACGATGCGGCGATGAAGAACGCGAAGGAGCTGTGGGTTCTCTGGTTACCTAGGTATCAGCGCATGCGCACAACTGCTCATCCGAGCGATGTCACGCTCGGCTCCGATGGGGGAGTGGGCGCGCGGCCGCGGCGACGGAAAGCGCTCGCCGCACATCGCTCCTCTCTGGTTGCCATGGTAACAGCGCATGCGCACAATGTCCTCTTCCATGCACCGCGAAATGCTCGACTAATAGCCCAGTGTAGCTCTCATACAAAGCGGTTGACTTGCATAAACAAAAATGTTTTAACTCCGGTGCAACATCATTGTCATAAAGGACTAATTAAGTACTTAGGCCTTTAATTTTAGTGCTCTCAGCGTGAATAAGATATGCTTGCTCGTTTCGCCAGCTTTTCGAATATCATTTTTTATTTCTTTATTATTTTTTATAAAATCTTACTTCGTATATATAGCTTCTGTTTTATTTACAGTGGCTTCATAAAACATAGAAATAGAGGGCCTTTTGTTGAGGAAGTTCACATCATTATTTTTTTAAATACTGAACGACAAAACATGCGTTTCGCTCATTTCAGGCGATTGACAAGACATTCCAGGAATTTGTCAAGAGGAATAATGACAAACAGTTTCAAGGAGACATGACAGACGTGTTTAGAGACCTGTTCTTGGTGGTTGGCACAGGCATTCTCAGCATCCCATTCCGGTCTGCTTCGTTGGCGGCCAGGGTCATGAGTTTTCTGAAGTACATTCCGGGGCTTGGATTGCCGATTGCTTCCAGTGTGCTGAGTCGTCTCCTCGGAGACGCAGTCGCCCCAGTGTGAGTATTCATACCTCTGTGTCGCTCTTTAAGCGTTCCTCTAACGGTTCTACAAAAAGTGCTAACATTGTAGGATGAAAAGCACAGGACTTCTGGCGCTCTTTTATCGCAAACCTACTGCACAGTGCTTATTGTTCCTTCTTTGAAATTTTGAACACAGATAACTGATTCATTTTGTGGTTAGAAATTCCCCGGGGTCAGATTTCTTGAAAAAAAAAAACATTCCATTCATGCCCTGAAATGTTCTCAACGCCATGCCGCATTCACGGTTCAGAAAAAAACCATTAAAGATAAGTACTTTTAAACCGAAAGCTCTAAGACGCCAGCCAGCCATTTCGACTTGTTGCGCCGTATGTCTTATGTAGGGAGCCGTATGCGTATGCCGTATGCAGAGGCCAACGAACGACCTTGAGCCGTCGTTGCCTAGCAACGCTGCAGCCGCGCTCCAACGGATGGCGCCGCCGTCGACACCGCTGCCGTCGTCGCTCGCTTCACCAGATGTGTTCCGCTGGGGCATAGGGAGAGGAGGTGTCGGCTCGGGGGTCTATATATATATATATATATATATATATATATATATATATATATATATATATATATGCTGCGCCTCAGTGTATTGTAGTCCTTGTGGATAGCGCGAAAGGGACGCAACAACGAGAGAACGAAACGAGGAAGAGACAACGCGCTCAAGAGATGCCAGAACACGCCGCACGACTCGAGAAGTGTCGTAACGAAGATCCGGCTAGAAGAAGTGGTGCCACGTCCCGGAGTGACTCTTCAACTGCGGAAGAGACCGGTTTGAGTTCTTGAGAGCGTCGGAATGAGCGCTGCATAGACGACGTGCCGAGGAAATGAAGCTTTCGCAATTCAACTAGGCTTAACCAGAGCTAAACCACAGCCAATTTTGTATCAGGTTCGGCCATCCTGAGCTGGTACAGTATATGTAGCTGGTACACTAGGTATGATGTAGCGTTCGTAATATTCTGGCTGTATAGTAACCAGAGATTTCAGTAGGGAAACTAAGGAAGTAGTAAAGGAAGTGGCTTTGGGGAAATATACGAAATTCATAAATCACACACTACTGCGCTCTAAAGACGACAACGGGCCCAGTGACAAGGCGTTGAAATGTTAATATTGCAGATATCATTGATGATGATGCCAAATGGGTAGTGATGGTGCAGCTATGTAGGATGTGGCAAACATGTTTCGGCAGGAAAGATCTCATCACGAAAGTAAACATCATTAAACGTTCAATCCTGTTGTGTAAATTGTAACCTATCGAAATGTCATGGGTGGTCAATTGGAGCAAGGTATATGATGTCAATAAATATTATGTGGAGAATATTCTGCTTGCATCAAAATGGTTGTAGCCTGAAAAATTAAGCAGGAAATTTCGCAAAGGGGAATGATGTGCAGTACTGACTGTGTGAAGAGTGAAGATCCGAAGGGGTTTCCTTTTGCGCACTGTATCGAAGGTTTTATGGCATCTATGAAACTTTTAAAGAGGTGAGACAGAGTTACTTCAACGAACAGATTTGTGACAGCGGCTATGCAAAACCAGCCTAAAAGCATTGTACAGAAGAAACATCTCTAGGCACTTTTCTTAGGATACATGTTGTACTGGCTATGAAACAAAAAAGTCTTTCGGATTACGAGTGTTGACAAGGGAGTACCTGAAGTAGGCTGCATGGAGTTTGAGTTTAGGAGCATCACCCTTGAAGACCCAATGCTCCACAGAGTTCTGATGTTGCGGAAACTCCTCAAAGCGGTACGTCATGCGGTGCATCTGGGCGACGACATGAAAAGGGCGCTGATATCGGGGCAGGGCGTGGCGGCGGGCTCTCCAGTGGAGTGGATATGCTGCAAATGAAGAGAAAGCCGTCGGGTTGGAAGCAGGGAATTGGCTAATTCGCCTCATTGTTCAGTTGCGCAAGAGCACGAAGTTTGAAGAGGTTGCCCTGGGCCTTGAAGCAGCCAATCGTAAGCCGTCTGGCATAGTTAGAGGGCGCTCTAGGTCGGAGCCGGAATAGCTGCGCTTCCAGCGGAGAGCGTTCTGCCGTGGTTGACTGAACAAGGCGTCACCACCGTATTTTCTTGCTATTCAGTGTTGACAGCGAGAGCTGCGGCAAGAGCAAAAGCGCGGGATTTCTTATCGGGACGAGCTGTGCATGCAGTACGCAAGGGCCTTCGTCAGAGTACGTTCAACCTGCTCAACGAGACCATTGCACTGCAGGTGACTGAATGGTGTAATAGACAGTTGAATATTGAAAGAGGGATGGCTTTCCCGAATTCCGAAGGCACTAATGAGCTCTCACAGTTCAAATGGGGGCTAGGGGTAAGCCATGATGGAGAGCAAGATGCCGCTTCAGAAAGAGCGCTGGGCAACGAAGTACTGTGAGAAGTGGTCGAATGCGACCACAGCAGATATATTGCCGGTACGCATCATCGGAAACACGTGAAAATGGTCTAGCCCAAGCAGTTTGAAAGGCAAAAATGACCGCGGAAAAGTCTGCACGGACACCTTTTGGTGCTATCATAAACAGCTTCTTTTACTGGCACGTCTGGCACATTGACACGCGCTCTCCGACGTCTCTGATCATGATAGGCCACCAAACGCCCTCAGGCGCGCGTGCGTAGGTCCTACGGTGGCCAAGGTGGCCATCCACTAGAGCATCGCTGAATCTGGGCCAAACCTGAGGCCATAACTTTTTTATAATCTACTGGTACCAACAGAGAGGGTCGCCCACAGAGCTGTTTCACATGTTATAAAGCGGCATCCTGCACACTGCACAACAGGCACAGGTTCTGGCTGCGTGTCCCGGCATGGGACCGTGTTATGGCAGCAAGGTCAGAATCTTGGGGTAGCGCAGTCGTCACTTCCGCCACAGAGAGCAGTGAGGGATGAAATCGAAATCGTGATGGGGAGGACCACTGCAATGCACGATAGTGAAATGGTACTTTCGAAGTTTGAGGAACCAGCGCACGATGTTTCGTATTGAAATGTATGGAGGACTCCGGCCAGGTAAAGAGCTGTGCTGTGTGAGTCTTAGACATTATTACAGTTTTTCTTTTTGCAATATTTTTATATGCAACAAAGAAATGGACGTGAAAATGTATTAAAAGCCGCACCGTTCTCCCATCATCCTGCCCCTAAAACCTGTAAGAATAATTATTTATTGATCTATAGTAGACCTTTGCTAACAGTAACAGGTAATGTGGTTTCCGATAGCCCACGTAGTGTGCCTGTCACTATCATTGGTGATTATTTGAGGGAGAGAGGACTTTCTGTGCCTTTGACGTAGTAACCATGCTAAGAGCACTTTGAGCTATTAAAGAAGTAGGCTGTACACTTTTCATTCAGGGTGCACATTGTTAATTTGAGAGCTGGAAAATAACGGTTTAGATTTGGCAAGAATATCAGTTCCTGCGCAAACTTCATTCGTGAACTTCTCATTTTCTTACCAAAATGCATAAAAACCAAGTACTGCAGCAGTAGAGCTTTGCTGATATACACGGTTTCTTCTGGGCAATAAATTAATGTAATGACATCGAATATGTTGCCGAGATAATTGAAAGAATAGCGGCAATTTTTTAAAAAAAATCGGAAATGTTTTAAAGCAACAGAAGCACGGATCTTTGTGAACAATTCTCATCTGGTTTTGCTTGAGTTCCTTCAAGAATAAAATAGTTATCACGCTAAACGGTGGTAGGTCCCTCTGCTACCTGGAGCATGTTGTTCCTTAATCGATTGTATTTCAACTATTCCCCTGGATTTTGATTCCAAAATTGGCTTCTTTGTACGAGTAAAGCAAAAATAAAGGCAGGTGTACTTTTCTCCTCTGCTACAATTTTTCAAAGCATCAATTTTTCTACTTCTGGGAATCATTGAGGGTGCTAAACGAATACGTTCGAAAAACAGCAGTGGAAGCTAAAAACACGTGAATCTTCAAATAATTCCGATAGGGGGCGACGTCTAACGTCAAGACAGCATCGACGCATTGCAATTATCGTGTTCGTCCGGAAACAAGCAATGAAATCTTCCGCGCACTTGGATACCGGCGGTAGTTGTATATTCAGTTAGCCAAAATCTCATCATTAGAAATGGAGCAGCAAATGTTTTCTTAGATACTAACAACCCCATGCGGTATATTATGGCATTGCAAGAATTACTCTTTTTCTCTCTGGCACGAGCCTTGCTAATGTTCTTTTTCCTCAGCGCACTGCAAAAGGCTAGAAATTATACTATATGTAAGCAATCCTTTGTACTGCCTTTCATAAATGTTTTTATCTTAACAGCGAATTCGCAGATGAGCTCAGCACGTTGTTATCCTTGCTGAGTTCTGATTATCGCGCTTTTGGACATAGGAGGTTTTTGCACAATCCTTAATAATTGGCATACAAGGCACAGACAGAATGTCCGGCTGTCAAAGAGGCTTAGGAAGTTATTTAGTGAGGTATTTGTTGCTTCATCGACCACAAAAAGCAAAAATACAAGGCATTCAATAAAATTAACGCATGTTTAACACTAGAAGAACCATTCTCTGTGTAGGGGTGTGTTTATTCGGTGAACCCAGATGATTCCAGCCGCTCAGGGGAGACTCGCAGCGAAGCGTCAGGCGTGGCGAAAGAGCAAGGCAGCGAACAACTTCTTCGTCCTTGAGAGCGGCAGCACGCGACGCATGTCAGTGGTTATATCGATGAAGATTACCACACTACAGTTTCCCCCCCGGGCAGAGAAGGAGCCATCCTGGCGACTCATGGTGCCGAAAGGACAGACGGATCGTAGTAGGGCTTGATTCGGTCCACATGAACTATTTCGCGTCCACGGCGACGCAAGTCCGCAGATGGCGTAACGGGCTCAACTACGTAGTTCACAGGAGATGTTTTTTGAAGCACTCGGTATGGACCGTGATACCGAGCAAGAAGCTTCTTTGACAGGCCGGCGGTTGTGGCAGGAACCCAGAGCCACACCAGGGAGTTGGGCGCATATGAAGGCGCCTCACCAGTGTCACGATGGTGTTTTTGTTGCCATTGATTTTCCGTTGTGAGCGAACGAGCGAGCTGACGGCATTCTTCTGCATACTGGGCGGCGTCCGAGAGTGGCGTCGATTCAGAAACATCAGGGCGGTAGGGAAAAAGCGCGTCCATTGTGCAGGTTGGCTCGCGCCCGTAAAGAAGAAAAAAGGGAGAGAATCCAGTGGTGGTCTGTATCGCAGTGTTGTACGCGTAGGTTACGAAGGGAAGAACGTGGTCCCAGTTGGAATGAGCGTCGTTGACGTACATGGCCAGCATGTCACTCAGAGTACGGTTGAAGCGTTCTGTCAGGCCATTCGTCTGAGGGTGGTAAGAAGTAGCGGTGCGATGAATGATGCGACATTCTTTCAGTAGGGCCTCGAGAGCGTCGCACAAGAAAACGCGTCCGCGGTCACTGAGCAGTTCCTTCGGAGTCCCGTGGCGAAGAATCAAGTTGTTGAGAATGAACAAAGCAACGTCTCTTGCAGAGGCAGAGGGTAACGGTGATGTTTCAGTGTAGCGAGTCAGATGGTCTACTGCCACAATAATCCACCGGTTTCCAGCAGGAGTAGTCGGAAGAGGGCCATAGAGATCTATGCCAACGCGGTCAAACGGACGAGCAGGGCAGGGTAACGGCTGCAACGAAACAGAGGACTTCTGAGGAGTTTTTCGGCGTTGACAAGATTCGCAAGCGCGCACGAAATGTCTTACGAAGCGGTACATTCCACGCCAGTAAAATCGCAGACGTAGGCGTGTGTAGGTTTTCAATACGCCACCGTGAGCACATTGTGGGTCACCATGGTACGCAGCACAAATGTCGGCGCGGAGATGACGCGGGATGACTAGAAGCCACTTCCGTCCATCAAGCAAATAATTGCGGCGATAGAGAAGACCGTCACGAATGGAGAAGTGGTGTGCTTGGCGGACGAGCGCTTTGGAGGAATGACCGGGAGTAGGACTTGAGAGAAAATTCAAAAGTGCATTGATCCAGGGGTCATTCCGCTGCTCGGTAGCCATGTCGATAGTTGTAAGAGTCGACATATCGTAGGCACAGACGTGGTCAGACGAATTATCTCTAGGCAATGGCGAGCGGGAAAGAGCATCCGCGTCCGTATGCTTCAGCCCTGATCGATAAATGACATGAATGTCAAACTCCTGGAGACGAAGAGCCCAGCGAGCAAGGCGACCGGATGGGTCTTTCAGAGAGGCAAGCCAGCACAAAGCGTGGTGATCGGTCACAACGTAAAACGGTCGACCATACACATAAGGACGAAATTTTCCGATAGCCCAAATAATGGCCAAACATTCCCTTTCGGTGACTGAATAATTAGATTCTGCCTTTGTCAATGTTCGGCTGGCGTATGCCACAACATACTCGCTGTAACCAGGCTTACGTTGGGTAAGGACGGCACCAAGCCCAATACCGCTGGCATCAGTGTGGATCTCCGTAGGCGCAGCCGGATCAAAGTGGCGTAGAATGGGCGGCGAAACCAAAAGGCGGCGTAAAGTGTCAAAGGCTTTATCGCAGGCTGGAGTCCAGGCGGAAAGGTCGGAGCTGCCGGCAAGGAGCTGGGTCAGAGGAGCGATGATAGAGGCGAAGTTCAAGATGAAACGTCGAAAGTAGGAGCAGAGGCCGATAAAGCTCCGAAGCTGCTTCAGGGAGGTTGGCTTCGGGAACTCTGCAACTGCGCGAAGTTTGGTGGGGTCGGGAAGAATGCCGTCCTTAGAAACTACGTGGCCTAAAATTGTGAGTTTTCGAGCGGCAAAGTGGCACTTCTTCAAATTCAACTGAAGCCCAGCGCCGGCGAGACACGTGAGGACATCCTTTAGGCGGAGAAGGTGAGAAGAAAAGTCGGCAGAAAAAACTACGATGTCGTCCAGATAACAAAGACAGGTCTGCCACTTGAGTCCACGAAGAACAGTGTCCATCAGGCGCTCGAAAGTAGCCGGGGCATTGCAGAGGCCAAAGGGCATAACGTTGAACTCGTATAATCCATCCGGTGTTATAAAGGCAGTTTTCGAGCGGTCATTATCAGCCATCGGTACCTGCCAGTAGCCGGAGCGCAAATCCAAAGAGGAGAAATACTCGGCTCCCTGTAAACAGTCCAAGGCGTCGTCGATTCGCGGCAAAGGATAGACATCTTTGCGCGTGATTTTGTTAAGCCTACGGTAATCGACGCAAAACCGGATGGAACCATCTTTCTTGGTGACCAAAACAACCGGAGAAGCCCATGGACTGTTAGATGGCTGTATGACGCCCCGGCGAAGCATGTCGTCCACGTTGTCAGCAATGACTTGGCGCTCAGAGGCCGACACGCGATAAGGACGCTGTCGTAAAGGTGCGTTTGTACCAGTGTCGATTGCGTGCGTAACGACAGACGTGCGACCCAGAGCAGTGTGAGGAAGGTCGAAGGCAGAAGTGAAGTTCTGTAGAAGAGCAGCGAGTTGATCGCGTTGTGCGGGTGGGAGATCTGCGTCAATAGCTTGTTGAAGAACATCGGGTGGTGTCGAAGCGGTCGCTGTATCGCAAGAGCTGAGCACATTAACGTCTAATGAAGTAGGCGTTGCAGGAAGAGTATTTACAAGCGTGGGATCAAGTTCTTCAATACGACCGAGACACTCGCCGCGTAGCAGGACGGACGGGCACGGAAATGGATTTGAGACGTACATTGCACTAAGGCCATCTTCGATCTTGAGGACCGCAAATGGAAGCAGGAGGCAGGGATGGCGTGAAGCGGCGTCGGAAGGTGTGAAGAAGACAGTCGAACTAATAACGCTTTCACAGGAGAGTGGAACGAGGGCAGCAGAAAATGGAGGAATGTCTGTGTCACTGGCGACGAGGAGTTTTGCAGGCCGGGTAGGGACGTCACACAAGACGGTATCACAAAGAGGTAAAAAGGAAACTTCCGCGCGGGCGCAGTCAATAACGGCATGATGAGTGGAAAGGAAATCGTAGCCCAGGATGATGTCGTGTGAGCAGCGAGACAGTACAATAAACTCGATGGTGTATAAGACGTCTTCGATGAGAACACGGGCCGTGCACGCCGCTGAGGGATGAATGCGCTGTGATGAGGCGGTGCGAAGCGAAAAGTCGGAAAGTGCGGTGGTCACCTTACGAAGACGACGGCAAAGAGCTTCACTGATGACTGATACGGCAGCGCCCGTGTCGACTAGAGCGAGTACTGCGACGCCGTCGACAAACACTTGAATTACGTTAGTGGGAGAACACCGAGGACTTGAAGAGTTCGAACCAAGCGCAGTTCTTGCCCCGGGAACTGCGACTGTTAGTTTCCCTCAACGGTGCCGGTAGAACGTCGGAGTGGGGACGGGGAACGGCGACGAGGGGAAGGTGATCGGCGAGCTGTGTACGTTTGATTGTCACGAGATACAAATTCGGAACTGGGCGGATTTCTCGGCGAGGGCTGGTCTGTATTGTAGGAGTAGTTCCATAGTTCAGGTCGAGAAGGTGGAAGGCGTTGGCGGCAAAGGCGTGCGACATGGCCCGGCAGCCCGCAAGAGTAGCAGATTGGTCGGTTGTCCGCGGTACGCCAAGGGTTCGTAGGGCGTTGGCGTACCCTTGGAATAGGGACATGGAATGCAGACCCAGGCAAAGGCGAAGGAAGGTTGGAAGGAGCGGCCTGGTAGGAAAGAGATGCTGATGGCATGAGCGGCCTGGCCGCAACTTGGGCGTAAGTCAGTGGTGCCGTTACTTGCGCTGGCACGGGGCTGGGCGGCAGCACAGGGCTGGGCGGGAGCATGGAGCTGGGAGGAAGAACGTCAGCGATGTGATCTTGAACGGCACGCCGTATGGTAGGGGCCAAAGACGGAGCCATGTCAGGAACAAGGCGGCCACTATCCTGTAACTGAGGGACCAGCGATAGCTGGCGGGCGACCTCTTCTCGAACGAAGGCTTTGATTTGCTGAAGTAAAGGGCTGTCCTCTGATGGGGTAGAACCGCCCAGCGCAAGTGTAGAGATGGCGTCGTCTCTAACACCGGACCGCCGGGTAGAAGCGCGCTTCTTACGAAGCACGTCGTAGCTCTGGCAAAGCTTGATCACGTCACTCACCGTGGCAGGATTTTTTACCCAGAGCATTTGGCACGCGTCGTCAGAGATGCCTTTCATGATGTTCTCGATCTTATCCGCTTCAGTCATTAGCGGATCGACACGCTTGCATAGGTCCACGATGTCCTCTATATAACTAGTGAACGACTCATCGACTTGCTGAGTGCGCTCACGCAAGCGTTGTTCTGCCCGGAGCTTGCGAACTGCAGGGCGGCCGAACACTTCTGCAAAATTCTTTTTAAATGCAGACCAAGATGGCAGGTCTGCCTCATGGTTGCGAAACCAGAGGTTCGCCACGTCAGTCAGATAAAAGATTACATTGCTTAGCTTGATAGCGTCGTCCCATCTGTTGTAGCTACTGACGCGCTCATATGCCGCCAACCAATCGTCGACGTCCTGGTCGGCTGTGCCACTGAAGAAGCACGGATCACGCTGCCGTAGAGCTCCAGAACACAGCACGGTGGTTGGGAGGGGCGACGATGTCGTGGCAGTGTCATCCGGCATGCTGGAAGCAGAGGGTAACGTGCGGCTTCTTAGTTCCAGGGTGGACGGGAACGTACCCAGCAGCACCTCCACCAATTGTAGGGGTGTGTTTATTCGGTGAACCCAGATGATTCCAGCCGCTCAGGGGAGACTCGCAGCGAAGCGTCAGGCGTGGCGAAAGAGCAAGGCAGCGAACAACTTCTTCGTCCTTGAGAGCGGCAGCACGCGACGCATGTCAGTGGTTATATCGATGAAGATTACCACACTACATCTGTTCTAATGACAAATCGGCCGACATCTTTTCAGTGACAACAACCCTGTGAATGCTGATGAACGTGGCCTGGTTCACTCGTTGGTAACTCAGGGCAAATAACTGTCCAACGAAGAGGGCCACTGAGATGAAAACGGTTCTTCAAACTGAGGCTCGATCGACCCAACTTCTGCTTTGTGTATTTTATAGTTGTATTACGTAATAAAGACGGTCTTGGTGTCGTTACGTGTTTTATTTCCGCAGTGCTTCTCGGGACAGGATTCATTACCCGCCCGGCAGTAGACATCGAAAGGGCTTCCACTCATTAAGTCACCATGTATCCATGCTGATTATCATGGCAAAAACAGCAATTACTCAAATGGCAGCATAGAATAACAGGCGTTTACAGATCATGGGTTTCTATACCATCGGTTTCAACTCTTCTTTGCTTGCGCTTTTTAGCCAATTATCTGAAAGCAATAACATTATTACACTGTAAATCTGCGGTTGGTCAACATTGCAAACATTAAAAATAATTAAATATTTCCTTATGGTTCAAGTGTACATGCTGCCTAGTATGGTAAAGAAAGCCATTACTCAAATGACAGTATTGAATAACAGGTTTTCAGAGGTCATAGGTTTCTATCCCCCTAGTTTCATTCTTTGTTTTCTTGCGCTTTATGGCCAATTATCTGAAAGCAGTAACATTATTACACTCTAAATCTCTGGTTGGGCAATACCGCAAATTAAAAAAATAGAAATATTCCCTTATGCTCCTTTGCTTTGGTGGCGGTTTTGGTGGCGCAAACTCGCTTGAAGTCGATCCTTATTGACATATGACCGTAACAGAGAAGTTCCAGGAGCTAAACGGCAGTAGAAATGACAACACTGCCGTGTGTTTACTTGTGCAACAAAAAGCCTTCTTTGAAATCAGAAACCCAAGGCTAGAAATGGTGAAAATTAGATCCAATGCAGCTTAAATCTCTGCGAAAAAGAAGTGGCTGATGCCAAAGTGATGCAGAAAAGGATATCAGCAACTCAATTCCGTCGGGGCATGCCGAATATATCTCTCGTATGACTAGCCAGAACGTCACCACCAGTATCAACCCATTTTGACAATTATCGAGAAAAAGAGCCTGAGCAATAGCTTCGTGCCTATCACAGGGGAAAGAAACATCCATTAGTTAATATATAAAAGTGCCCATAGACTAACAATTTTGGTTGCTAACATAGTCTACGGTCGTTGGTTGAAAAGCAATCCGCCATATTAGATAACCAGGAGGAAACTAAGATAAGCCAATCTCTTCCTCTTGACAGGAGATCCAGTCAAATTAATCCCTAAATCTCTAAACAAACGCTTTGGTTTGTAAGGCAGATTTGTAGGGAAATTATTTTACCTGGAACAAAATAAAAACAGAGGAAAATATATGCTACTAAAGCAGAAAGAACCGAGCGAGTGTTCGAATGGAGAGCTCCTATTAGCTTGGCAGCGCAAACTTCCTCCCTAAAATTTCGCCCTTTCAATTAATGTCCAGCAGCTGCTTCGTTTCTTGATTTCGCCAGAGACGGCGTACTATTTTTGAGTTACACAATTGGTTTGAGAGCCCGCCAGAGAGACTCCACCATTATCGAAGAATATTTTATTCGCAGACCACTGAAGTACCCTACCTATGCAGATGGGAAGGGGCAGTAGTTCGTAACAGCGGCTAATGCGACTTAATGACAGTAGGCTGAGCCAGTTGAGAGAGCAGATATTTCGTAAGTGGGGGCGCACACTATCCTACATATCATGAATAACTTGTTCTGACAGAGCGAAAGCTGAGTGCACCGAGGGGCTCGCTAATATTCGCTACATCACCTTATCCATGGATTATTCCGCTCTTGCCACCACCGCCTGAGAAAGCGCCGAATCAGTTGTGAGTGCTTGAGAGCCTTTCACATCTGGGTAGCCATATGCTCTCTGTAAGGTCTGCTTCGGGCTCTCGGTGTGAATGACTTCTGTCCATATCCGCAATGGCCTGCCATTCCAGCAGCTATGAGTAGCAATGTGGCCCGTCTGATTCATAGGCCGACATCAAATAAAGCATTTCTTCCTCTGTTTATGCATATGTGCATTGAATGAACTTCCCCTTCGTCATCCTCATGGTTTCAACAACGCGAGCTTACCTTTAAACAAACTGCACCATTGGCACAGAGCCACACTTAGTGCACTGAAGTGGGCTAGAGGTTAGCAGCGTCACAGATAAAATTAGAGCTGATTCTTTATGATTAAATAGCATGCACAAGGCACAAAAATAGAAGTTACAGGCTAGGTTGGTAGCCACTCGCTGGTAACATTCAGCCCACATAAAACACTTCCTGTGGAGAGGAGTTCAGGGGCCTGTGAATGAGTTAGACCAGTATCAACGCCCCTGATAGGTCATTTTGTGTAGGAGCGATAGGAAGGGATGAAAAAGCTTTCCCACACAAAGGCAAAATAATTGGCGGTAACATCTTTCACACAAATGATGTTTAGCGATGTGCACGTAACCTTATCCCGTCCAAATTGTCGCATCTCAGAGATCAGTTAGTAATGAGAAGTAACCGCCGCGGTGGCTCAGTGGTTATGGCGCTCCGCTACTGACCCTAAAGACGCAGGTTCAATCCTGACCGCTATGATCAAATTTCGACCGAGGAGCAATTCTGGGGGCCCGTCTACTGTGCGATGTCACGACACGTTAACGAACCCCACATGGTCAAAATTTCCAGAACCCTTCACTACAGCGTCCTTCATAGCCTGAGTCGCTTGAGGACGGGAAGCAACAATAAGCCAAACCAAGGCTGTAATTGGAAGTGGCTGATTTGAGTGCAGCCTGAGAAGGCTCAGACTCCTTGGTATTGATCATATCGCCAATCTTAGGAATCAGCGCTACAGTATTACGGCTGGAACAGCTCCGCAAAAAAGCCTCCTAAGGCGGATAACAAGCAGATTTGGAAGGAGTCCAGGAGCAGCTCTCTTCGCCGCGGGAATGTTTGGACACAACCCGCGTCTCTCCACCTCACCGTCTGCCTGAAACAATTAAAGTAGAAAATTCATCCAAAATTTTAAACAACGGTAACGCTCCCACAAGGACACAGAGTGAGGGACCAAAGTGGAGGACTGTAGAGGAAACCCTTAATAGCAAACTCAAAAATCTGTAATATGAAGGAGTTTTTTATCAGTAATTAGCCTGCAACATTTTAAAAATAAAATAGTTATATTGAAGCAGTAAACACACTAACTACTGCAGATTAGGAAGGCAGAGAAGTGAATTGGATGAGGCACTTACGGTCCTTTTTAAGAGTACGACGCGTGAGATCTTTTCACGTAGTTCCGCGTGCACTCCAAGACACTTTATGAGCAAGTGGGGGTAGCGGCCTAGGTCTCAATAGACAAGCCCTTCACTAAGCATGGCAAGACCAGCCATAAACCAGCTACCAAGTGACAAGGGGCGTGGTTGTTAGGTACTGAGGTTTCGGCGGCCTCAAGTCGAAGAATGGGTGAGCCAAAGGTTAACAAACAAAAGAAAGTTCATACAGCAAAAAAATGCTACAGATGTTTTTTTAATCACTCGTACGAACACATGCAAAGTGATTTACAATACATGCCATTCGGTCAAAGCAAGTCCTTCAGGAGACATTCGTTACGTTGGGGAAACCTAAAAAGATGTCGCCTGAATACATTTAGAGCTTCACTGCTCAGTCACGTGAAGAACGGTCGCGCATTCACCGTCTGTCTAATTCTGGCTTCCCCGCGATCCCTTTAAATTGCCTGAGGTGCTAGCCTAGGTCGTACTTTCTTTCATAAATCCTGGGAAGTTATCTGCTGGCATCTATCCGCAGGCTGCTACGTTCTTTTCTAGCGCTATAAACTTTCGTTCAGTGCTTCCTAGCACTTTAGAATTCAAGCTTCATGGCAAGCAGTTGCTTTTCGCGTTCAAATCCTCTGTTTTTTTTTTATTTTCCGGCTTCTCGAGCCCTCTGACTGAGCTTCTCAATACCATCTCTCTTTTAAGGCATTTCTCGAACCTCTTCTTTTTTATTTTTCAACCCCCTCTCTATTTTTCAACTCTCTCTCTCTCCTTTTTGACTTCATCTCGGGCTTGTTCGAGCGTGCACGAATGCTCTTACAAACTCAAATTACAAATGCCCAGATACATATATCAGTACAACGATGTGCACACGTGCATGCGCTTGACAGTCGTCAAAATGCACTTCAAAACAATCCTCCTCTCGGTGATACATTAAAACAATATTACAAACAGGGCATACACAAGTACAAAACATGCCTTCGCCGACACACCCACGATTGCCGCACATGAGTATGGGACAAGACTTTCTCGCTCAAGCTTTCAGTCGCACTTTTCACTCTCTTTCGCAAGCGACTAGGCTTTTTTTTCTTTCGGGAGTTTGGCACTTTTCTCTCCTTCTATTGAGACTTCTGTTCCGACCTCGGTTATGGCTCAGCATCTTACTAGTACTCCTATCGGGTTTTATGCCTCACACTTCGCTAACGCGTCTGTTATGAACAAAATTAACGTCAGTTTTCTCATGACGGCTCCACTTCTCCTGTGTTCCTTCATGTCGAGGTATTCTGCTCTGTATAAGCTTGTGCCGTCAAACTAAGTCAGCGCTGTAAGTTGGGCTGTTTCGCCTCAGCTTCTTTTTCACCGATAAGCTGTTCATGTCGAGTTGTGTTGTTCCCGACTCAGCTTTCTTGAGCTTAGTTCTATTTCCTTTTTGTTTCTTCGTGAGCTTTATAAGGAGCTTGTCCTACTCTAATTCACCTGATTCGGCGATATTCGGTCCAGTTGTCCTTATTTTTACTTTCTTCCAAACTATGCTTCGGAGCAGGCTTGTTTTCATTTGTCTTGTATAATCCGATATGTCTTTTTGCGATGAAGCCAATAGTTCAATCCCTTTCTGTTCTTCGTTAGCTGGACTTCCAGTTCCTTCCGATGTTTCCTTCTTTCTCCTCCTGACCGTGCTGCCTGAATAGTGGTCAGAGAACGACTCAGGACTCAATGGAGAATATTCTCCTTATTTTAAATTCCTTTTTCTCATTTTCTTTCATCAGATTGAAACATTTAGTGCAGTATTCACAAGGTTCTCTTTCCGCCGCAAAGTCGCCTTCCGGCAAAATTTCCCTTGTCTTTCTCATCAGGAAATATCTCGCTGTTCAAGGGTTTACTCAGAACAATTTCTGGTTTGTCAGTTCCAGTGTATTCAGAGTCCAGTGCCTTCAGCGATTTCGCACTAATTACTATTTTACCGCTAGTTCTGGCAGTCACCACTGTAACTTTCAGAACAGCTGCTCGCAAACTTCAATATTCCGATCCAGTCTACTTCTTTGTTGTCTTCCTTTAGAGGCTGCCTTTGGAGACTTCCTTTGGAGACTTCCTAAAGGCATGCTGTCCTTTTCCTCTGTGTCTACCTCGGCAGTAGAAACATTTTCACTGTCGTAAGGAAGCGATACTCCATTCTGGTCTTCGCTTTCGTAACCGCAGTTGTTGGAACATGCGGTTCTACAGCCAGTTCCTGATCTTTAGAGCTAATTACAACCTGTTTTGTGTTTAGAGAATCAGTCTCGTTAATCCTGCACTTGTTCTTGCCGGGAGCTGGCAGGTGAGACTATGTTATCAGCTTTCGCTTCTGCATGCGTCGCCGCCTGAAGTGTGGACACCTCGCCTACCGACCTTTCCAGCGTACTGGAATTGACGGTCTCGTTAAGCACCTCGGTGGCCCATATTTCAGGGTCGTTCAGCGATCTCGTACCCTTGGTGTTACCTAGGATGAGTTGGTACAGCAGGCGCTTCATACACAACGTTGTGACTTTTCCCTGGCCTCTTGTAACTGCTGAGCGGAACCACCAATAAATATCGCTGGGGTCATCTCTCCAGTAAGTTCTTGATCGGTAACCAATTCTTTTTTGATAAAAACGCCGGTGCTTCCTGTGCTTCTGAGAAGAGAAGCCGATTTTCACAAAATTTTTTTGGTGAGAACCGGCATTCACTAAGTTAGAGACCCGGGTCTGACACACGTAACTGAGCATAACACAGGAGGTTTCTCCAAGTACTTATGTTTTAGGCGGTCGGTACTGAAGTATTCGTTTTGGCTGTAATGCACAGGCATGCCATATATACCAGTGAAATTGGCTTCCCTAGATTTGGACACGCCACCGCTTTGTGTCCATTATCTCCCCACTTGAAACCGACATTATCTTGCTCACGAAATTTCTATGGCACTCCGAGGCGTAGCGGCGTATCTTCTTATACCGGTAGCATTTCGGCGAGGTTATGGAACTTTTCCGCTCTTGTCCCTTCATTTGCCTAGAGCTGTGAACTGAAATTGGCTCTTATTTATCACTTCATTATCCCTCATAAGGGGAATCTCCCAAAAACGTTGAAACTCTATTCCTTCTTTTACTTCATTCAGAGTGCCCGAAGGAAGGCAATGAACTCCCTTCGGGCGCTTTCCCTTTCGTCAGAACCACAACAGGCTCTCTATCTTTCTTTATGCTCGTGTTCTAGTGCATGCTTGGTGGCTACTGGAGCCATTCCTCTTTCTTTCTCGGCGGCTTCTCTTTCCATATCATTTTGCCTCTCCTCGTTTTCTTTTAGTTCTCTCTACCTTCCTCCGAATTTATGCTTCACGAAATCCACAATCTCTACTTCTTCCAGGCCCAGCTGACGACCCAACTTAACGATATCTCTTAGCTTCATTTCGGAGTCCCAGCAGTTCAAAACTAAAGCACAGCTCAACTCAGGGAACAGTATCCAACCGCCTTTGCACAGCACCTCACTATATTGCTCTGGTGCTAACACTAATTTAGGATCACTTTTAAACTCTCGCCCACTGTTTCTCCGTTCTCTGCGTTTGCAAAGCACCAAACATCCTGCGGCGGACGCCAGAATAC
This sequence comes from Amblyomma americanum, assembly GCF_052857255.1. Classification (NCBI taxonomy): domain Eukaryota; kingdom Metazoa; phylum Arthropoda; class Arachnida; order Ixodida; family Ixodidae; genus Amblyomma; species Amblyomma americanum. The sequence continues at coordinate 74,777,762 of NC_135505.1, read as the reverse complement.
GTAACCTTTTCGCGCACTTATGTGTGCACTCCCAGAAGCCCTTAGAGCGTGTGGGGGTAGCGGTCTCGGTCACTAAGGAGATGCCCTCGACCCAGCGTGGCAAGCTCAGCCGGAGACCAGCTACCAAGTAACAAGGGGGTTGGCCGTTTGGTGCCCAGTTTTCGCCGGTTGCAAGCCAGAGTTTAGGTCGGAGCCAAAGTTTCACAAACAAGACAATGTTTATACAGCGAAGAGACGATACAGAGGATTCCACAATCACTCGAACGAGCAGATACAAAGTGATATACAAATACAATTCAACTGGATAAAAGTAACATTAGAGAGAGACAGCAATACAACAGAATGACTTGACCTAAACGGCACTAATACAACACAGCGAAAAACAAATAAATCAGTTTTTCACCGTGCACTGCCACAGTCCGACGACCAAAGGATCACGACGGGGACGATCCGCAGACTGGCGCACGCTGCCTTGCTGGCTCGTGCCTGATGCTAGTGGTGCTGACCCGGGAGTAGTGCGGGAGCGCTTTCCCAAAGCTTGAACGGCGGCTGGGGCGGAAATATAGTGGTCAACGCCCCTCATTTATAGGCGCGCTCCGTGTTCGTTCTTCGCGCCGAGAGAGGTGCGCACATGCTCACGGGATTAACGGTACAATTTTTTTCTCAATCTCGCGCAGGCGCGCAGACAAGATTTGAGAACATTCGAGCCCTTTCTTCCGACCCGACGCCGCTGGCGCGCTAGCGGAGTGCCGACTTCGCCCGAAGCTAAGTGCTTTTTGGTATTTGCTTTTGCACATGCTGTGGCTTCAGCAGCGATGATGTAGAACTATAGCATCCGCCTCGCGTGCAAGAGGACAAGGGCTCTAGTCCCACTGTCTCGTAATTCTCCACAGGGTTTGAAAAAAAAACTCCGAGCGTCGATGAAATTGCATAACCAGGCCTCGGGTGCGGCCTGATCTTGGCGACCAGAAGGGACATCGCAATCTCTCACCAGAACAAGATTTGGCCACCCGGGTGTAGTACTTGGCCACAACCTTCTTTTAACAAGTCAATTAGTCCTCGGCCCTTAGCCCCCTGTGGCTGCGGAGCAACTGACCAAGGCGGTGGTCAGACCGGTGACGCAGCGGAGGATTCTAGCAATCTCTAGATCAGGATAGTCCGCCATTGGAATCTCAACCTGGCAACGTTTAACGCCAGTACCTTATCTAGTGAGGCTAGCCTAACAGTGCAGTTCGAACTACTAGCGGGCATTAAATAGGATGTCACGGGGCTTAGTGAAGGTAGGAGGACAGGTAAGGCGTATACAGTACTAAAGGGCTGGCGCATAGTGTGCTATCGCGGATTAACGGATAGACGGGAACTAGATGTTGAATTCCTCATTAATCAGTATATACCTGGCAACGTAGAGCAGTCCTACAGCATTAATGAGAGGAGGAGGAGGAGGAGGAGGAAGAGGTAAGGCAGGGAGGTTAACCAGACGAATAGCCGGTTTGCTACCATGCACGGGGGAAAGATGGAGAAAAGACAGTTACAGAAAAATAGTCACTATGTAATGTCACAGCGTTCAGTAAACTCACAGCCTATCGTGCAGGCCACAAGTCTTCAAGAAGCAGAGCAATGCCTTGGACGCCTTCACCGCCGACGACCACCGCGGACAGTGGCCGAAAATCTTCGTTTCTGTCAGTGGGAGCAGGTCGAGATGCTTCAGTGCACGGTAGAGAGACTGTCTTTCGGCGCTGTAGGCAGGGCATTCACAAATAATGTGGGCTATTGTCTCATCACACCCGCACATGGCACATGCAGGGCTGTCAGCCATACCTATTAAGAAGGAGTAGTGCTTAGTGAAAGCGACACCAAGCCACAGGCGACACAACAAAGTTGCTTCACGTCGTGGTAGGCCGGATGGAAGCCGAAGCTTCAGATCTGGTTCTAAGGTTTTTAAACGCTTATGCGAGAATTGACCTGAATTCCTCGCGGCAAGCGTAATGTCCCGCGACAATAGTCTAAGCCTATCCGCTGTGCCGGCTCACGAGAAGGGGATGGACACGCAATCAGCCTCATGGTGAGGAGTTCGCGCGGCCTCGTCCGCGTGGTGGTTGCCTGCGATGTCGATGTGTCCTGGCAGCCATTGGTAAACAATATTTTGCCCTTTGTTATGGTTGTGTGGTTTAGCTCTCGGATTTCAGCAACAAATTGTTCATTGGACCCATGACGAAGAGCAGATTGTAACGCTTGGAGGGCTGCCTTTGAATCAGTGAAAAGACACCATTGCTGGGGTGTTTCTTTGCTGATATGATCAAAGGCGACACGAATAGCAGTAAGTTCTGCGCCAGTCGATGAAGTCCGGTGTGTAGTTTTCACTTTCTTACCTATGGTCCTTACGGGGATGACTACGGAGCGCGAGGAACTGGAAGGGGTCATTGAGCCATCAATCTACACGCGCAGTCGGTGTCGGTGTTTCTCATGCAAATATTCTAGAGTTGTCTCTTTTAGTGCTGCCGTCAATAAATCAGCCTCCTTTTTGATGCCCGGTATAGAAATAAGCACGCAATGGTGGTGCAGACTCCACAATGGTGAAGGTGGTCAAGAGGCTGGTGTAAATTAGGTTGGTAGGAAGTTGCGATGGGCATCAATAATTTTCGCAAGAGATGTACTCGGCCAGTCAGCTGGAAGACTGGCAAGATGGTGCGTGGGAATCCCAGAGAGGTGACGAATATGTGCTCTCAAGGCTTCGATTGTGACATAGCCAGTCACTGGATTCTCCTGAGCGATGACTACTGTTGCGGCTGTAGACGCGCATTTTGGCAGTCCTAGGCACGTCAGCACAGATTGAGCCTGAACACTTTCCAGACACCGTATGTTCGTTTTCCCCGAGTTTCGTAGTGCAGAGATACTGTACCAAAGGAATCCCATGAATAATGCGGTGTACAGCTGGAGCATAGAGTGCACTGATGCTCCCCACAGCTTGCCTCCGAGAAAGAATAGAACGTGAACGATAGATGTCCGTCGCCTTTTCATGTACGAGACATGTGGGCTTCACTTCACTTCACTTTAATACCTTAAAAACCCTCGTTAGAGGGTATTACATAAGGGCTGGGGCACACAGAAATGAAAAACGGAAAGACTAACAGATAAGTTGAAAGTTATAGAAATATAACTCCCTGTTAGATTACGATCGATGATTACTGCGACGAAGCGACGGCTTCTTTCATAAGGTATTGTTGACCCATTTATGCGTACGGGGTAATGGGTCATGTCCTTGCATGTAAAGGCAACAACGGAACATTTTTCAGTAGAAATCTCCAGGCCTTGCAGGCGAAGGTAGGCCGCAACAATGCTTTCCACCTTTTGAAGCCTTGCTCGAACTTTTGGTCGCGTAACTCCTGGTGCCCAGATACAAATATCGTCTGCATAGACTGAGACTCTCGCCGAATGTGGTAGTACATCGACGACGCCGACAAGCGGAAGATTGGAAAGCGTTGGGCTGAGTACTCCACCATGTGGGACCCCACGGGAAGTGTAATGTGAAGGTGTTGGTCCTTCCTCAGTCTCCATAAATAGTGATCGGTTGTATAGATAACTGCGTATCCAGCGGAACATGGGACCTCCAAGCTCTGTAGCTTCCAGAGACTCCAGAATAGCTTGATGAGTGACGTTATTATACGCCCCTTTAACATCCAGAAACAACGCAGTGGTCAAGCGCTTCAGATGCTTCTGATGTTTATCTGATGAAACCAAGTCACTCACGCTATCAATAGAAGAACGTCTCCGCCGAAACCCCGGATGTTTGATCTGGGTATATTTGATAGCGCTCCAGATATCACTCAATACGCTTAAGCACCATCCATTCCATGACTTTGCCCACGCAACTAGCCAATGCGATGGGGCGGTACGATGCTAGGTCAAGCGGCGATTTTCCAGGTTTAAGGACTGGAACTACACGACTTGATTTCCACACTTTCGGAACTGTACCCGCCCACCATGATGAATTGAATTGGTCTAAAAGAACACGTCGAGCCTCCTGACCAAGGTTTGTAAGTGCAGAGTATATTACTCCATCGGGCCCTGGCGATGAAGGCCGTCTGCAACCGGCCATGGCGGCGTCTAGTTCTTCCATGGAGAAAAGACGGTCCATTCGTGAATCCCTATATCTAGGCATTTCGCAGCAATTCAGATTTGTGGATTGGTTCCTGGGACCTGCTATTCTTGCGTAAAACTCTTCACCAATTTCCGCTTCGCTACGTCCTTGGTAAAGTGCAAGAGACTTGAATGGTTATAGCTGCTGAGGAGATGTTCGAAAACAACGCACCACACTCCAGATGCGTGAGAGAGGCGTTCGAGGATCCAGTGATTCACAGAATTCTTTCCAACGGTAAGCCTGCAAGATTTGAATTCTGCGCTGAATTTTCTTTTTTGTGCGCCTTGCATTCCTTAAGTCGTGCTGCGAATTTGTGCGCCTGTATCTTCTCTCTGCTCTTCGTCGAACTGATCCGAGGTGCTGCAGCTCCACATCGAAGTCTGTGAACTTTGGCATTGGAGTGAAGAAGCATCTACAATGTTTCATAGCCTCCTTGATGCGCTCTTCAATTCATATTGTAATGACTTCTCTGCAGGCTTTTTCTATATAGGTTTTAAAAACAGACCAGTCTTTTTGTTGCAAACGTTTGGCAGATCTCCATCCAGCGAGACCAGGAACAATAATATATGTAGGGATGTAGTCACTTCCATGCGTTTCCACGTCGACAAACCACCAGACGCGTCTCGCAAGGAGCCGAGACACAAACGCCAAGTCCAGACAACTGCTCTAAGAGAGCCCGCGAATGCACGTAGGAGAACCGTCGTTAAGGCTTCATAGGTCGTGGTCAGATGCTAAACAGACAAGACTTCTTCCCTTCGAATTCATCCGGATGCCTCCCCTCATGGCGTGGTGCGCATTAAAGTAACCAGTGACAATCCAAGGCCCAGGTGTTGCAGCCAACAAGTCCCTCAGTCTGTCAGCGTCAAACCTTGTTGTTGGAGATAAGTACGCGCCTACAAGCGTAAATGTCAGGGAGCGCCTTTTCACCGTTACACAGACGTACTGGTTATGCTCGTGAGGGGGAACCGTATGGTTCACGTAAGTAAGCTCCCTTCGAATGTAGAGGATGACCACGCTATTTCCCTTGCGCGTGGAGGACACAAACGCTTCATAGCCAGAAATTCTGATGGGATTTTGTAAGTTGGGCTCACAAATAAGAAGGATTGGAAATCTGTGTTTATAGACGTATTCGCGAATGTCCTAACTGCGGGATTGTGTCCACGGCCATTCCACTGCAAAATTGACGCTTCTGTGACTGGGCTACCAAATGGTAACGCTGGGATAGCCATTGTGGCTGCTACTGGAAAGCTGAAAGAACTGAATTTAGCGCGTCCAGTGCCTGCAAAACATTCCGCGCTGCTGGCGAGTGAAAGCTAGACAGCATCACACACATGGCGTTCATAAGAGACCTCAAGATGGCGAACACCTGCACTTCCTCACCTAGGACTGGATCTCTGCCTTGGGCTCGCTGAACTGTAGGCTTGGGACAGTGGGGGCGTCCTGCCTGCTCAGACAACAAGGTCAAGCGCGGCTTCGGCAATGGTGGCCATGTCACCTCTGAAGCACTCGTTCCGGCTTCACCAGTCACCGGGCTTACATTACTGGGTGGAGGGGGAGGACAAGTAGCAGGAGCGATGGCGGCTTCCCTGCCACTGTCGGCCTTCCGTCTAGCAGATCGTCGACGACGCGAACGACGCCGACGCACCGTACCCGCGGCCTCTCTGTGCGATGAATGGTCTCTCAATTTGCTTCAACACCTCCCGTTTTTTCTTCATGCGGGGACAGACTTGCGAAGAAGCGTCATGAGGGCCATGGCAGTTGGCACACTTCAAGACAGTAGCGCGGCAACTGTCACCGCTATGTGCTTCAGAGCAGCGCGGGTACGCTATGGTGTTATTACAAACACCACTTACACGGCCAATTTTCATGCACTTCCGACACTAAAGCGGCTACGGGACGAATGGGCAAACTGCATGTCGAAAGTGGCCAACCTTCACTTGCGATGGAATACAGTCACCCTTAAAATTGAGCTTGACGCACCTTGACTTGGCGAGCCGCAGAGCCTTGGTTATTTCGATGCGCAGCTGACAAGGGAAAGGGTTAATTGGAGAGACATGGGAGAGGTCTTTGCCTTGCAGTGGGAGTAGTCAGGCTGATGATGATTATGATGACAATATAGCATACCGCATTACCACACTTTTTTGTGAGTCCTTGGATGCACATGGTCATTGAGCCTATGTTTGGCTTCGTGAAAAATAAAATGCTACTTGAATCTGCATTTATTAAATGTAAAGGGCTAACAAGCCCATCTAAGTTTTCTTTAAAAAACTTCTGCGGCTCTTCGTGCTTCTGGTTCCTCTGGAAAAATAGGCATTGGTTACTAACACATTTATTTCAGCACTCGGTTCAAACATGACACACCAAGTACAAAAAATATCCCCGTGATCTGTTTGGAAGTGAGCAACGGTGTATCCTACACATAGCGATTGAAGCCATCGCAGTTTCCTTGGAAAACATTCATTGGTCACAACACCTACATGCTGAAAAGGTAAGTTTTCAGAGAAATTATAGAGCCACATTAGTGTTACTCTGCAGTAATCTGTTGAAACACATCAGTTTCGATTTTTCCTTGGTGTTCCCGTTAGGGTTATGTCTATGGTAAACGTAAATAATCGTCTTTAACCTATACGAAAAAGTGATGAATTCTGTAGTAGGACAGAAATGCCCATTAGAACAGTTTATTCAGCCTTTCCTTCCTCAACATTGGATACTCTTCACCTGTGTATTCATACTATGTGTTAACAACATAGGGCAATACTGACAAGGCACCAATTCAATGACAAATGAAACATCCAGAACACAGCTTCCAGAACATAACTTTTAATCTCGAAATCGGTCATTCAACAAATTACTTCGGCTTCATAAAAGGCATAATGCAAAAATACACAACTATAAACCACACAAGATAAAGACAGCAAGCCAACAGCAACATTACACTAAAGCATGCCGTGATGACACAAGAGACCCATTTGCAATGGTATGCATGGTAACTGCATCCAGTTGAGGACTCATGACCTGAGTGACTACGTCACTCTCTGGACACTTCCGGACAACAAACGAATGAAGATGCTCATCAAATTGAATAGTGTAAAGCTTCTAAACACAATATAAAAGGCACCTCCTCACAGAAAAAAATGTAATTGATGAGAACAAAAGTAGGCTCATGTGATGAGACGTCAGTCACTAAAACGTTTCCGGGTGTATAGTGTGTGCTGTCGAGGGAGGTTGACGTCAGAGAAAATATGTTCTCAGAAGTCATGTTGTTCGCAGATATGTGGTCTTTAACATATTCAGGCAAGTGCAAAAACAAAATTCGTTTACACCCACTACGCTAAGAACTTTGTTGCTGCTGTTGTCGTCACATGAATGCAGGTACATCTCACGACCTTGATGGCGCTCTGAAAGGGTTGACGTAGTGTTCTTGAAGTTTTTCAGCTTTCCAGCCAGATCTTTAAAATATTGGGCCTTTGATTCAAATTCCATAGCTCACTGTCAGATGAGGGGACTATACATTAACATGTGTTTGGGGTATTGTATGAAATAATGCAGTTCGCAAGCCATGTTGACAGATGAAATCATTTCTTTGAAATCAACACAGAAGCATGTGTTGAGGCGATCAAGTTATGCAATACGTTCAACTTTCACTCATCGGCTCATCAGTACATCCACAATCTTTCTCAGAAGAAGGTACGGGTACCATTCCCTTTGTCCTCTCGGTATGCAAGCTCCCACATAAAAGGGCAGGTACCTAAAGAGAAAAAAATCTGTTATGCACTTCCCTTGATTGCCAATTTTCCCTGTGACCTAGCTACTACTTCTGGCTTATTACATTTATCACTTCCACTGTAAGGATACGTATCAATGGCAGAGTTTAACAGGTCCAATGTAAAAAAGCCGTCATTAAAAAGTGACGAAATAATATGCTTGAGCACAAATGGAATGACCCCCTCATGCAGGTCATGCATGATATCGAGGGGAAAGGTGCTGCGTAGACTCGAAGGCAGAACGGGCGACAGCGCACTCCTCTCGCACACCATATATGGGTAAACAAATAACACCACCAACAAGCAAACTCAAGTGGTGCTTGTGTGCACTTGGGGTCCTCTCAAAAAAAGTCACATGGTCTGTGCTTTCTAGAAATTTCGCTCTGTAATGCCATACAATGGCGGCATATTCATCCCTGTCTAAAATTGCAGTTAAATCCTTCAAATATATGAAGTGACAGGTTTTCGCCTGTAAAAACAAGAGCAGGCCCAATCACAACTTTCCCATTTATGACAATGCCCAACGTTTCGAGCAAGCCAATGTCAGTGACAAGAGGTTCTAATATTTTACTTAAGCTGTGTTTTATAGCAAGCTTCTCTTTCGAAAGCTCTGCCAAATGAATAGCTGGAAGCCGTGATCATGTCTAAACGGAACGATTCAACACAGTGTAGTATACAGCCATAATTTTATGCCTGCCTCGTCTGCTTGCAAGAGGATCACAGACTTCAAATTCATCAGTGTAAAACTGTAGGCAACTTTTTTTAGTGTCTCCCTGAAAGTTTGCATGCTCTTGAAATACCTTTCATTCAGAAACATCAATAAGATAGCCTCCTGGCTCTTTTGCACGCCAAAAGCGCATATCAGAAAAACTTTTCAATTGAATGCTCCCAAACTTTCAACACAGGCACGTAGCTATAAGTTTCAAGTTTCCATTGGAGTCGCGTCCAATGCGAATCGTCTGTGGTTGTACAAAAGGCAGAATACTTTTTCAATATCCTTCACGCTTGCACCTACCCAAGAGCTTCTTCATTTCCTGCTCCATGAATGCCTTTGCACTTTCACTTGTGATGCCTGATGCTACTGGAGGTGAAAGGAAGTTTTCAGCGAATGACTACAAGTACAATAAAGCATCAGCAGACAGCTCCAGAAATGTTTCAGCTGGTACGCGCTTTGCATGTTTCCATTTAAACTGCAGCAGCGCAAACTGCTTGAACAAATCCGGCTGTTCCCTTGGAGCACCTTGTAGCGACTCCAGCTCGTTCGCACTTGAACTTGCTGCCAATCCTTCTCTGCTGCCATCACTCGTTTGCAGGATTTGCACCGAACTCTCGTTTGCCTGTGTGTCATCTAAAATCTTTTGAAACGCTCTTGCAGGACACCTTGAGGCGTGCTTGCGATATGCTCCATATGAAGAATATGACTTCAAACACTCTTGAAGACCACACACCAGTTTTATCATGCCCATGTATGGCATGAAAGTGCCGAAAGAGGGACTTCAATGTCACCGCCCTCGTTTTGCATTTGTTGCAATGAAAAAACCGTATTCTTGGATTCTTAAAAATAAGAAAAGAAATGCTTACATTGTTACCACTTGAAGAAGGAAAGTGAATATTGGGGAATTGGCCTACTGGTGCTGGCCGACTACACAGGCCCTAATTACCTGGTAAGTACATGGCAAGTTAAAAGGAACTGCCTGAAAAGACTATGATAGCCATATTCTAATGCAATTGACCTGTACAAGTTTTGTGAGTATCTCAGTCAAATTTAAAATCTTTGCATGCAGTATACACTTTACAAATAATTTCTAAGACTGCTGCTCGCAATCGGTTAGGATGACAGCTCACCACGCGTTCTTGGCAGCCCCTATGCCGATGATGTGAATGGGCATTCTGGGTGAGCCTTCTTATTGGATGTGCCCAATTGTTGTGGGTGGGATGGGCTAAGGCGGGGTGCAGTTGCGACCTGATTTGTTTTTCTACTGCTGGCGTCTCAGCGTGTATGAGATGAAGGGGTAGAGGAGAAGCATAGGTTTTAATAAGCAGATATTTTCAGTGTTATGAAGCTGTAGTCAATTGCTACTGAAGAATGAAGCTGCAGATGCTCCTCAAAGGAGACCCTCCAGCCAATGACATAGACAGATTTGAATAACACCATAAGGTTAATCCGATTAAGCTAGAGTTATTCCCCTTTCCCCTGTCACACCCTGCGATTTCGCACCAGCAGATAAATGAGGATTACCCAGGACGCCATGGAAACTGGTCGAGTATTTTCTACACGGCTTACTTTGAGGGGCATTTGCCACTTTGTTCTTAAGTTGTAACCGACTTTAGCTTAAATATTTGGAATAGCGATCTCTCGTGCGCTTTTCTTAACCTCAGTAAATAATATTTCATGGTTCTTTAACTGCTGAATTAGTAAAATAAGTGCACAAATTCTATGCATTATTTCCTGCACCAATCTACGCATACTTAGCAGAAAGGCTGAATGGTTATCAGGCGCTGTGTACAACTGATAAACAACTGAAATTCAACTAACGTTCAGACCAGAGAAACACAATGCAGGGTAGCATGCAAAACTGGCTTTAACGAGGTGCCGGTAGTAAAACGTTGCGTTGGGCGAATTGATAAGGGTTCATGATGCTAAAACAATGCAAAAAAACGACGGACAAGAAGAAAACGCACGTCCTGCGTCTGTCTTTCCCCTTGTCCGTCGTTTCACAGCGAGAGCTCTACCCCTCGGGGTACAACTTCCGATTTTGATGCGGATGACATAATGACCTTCAATGCCTCACAAGCTCAAACCAATTTTAGATGCGTGGTGATATGACTCAAGCTATGGTATTATGACCATGATCAAATGACTATGACCATTGGGTACCTGACCTCTACTTTTGAACTTGACCGCTGATTTGAGACAATAGAGACCCCGTAATAAAGCTTTCACTCGTATAACTAGGTTCAAGCCACGTAGAACCCCAGCTATTTCGTTGTCATGCTTCGTATTTATGAGGTGCCCCCGATCAGTGCCGGTAATAGGAGTGCACAAGATATCATCCGACATTTTCATTACACACTTTACAGCAGCATGAGTTCGCACGTTGGTGCAATTTCGCCCTTCATTTTGGGCAGCGCAATTTGCTTGGGCCAATTCCGATCATTTCCTCTCGCACGCACGTGCCTGCGTGCAGACGTCCGCAACCTTGTATAGAGCGCTCAACAGCGCACAGTGCAGGAGACTGGCGCCATTGACGAGCGGCCTGGATTCAAAACATCTTGCAGTGCATGAACACCTGCGAATTACACTTAACACCTCATGTCTTTAAAAGCTGTATCAGGTCCGACAGGTAGCGGCGAGTGTCACAAGTGCACAACCAAGCGCGCTGTTCGAGCACTCTAGACAAGGGCGACACACGAATGCGCACACACCGCGCGTACGCGCGCAACGATCAGGCATTCATAGCTGCTTCAAAGGACGGTCTCTTATAACATTTGTTCAGCTGCCTGCCAGTCCCAGTTGCTCAGTACTTGCAGGCACTTGTGAGTACATTAGTCTCAGGTTGCGTTTTTACAATGTGTTCGATTGCTTTGCACAGCTCAAAATGTCTTCTTTCCGCGCGACGAAATACACAAAGCGCAATCACATCCGTTCAATATACGCGCACTGTTCCAGAAGATTATGTGGTGGCAATTGTGCGCCCGGTGCCCGGTGGAGCTTTCCCCGCGGCGGTATTTTCAGCGCTGGCGCAGATTCTTGCTGGAATGGATTGGAAAACATTTATTCGCCGGCAGAAATTAATTTAAGGTGAGGCCTTGGTTACAGTGAGCTAGAATAGTCCACTGTATCTTGGTCGCGCTAGATGCTGGCAATGAAAGGACCAGGAAGAAGCAAACGCACCGCCAGAGGGCCAAAACGGCTACAAAGACCCGACTGGACACGATGACAGATTTACTGCGGTTTATTATACCTTCAGGGGAGTATTAATGGCTTTGTGTTCAAGCGACGATCCACAACCTTTGGGAGGAACTTCTAAAATATCAGCTTTCTAAGGGGATGGGAGGGAGAGGGAAGGGGTTAATTTATGGCATATTTTTTTTATAAAATACGGAATAGTTGGGTTGTGAGCTGCCAGGTTTCGTTTGCTTTTTTTCCCGATGGTAAGTAATAACACAACTTCAGACCATTCATTCGATTGATTAGCTTCCGTAATAGTATATATTTACCACCGGTTCTTGTCTGTTCCACGTGGCATAATTAAGAGAGAACTTTGTTAGCTTTTATCGAGTTTAGTTCTCATGCATGGCCCCCACAGCAATGGAGTAAAGACATCAACTTTTCTCAAAATATTTTCCGGCTCATCTAGATTTGTACACTTTTCCATTGAAGTATAGCGATGGGAATTTTTTTATGAGATTGGCTGGCAATGGGCGACAATTTCATTCGAGACAATCGAGAGAATTCGAAGCCACCTCCTTTTGATTCAAAACAGCACAATCGTACGCGATGTCTAGATGTGTTGTCGCGCACGTATGCACTAGAATATAATGGGCAGGTGTGTTCAGACTCTTCTACAACTTACTGACAAAGTTAGAGTTACACGCGTGGATACTGATTGACCGCTCAACTTGTTCAGCTTTGTTAAATCGCCGTTGTAATTCCAGCTCTCGCTCACGAGCAATTCATGCTTAGCGATATTTGGTTCTGATGTAGACATAATGCGCTTAATTTCTTTCCGCTCCAAGAAGCGCCTCCATTAAATTACATTGCAGTCATGCATCAGATTTCGCTCTCAAACCTTTTGATTGTCGATTTGCACCCGAGCTGGAAGCGCAGAAAGTTTTCGTTCGTTTCCCAAGCTTTGTAAGTCTTGAAGTCCGGTGCAAAATCATGTCTGTTATTTCTTCTTTTGGATTGTAGTAATGCAGCCTCAATAAAACCAGAGAATATTAGCTGCAGAATATTGACAAGCGCTGCAGTGACTTCGTCGTCCCAGAATGCTGGGTGTCCATGTAGTTTTTCTTCCATCTTTGCGGCGCGCACCATGGGGAACGAAGTACCCATGAAGTCTCCTCCCCCCGGTTCTATTACCTAATTAAAGAGCCTCCAGCTTTACATGTTGGCCACGCGTTCTGGAGACAGTCGTACCAGCACATTTTAATCTTATCTTAACACACCCTCCCACGACGAACTCGGCCGGAGATTTGAAATTCTGTTCGCAATCTCGTGCCCGCAGCAAAGCTTGTGCGTCCACGGGGCTCAATATGCTCATGGCGTAGATGCTGTCATTCAGCGGGTTTACGAGTAAAGTGGTTTATGACCTCTACTACATCACGCCAATACGTGAATGATTTGCTCGGCAGCGCCAGCGTGAAGACGTTAAGGATTGCACTCGCACACGCCTGCCCTTCTCCCCAGCCACACGTTCCTCTTGGCGGATGCAAGAGAGCTGATATCACGATCTCGGAAAGCGAGGAATTGACAGCTGTGACTGTAAAACCATGCCGCGTGGCCAACTGCGTGTTACTGTACTGAAAACACAAAGTGAAATTCGACATTTTCGAGCGGCAACACTCAAACTCAAGTACTGGCCTCCGGATTAATTTAGGCCACCTGTGGTTATTTATCGCACTTTACAGAACCACATGTAGCCTAAATTAATCCGGAGATCTCCACTATGGCGTTCCTCATAGCCTGAGTCGCATCGCATCCGCTATAGTTTCCTTTTACAGTATTCGTCTGTGGCGCCGCGCTGTCACAGTATCCACACTACGACAAGTATAGCAGCTATGAACATCAATGCAATTTATAAATACAAAGATTAATATTTAATTTGATTATTAAGAAAGGAACACGCATACAACCGATAATTTAGCAGCCACTGTGGTTGCTACGGATGCTCAGGCAGTCGAGCTGTGCCTGCTTGGCTCGTTTCCAACAAATCCACATCTAGCCACATTCGTATCCAAACCCAGTTGTACGTTGGCGCTCATTTTCCTTTGTGTAACACGGCAGTGGACGCGCGTGCTGCTGGTGTAGCAGATAATCCCATCCTTAGTGCTACCAGCGCGGGCGCGTAAGTGCGGTCCTTGATCAACCAACAGCGTCGAGAAATGGCGCCGATAACATGCCTGCTAGCAGTTGGTAGCTGCGGCCACCGAAGAAAGCTGCAAGTCATGGAGCCAAATCGTTGCGGCTTGAAAGCCGCTGCCAGTGCGTGCGCCCTGCTGTCTGCAGAGACACATTTCGAGAGCAACCAATTCCAAGTAAGATTTATTGCATAAGTGCATTTTTTGCCTCTCTTTCACACTGTGACAACATGCACGCGGGTTCTGTGTCAATCCATCGGTACGCTGCAGCAGCACGAATTGGGGTGCCCCGATGTGCATGGACCCTGATTTTGTCCCATCCGTCGAGCACTGAGATAACTTCTCGGTTCAGCATTTGCATTCTCCCAAAAGATAGTAGCACGGCCATTTTAAACAAAAGACGCAGTTATTTGCATATTTGCATGCAGTCTGCGGCATAACATCCGTTCTGATACAAAAACGAATGCCACAAAGTCATCCACTGTGTCATGGATGTTCAGTGTCGCTATGGGATAACCTCAGATGCTGACTGCAGGTGGGAACATGTATGCACGCAACGTCACGTTAGCGGGCCCACTGCTACGCCGGTGGTGGTTGCGAAAACCGCTCGGCTACCGTGCGCGCATCAAGAAGCTGTTAGGCAGTCTTGTCCGTGCTGCAACAGGCCCATTTTTGTTTTTTTTTTTGCTTGGAAGTGGCTCTCCTTACGAGTGTGCCGCCCGCTTGCGAGGACTACAGCTCACTATGGTCGGATCAGCGGTGGTCGGCGCGAAGAAAATGTACGGCAGAAGGAAGTACAGCGAGTCGCGGTGCGCCGGGGAACAGGCGAGGGCTCTGTCGTGAGCTCGTTACCGAAGATTTTAAGGTAATACGAGTACTATTACGAACAAAATCCGCAGCAATGAAATAGCATTACTACTTATGAAAACAGATCATAAAGGGTTGTAGCAGACCACCATCGTTGAATTAAAATGTCGCTTTGGCTTTTGGAAATGACCAATATTTTATGCATTCACTATGATAGTACGCGCCCTGTCTGACTGGTATTACGCGGTGACATTACATGTACATTTGAGTTCTTCCAGCCCTTCCTTTCAATGCAAACAAGAAAGACTACTTGGAAAGTCATCCTAGATCTGTTTTGGGTGACTACAATAGGGTTACTACTGCCACAAAGTATCTCTTGTTGCTCGGACCTCTATCTGCAAGCCTCACAAGAGATTTGCTGTTTCTTTGGCACTCAGACTATGCATATACTAAAGGCAGTGATATGCAAACAACACTAACCGAAAGTAACCTTACTGTCCACGTGGCTTTCCAATAATAATAAGTGCTGCCAGTACAAACTGCATGACATTTGGGATGTGCACCAATGTCACCTGCCAATGATTTCAGATTGGTATGGCATGATTGGATTGTTTTATATTTTATGCTTGGCCGACATATACACTGAAGGATTTATATTTAAAAAAAATATTGTTATTGTAACAGTCTTTGCAGTTTCTAGACAAAGACTGATCAGTCAAGGAGAGGGCTGAGTCGGGCTGGTTGGTTCATGTTGAAATGGTATGCAAAACAGCGCTGACGGACGGGACGGAAGAAGGCGAGACAGGCACATGCGCTGAACTAACAACCAAATGGTTTATTGCGAAAGAGGCGGCAATATAAAGCATAGAAGGGAAGAAGAAATGCTGTGCAAAACATGATATGGCATACATTCGGGATATCATCACTGAATAAGAAATGCGATCTCCTGTGGGAATAGAGCCACCGATGGTTGGCTTACAGATAAGTTGCCTAATGCATGAATGTGAAAGGCCTCCGATATCAGGCGCGAGGTATGATCGTTATATTTGGCGATGATTGTTGTTTGGTTCAAAAACGCCTCACATTCTTCGCAATCTTCGAAATGAATGACCATATTATTTCGGCACTAAGTACTTTGATCAGTACTTAGATCTTTTAAATGACGACCCGATTCCTGACATGGCCTTCGTGCATGTCATATGTGCATATTTAATATAATATGCCATAAGTTTCGTAAGATAAACGTATACGAAACCATAATCTGCACAGCTAATTTCTGAACAGAATTTTCGCAATTAAAGCAAGTACAGATTAGCGAAAATCTATTTTAGCACGAATATTGTACATTAATAAATCAGCAATATTCTTAGTGCCATTATTTGCTGGAAATAATAAATGAAGGCTACAAAATATTTATATTTAATTGAAGGTTTAGAACATCTACGCTCGCTAACAAATATCGTGACGCAGAACACAGAACAGTTGAATAATTAAAGGAAATAACTGTTCAGCTACATTTTCACGTTTATGGAAAACATATGTGTGTTAGAACCAGTACCTCTTGCCCAGGTCGTCAAATTATATGTACTTAGGCATTGTAGATTACAGTAAAAATATTATTCATTCGGTGCGTTTTCAACAAGGTAATATGATTAGTACCTACAGTGTTTTTTTTACAAATTTTCTTGTATTCAATACACAATTTTCTTCTAAGTTGTATGGGTGCGTGTTGTGTTACTTGTTTCTTACCAACAAAGATCCTTACACAAGCTGAGGGAGAGATCTCAAGTCCTGTTGTTCGTTGGTATTCGGAAAATCGTTTATCTGCTAGAAGGCTGCACTGCCGGCGAGAGGGCAACACCCACGCGAGAGGTAGAACTGCCGAGAAGGGCTTCGACTATAGTCGGATACAACTTAAGCCTGCAGTGAAGCTGCGTGTACATTGAAGGCCGCCGCACAAAATTCTTTCGCGTCGAGAAAGTATTTCGTTGCTGTAACTTTTCTGCATACCTAAACAGGAAGGGTAGAACGAGAAAATAATTATAAGCTCCAGAATTCTGGTACGTGGCTTATTTATTATTACCACAAACTAAAAACCTGAATTCGTTCAATTCAGGCTGACCAGTGGATTTATTTAGGATGCTTCGGGCCGTAGCCCAGTGTTAGAAACTATTTCTTTAGTTGTATCCTTCTGTAGGAAAGCATTTCGAACAACAACGGTGGTCAGTTTGGCAGCTACCACAGAAATACTGAAATACAGTCGGATCTTATTCTCGCTGGCTTAGAATATATTAAGTTCATGACAGGAACCATAGAAAAGAAGAAATCAATGATGACAATTTTTTTTTTCGAAACGCGAACAGGGGAGAGAGGAAAAACCCGCCAGAGCGATTTTTTTTCATGAAAAGTTGCTAGAATGGGGCTGATAAAAATATTGGTACTAGAAGGAGAAAGAGCAGCTCACTTTTTCTGGTTGATAAGAACAACATTCTTTAAGTCTATCATGATATTATAAAAAGCCGCACAGCTGAGTAGTATATATTTTCTTTGCGGTATGCAATAAAATAGCCTTCAAACTACAAATAGCTTGTACATATTTATAAAAAGTGAGTTGGAGATAGCATAGGTACCGGTGGGTTTCGCTTAAGAAGCTAAAAACAAGCACAAAAAAATCGGGCCGTTGAGGGAAACACCATCTGGGGAAAATTATGCCCTGAAATCTTCACATTATCCATTGTATCTTTAGGCTACGTTTTACGGTACTGGAACCACGAACCCAAGGAGACGATTAGCTTGGCATTTCTTTTTGTCAGTAAATGAAGTTCTGTTACGCTGCCGGTGACTTCCTTATATTGCTTTCCTCCTCACCCCATGCCGACGTTTAACTTAAAAGCGTTATTAGGAAAATTGTTGCTGCTATGCCTCTTCCTCACCTAGAGGAGGAATCTCCACCATCGTGGAAGTCTCGGGTCCCGCGAAGATTTCTCCTTTACCTCCCACGCCTCGCGCACTCGCGTACACGATGTACTGACGTCCCGGCTTCAGCGACAAGGTGGCGTTCAAGTCCGTGCCTTTTCTGTACCTATCGTACGCAAGCCGGGGAAGTTCAAAATCTTTCTCTGCCGTCTCTTCTGCTCCAGCCTGTTTCCAGCGCAGGTGGAAGCCGGCGTGTTGAGAGTTCCATCTTTCTGGGCCTCGGATTTGGACGACAAGCTGCCTCGCCGAATGACCCTCTTCGTTCTTTGCAAGTAGTGGCAAAATCTCTGCCACCGCACTCGGCGCTGAAAGAAATTGCACTCTGAATTCTGGGAGGAACTGGCTCCAACAATCTTCTTTAGCCGTGTACGGTCACCTTTGATCACATGGGTTGCTTGCGCTCCGAAAAGCTTCCCTTTCTCCGGCTGCAGTGTGTTGGTTTGTGGTTTGACACAACCAAGGCAGATGCACGTAAACAAGCCTTACTCTTAATGAGTGGGCACCCTCACCAACCAGCCTTAGGCGCATCACGAAATGGGCGTTCTCAATTGCGACTGTATCTCTCTTATATACGTAGGTCATCACATATCAATCACCTATCAATGCCGTGCAGAACACGTATCCCAAATCAGTAATTACTGAGAATTTTAATCGCACATGGGCATACGCGGCCAAAGAGCACCATGCCACATATTGTTTCGTCTTCTCTTGGTTGGGTCATTGCCGAATTTCCAAAACAACATCCTAAAGGGGCCGAGCATCGGACCTGGGGAAAGTTTGTACGCATTTTATCACGGGTGAGTACCCGGTGGCACTGGGGATCAAACGCCTCACCTCCCGCATGCGAGGTGGATGGTGAAACCACTAGGCCACCGCGTATCCCATATCACAATCTCATATATATTCACGCAAATCAGCATCGACATGGATGCAAAACTGAAGATAACTCAAGTATGTTCACTTCGTCATGTAACAGCGCGGAATGGTACGACGGTGAATTAAACTATCTATCGTAACAGCTTGCCGACATTGGAGCATTAATTAGAGTAACTTCCATTAGTCAGGACTTAACCAGTTTAACTATGTGCCGTGCGTATTATTGAACCTAAAGTGAAAACAGGGCGCTCCTATTGCAATACAGTTATAACGCGAGAACAAGGATTAAAGACAGAAGCCATTGTTCGGCCTGCTGGGACACTACTCAAACAATTATAACCAGACCCTGTTAATAATGGTGTCCTCCTCCCCAGGTTAGATATACGCCAGGAATCATCCCGGCTGACAAAACCTTCTGAAACTGATATGAATTTTCGGAACTCTTCTCTTTCTAAACTGTGGTTTTGGGGCTCCAACCAAAAGGTAGAGCTATGATTCCGCTTGCCCCGAATGTTATTTCAGCAAAACTGTTTTCTGCATCACCAGCCTCTCGAACATCGTGCTTCCAGCCGAACAGGACCTTTAACGCTACCGCGTTAATATTTGAGTTCCATTGACGTGGAAACCAAAGCGAATGTTTCATCGTTCGCAGCAGCGTATGCTGGCGCCTTGTCCTCATCTCCGCAGGTTAATGGTTACGCTGACGCCCCACGCTAAATTTCAAAAGCAGCAAAGAAAGAGGGCGAGCGCGCGTTCCACCTTCTAAAAGATTGCAATGCAAGCTCTTCATGACTTGAACGCGGGTACCACCGTCTGTGATCACCCTATAATGCGCTAAACTTATCCTTGAATGCATTAAGGACATACACGCAGTCTCCGCCACAATAACTACTGTCAACTGCTTGGTAAACGCTCGAGGTATTCCTCTCAAATATACTCACCTGAAGCCGGAGTTCGAACTTTATGCATAGTAGCTTTCCCTACTTTCCCCAGCTGCACCAGCGACAAGTACCGCGGGTGGTCAGAGCCAGTCATGTGTCGTCGTAGCTCATCACTGCTGAGATCTCCAGACCGCCGTTTGTAGAAGGGCCAGAGCGAGATCTCGTACTCGGTGTGCACAAGCACACACTCCGGCGTGTACGATGTATGCGCTGAAGAGAGAGTGGCCTCGAAGTTGTGTTGTGCGGAACGTCCAATCATGTAGTAGCCGGCCAGGATGTAGATACTCGGTGAGTCGCCGTGGCGCCACGCCCACGTAAGCGGAGTGACCCGTTGAGATATGTCTCGCTGCCGAGATCCAGTGTCTTCCTCTGAAAATCTTGTGCTGTTCGGGAAAATGCAAGAAACTTAGTGGCGATCCAAAAAACAAAACATGTTATACTAAGCATATTACTAAGTGCAACACATCTTACTCACTAAAGTACTTACCTTATACTGAACATCTCACCATTATAGGAAGTTGTTTCAGACCAGAACCCTATCCCTTTGCCTCTGAATTTTTATAGGTTTTAGGAACCGGGTGGGTCGGCGACAGCCGCCCAGAGGAAGCGCTTCTACCAATCAAGCGAGGCAAGCAGCCAGACCACCGTTCTGTACTCGGCTACAAGCGAAGACTCCTCGGCGGACAAATGGTTCGTCCAAGTGATTAGCAAGAAATCTAGAGGATACTGCGTAAGAATAAGAACTCGTTATGGTCAAGTACATCTACCGTTATCACGACGCGTGGTGCATCGGCGCATATAGTCCTGTTTGCGCCTGAAACGCCCACCGACCACCTTAACCCACTGAACAGACAAGCTACGTCGGTATTCTTAGATACTCGTGTCCCGGGAGTGATCAAGGACGTCCGGATCAACAGCCGAAAGAACCTCCTTGCTATCGATGTAACTGAGCGGAGCGCCTTGGAGAGTCTAGCCACCATCAGTAAGATCGGAGGGACATCCCGGTCCGCTTTCTTGTCCTTCAAAACAATGACACAACCGCTGACGTCATTTGCAACATCGGCGCGACCATCTCTGACTCCGACATGCCGATATTTATCAAACCAACGGCGAACAGCATCAATATCACCAAGGTTCAGCGCCTCGGCGAGTCAAGGTGCGTCAAGCTCACTTTTACAGATGACTGTATTCCATCCCACAAAAAGGTTGGCCGCTTTCGATATGCAGTTCGCCTATCGCCCCGAAGCCGCTTCAGTGTCGGAAGTGAATAAAAATTGGGCATATCAGTAGTATTTTCAATAACACCATATCGTGCACACGCTGCTCTGAACCACTTAGCGGTGACAGTTGCCGCGCTACTGTCTTGAGTGCGCCAACTGCCGTGGCCCTCATGACGCTTATTCAAAAGACCGTCCCGCCTGAAGAAAGAGTGGGCGCTGATGAAGCAAATGGTGCGAGACCACTCAACGCAAAGAGAGGCCGCAGCTACGGTGCGTCGGCGTCGTTCTCGTCACCGACGATCTACTAGACCATCGGCTGACAGCGGCAGGGAAGCCACCATCGCTCCTGCTACTTGTCCTCCCCCGCCACTGAGTAATGTAAGCCCGGTGAATAGTGAAGCTGGAACGAGTGTTCGAGAGGTGACATGGCCACGACTGCCGAAGTCGCACTCGACCTCGGTGTCTGAGCAGGCATCACACTCCCATTGTCCTACGCCTACAGGTGAGCGAGCCCAAGGCAGATACCCAGCCCTAGGTGAGGAAGTGCAGGTGATCGCCATCTTGAGGTTCCTTATGAACACCGTAAGTGTGATGCTGTCTAGCCTTCACTCGCCAGCAGCACGGAATGCATTGCACGTACTGGACGCACTAAATCGAGTGCGTGCAGCTTTTTAGTAGCAGGCACAATGGCTCTCCTAGCATTACCGTTTGAAAGCCAACTCAGAGAAGCATTCCTTTTCCAGTGGAATGTCCGTGGACTAAATTCCCGCATCTCGGACATTCGCGAATACGTTCAGAACACAGATTTCCAATCCTTCTGATTTGCGGGCCCAAGTTATAAAAGCCCACCCGAATTTCCGGCTATGAAGTGTTCGCATCCTACATGTACCGGGGGAATAGCAATGCCATCCTCTACATTCGAAGGGAGCTTATTTTTGTGCACGATATGGTTCTCCCTCACAACGATAACCAGTACATCTGTATAACGGTGAAAAGA
This sequence comes from Amblyomma americanum, assembly GCF_052857255.1. Classification (NCBI taxonomy): domain Eukaryota; kingdom Metazoa; phylum Arthropoda; class Arachnida; order Ixodida; family Ixodidae; genus Amblyomma; species Amblyomma americanum. The sequence goes on along the minus strand of NC_135505.1, from coordinate 74,755,959 downwards.
CGCACCATGACGTTTACGCTCCTGGGCGCGTACTTGCAACCAACAACGCGGTTTGACGCCGCCAGACTGAAGGACTTGCTGGCTGTAACACCTTGGCCTTGGATCGTCACCGGTGACTTTAATGCGCATCACGCCGTTTGCGGAGGCAACCGGATGAATTAGAAGGGAAGAGTCTTGCCTCTTTTGTCCCTGACCACGACCTACAAAGCTTTAACGACGGTTCTCCAAAGTGCATTCGCGGGCTGTCTTGCAGCAGCTGTCTGGGCTTGGCGTTAGTGTTTCGGTGCCTTGCGAGACGCATCCGGTGGTTCCCGATGTAGAAACGCATGGAAGTGACCACATTTCTACGTATATTATTGTTCCTTTTCTCGCTGGATGCTGATCTGCAAACGTTAGCAACGGATAGACTGTTTATGTTTAACATCTTTATGGAAGATGCTTGCGGAGACAACACTACAACAGGCATTGAAGAGCGCTTCAAGGAGGCTATGTAACAAGCGAGATGCTTTTTCACTCCCATGGAAAAGTTCACAGAATTGGAGGTTAAGATGAAGAACCCCCGGTCACTTTGACGAAGAGCAGAGAGAAGATATAGGCGCACAAAGTCGCTGCTCGATGCAAGGCGCACGCGGAAGCAAATCCAGCGCAGAATTGAAATTCTGCAGGCTGACGGTTGGGAGGAATTCTGTGAATCACTGGATCCTCGAAAACCTCTCACGCATCTGGAGTGTGGCGCATGGTCTACGAACATCTCCTCAGCAGCTCCAACCATTCAAGTCTCTTGCACTTCACCAAGGACGTAGCAAAGCGGAGATTGGTTAAGACTTTTGCGCAAGAATAGCAGATCCCAGGAACCTATCCACAACTCTGCATTGCTGCGAATTGCATAGATATAGGCATTCGCGAATGGAATTTTTCTCCGGGGAAGAACTAGACGCTGCCATTGCGGGTTGCAGACGGTCTTCATCGCCGGAGCCCGATGGAGTAAAATACTCTGCACTTGCAATCCTTTGTGAGGAGGCTCGACGTGTTCTTTTAGACCACTTTCATTCATCATGGTGTACTGGTACAGTTCCGGACGCATAGAAATCAAGTCGTCCGGTTCCAGTCCTTAAACCCGGAAAATCGCCGCTTGACCTAGCATCGTACCGTCCAATCGCATTGGCTAGTTGCGTGGGCAAACTCATGAAAAGAATGGTGCTTACGCGAATTGAGCGGTATCTGGAGCGCTACCAAATATATCCAGTTCTAATGTCCAGGTTTAGGCGTGGACGTTCGTCTATTGATAGCGTGATTGACATGGCGCCATCAGTTCAACATTATAAGCATCTGAAGCACTTGACCACGGCGTTGTTTCTGGATGTTAAAAAGGGCGTATGATAACCCGACTCATTCATCTATTTTATACTCTCTGGAAGCTGCATAACTTGGTGGTCGCATGTTCTGCTGGATACGCGGTTATCTATCCAACAGATCACTATTTATGCAGACTGAGGACGGACCAACATCTTCACATTTCACTTCCCGTGGTGTCCCCACGGGATGAAGTACTTAGCCCAACGCTTTTCAACCTTGCGCTTGTCGGCCTTAACGATGTACTACCCCAGTTGGCGGAAGTCTCAGTCTAGCCGTACGATATTTGTATCTGGGCATCATTAGTTACGCGGCCACAAGTTCGAGGAAGGCTTCAAAAGGCGGCAAGCATTCTTACGGCCTACCTCTGCCTTCAAGGCCTGGAGATTTCTATTGAAAAATGTCGCATAACCCGTACGCATAAACGGGTCAAAAACACTCTACGAAAGAAGCCATTGCTTCCTTGGAGCAATCATCAATCGTAATATAACATGGAGCCCACATGTCTAGTTGATAATAAGGCGACTGACATCGATCGTTCACTTTCTTTTCTTTCTCGTAGGGAAGTCGTAGGGAGCATCAGTGCAGTCGATGCTCTCTACTTGACTAAACTTGAGGAAAACGAACATGCGTTGTCTACGAAGCGTTCAAACTCAAGGTCTCCGGATGTGGTTAGGACTGCCAAAATGCGCCGTCCACAGCCACAACAGGACTCGTCGCTCAGGACAATCCAGTGACTGCCTATGTCACAATCGAAAACTTGAGAGCGCATATTCGTCACCTCTCTCAGATTCCCTTGCACCGTCTTGCCAGTCTTCCTGCTAACTGGTCGTGTATATTGTTCGATTAATTATTGATGTCCATCGCGACTACCCACCAGCCCAATTTACACTAGCCTATGGACCGTCTTCCCTATTATGGAGTCTGCACCACCTTCTTGTGCTTCTTTTCATACCGGGCATTAAAAAGAAGACTGATTTATTGTCTATTGCAATAAAACAGATAACTCTAAAATATTTGCGCGAGAAACACGGACACCGACTGCAGGTATACACCGATGGCTCAGTGACTCCTACCTGTTCCTCGGGCTCCATGGTCACCCCACTAAGGACCACAGTTAAGAAAGTGACAACATCACACCGGGGTTCATCGACTCGTGCAGAACTTACTGTTATTCGTGTCTCAATTGAGCATATCAGTGAAGAAATACCCCTGCAAAGATTTGTTTTCATAGATTCAAAGGCAGCCCTTCAAACCTTACAATCTGCTCATAGTCATGGATCCCATGAACAACTGGTCGCGGAAATCCGAGAGCTCCACCACACCGCCATCAATAAAGGCCACGATATTGTTACGGTGTAGTTCATAAGAAGGATCGATGGACCGTACACAGAAGAAACACCAGAAACCAGCACAAGCACTAGCTGCAGCGTCCTTGTCGTCGTTTACTGTCCACCGACAGACCAACTTCCTCTTCGCTTCGCGCCTGTGTACAGTAACACTACCCCGCTCCGGCCCTCTGGAGAAGGCACAGTCCGGAGGTGCCCTAGGGTGTTGGGTGCGAGTTGAAGGGTTTAAGACGGGCGGCGTGCTCAAATTGTGTGGAGGGGGACACGGAAGGAGAGGGGGTGCAGCGGCGCGAGTTCGCAGGTAACATCACTCAGTTGCCTCAAGACGCCGTAAGGACCAACGTAACGATGGAGAAGCTTCTCACACAGTCCCACACGGCGTGCAGGGAGCCAGAGAAGGACCAGAGAGGCAGGAGTGTTGTTTAAGTCGCCATGATGAAGGTCGTAACGAAGTTTTGGGTATTCTGAGACGCATGGAGACGATCCCTAGCTATTTGGCGGGTGGCATCAGCACGCAAAATGACGTGTCACAAGCATAACTGCTAGTAGAAGGGTCAGAACGCAGTGAGCTCTCAAAGGGAAGCAACGGGTCGCGGCCAAAGAGCAAGTAGAAGTAGGAGTATCCGGTGGTATTATGGCGTGAGGAATTGTAGGCGAACGTCAGGAAGGGGTAAACTGACGTCCCAGTCACGATGGTGGTCGGAGACATACATGGACTGCATGTCTGTTAGGGTGCGGTTAAGGCGCTCAGTAACGCCTTTGTTTTTTGATGGTAGGCCGTCATGAACTTGTGGCGGGTGGAGCAGGAGCGGAGAAGGTCGTGGACGACTTTAGGAAGAAAGCAGGAGCCTCGATCTGTAAGCAGATGACGAGGAGCGCCATAAAGCACGACGTCGTCATGAAGAAGAAAGTCTGCAACATCGGAGGCACAGCTGATCGGGATAGCATGCGTGGTAGCGTACCGGGTAGTGTAATCGGTGGCAAAGGCGACCCACTTGTTCACGGAAGTAGGTGTGGGAAAAAGCCCGAGCAGATCGAGACCAACACAAAAAAATAGGTCAGTCGAAATGCCGATATGTTGAAGCGGGCCACTATTAGGGAGCGGGGGAGTTTTCCAGCGCTGACATTGATCGCAGGCAGCAACGTAACCGCAGACAGAGCGGTAAAGGCCATTACAGAAAAACCGCCGGCGCACGCTGTCATATGTGCGGCACACGCCGAGGTGCCCTGCAGTAGGAGCGTCATGAAGCTGTGGAGCGGAGATGCGTCGGGACGACGAGCAAGAGGTCAGTGCCATCAGGGTGCATATTGCGACAGTACCGAATATCGTGATGCAGCACGAACACGCTCAGATGAGGATTGGAAGTGCCCCTTCGGAGGCAGTCGATTATAGGGCGCAGACATGAATCACGGCGCTACTTGTCGCCGATGTGTAGAAATCCGAGATAGGCCAAAAACAATCGTCGGTATCAGTGCTGTGGGAATCAGGAGGATCGACAGGATTGCGGGACAAACAGTCAGCGTCTTGGTGCAACTGCCCGGACTTGTAGACAGCAGTAAATGCGTTTTCCTGCAAGCGCAAGGCCCAGCAACCCAGTCGTCCTGTGGGGTCTTTAAGAGAGGAGAGCCAGCACAGGCCATAGTGGTCCGTAACTACGCAGAAGGGCCGCCCAAACAAATAAGGGTGGAATTTTGTTAATTCCCAAAGAAGTGCAAGGCACTGCCGCTCAGTGATGGAATACTTACGTTCAGAGGGAGATAGCAGGCGGCTGGCGTAGGCAATGACAAGATAGTGGTCGTGCTGCCGCTGCGCAAGGCTGGCCCCAATACCATGACCACCGGCGTCGGTGCGAAGTTCCTTAGGCGCAGAGGGGTTGAAATGGGTCAGCACAGGTAGAGCAGTGAGGGTCGCAACAAGTGCGGTGAAGGCGCCAACTTCGTCAAGGCCCCAGGAGAAAGGCACATCTTTCTTCACGAGGGTGGTAAGGGGACGGGTCATGTCGGCGAAGTTGGAGATAAACCGGCGGCAATACGAGCAGAGCCCGAGGAAACTGCGGACATCGCTTGAGGAACGGGAGGTAGGGAACTCGCAGACGGCACGAACTTTGTCAGGGTCGGGCTTGAAACCGGAAGCTTACACCAAGTGGCATTGAACCATAATTTGGCGCTGGCCGAAGCTGCACTTCTTGGGCTTGAGTTGAAGACCGGCGTGGCGGAAAACGGTAAGGATAGTAGAAAGATGGTGTAGGTGGCTTTCGAAAATTGGGGAGAAAACGACAACGTCGCCTAGTTAGCACAAGTTCGTCGTCCATTTGAAGCTACGCAGGAGCAAGTCCATCATACGATCGAAGGTAGCAGGAGCGCTGCCGAGGCCGAAAGGCATGACTTTGAATTGGTACAGGCCATCCTGGCTGACAAAGGCTGTCTTCTTATGATCCCGTTCGTCAAAAGCAATAGAATAAAAATAGCAGGCACCGTGCAGGCAGTCCAGGGCGTCATCAATTCTCGGAAGAGGATAGACGTCTTTGTTATTTGATTAAGATGGCAATAGTCTACACGGAAGCGCCAATAATAATAATAATAATAATAATTGGTTTTTTGGGGGAAAGGAAATGGCGCAATATCTGTCTCATATATCGTTGGACACCTGAACCGCGCCGTAAGGGAAGGGTAAAGGAGGTAGTAAAAGAAGAAAGGAAGAGAGAGGTGCCGTAGTGGAGGGCTCCGGAATAATTTCGACCACCTGGGGATCTTTAACGTGCACTGACATCGCACAGCACACGGGCGCCTTAGCGTTTTTCCTTCATATAAACGCAGTGGATAGACGTCTTTGTTATTTGATTAAGATGGCAATAGTCTACACAGAAGCGCCAACGGCCATCTTTCTTTTTGACTAACACCACAGGAGACGCCCATGGACTGCACGAAGGCTCGATAATGTTGTTCGCCAGCATCTTGTTCACCTCCGTCTGGATGACATGGCGCTCAGGAAAGGAGACACGATAGGGCCTTCTGTGTAAGGGGCTGGCATCGCCCGTATATATGTGATTGATCACGACAGTAGTTTGGCCTAGCGGACGATTCGCAAATCCGAAGACGTCCTTGTTGGAAACTAACAGAGTGGAGAGCGCGTGGCCGTGGTCAGGTGGCCAATCCGCCGCGATCATTGCAGAAATTAGGTTCGGACCTGAAGCGGCTGAATGGGGATTAGGGAGACCAGACTGAGGTCCAGATGCAAGAGCAGAAACTGCATTCGGCCAGAGGAAACAGTTCAGCGAGCGTGATTCCAGAGGGTAAAAGCTTGACAACGGAGGCTGATGTTCAGAATCGAAAGGTAGGTGCAGTTACCGATGACTGTCAGGACTGTGTGTGGAAGGATGACGTTTCGCTGAAGGAAAACGTCCTTGATTGGGTAAGTGACGCAGGCGCAATCAGGAAAAAGGGAAACCGGAATCATTGGAAGATAGACTACTTCATCGCGCGGCACTCGAGTAAATTCAGCGGCACGTAAGTGGGGCGGCCTGGAATCGGCACTTTCAGAGCAGAGCTTCAGGTCCAAACGAGGAAGGCCAGTGGTGCAATCAATTAGCGATGCGTGGGTCGTTAAAAAGGCGATGCCGAGGATCACATCAGGGGAGGGGGAGCAGTGGTCAAGCACAGTGAATAGGACGGCTGTAGTACGACCGGCAATGCAAACATGTGCAGTGCACATTTTAACCAAGGCAGCAGCACTGCCGTCGGCGACATGAACGGCTGAGGAAACGGCGTGTGTCACAACCTTCTTCAGAAGACAGCGAAAGGAAGAGCTCAGGACAGAAATTTGAGCGCCAGTGTAAATCAGAGCCGTAAATGGTGCACCGTCCACGCAGATATCGAGAAGGTTGTAGCGAGGAGCGGGAGTCAGGAGAAGATTTTCGGGCCGGGTCGGTAATGCAGCGTCACCTCCGGGAGCTGCATTGGTTAGTTTTTTAATCAAAGCAGGTAAGGGCGGAGTGGCCGGGTGTTGAAGTTGTGGCGTACGGGAGCGACGGACCTGAGGTGAAGGCGAGCGGCTGTACCTGCGCAGGGTCAGAGTGTCGTCGGCGTGTGAGAACTCAGGACGGGAAGACATCTGGCGTGGGCAGTAGTCGGCACGACGATCGTAATCAGAGGAGGTCCGTTGTCGGCACGACGATCATAGTTAGAGCTAGGTCCGCAGTCCATACGACCATTATAATTAGAACTATGGCGAGGTGGGAAAAATCAACGGCTGCGGCAGTGGCGGGAAATGTGGCTGGCATGCGAGCAGTTGAAGCAGATAAGCCGGTCGTCTGATGTTCGCCAGTCCGCAGTATTTTGGTAGCGGTAACGCGGCGGGATGGCCGGAGTCGGTGAAGCAGCAGAAACCGACGGAGCGATGGTTGGTGTACAGGCGACGCAGAGGGCAGGCCAGAATTGAGACCTACGTTCTTGAACTCCTGGCGAACAAAGGCCTGGATCAGGGCAATCATAACGTCAGGCGGCTGAGGGGCCAAGGTGACGGGAGTCATAGCCTCCAGTTCTCCCCGTACAATTCCGGTTAAATTAGCTGGATGTGACGGCTGTTGCAGTTTTGGCAGGCCTTCGCAGGAAGATGTCGTCGCCGTTTTCGGAAGGCGGTCGAAACGGGGAGAAATGTGGCGGTGGTTGGCTTCCTCATACTGCCGGCATACTTGGAGGACAGAGTCGACCGTTACGCAGTCTTTGCAGAGGAGCATGTTAAAAGCGTCGTCAGCGATGCCCTTGAGTATGTAGCCTACCTCGTCGCTCTCTGACAAGGCGCTGTCTACCTTACGGCAAAGCGCGAGGACGTCCTGGATGTAAGGGACGTAATACTCGGTGGATGACTGAGCTCGAGAAGAAAGGTCTTTTTAGCGCCGAGCTTGCGTCCAATTGGCTTGCCAAAGAAGTCGCAGAGATTCTGCTTACAGGTGCCCAGGAGGCAAGTTCTTCCTCATGCGTCTAAAACGAGATGTGCGCCGTGCCCGCCAAGTAGAACATCACGTTAGCAAGCATGAGGGTCACGTCCCAGCCGTTGCGCTTACTTACACGCTCATGCATGGCTAGCCAATCTTCAACATCGACGTCGTCGGTGCCACAAAAGGTGCCCGGGTCGCAAGGCTGTGCCACGAGAACGGTCGGCGCTGGTGTTGACGCTGTGGCCGGAGGTGGGTTGGATGGCATAGCGATGGATTCAATGTGACGACCACTGCCGAGGTCCAGGGCGTGGTGTATCACCCAGCACAAACTCCACCAAATGTTACGGGGTTAGTTCAGCAGCGAGAACGATAGGCCCTACACAGAAGAAACACCAGAAACAAGCACTAGCACTAGCTACAGCGTCCTTGTCGTCGTCTACTGTCCAGCGACAGACCAACTTCCTCTTCGCTTCGCGCCTGCGTACCGTAACAATATTGTTTACCCATGCCTACCAGGACACAGCGGCACCGCAGGCAACCACCGCGCGGATGAGGCCGTGCGAACTGCTCACCATGAGGGCGATTGTGTGTCCATCCATATCTCGAGAGCCGACGCAGCGGGTAGGCTTAGACCACTTGCGCCGGACATCACACTTGCCGCGTGTAATTGAGGCCAATTCTCACATTTGCGTTTAGGAACCTTGGACCCAGATCTGAACCTTCCGCTTCCATCCTGCCTACCACGATGTGAAGCAACTTTGTTTTGTCTCCTGTGGTTTGTTGCAGTTTTCACCAAGCATACTCCTTCTTAATCGGTATGGCTGACAGCCCTGCATGTGCCATCAGCGGGTGTGATGAGACTATAACCCACATGCTTTGTGAATGCCCTGCCTACAGCGCCGAAAGGCAGTCTCTCTGCCGTGCACTGGAGCGTCTAGATCCGCGCCCACTGAAGGAAATGAAGATTCTCGGCCACTGGCCGTGACGATCGTCGGCGGTGAAGGCCTCCAAGGCACTGTTCCACTTCTCGAGGACTTCTGGCTTGTACGACAGGCGGTGACTGTACTGAATGCTGTGACTTTGCATAGTGACCAGTTGACCAGTTTCCTGCTGCTCTCTTTTCTTTGTCTTTTCATCCCCTCGCCCCTTTCTCTTTGTACAGGGTAGCAAACCAGTTAATCTTCCGGTTAACCTCCCTGCCTTCCCTCCTCCTTCTCCTCCTCTTCCTCCTCCACCATTTATTATTTTTATTTATTTATTACAACCTCAAAGGCCCCATTAAAGGGGTATTACATGAGGGAGTGGAATTCATCGCACATGGTTGATTCGATGGATTTTTTGAATGATGATGGGTCGGAGTGAAGAACGACGGTGTTGGGCAAGTCATTCCAGTCCTTCGCAGTGCGGACAAAAAATGATGACAGGTGAGCACTAGTCCGGGCAGGGGGAGGGTAAACGGCCTTCTGCTGGTTCGTTCGGCTGGAGATGCGGTGGGCAGGGCTGATAATAGACTTGGTCATGGGGTGATAGTAAAATTTATGAAAAAGGCATAGTCTTGCAATAGTATGGCGGTCTGCCAAGTTAGTAAGATGAGCATTAAGTTTTAGTTCAGTGACACTTACTTGATAGGAATAGGCCGAGTGGATGAATCTTGTTGGGCGGTTTTGTGTTGCTTCCAGTAAGTTAGAAAGGTTACTTTGATAGGGGTTCCAAACCGCGCATGCGTATTCAAGTTTGGGACGAATGAATGTCAAATAAGTTAACAACTTTACTGATGGAGGAGCTAGGCGAAGGGTTCGGGGAAAATAACCGAGAACACGACTAGCATTGTTAATAATCTGCGTTACGTGATGTGACCAATTGAGATCGCGGGTTAAATGAACACCCAAGTATTTATACTCCATTACAGCAGTTATTTCGGAATTGGAGATTGAGTAGCTTGAAGTAGGTTGGGAGCGACGTCGATGAAAGGATAGGAGAGATGTTTTCTTCCCGTTTAAAGACATTATTCATCCGTTACACCAGGTTATTACACAGTCAATGTCGGATTGTAGGAGGTGGATGTCAGTACTGTTGGTTATTGGGCAGTAAATAACGCAGTCGTCTGCAAACATGCACACGTTAGAACACAAGTTAGCTGGTAAGTTATTAATATAAATAAGGAAGAGAAGGGGTCCCAGGACGGTGCCTTGTGGCACCCCAGACAGAACAGAAGCATAAGAAGATGTACGCTTATTAGCTAAAACAAACTGCTGTCGGTTAGTAAGGAAGTTCCGAATCCATTCCAAAACAAAGCAACTTGGATTTAGGCGTGAAAGTTTAGAAAGAGCCGCCTATGAGGAACTTTGCCGAAGGCCTTTTCAAAATCAAGGAACAGAGCGTCAATTGGAATGTTAAGGTCGAGTTTAGAGTTTAAGTCGTTTACAAACAATGCTACTTGAGTGTCGCACGATAAACCTTTTAGAAAGCCACGTTGAGCAGGCTGAAAAAAATTAACTGAAACTAGGAATTTCATAATATGCGAGTATATTACATGGTCCATTAACTTTGAAGGAATGCTAGTGATGGAAAAGACGATGGGCCCTTTTTTTGGGACTGGAATGACTTTGCCCACTTTCCAGTCATGTGGTGTGACACCTGATGAAAGACACTGGCGAAAAATATGGGTCAGTATGACGCTAGTAGTATGCTTTGTGCTTTTGAGTATTTTGCGTTAATGCCGTCAATACCTCCAGATGATGTTAGTTTCAAAGAGTCTATAAGTTTTACAATACCATTAGGGTCAAAAGTAATATCAGGCATGGACGGGAAATCAAAGGAAGGGAAAACAGGAAGGTCACCATCTCGTTCGCGAGTGAAAACAGAGCTAAAAGTTAAATTTAAGATTTCTGCAACGTTTTGCTCTACGATTGGTTTATTATCATCGTCGCAAAGGGTTACCGTATCGCTCGACTTAGGATTGATGTACTTCCAGTACATCAATCCTATATCAAGTAATAAATGTACATCAAGTAATAAATGTATATTCCGGGCAAAAGTCCTCCAATAAGCTGATAGCTGTAATCTTAAGCACAAGCTGGAGAGGAAACTTGTGGACGTGAAAGCAAGAATACTGCTATTTCACCCCTACAAATGTGTTCTAAAGCCGGCAGATAATAATTAAAGTATCGGCTTCTCTTTCGGAGCAGGCGGCATAGAAAAATTTTTCCCCATTTGTATACGTATTTTAACGACAGGTTCAAGTATTCGCTTTTTCTCATCACTATTAGCAGAAGGCTCTGTGTACTGATTACACTAGAAACAGTGAGTATTTATCTTCCTTCACGCCCGATTACACTCCCCTTCCCTCACTCCATCCTATATCGCAGCCTCCTCCCTCACCAGATCTTTCTTCCTGGAGCAAAGGAGCAATTTAGCCGCTGCCAGTGAAGAATGCTTTGCGCAGACTAAGGCAAGTCTTCTTGTCGAAACTTTGGCTGCGCATCGTGAGGCTTCCCTTCTCTTGCTCTTTTTGTGCTCACATCTCATAGAGAGTTACGTACTTTATCCACGTGAGAGTCATACGAACTATTTATACCAAAACTGGTCTTCGATTAACAACACAAACATTAAAGGTGCTGGCTATGTATTGAAATTGCGCTTTTTGTAACCCACGATCATCTTTTCTTCATATTTTTATTACGATGCTTCAATCTTCGGCTTGCAAGGCAAGACGTTTGATTTCATGTAATACCTACACTCCTCTTTTTTTTTCCAGGCTATCAAGCGTGTTTTTATCTTCCTTGAATCATTGTCAATTTTTTCTTCTGCTAAGACCATACAATAGGAAAATTTCATTTCTGTGATTCAGTTTGCGTCTGCCAATTTTGCTGGAACTAATTTCGAGTTTTATGCTTTTTGATGCCTCCTTTGTAAATATCACTTGCTGATAATTTTATGGATAATTTCAGGATGCAATAAAATTATTTAATATAAGTATTTGTCAAACTCGCCATATTGGAATAGCATACAGATTGGCAAGGTTTAAGTTTGAGCGCCGTTTATTGCAGACCCCATAACAAAGATCTCACGGCGCTAAAAACGCTCCGCTTTCAAAACAACTTCGTGCGCGTTTTTACGGAGTGTGATTGAATCGCTGAATATCAAATCTAAAATTGGGGAAGAAAGTTTTGCTCAACACTTGGCACTGTGACGTGTGCAAATAGTGTAACCGGTCCATTAAAATCAGCGGCTCCTGTTGCCAACCAGCTTAGGTACCTCTGAATGTCAACCCTACTCTGGGCTAATTATTGCCAGCGCCCGCATTAAAAATGGCCGTGATTATTTCTGTAAATCTGCTCAACACTAGCAATTTATCTGTCGTTGACTTCCTATAGGCAGAGCTCAGGTTCTATACAACGGCATTATTCTGTGCAATGGTCAGCTTTCCTGAACATCATTTTTCCTAGTGCGCTTATGCCCCGCCGCGGTGGCTCAGTGGTTAGGGCGCTCGACTACTGATCCGGAGTACCCGGGTTCGAACCCGACCGCGGCGGCTGCGTTTTTATGGAGGAAAAACGCTAAGGCGCCCGTGTGCTGTGCGATGTCAGTGCACGTTAAAGATCCCCAGGTGGTCGAAATTATTCCGGAGCCCTCCACTACGACACCTCTCTCTTCCTTTCTTCTTTCACTCCCTCCTTTACCCTTCCCTTACGGTGCGGTTCAGGTGTCCAAAGATATATGAGACAGATACGGCGCCATTTACTTTCCCCCCCAAAACCAATTATTATTATTATTATTAGTGCGCTTATTTACGTCTTTCAAACTAGAGCTTACGTTTCGCAAAAAAGCCCCCTATAACAATTTATTGCACTCTTGTCACTGATTCCTCAACCTATAGTCATATATAAGCGCTACAGTAACATGAGTTGATACCAAAAGGAGTCATCAGATTCCCGTACTCTTTGGCGACTGAATTATTCTGGCCTGTTCATGCTTAGCAATAAAATAGTTACCATTTCTACTGCAGAACGCTAAAGAATCTCTGCGTACAACATTAGCCATCACGGGTCCTCTATAGCTGTATTGAAATGCGGTCCTGCGCTCGAGGAGAAACCACAAACAATTTGTTCTCATTCTAAAATGAACGTGACACCATTGAAACAAAATAGGTGATCTCAAAATTATGTAATAAATATGGGCTCTCTTAATCCCACCTTTTCTCACTCTACAAGAGAAGATGCATATGCAATACTAAGACTACAACTTTAGTGTGTTGATACAAATAATAAATGCGAAGAGATATTTGTGTACATTTTTTTGGGTGTTTGCAATCTAAGCTGCCTGGGAAGAGCTTTATCACGCGAAACATATAGTAAATTTGGGCTTGGGTTATTCATGTGTTTTGGTAAAGTCCAAAAAAAGAGTTTTAAAGAAAGACTGCATGTACAGTACTCACGGATTGAAATAGGACATTCGGAGCGCGTGGCCGTCGCTTCATGGAGCGCCGCCCGTAGACGCTCATGGAACCAAGGTGGTGCATTGTGGTATGGCGTGAGAGGGAGAACATCTACAAAGCAGAATTGTTCCTTCCAGTAGCCAATCAGCCGGCCTGTGGTTTACCACATGCCTGCGTGGCACTGCAAGGCTAGCGCTCCGAATGTCCTATTTCAATCCGTGAGTACTGTACGTCATTTTGCGGAGAAGCTTGACTTACCACATATGTTTGGGTCCTCGTCCTGGGCTGTCCTACTCCACGAGTAACGGTCATAATCTGAAACCAGAAACCAGCAGAGAACATATGCTTAGGATTGTCTAAATTTTTCGATCATTTAATGCAGGTAAATTAACTTGGTTTCGCACGATATTTTACTGCCACAAAAGCCTTAATAAGACACGGAACCTCCACAGACTGCAAACGCCCGCTTCCGCTTAAGATTTGCTTTCCCATTCTCACGGTGTGGTAATACCGCTGTCATGTACCACGCTACACCTTCTTTTATGTCTGCTGGAGAAGAAGTTTGAGCAGATTTCTTGAAATGCGGCGATCTTTGCAGGGGCAGGAGTAGCACGTAGTGGAATGACTGAGGAAGAAAACAAGCAAGCCACTAAATAAATACTTTTCCTAAGCCATGACTAGCTATAATGGCGAAGAATGTGATTTAGGCGGCGTGCAAACTTAGAGTTACGACGTTTTCGCCATCTAGATACACTTGGTTGCGCCCATCCTAGCAATCACTGGAATTTCTCGCAACTGGACGCAGTACCACACGAATTCTCAAAAACTTCTACTTTTAATGGGATGTCTTTAGCTCGGAGGGAAGGCAGAGCGAAATGCTGTGTTTATAACAGAACAATTTTGGGTATCAATACAACACCGCACATTTCTGGTGTCTCCTTTTATGTGCTCGGTTGACTGTCGTTATTGTGTTGGACTTCTTGGTGTATGTAGTTGGCAACTTTCGTTTAACCACTGCAGCTTCTAGCGATGCCTGAGAACATAGGAATGAGGGTTGATCTTCGCCAGTAAGTGGAGTTCGTGTATGAAATCCTCGCACGAACATGACATGTCAGCAAGCTAAGTGCAACGAGAGAGGGCGCTTCACCACTTTAGGGCAAGAACTAGCTGCTGAGTGAGCTGATAAGAATATTGGATTTCACTGGCAGCTATAGCTACATTTATAAAACATGCCTACACTCATTTCGACAAAAGAAGAGATAGAAGAGTGTTGCTGTATTTTTTCTATTTTTTTTCATATATATAAATACAAATATTTTTGAAAATATGCATACAGATTATTATATTTAAGGATATTAGACCGCCCCATACCGTAGAGGAGCTTAGAACAAATGAATTTCACATCTGACATGCTATGTTGTAGGTAAGCTGGACAGCGTTTGCCAGCGAGACACGCTGCTATAGCGGATGAGATTCTAAAGCAATGCTGTACAGAAACTGTAGCAAGAAATGTTTCTGACTGTGGACATGAGCACCTGCGGGAAAACTGGTGTACGCAATCTCTAGTGCTAACATTTGCTAAGTCCTTGACACTTCCTATCCTATAAACTGCCATGAATAAAATACTTTATAAGCCATTTAGTGTATATTTAATAAACAAGCAAGCAGTCTTTGACCAAAGCAAGCAGAGCCGAGGAGGATATTGCATCTTTTTTATTAAACTTAGAAATGAAAAATGGATTGTTTTCAACAGGTTATGAATATGAACGCGGCAGTGGCTGGGTTCATCTGCAGAAAAGTTTTTACATATCACTAACATAGACACGGAGCAAAAAAGGACCCATTCCGTTAACTTTCTGCTTCAACAGGACATTTAATAAGCTATCAGCCCAATTACAGTCCTAATGGTGCTTTTATTGAAACGCTGGCCAGGGCACTGCGCCTCCCTGGCAGCCATTTGGAAGCATACACTCTTATTAAACTCGGTCTCAGTTGCCCTGTGTACGCAGTACCCAATCGTATAACCCACAAAAAAGAAAAGTGGTGGCGTGAGTTCGGAAGAACGTCAAAGAAAGGACTTCTCCGACCCAAACTATGCTTTGTACATGTTCTTCAACGTTCAGTCCTGCTTGCCGCATTACCTACGGTTAGGGACACACCTGAGGAAAAATTGCTTAAAGACAAAAGAGGCGAGCCACTCACCTTCAACGCCTAAATGTCTTGCTCCTATGCTAAAGGGTGTTCTTTGGAACCAAAATTTAGAAAGCTCTGCTTCTCATTAGTCATTTGGAAATCTGATTGCACAAGAGAGTGCGCTTTATTCTGCCTGTTTTAAGTGGCGTTTATTTGGCCTGCCGTTTATATTACGAGACTGACAGCTGATAATAAAAGAAGTGATGCGTTTTGGACATTTAATTGATGTAGTGAGAGCGACATTGGCGAAACATAAGAAGGGCACACACTCAATTCTTTTTGTTTCTTGTAGTGTTACTCTCGCAAACCAGATTGTTTCGGGATGCGCGAATCCCTCATCCTCGTGGTCTACTGATACGAGCTGCGCCACATTCCCCATTACAGGCTTGTACTCCGCACTGTCTCTGATAATTAACCAAAAGGGATCATACAGGCTCTGGAGTTTTTCACAAGTAGCTAGAAATAAAATGGTATCAGGTTTTTTAGCAGTCAGCTGAGAAGATTCAGCCAGCGCTCTTGCCCTGGCACGAATGTGTGGTTTGTATGCATATTGATAAATATCTTCAATCATTGCCATGGGCAAAGAAGAAATTAGGCTTCGAAAACAACTTGCGGGCTGTTAAACTCCTGGCCATATTACACCACTGTTCTTGTTTACAATTGCTAGTTTCTTGGTTAGAAGACACAATACGATTGTCGGCAGAACGAAACTTTGCCCAGGACAAAACAGAAATGGCACAGTGAGAAAATGTGATGTTCATAGAGCAAAGAGCGATATATTTTTTTTTGATAGCCATATAAAAACCTAACAGAAATAAGCTAAAGCGCTTACGAAGTGAGGAGAGGATGCATTTGCAGAAATCTAAAAAAAATGATTAAAAAACAGCCGGTTGAGCTGTAAAGTTTCGGGACTGATTCATTTTCTTCTCTGGAAATGATTCCCCAAAACCAATGGTGGTTCATATGTGTAGCGCCATTTGTTTCGGGCTAACCTGAGCTCTTTATGTTAATTCCTGTGGGAGCCGCTAGATGCCACTACATGTAGAAAAGGAGTTGTCACTATTCCGCGCATTCTACTCTGAGTGAATGTGGTGAAATGGCCGTCTACCTCGAACAGCACGTAAACATAAAATGCAGTGTGAAGCTTTGCAAAACAGCTACACAGACGTATGAGCTCCTTCGTGACGCGTACGGCAACGAGACATTATCGAGGGCAAAGTTTTCGAGTGGCACAAGAGGTTCGTTTCGGGGAGAACGTCGGTGGAAGACGACACAAGGCAGGGGCGCCCTTCAACCTCAGAAAATGAAAAGAGCGTGGCTGGGATCAGGAAAATCGTACAGCAAGACCGCACATTTACAGTCCAAATGCTATCAGATGCTCTTTACATTAGTAAGACAGCATGCCACGAAATTTTCCGTGAGAACTTGGAGAAACGGAAGCTGAATGACAGGCTTGTGCCGCACTCCCTCACATAAGACCAGAAGGACACGCGGGCATCAGTGAGCGCTGATTTGCTTTCGGAGGCAGAGAAGGGGATACTGCATTCATCGGCAGCATCACTGCTGAAGAAGAAGCATGGTGTTATCAATACGATCCTCAATCAAAGAGACAGTGCTCCGAATGCTGGTCCACAAGCTCTCCGGCGTCGAGAAAGCTGCGGTGGCAGAACGCCAAAACAAAGACCATGCTGGTAGATTTTTGTCGAGGCAACAGGTATCATGCACAACGAGTTCGTCCCACAAGGGCAGATGGTGAATTAGGAGATTTATATCCGCGTGCTCCAATACATGCGTGATGCACTGCGACGCCGTCGCCCTGACTTACGGGCATCTGGACAATGGAGCCTTCTCCACGATAACGGAATGCCGCACACTGCTCTCAGCGTGACAAAACTTCTCACCAAGCACAGCATTACTGCACTTCAACATCCGCCATACTCGCCTGACCTCCCCATGCGGCTTTTTCCTGTTTCCTTGTGTGAAGAGAGCCCTAAAAGGTCGCTGTATGGGTAGTGTGAAGACCATTCAAGACGCCAACGATAAAGGAGCTGACAGCCCTGCCAGAATAAGCGTTTTATAACTTTTTCCACGAAATCAAGAAGCGAATGAAGTTGTGTGTATACTCCAAGGGAGACTATTTCGAAGGGGTGCTGTACAAATAATTTCAATGTTAAATGCATTTTTAATAGACTCAGTTTAAAAACTTTACGGACAAACGTTGTATAAAAACAATGTTCCATAACACCGGCCCAGAAGTTTCTCCAAAAATGTGTTTCTGACCGTCTGTAGCAAATAACGGGCTAGCCGATTTTCTAGCTCCACACGCGATAGTTCCGCTTGTGCGCTGTCGCTCGCTTGCACATTGCTGTGACGAGAAGTCTGGCTTCACGTTAAATTTAATCCCACTAGAATCAAATGTCTATGACGATACCGAATCCTCCAAAAGTTTAACTGCGATGGCCTCCCGGAAGCTGCTGCTTAGCGTCGATTGGTCCCGCCTGCCGCGTGCCGCTTAGAGCGAATTAGGTGTAGCGGCGTCATGGCCGTCTCTCTCTGGCCGTACGCTTCAGTGGCTTGCGTACACGCTTTTTCTGACCTTTCGGCAGTTGGCGAGTCTGCGGCTTCTATGGTGCGAGATAGCATTTCATTGTTGCGTGAGGTTCTGTACGCCGGTGACGTCACACGTTTCAGGAGAAGATGTGTGCGGGAAGTGGAAGCGCAAGCCTGTCATTTAGAAAGCGAAAGCGATCGTCGGTCATTCAATTCGCCGAAGCGAGCACAGGGCCGTCGTGAGTGACGAAAAAGATCAGTGCGTTCGATGTACCTTCAAACGACACAGAAACCAGAGCGGCAGTGAAAGGGACGAGGATCGCGCGCGTTATTTCGGTGCTGCAATGAGGGTTCAGCATGGGGCTCTTTATACCAACTGATTACGCTGATCGATGCGATCATGAAGCAGCATGCGCACGTAGGTTCATCCAGTAACGATTATGGCAATTTGGCGTCAGTGGCCGACCTACGCCCCGATATCAAACACACTCTAGCGAACAGGAAGAGCTTGGCTAGGGGTACACAACTCGCCAAAGCCCCACAGCGCTGTTCCTACGCAAGTAAAGTTTCGTTTTCGCGACACCGCCGGTAGCACCGCCGTGCTTGCTGAGTTATCGTGATTACGAAGGACATGTGTACATACAGCCGGCGGAAAGAAGTGCTCAGCGTTGGCGCCTAAACTCCCGCGATCTTGGCGACAGTAATCGAGTTTGCCCTCTCACTCTCAACTCAAAACGGCCCACAGAAAAAACAAAAAGGCATGCAGGGCAGAACAAACGAACGAGAGAGATAAAAAGACAAAGGAGGCCTTCCACTGTCGAATACACTAAACAAAACAATCCTGAGAGATTTTGGTGTAGACGAGCTGCTTCTACATTTTGAGTGCTCAGTTTTCTCAAGTGTTTTTACGCCAGACTGCCCTGCTCCCAGAACGCATAGTAGGACACTGGGTTCAAATATTTTTATGCTGCAATGAATTCGTTGATAAATTACTTAGGCCACTACGTTCCATTTTTTTTTAAATGGCTTGCTCAATTTGGGACACAATAGAACACCAATTTGGCATGATGATAGCAAGTGAAGCATGGAAGCATGATATAAATTTTTTTTGCAAAAAGAAATTATTCCTATATAATTATTCGGACAGTGGTGATGCAGCAACTATTTTTTTTGAGTAAAACTTAAGAGTGACAGCAGGGTACTACATATTTTGTTTTCACATCAAGCATTCTACACTTGCTGCAAGAATGAAGAATATTTCTTGTCAAAATTTATTAACATAGAAAAAAATAAAACAAATAACATAAAAAACATAAGATAAAAAAATAGAAGTGTTCCCTGTGTACCTTGGTTTCGGTGACTGTTGCCTTCCCCCCCCCCACACACACAGACACACACGCACGCACGCACGGACGCACACACACACACACACACACACACACACACACACACACACACACACACACACACACACACACACACACACACACACACACACACACACACACACACACACACACACACACACACACACACACACACACACACACACACGCGCGCGCGCGCGCGCGCACACACACGCACGCACGCACGCACGCATGCGCACACACACACACGCACGCACGCACAGGTATCTCTTTCTTACTCCTGGGGCTGCAGACTGCGTCTCCATCACAAACCTTGGTAAGCGGGATGTATTTGCGGTCGTCTTGGCACCGAAACTATTTTGGTATTACATCCCAAGAAAGAGGACAAGGATTTGATATCAGGGCTGAAAAGAAGAAAAAAAAGGTTTCCTTCGTAGTAGTTTCTTGCTTCCTCAACTTTTTCGATTTTACTCTTCATCAGAAGTGTACCCAAACATCGAGTAACGCATTCACACTTCTTTAGAGCAGCACTGTTTAGACAGGACAGGCGGAAAGTTTGTCGACCAACACATGTAGTCATCCTGAGGTATAGGTGTGCATCAATCCGTTGCGACTGCTGCAGCGCGCCAGAGTGCAGCTTTAGCTTTATAGCTTTCCAACGCAATGGCACACGCGCAACGAAGGAAAGAAGGACTAAGCACATTTGTGACGTCGCAATTTGCGGTGTTGGCCTGGAGCACGTTCGCATCCTGAAGAATAGAAACGCCGAGGAAAGGCAAGCCCGATGTTTATGAACTGTACTTCAGCAGAACTAATTTTTGGGCTAGTTGGTATATTAGGTTCAAGCTCGCAGTTTCACAGCACAACGGCAGCAAGACCACAAAAGAGGAAGAATTGGACTTCAGGTCAGTTTAGCAGCGCATAAATGTTGAACTATATCGCAACGCGTACAAATATTTTCTAGTTTAAAATAAGCGGGCTTTAGAGTCTGACATTGATTCGTATGGCCACTTAAGAGGTAAGCCACAGCGGCAGAGAATTAAAAAATCGCATTCTGCCATCATTGAATCAAGTGAAATGCCAACCATAAGTTTTAACATAGCAGCCGTAAAGATGTTCTTAAGGCGTGAAAACTTAAAAACATAGTATATCGCTATTGAGCCATATCGCTTATTCGCGCGTAATTTTAGAGTAATACGGCATACTACGTATAAAAAATGTTGTAATTCAAAAGGATACTATGCACGAAGGTTCGTTCTGGTAACAAGACCTTCGCAACTTCATGTAAGAAACATTTTCTTTAATTCCAATATTATAATTTTTCAGTGCTCAGCAATACTGGATATTATTAGATATCCACTGAAATAGCGATTTGCCTCTAAGTGATATCTGCATACTTCAACGCAATTTTTGCAGCCTAGCACAATTTCTATATAAGACGTTTTAGTTGAAAACTTAAGAATTGCGCAAAAATGGAAATACAGAATCTATATGATGAACTCCATTTATAAAAGGAACCGACAATTTGTAAAAAGGTAATTTTAGTTCTCTGGAAATTTCTGTGCGGACTACCTGCAAGGAACGTTGAAATTAGGGCTTGTTGGTTGATGCTTCGGAGCAATAGTGCAAACAGGACCAGGGACCAAGAACTAGTAGACGCCCACAGCGCTGTTGTCTGTATGTGTCTACTCGTTCTTGGTCCCTTGTCTTGATTGTGCTATTGTTTCGAAGTACCTACAAGCATTTTCATATTTCTATGCAAAGCGCTGCTGTTGAAAAGACTCAGTTGGCGCTTATGATTAACATCGATTTCTAATGGGCTAGTATATAGTAACAAATGGCCACTGCGTGAACGAATGTTTGCAATCCTCCTGTACGTTGGCTTGTATTACAGATCAAAGATATGCTTGTAGATTATAGGCACAAACTGTTTATACAAAATATCATTTTTAGGAGGAGGAAAATTCTACAGAAATGTGAGAAAACTTTCAAACGTGTTAATTTTGGTGTCTCAATCATAATATTTGTTTCAGTAGCGCTGAAGGAGCCCAAACCAAAACAACAGACGGTAATATACCAGGACCTCACTTGTTGCGGCATCCAGGAGGGCAATAAGGAGATTATATTTCATGGTTCTCAGCGGTCCGCAGCGCTTTTTCTTTTAACCGCTTGGACGGTTGTGCTGAACCCGATCTAAGAGTTAAGTATTGTCGGCCAGCGACGAGAGTGGTGGAAAGGATATGGCGTCGAAGGCCAACGATCCCCGATATCTCTTTGATAATTCTCAAGGTATCGAGTTTCTTGAGAGCACGCGATGTGGGGACACCAACGCGCTTGTTGCGATGGAATACTCAAAATAAAGATGTGCTTGCGTTTTTGCCAATGGCGACACTGCGGGAAGCAAGCATTTCCGATGGTGTTACAGGTGCTATAACGCATACGAAGTCGTGGATACATAAAAATGTGCTTAGCATATGAAGCGGCGGTATGGAATAGGATTGGAACCCTATGCATTTTGTTATTTATAGCGCAAACGCTATTAACTTTGAATAGCGCCCATGACTTCTTCACTTCTATTCCTGTCACTGTATACAGATAAGGAGTAACAGTACGCATTATCCGTGTTTTGGAACAGGAAGTGCACAACAAACACTGTTGAGCATATGTTTAGTACTTCAGTCGCCCGAATTCAATTCCCGGTAATTAAAAATCTTCATTATTCTAATTCTCGGTGTAGCCCCGCAAACGCCCACATTAATACTTGGTGTTGAACGCTCGTAATCCGGATGCGACTGTGCGGGCAGCGGCAGATTGGAACAGGCACGAGAATGGTGTCGCGTCAAGTTTTCCAGCTCATCAAACTAAACGTCGAAATGGCCCTAGCCAAACCTGAATTGTATGCCACTCCTATTACATAGAAAAAGGCCCCTCTTAAGAGCGATACAGATGCCTTGAGGGCAGTACAAGGGCAACGCGCCGAAAACAATCCGGGCGCATAGTTTCGGTTCTGCTCTTCACAGATTGGTGACAGCTCAAGGCGTCGGTGGTTCTCAGCGCGCGTTTATCAGCCAGCTGACCTTAGCTACTCTCTGTTTTCATACTCCCATGAGCATGTTGCTGGTTTAATGCTTTTTAGGCCTGAAGCCGTTCGCGCGACTACACGTTTTCTTTGTCTTTCAGGCCCCGCCGCGGTGGCTCAGTGGTTAGGGCGCTCTACTACTGATCCGTATTTCCCGGGTTCGAACCTGACCGCGGCGGCTGCGTTTTTACGGAGTAAAAACGCTAAAGCGCCCGTGTGCTGTGCGATGTCAGTGCACGTTAAAGATCCCCAGGTGGTCGAAATTATTCCGGAGCCCTCCACTACGGCACCTATTCTTCCTTTCTTTTTTCACTTCCTCCTTTATCCCTTCCCTTACAGCGTGGTTCAGGTGTCCAAAGATACATGAGACAGATACTGCGCCATTTCCTTTCCCCCAAAACCAATTATTATTAATATTATTGTCTTTCAGCTTAATTTTGTGTTATTCTAGTGCGGCGAAGCTCTGCCTGCGCAACGTAAGATTCTCTATCTGCTTGACGGAGCCCTTCATAGCGACCACGCTTTTTTTATAATGTTGCACTTGTAGCGCGTCACGCCTTCAGAAGGGCATCCCCGGAAGCCTCTGCTAATTTCAAGCCGTTGTGCTTCAACATTTCCGAGAATAAGCCTGCTGTAAACCGGTTGACGGAACTGAAAAAAAATAAACGGTGGTCCGCAGTTTAAAAGACAAAACCAAATCCCTTCGTTTATTTTCATTGGATGTACCTAATAATAAAGAATTGTATTTTCGATTTTTTTGTTGTTACTTTTAGAATCTCAGATACTTGGTAGGCTTTCCTTCGAAACAGGAAGTCTACTTTGCAGGTGACTTAGTTTTCCACGAAAGTTGTGTTTTTTTGAAGATAAATATATTCTGAGGTTTGCGAACGCCAAGAGGTTTGCGAACGCCAAGTTGCATAAATGAACGGTTTCAAAGCGAGAGGTAATTATTTTTAGAACGTATAAAGATCTTTGAACTTCAAAAGTGCTGTGTCTTGTCCCCCTCAAGGCACTACGCTTGGAAACCGAGAACTGTTGCGTTGAGCAAATCGCATGTAACAAATCCTTGTGGTGAGTTCTCCAACTCTACGTAAGCGCATTCTCGGCGATATCTTTATGTGCAATTAAAACCAACCTATATCTTACTTTTATTTTGAACAAAATGTACGTTATTTTTTTTTAAATATTAGTTTCTAAATGTTTTGCTTCATGCCTCATGCTCAAGTGTGAGTGTGGTGAAAGAAAAATCATACGCGAAATCTGAACTATCACATAAGTTTTTCATTGCCGTATTTTACATCAAACGATAAAACTAGATTGAAAATGCTCACTGTTCACATTCAAGCTTTGATTTACATTGGCTGCAAGGTGTAGGCGCAAGCGGTCATTTTTAGGAGAGCCCAATTGAAAAATATAATACGTAGTTTACCGTTTAATGACTAAACTACACATAAATTTAAGTGAAAATTATTGCTAACCAATTATACAACAAACGAACCCACAACCAAAAGCGGATATTGTTATGAACGGCATCCACACCGGTGATTAAAGCGAAGATTCATCGACCGGGATAACCAAATGGTAGCGGCAATTTATTGAGATCGTTGACACACGAGGACCCCACGAAAAAAAAATATCTGCAAGGAACCCGCCTTCGGAATCTTTACGACGCTCTTCAGTAAGGGGGGGGGGGGGGGGGAGATGACCTTCCCTTTGTTTCCTCGCAAGATGGGACCGACCGTGGTGAGACCACAGGGGTGGAGAGCAGCGGCTCTTCCCGAAAGCTAAATACCCCCCACCGCATAAAGCCCTGACGAAAGAGGAAGCAACGTTTTGGCGCAGACTACAAACAAACTCCATCCCAAATTTATACATTTTAAACAAAATGTACCCGACGCAGTACAGAGATACCTGCCCCTGGTGCGGGGCCACACCCACACTCTACCACATCACATGGGAATGTAAACGCAACCAAACATTCCACCAACACAATAACCCGAGTGTGGAGCAATGGGAGAGTCGGCTCACCAGCTGCGAGCTCACGGCCCAAAGGGCTTTAGTGCAGCAAGCAAGTGAGGTAGCTAGGCTCAGTGGAGCCCTGGAATAGGGGCCCAACCTTGCTTAAGAAGAGGCCTCAAGTCGCCAGCGCAGTGAAGACGACGGAGGCCTCGAGACGCCAAGCCTTTGAAAGCACCCAAATAAAGTTTTTCTCTCTCTCTCTCTCTCCCGAAATTAACCATGATTGACAGCTTCGGACGAAGTAACAGCGGACATTTCAATCCTCCTCGCCTATTCCCACGGGGCTCCGCGTGCTAAGTGCGGCGACTCTTCCGATCCGTGCCTCGTGTGGCGATCGATCTGGGCCTTGGCGACAAGGCTTCTCGAGTCGCTCGTTGCTATGAAGTTTTATTATTTATTGTTTGCTCTTTCTCTCGTAAAATATGTAAATTCGTTTCCCCAAGTGGCAGTAAACATGTGTTGTTTATCGTTCCCAAGTGTCAGCTTCCATGAATCCTCATCCCTACTCCGGCCAAACAACCCTACCCTGCGTTAAAAGAACTGCCCATGCTACCAGCCCGTAACAATATAATGTACTGGTTAGCTCAGGAAAAACCACGGCGACTGCTATGCTGCCATTTTCGTACAATTAAAACTTGGCGCAGGTTATTATTATTCAAATGGGGACATCGAAAGGAGAGAGTTTTTCGTTGCCAAAGCACACTGTTCATTTTCGTGAAAATTTCACAATATAAGGAAAGTATTGAAGGATGGCTGCAGGTCACACATTCGCGCCTCTTTTTTGCACACCTGCAGTAAATTGAAGACCGGTTTATTCCTTTTCTTCCATGGGGTTAAGACCTCTCCAAACGGAGTGATTCGGTGTTGAGGAAGTAAGACGCCATCGATAATGCAGACGATGAAGCAAAGAAATATATTTAAAGAATTTACAAGAGTGCAAACTTGATATTACGTACGAAAAGTCACACAGAAAAACTGAGCAAAGTGTAACAAAAGGAAAACAATCTCACACAGAGAAACAACTCTACAGTACCTTACCTATCGTATAAATGCATTCGTTAAAGCCTATGTGCTTTTAAAGTTTGGTGCTAAGCACAGAGTCTCTACCTAAACTGCTGTTCAATGCCTTCTCTTGATTTTTTATACGTTTCCCAAGTAAGGAAGTCAAGGCGGTCATGTTCCGAGGCCAGCACTGAACTTCGACTTACGACTGAAGCTTTACCTCAAAGTACCCCATCGCCTCAAGGTGGCGCACAACCTGGAATCCAGGGCTTGACTAAGGAAAAAAGAAAAACTAAGAAAGGATTCAGGAAGCCTCCTCCACACGGGTGTCCTCGCCCTCTGCGCGTGAGGTTTTCTCCCTTTCCACTTGGAACGCATCTTCCCGTCCAGTCTGTCGCCGCCACACCTGAGTGCCGCTTCGCGAAGGAAGAAGTGCACTTTTAGCTAATTAACAGGGTGCATTTTGTAATCTCGTTAATGCTCGTTGTCATAATGACGTTGACAGCTAAGCTGCGGATGTCGACACGCCAGGCAAGAAATGAGCACCGTGACGCGGCGGTGTCCCCATGAGCGCCAACACATGGCTAAGAATGTTGCTCAAGAAATAAAACACTTCTTAACTTGTGCTCCACTGATTATGTAGCAATAAAAACAAAACTTGATTTATGATGCTTTTTAAACCAGTCTTGGTAATTACAAATTCTTTCGGAACGAAAGGCAAAGCGTGCGGTGTCCACCACATATTGTTTTCGGTTCCTAGCCCGCACTAAAGGAAACAGTTTGTCTCTAAGAATTGTTCTTTGTTAGCAAAAAAAGAACTGTATATTTGATTCGTATGAGTGGTGTTCAAGAAGGCATCGGCTACATTTTTACGGAGTGCTTTCAAGCCGAGCTACTTTCAGGGACAGGGAGCGGTGGTTTTAGTGCGAAAACACTACTTCTCTAGGTAAAACCTGCGCACCGAGTTTGTGTGAAGCTTCACCTCTAAACCACGAATAAATAGTAAAATAGTAGGAATACTGTCGCGACTGGGGTACGAAACTGTGGCGGTGTGAACAGATCAGCTTCGCTGGCAACTGCATGAGAGCACTGTGTTATCGCCGCAGCCAATCACGCCTCGTTAAACTTCAACACATTCCTGTCCTCTGCGTTGTACGTAGTCGTCTTCATCTACTAATATAACTGGAATGAAGAAGATGATCATCCGCCAACGACGGCGAGGCATTTGAGGCCACCCGCTGCTGCTCGTGCTGGAGAACTGCTGCTTCTCGTCCGGTTTCGCACACGATTTCTTCAACGATTACTTGTGCAAAAGTCCTCGTCGCCGGCACTTACCCGTCCCATTAGAACACCTTTCAATATTGCCGACCTAATACATTCGGCACAACTGCCGACGACCCAACAAAGCAAAGCCGTAAGCAATACAGGCTAAACAAGTGCTTTTGCACGTATACTCGGCGTAACAACGTTAACCTAATATTGTTCACTGCCCACCGCAATTTTTCGAGTACGGCAGTTTTTCATCT
Organism: Amblyomma americanum; assembly: GCF_052857255.1. NCBI lineage: Eukaryota > Metazoa > Arthropoda > Arachnida > Ixodida > Ixodidae > Amblyomma > Amblyomma americanum. The sequence continues at coordinate 74,729,147 of NC_135505.1, read as the reverse complement.
CTCCTTGTATTTGCTTTTCCCACTTTTTCTTTAAACATTCTCTTCCGCTCATGTGGCAACTTCTTTACATCTGTTTCCTCATTGGCTTACACTTTTTCCCGCCACATTCAATTCATCGTAATGACAAGCATGCTATTGAAAGAATAATCAGATTTCTTATTTCTATGTACAAAAATTAGCGCAAAATAAGACACATTCACAAGAAAGGCGGAAAAGACAAGTGATGTCCACCTTTCTTGTGAATGTGTCTTATTTCGCGCTAACGTTTTGTACATAGAACTATGCACCAACCAGCCCAGCAACAAGTGTTACATCAGTACCTTCTTATTTCCCAAATTTATCGTGGGTGGCCTGTTCACTTTTTCATTGAAAGCTTTTCGACCCCCCCCCCCCCCCGACTACAGTCAAGAAAAGTATTGAAAAAAGACCGCATTTTTTTTAGTTTTCTAATTTCATATTTTAAATTACCATGCATGTGTCTGAAGGGGCATGCTGCGGCACGAAGAGCCACAGCACTCAATCACGGCACGTTAGGTTGCTACTGATGAAGCACACCGTACACACACTTCACACAGAGCATCGCAGTGTACTTTATTGGGGTTCGCTAGGGTTTGTGACAAGGTGGAAAAATTCCAAATCCGACCTGAGATCCTGCCTGCCTTGCAACGGCATCATTAAATCATAAGTGATTGTCGTATCTGCTGCGGCTTCTTATATATTTGTAGCACTGATGATGATGTTTATTTAGAGCATAAAGTGTCCATGATTACGCCGCTTTCTGAAGTTGAGTACCCGGTAATAATTGGTCCTTTAAACTTGCGTGATTTGAAGGATGCATTTGATCGATTGCCACTTTTGAAAGTCCTGGCACCTAACGACCTCTCTGAGAATTTTACTGCTTTTGGAATACATTTTATCCCCTGTCTTGCTGGTAATTTTCGACCCCAGTTTTATGTTAGATTTTTGGCACATCACTTAACAAGAAGTCACATAGCTATTTGTGTAAACGAGGACCTCAGTTCCATGTCAGGAGCTCAGATTATTCCTGAAGATGAGGAAAATCTACAATTTGCAGATCACCACACATCTAACGCAATTTCTAATGCTGTTCAAGATTTTCACTAAAGCCCTCACAAATCGGCTACAGCTTGCAACAGCTACTTGGATTAGAGCTCATAAGATATGCGGTTTGAAGGGTGTCGACGTCAGTACAGTCGAATCTGCACAAAGGGCGCATGGTGTTGCAGTGTTACAGTGACGCTCTGAACAATTAGCACTGCTGCAAATTGACATCACAAAGCTTTCGCTCGGGTGCTTCTTTCCTTCCTTTTCCTGTATTAAATCATACCAATCTTGTTTAATTTTTTCCAACGAGACACGCCTTTCTTACCAAAAATTTCCACGCGCTTGATTGTAAATGGCTCTCTTTCACAACCAGTCCGCCTTCAACCTTTTGTGAAATATGGTTGTCCACTGTTCCAGATCCTGTTCTTACTACGAGCCACATTGCATAAGCGTTAGATACAGTAAAGCCATAAGTGGGTTTGTCATTATAGGTCATGAACTCAAGCTAATAGCTTTTGAAGATGACCTCGTGTTTTTCTGCTCTCACAAGACAAGCATCGATGAGGCTATTCGTGTAAACGGAGACCGATTCCGTGTCAGGAGCTCAGATTAATCCTTGTAAGAGATGTGGTGTCTGGTTCCGAATGTGGGGAATGAAATGTATCCTGGTATGCAATGGAGACGTACACAACTCAAGAATCTTTACGCGTTTTTGAGTGCCTATAAGCATAGTGCACATCACTGGATAATCGCTTGCCATCTGTTCAGCGCTATGCTCTATAGCTCATGTCCCGCATGGTATCTGGATTTTTGAAAGGCATTTCCATGTAATCTGTTTCTCACCGCTAAAATTTATTATGTGCTACAAACAGCTCCATGAACAAGAGTTCATAAGCAGGCTTTCAACAGAGTTATGCTACGTTGTTATGGAATTTGTTTCGAATCAATGCTACGCGATGACCTTTTCAGCCTCGAAGCTGTGGCGCCGTTGATTGAGCCAACGTTTATGTTCAACAAATAGTTTCGTGTTTTTCCAGAAATTCACCCCCATTGGTGCATGCATTCTTGCAAGTTTGTTTAGTTCATGTTTTACCAACACTCCCTCTGTCTTTTAATGTTTGTAATCCTCTTTTTCTGTGGGGGAATCATGCATGAGGTGCACTTTTATTTTGGTTGCGTACTTCCTTGTTTTTCCCTTGGGTTACTATTTTCTGTGTCATGGAAACGGTTGTACAAGAATTTAATTTGTACGGTCTTCCGTCCATCACATGTACCGCGCTGTGAATTGCGATTTACTGGGACACGGTGCACCAAATTGTGTTTGTGAAGTGCGAGAGGTGCATGTTGCGCACTCAAGAGTCCGCAAAATGCCACTGCCGCTGTGCACTAACACTTTTTCTATAAGCTACACACCATAACGTTAGCCCTTAAAGCATGGTAAGAGAAACAGGGTATTTTTGTGCCGAGGTAAATTGCCGCCTTTGTGATGCTCCCCAAACGATTGAACACTGTTTCATAAATTTCAAAAATGCAGTGTTCTTCTGGGATACCATGCTACTGACTGCCAAAAAAAGTCAATTTGACACCGTGATCTGCCCATTATCTCACTGCACTGCGGTTCTTTGATGAACTCTTTCACAAGTTCAATCTAATTGTATTACACAGCCTTTCGTACACATGTATGATGGACCAACATTTTGAATCAGTTGCTTCTGCAAAAGGCTAATTCAGCAGAATAATTGCTCACTAAGAGAAGCGTATGTCCAGACCAAGTTCTAACCACAGCGACGCTCACTCTTACTTCTTTGCTCTTCATTGCATTTTTAGTTGTTTATTGCTTACGTCTGTCGTAGTATTAATTTATTAGTTTCGTGCTCTAGATTACCTCTTTTCTCGCCCTTGTTTGCTTAGGTGTGTTTATTTGCAACTACTTTCCAAATGTTTGTACATAATGAATGTAGATAAAAAATTAGATTGCTGTAATAAATGCCATGTTGAAAAAATAACGGGGAGTGACGCAGTGCTGTGATCAAGTACTAAGCGAAACTGATCTATTCTCGCATGCATAGGTTCGTGCCGCGCTTCAGAAGACATTTTAGTTTAAAAATTTCATTTTCTTCCTTATGTGACGAGATAAGCAGTGCCTAAGAAGTCATAAAGTCTAGTTGGTTTCAGATTATCTGTTGTGGACAACGAGAACTCTAGATTTTGCGCATCATGAGCCATATAATGCTTCTCATGAAAAAAAGTCTAGCCTGTCGTTAGCCCTTATTTCTTGTCTTAAACCTACGCTTGTCGTTAACCCACGGTCATACATTGCTGGTTTGGTATCATTATTTTGCAAACGAAAAGATTGGTTCATACAAATACAAGAAAAGTAATATATAAGTTTCAACGTACCAGTGTATTTCATGCACAACAACGGCGAGATTCACATTCAAAGATTGAAACTTTTGCCCAACTTGCGTCAAAGCTGCGATCATCCGTTCATTCGTTCCCGTGCAGTAGTGCATGTACCCACAAAAAATATTGTCTCGTTGACAACGACTTGCGAACTTGCTTGCACAGCTGGACAACTTGTGTTTTTCATTTGCCCTCAATACAGTCAGAAAGTATATTGAAAATTATGTATGCATTCTTTCATTTTTATATTTTTATACTTTGAAATAAACATGTATGTGCCCCCGCCAGCATAAGTATACTGCAGGGGACTCTGAAAAAAAAATTGAACTCTTTGAATCCAAAGCGTAACGGTGAAGATTTATTGCTGCACTGCGAACCTCGCACAATTGCATGTAGGCTGCATATATCTGTTGACGTGTGCATAAAATGAGGGTGATGAAATTAATATTTTTCCCCCTAGTATTGCTCTCCATTTATTTTCAGAGTAGCTGTAGATGCAAGTTGTTGGGAGTACTAGCTGCAGCAACCACTACGGGCACGTCAACTTCCTGCAGATGGAGTACATCCTTCACATGCCTCACAGAGAGCATTGAACTATATTTTTATCGCTTCGATTTTATTTGTAGCAACCGGGAAAAATTCCAAATCCTACCCGACATCCTGTCTACCTTGCAACGGCATCATGTAAAAAATATATGGGGCCATTGCATCTGTTGCGGAGAAACAAAGTTGACTTCAGAAAGGCTTCAGCTGCGGCTTTTCAGTAGGTTGGGTGGCGCGATCGCAGAGCAGCACATTGTAAACTGATTGCTAGAAAAAATCTACACTTCGAAAGGTGAGAATATTCATAAGCTCAATTCAAGCAAAAGAGGAGTTTCAGCGGTCACCTTCTAATTGGCAGTTCGAAGGGAGTTTGCAGAAATAACTATTTATGGTCTTTCAGGGTAAATATAGAAAATAATCCAAGAGCCTGGTAGAAAAAGAGCACATACGTGATTATATTTGATTCGACAAGCGTATAGCTGCATATTACTTTAAATTATAGATATGAAAATCAAATAGGACGCATTAGAGTCGCACCAGTGCTCTCTACATATGAAGCAGCTTCATCCTCGCAGGTTTTCAAAGTTATGGATAAGGGGGGGGAGGGGTACCAAACCTATATAGCGTTCGCTAGCACTGTGCCAAGTAATAAAATCTGATAAGTTTTCTTACACGGTACTCTCTAGGTTCAACGTGATAAAAGCTGTATAGAAGCAGGTGCGTGCGAACCTGTTCTGGCACTTATGGTGCAAAAGTGCGAAACCCATACCATTGGTGCGCACTAAAAAGAAGGGTGGGAGGTGCACCAGTACTGTGGACTTGAAAGAGAAAAAAAAGTATTTTTGTGGGGGTCTTCTTACGTTCCCATAGAACAAATATTTATGCCTTTGTCTGCGCTGACAGAATTGTTAAAAAATGCATTTGTTAAAATAAATGGACAAATTTAATAACAGACTGAAGTGCACCCATCGGTATTTTTGTTGACAATACCGTAAGGGGTTGTGCGTACCACCGGATATGAGGCGACTTGTCTCGTCTTGTCGTAAGCATGAAAAATGTATTGAAGCAATCTTTCCTGCTAGAAATATCTATAAGTGCCTATTTCCTCCTTTTACGCTCAAAGACTGGAGAACACCTCCGCATGATGTCATCTGCTTGACCCCGATGACTGCTTTCAACCGTCTGTTGACGTTGTCGACGAGGCGCTACTTTGTTTACGTTGCATATTGTTCCCGTTGTTCTGTGGCGTCTTTTTCGTGACAACAACTCATTTGGGTTCGAACAAGCGTGCGTTGTGCATTTTATGTACCTGGCCCTTCTGCGTGGACCATGTTTCGTCCTACTATGAATCAATCAATCAATCAATCAATCATTCTTTATTTTTCCCAGAAAGAACTGGAATGGTCTCCTGGGCTAAAAGCTGGGTGAGCAGCTTGACGAGGCCCAGGAGACCGTTACATGGCAGAATAGTGAAGTTGAGAAAAAAAAAGTGAATATAAAGCAATGTACACCATACGCAAAAAATCTTGTTGCGGCAACATAATACAGTATGTAATGCACCATATTCACCAAAATGAGCTAAAAATAGTTAAAAATAGTACAAGTTGACATAAATAACAGTACGAAATTGTAAACAAAGGAAGCACAGTAGAAAAAACTAAGTATAACATCAAAATGTGGTTCACAATGTTATGAAGTACGTGCGCAATTTCTTGGCATTCAGACGAGTTGTGTTTTGGTACATATTAAGCATTGATGGCAGGTTATGTGCTAATGATTGATGTTTATAATAAGTGCGGAAGTGGGGGATTTCCCAGACATCTTTACTTCTTGTGTGTATATCTGTGCTACGTAGTGTTAAAAATGCCAGAGATGAGAGTAAGTTCTTGACTTCAGTAGAGGAAAAAAAGAATGTTTGGAGTAATCGATATTTGTATAAGTTATCAACCCTTATGATATTAAAGGAAACAAACGCATCTTTAGTACTGGCTGTTGGATCGATATTTCCAATGTAGCGGATAACCTTCTTTTGTAACAAATGGAGTTTGTCTAAGTTTGTCTTTGTTGTTGTGGCCCATACCAACGAACAGTAATTTAAATAGGAATTGAATAAAGCATTATAGACTTGAAGTTTAGCTTTTACTGGAAGCAGTCTCCGACAACGCGATATCATGCCTGCAACTGAGGATAGTTTTTTCCTAAGATAGTGAGTGTGTGCATCCCAGCTTAAGTTCTGAGAAAAATGTGCACTGAGGATTTTATGAACGTCCACAATTTCGATGTTATGGCACTGAAAATTAATAGACTGATGTATTTCAACAGGTTTATTTTGGGCACGGAATATCATTGCTTTTGTTTTCATTGTATTTATTTTAATTACGTTGAGCTGAGACCATATGGATAACTTCTGGAGGACTTCATTGCATTTTATTATTAGTCGGTCCACATTGTACTCGGGAATAAGTATGGTACTGTCGTCAGCATATATTATAAATTGAACTGTGGCATCTATGTTTACAAGATCATTTATATAAGTATTGAATAATAACGGTCCTAATATGCTACCTTGTGGAACGCCGTGAGTAATTGGTAGGAGGGAGGACATATAACCGTTTAAATATACACACTGAGTCCTGTGGCTGAGGTAGGACTCCAGCAGGGCCAAACAATTACCGCGAATGCCATATGACTGCAGCTTACTAAGGAGCACTTTATGATGTAAGCAATCAAATGCCTTGCTGAAATCTGCAAAAAGGGCAGCAGTTAACAAATTATTTTCAATATTCCGCAAGATATTTTCTTTAAGTGCTAACAAAGCTGATTCCGTTGATCTGCCTTTCCTAAATCCGTACTGTGCAGCTGTGATAACGTTTTCTTTATCGAAAAATTGTGTTATCCGAGTGAAAATGATTTTTTCAATTCCCTTGGAGAAGATAGGCAGCACAGATATCGGGCGGTAGTTAGTGGACAAGTTACGTTCGCCACCTTTAAAAATAACAGATACTCTGGCTGTTTTCATTTGCTCAGGAAAGGTTCCAGACTCTAGAATTAAATTAAAGATATGTGCAAGTATAGGACTAATTATCGGTAAAACGTACTTAACCGGTCTTATCTGCAGGTCGTGAATGTCTAATGCTTTACTGTTCCGCAGGCACATAAATGTACTGTATATCTCAGATTCATCAGTTGGCTGGAGGAATATGGTTTCAGTGACAACACTATGGTGCGAATTTGTGGAGGGGGTGCCATTACATGCGGCAGCAGCGTTTACAAACTGATGATTGAAGTGTTCTAGTAGAGCTTTGTCCCGTAATTCATTACCATCTACCATTACAGTATCTGGCATATAATTTTTGCTCTCACGACCGAGGACGTCGTTCATAGCCTTCCAAGCAATGTCTGGGCTCTGCCGGGCAACATGTGCAAACAGATGCTCGTAATATGCACACTTTGCCCGTCTAAGTTCACTGTTCACTTCGTTTCTGACTTTCTTAAATTCTTTTAAGGTTGTTTCTAAGCGTGTCTTCAAGAAAGAATGATAGAGGCGGTTTTTGTTTGTAATTTTCTTTAAATGGTCACGAGTTACCCATGGTTTCCTGGCTTTTTTTGAAGGTTTGTGCATCTTCAATGGAAAATGCCTAGCGTACACACACACAAAACGTGTAATGAATTCATTATAGGCATCGTTAACATCCGTTTCATTGGTCACAGGTGACCAGTCTTGTGAAAGAATATCCTGCTGAAATGCCTGTAAACCATTCTGGGTGATGTGCTGAGCAATAAAGGACTGTTTTTGTTTGATAGATTTGGGTGAGTGGGTAGAATATGCCATGAAAACTGGACAATGATCACTTATGTCGGACGCAATAGTGCAAAGATAATGAAAAGAAACAAAAAGAAGACAGGTAAGCACAAGTACTTTGTAAGCAGCTATCGCAATTGCAGGAAATGGCATTTTTTTTAGTAATGACTTGACCTACTCGAGTTTATTTAGAGAGAAAAAAACAAAGTTCATACTCGTGTGATTGGCAGAGAATCCGGGTATTGCCGCTTTCTTCATACAGTAGAGCCAAGATATTGCCCCTCAAAAACAATAGGCTAATCGGAAAGAGACAGATCAGTATTATTTAGTCTACTGAGGTTTATACAAGATAAAAGACTTCTGGAGAGCTGTAGTATCTGCTATATTCTGGCACAATGCGCAAAAAAAAACGACCAATAATGTAAATGACGAATAGCAAAAACTTTGGAGAATATATGTTGGGGCTTAAAACGGTTAAACCAAATTCCACATTTGGCTCCACGTAACTAAGAGTAATAACCGAACTTGACCACACCAGCCTGCGAAACCTGTTACAGGCTGTGCTTAGTTAACCTGCCCAAAAAGAAAAAACTCATAATTTTAAACGAAACATGGTGAACACAGCGTATATGTTGCTGTGCTAACTGAATGGAGAATTTTTAATGAAAAAGTGCACATAGCTTACGTTGAGCGTTGGTCTCTTTTGTTCTCAAATGTTATTAACACTGTCTGCCAAATGATAGATATAAGCGTTTGTTTTATTGTGGACTACGATTCTTAAAATAAAACGAGAATATCTTTGCAAATGTAATAAATGTGTTGTCGGAGCTGATTATACCCGGGTATATCAAAAATTGACAACACAGAAGTAGAAACAGTACGTTGCTTCATATATATTAACAATTATATTTACTGAAGGGAAGGCTGGTACGAAGGGTTAAAATTACTCATCACAGATACGTCGCTCACAAGGTAACACATAAATATTTGCATTCGAAATGATAAATTACACAGTTGAAAAATTGTAGCGCAAAAGCGACGAGAGGAAGGCACCACAAACAAGAACGCTTCGTGTTTGTGGGGTCTTCCTTCCGTGCTCGTCTCTTCCGCTATATTTTTTTCAATTATGTGTTACCAACCAGCCCAGCAAAAAGTTTTATTTAAAATTACACTCTGTACATCCGACACAAGAAAAAACAATAACTTTATTGTACTCTATTCGAGACTCTTATTTATTACCCAACGATGTGGCTCGCTCATTGAATAAAAATAATTATGCTCTTTTTATCGCTTAAAATGTAGAAAACCAAAGAAACATTCGCAGTCTCGGAAGGGAACAGAAGTTTAAAATAATAGGTAGGTGCAGGAGGTGGTCATGTAATACGTCCTCTTAGGGGAGGTAGTGAACAGAGATCGAAATCACGAGGGCGAAATAAGTCGAAGAATAAGAATGGGGTGGAGCGTACTTGGAAGGTTCTCTCGGATTATAAATGCTAAATTGCCACTATCCTTCAAGAGAGGGGTTTAAAAATCTACCTAGCCAGCTCACCTATGGGACAGGAATGTGGAAGACATCGAAAAGGGTTCATCTTAAGGACAACAGAGCCAGCTATTGAAAGAAAAATAAGACGTGTAATGTTAAGAGACCAAAAGCGGGCGTAGTGGATCAGAGAAGAAACGCATCTTAGTGACACCCTATAGTAAAAATCAAGAGGACGCAGGAGCTTGGACAGGACATGTAATTCAAACGCAAGATCTTTTTTGGTCAATAAAAATACAGGACTGAATATCAAGGAAGGAAGCGTAGCAGGGACGGCTGAAAGTTAGGTTGACGAATGAAATTAAGAAGTTTGCGGTGAGTGTGTGGTCGCGCCTCTAGTGGTATAGGGATAATTGGAGAGATATGGGAGAGGCCTTTCCGCTGCAGTGGGCGTAGTTAGGAGGATGATTATGAATGTATATTTCCTTTCACAGAGAAAAAAAAGATCTTTCTGTCCTTTTGGATGAGGTTTGACGGAAAACACAATCAGCATAGTATTATATACCCCGCCGCGGTGGCTCAGTCCTTAGGGCGCTCGGCTACTGATCCGGAGTTTCTGGGCTCGAACCCGACCGCGGCGGTTGCGTTTTCATGGAGCCAAAACGCTAAGGCGCTCATGTGCTGTGCGATGTCAGTGCAGGTTAAAGATCCCCAGGTGGTCGAAATTATTCCGCAGCCCTCCACTACGGCACCTCTTTCTACCTTTGTTATTTCACTCTCTCCTTCATCCCTTCCCTTGCAGCACGGTTCAGGTGTCCAACGTTATATGACAAAGATAATGCACCATTTCCTTTTCCGAAAAACAAATTATTTATTTATTCGTGTGGCCATGTTTGTAACTTCCATTATTGAAGATGGCCTGTACATATTGTAATTTCGCCTACATTTCTTGTAGTTGCATCCCGTTTCATTTATTCTTTCTCCGATCACACACTATGCTGATATAATTTGGCCATAAAGACGCCTGACAACATTTTGTACTTCACACCTATTTTAACTATGTCGACAGAACCATCACGACCCGTACGTGCGGCCTGCCAAAGTTATCCAACTGCAAAAACTCCCCGTGTTTGACTCTGCTGAAATATTAATTGCACATCCAATATATTACGGCGATAAATAATTTATTCGAGGTGGGCAAGCTGTGGTTCCGGTTCGGCATTTGGTATTTAAGCCGCCCCAATGTAAAGCTAATTTCTTAGTTTAGCAATCTCGCTTTTTTCTTAAAGCTAAGTAGGTATGACAAAGTTGGCCAGGGCGGTCGCGGAGCAGTAGAGATGCTATTGTGCAAACATGCATATAGAGTGGAAAAATTGACAAAAACACTTTTTTATCGATACTTGATAACCTTACCTGAGTGTGGTTAGAGAGACGGAAAGACCTCAACACATTATGAAACGATGATTAATTGGCAAATACAGTGTGAGAAAGACTAGGACGCGGCCGCCGCGGTGGCACAGTGGTTATGGCGCTCGGTTGCTCGGTGGCTCTCAGAGCCTGAGTCACTTTGGGATCTTAAACGTCCCTAAACTAGAAACACTAGGACAAAAAATATGATCAAATGATGGAGCGCTCGTAAGCGTTATCTTGATTGTCTGATTCGCGCTGTGTTTGCCAAACATGCATAAAATCAAAACCGACCCATTCAGCAACCTCCTGCAACACAACTAAATTTGAAACGTCGGAGTATCAAGTTAGACGCCCACGACATAAAATATCAGTCCTGCGGTCGAATTGCTACACATGTATGATCAGTAACATCCGCAGGCACGCAATTCCACATCTCAATGATGTGAGGAAAACAAGCGCAGCGTAAATATTCAGCGCGTGTGTCGTAAGCCTTGATTGCTTTTTCACGGTCTATTCTCGTGCTCTGTTCCCCAGGGACCAGGGCCTATTTATGCCTTTGTAGCTTAAATTGATTTCGAACAATCTGAAAAAAAAAGCTCTAGCGTTGCTTCTTGCCTACATGTTCCCAGTAATTCAAACCCACATGAGCGTAGCAATGCCGTTACCAAGTCTGCTATTTGAACGTTGACGAAAATTAATCAGCAACCATTTTTGAGTTACTTGTATTATGTAGTTTAAAATAGTTGATGGTAGCACCAGGTAACGCAAACATACTCAAAGTATGAGATTATGATTGTTTTGTGGGCCAATTAGCTAGCTTCTTTGCAAGATTTAAGTTTTTCGCCGGGAAGACGTATTCTAGTTTTCTGGACGCTCTCGAGTAGAGCACACATGTCACTATGTTTAGAGCTGGGTAAATTCGGCGCAGCTGGCTCTTAAATTCTTTAAGGTACCGAGATTTGTTAACTTGTTACTTCCAATGTTATGGTAAAATGACAGCACTGTCTTCCATTCAGTAGCATGTGGAAAAGTTGATTTATAAAATTGATTTCCATGTCCCATTCTCGGCACAAAAGATGCAAGACAAAACCGTCGAGGAAGAAACTAATAATCGGAACACTTTTCTACGCGCTAAGGGGCATCACGAAGTGTCGTGAGAAGAGTGGATAACGCACTGAAAAAAGTCACGTAACACTAAAAATAAAAATATGGTAAACAAAATAACTAGCACGACTGTGAAGGAAGAGGTGATGTAGAGGATTTGGTGATCCCGCTGATGACAAAAGAATATGTACAGAATGCCACAAGAGATGGCGAAGCCGGCTAGTGAGCTTCACCTGGAAAGAATTCCCACCAATGCCTATACGCAGTATACGCATGACCTTTCAAGATCTTGAGTGGCCAGAATCTATCAAAAACGATATTATTTTACTTCGAAAGGGAGAGAACGTTTTATGACTTCAAACAAGGAGGCAGTCACGCACAGCAGCTGATGCCCTTGACCTACAATTATTGTGCAGTTCGTGATACTGTCTTGGTTTTTAGCAGCAAGATAGGAAAAAAGAGAACAATTTCGAAAGCTGTAAGAAAGCGCGCGCTGCTTAACACCTCTGCCTTCGCTCCGGAATCAGCACGGTAATGACTGCATCGTCAGTATAAAGCCACATGCCCGTACGAGACGCTGCTATTTCTACCTCATGTTGCACCGCTACAAAACAACAGAGCAAGGACTTGTGCACCTTTCGTATTTTCTGGTAACATCATGGTGGTTTCCACTGATCCTATGATCAGCATCCTATGACGTATCGAATAGGCCAATGCGGCGATAGTTGGCGCATGCACAAAACGCATTGTCCAGGTCGACCGTTTTCTGCTAAGGTGTTCCGATAAACGTTCCCGCCTTCCTGATTTGCGGCAGCGGATCGTGCCATGTGAAATGTTTCGAAGGTAAGAACAAAAAAAAAATTGACTGCACGTTTCCTTAAAAATTGTCCACATATTGCTAGCAGTTAACACCAATAGTATTTCCCAGAAGGAGGCAAGGATTGCGATATGCGAATTAATGAGTCACGGGCTGCGCGAAGCGTTTGAAAAATAATGGAATGCGCGGGTTGCGCCGCTATGTGCTCCGTGCGTAGGTTGAAAATCTCGGCGAGTACTTATTCTCCCTTGGTCTTAAGGGGATGAGCGAAATGTCGGTGCTCGTGTTGTATTACTAAAAACCGGGTAAACCAGATATTGTGACCTGCCGCCTGTTCCCTACAGTTTATCATGCAAATTTCAACATTCTATGGTAACGGTGGCTCCGTAGCTGGAAATATTCTTAAAAGTAAGTAGCAGTGTCCTATGTATCTTCTCTATGTGTCATGCTGTGGCACTGTAAACATCCTGCTAACAATTATTATTCGACAAACCCAGCGTGAGGGTTGTGGTATGGCGCGTGCATCGCAAAATTAAGCGATAGCTGTGCGGCGTGTCATGTCCGTGATGTACTCGGCGATAGTCTGAATTTAGCAGCACCACATAATAACATTTATTATTTATTTTTATTTATTGATTACTGCGGTCATGCCGTATGTCCAAGAAGGAGAGGGAAATACATACAGGGGAAAAGCAATGCAAGCACAATAGTACCGAACAATATAGATGCCACAAAATAAGCAATGAAAAACGCAATTGAAAATGCATTTACAGTGCAGCTACTAAGCCAGAAGTGGCTTAGTAGCTTTTCTATCGTGAGCATTTCATATGATTCAATGTCCAGCAATTACATCTTTAGAGTTTACCACTCAAGTCTACTGATGCAGTAACTACCTATTATACTTACTACAGCTATAGCTAAGTGCGAGGCCCATCCTCCCTGATAGTACCAAAATGTGTATGCCGCGCGAGCCGCTATAAATGCATGCAGGCTGGCGGATCTGTTATGGACAGTTGAAAAACAATTGAACAGCCATACTGATTAAAGACCTGTTTTCGATACATATGCTGCGTAGATGGATTGCCATTAATGCCTGAGAGATGACGTAACGATGAAAGCGATGATAAAAATATTATTTTGACCTTCATGTTGCCAGTGGCTGCAGCCTATTGCACAGCAAATTATGACTCACGTCGGTCAACAATGGGGCCGCTAATGCTGGGGAATTTCTAAAAATAAATCTGCTGACCATATGTACGGTTCATGCTTGCAACGCCAGGAAAACTAGTTTGCTAACTAAAGACTAGAGCTCGTCAGCTTTTGATTGGGTCGACCGCGAAGAATTGGAAGTGTTATGAGCTGCAGAGTCCCCAATTCTCTCAAATAACTCCTGGTTCATATTGTTACATATGCCGTGGCGACAGCTCACTGGATAACTATTTTTGCTCCTTTCATTTCACGATAACCACGGTTGTGCCACATATTTAAAATGATGCCTGACTTGCAATGGTTGCTCAGTGGCTTTAGAGTTCGGTTGCTTACTGCAAGACGGCGATACCAGACTGCGACCACGGCGACTGCAATAATAGAGGCAAATTGCAGGAATTTTCTTGTTCTGAGAAACATCAGTGGATGATAAGCAATGATAAGTAAGATGATAAGCTACAATGTCGCTCACAGATTGCGTGTCGCTTCAAAACGTTACACACCACATATATGTTATTAATAATTCATATGATATACGAATGTAGTGTCGTAACACATACGATAGACAGAGCCCACAAGGCAAAAAATAAAGCAGAAATCTTACAGTGCAGTCATTTTTGTTTTCGTGCTTTTTTAGGAGGATGAGCACATCAGCAGCCGTGAATGAAGACGGCAACTCCGCTCCGGCGCCTGGCGAGTACCGTGACACCTATGGCGTGGCAAAATGTGTGGAGATGTACGACGAAGCCATCGCCCCCGTTGCACCTGGTGTAGCAGCATTGCTGGATTTATTCCAACCTGCTTTTCTGCGCAGCAGGGACTTCCTTAAGACTAACAAAGGAACCGGAGACATTTATGCTAGACACAGGAGCCAATTTATCGATGTTGGATGCGGTTCTGGCAGGTAAAGCTCCACATTCGTCAACTACTTATGCCGTCTTTTAAGTCTTTCTTGAGAACTATTGAGAGAAGTGATGTCGCTGGTGTGGTTGATGAATAACAGTGTGTCGCGTACCGTTTCCACGGCACCACGTGCGAGATTCAGTGCTGCCCAATGTAAAGCGTTAATGCGAAATGGTATGTATGGCGAAAGCATTACTTAACACCGTTTCAACCACAAAACATTCGTAAAGCTTGAACATTAAGGTGCCCTTTGTTAACACGGTTCCAAATAGCAATTTTGTATGAAGCTTGACCTTGAGAGTGACCTTAGCCAACCTTTAGAAGGAAATTTTCAGGGCACTTAATTCTGCTTACATGGAGGAGTGCCAATCATGGAACTTTCTTAAGCGCTGGTTTTTTCGACGACAGCACGCGATCTGTGTGTTATATATTTTGAATATTTTTCACTTTTCTTTCATTTTTATTTCTTCTTTGCTTTTTACTTCAATATATTTACAATATATTATTTTATAACAGGATTTTCAACTTTATTTATGCCATTTTTCACGTCTAGGTAATACGTAGACGTCCGTGGCTGTTTTGACATCGAGTTGCTTTCTGGCTGTTGTGTCCTTGCAGTGTAATTAACGAAGTAATTTCAATTCATCAACCAAATCTTTCCGACAGCAAGATCTCATCACGCACTAACACAAACTTTTTCAATGCTTAACATGAAAGAACGACGTAATTTTGTGGAGAAACTTTTTCTGGCACGAAACACGGGACGTAAACAAAGACTGTTACGACGTCAAAGTGTAATTTTCGTGTTTAACTAGCTAACTATTTATAATTCATCAGCCAAATCTTTTCAGCAGCAAAACATAAATTGCGTACTCTCTAAAATATACAAACTTTAGCACACGTATATCTTTAGAGAACGACACAATCGTGCGGAGAACCTATGGCGACGTCCTTGGTCATTTTGACTTCGCATTTTAATTTTCTCATTTAATTATTTAAATAATATTACCACATCAATTAATTCTCTCCCACAGCAAGCTCTCATCACACACTATCTAACAGAACTAAGGTTTTGCACATTTATATTAACAGAACGACGTAATCATGCGGAGGACTTTTTGTTCACACGAAGCTCGTGACATTGCCGTGTAATGCGGTCGCACTAAAAAAATGTGTATTTCCGCGACTGGGTTTCGAACCAGCGGCTGTGCGAAAAATCACCTTCGCTGGCCACTGCACGAGATCAATATGCTATTCCTGCAGCGGGTTGCGCCGTGTGTTAAACTAAATACAAGCTAGACACAGAGCAAAAACATGAGCCAACCAAGCTAAACACTTGTTTATAACTTCTATCGGTTTAAGAGCGTTGAATCCCTGGCGCATTTTTGTTTTTCTTTCCGTTGCACGAATGGTACTCATGCCTTAAGTAGAAAGAGACGGAAGTTGAAATAATAACTTTCCAACACGCAGGATGAGTTCAAACATGTTTGCGGGAATTTATGCTATATAATTGTTGTTTCTTCGGAATGGCAATCAAGAGCATAGCAGGTAAGCGAAAATGCCCAAACTTGCAGCTCAACCTCCGCTACGGGCGTACATCGGCATTTTAACGACATTTACAAGAGAAATATTCAATTTATCGCGAGTCAGAACTTCTAGTGAGGATATGCCGAGCGAGTGGGCGTCAATATCTAGTGGAGCAAGTTGCCTTCTCATTATTCATGCGATTTGTGTCAATCTCTAACAAAAAATGCAGTCTTTGTGTACACATTTTCTACCGACCTACTTGTAAGTGTTTCTTATTTTTTGTAAAGCTGAATATTTCATATTAACCTTTTTTCATCATTATTATTAGTATTAATGTTATTTAGTGGTCTCGTCTATGCTGCCTTGTAAGGGTTACCTGGGCCCCGTCAAGCTGTTTGGTTGCAGCTTTTAGACCGGGTGACCGACCAGCCTTTTAGGTAAATAAAAATCAAGTTCAGTTCAGTTCAGTATTTTCAAGGGTGAAGTGCCGGTGTCTTCCTTAGAGTTGGGCTTTCGCGCGGTAAGACGGGCTATTCACCAAAAATTCAATGGACTTAGCGACCTATATAAGATTAGTCTTGCTCGTGCGCGTTTAGAAAAGTGCGCTGTTTCGCTTTGCGCCTTAGTCTGTTATGAAAATGTACTCTAACTAATTTAATGGCGACAGCAGCGAATATATGCAAGAAATCGATGCGCTCAACTAGCATAGAATAACTATCTTAAGCGATAATAAATAACGCAGATGCCTCTGATAAGCTGACTATAAAATGTAGCACTGCAATGTATTATACTTCCAATGTCAGTTTAGCAAAAGAAAGGCATTCAGCTTATTTTTTGAAACATGTAGCTATAAATAGGTGTTCAGAAATGAAATGGCTTCGAATGATTACGTCTTCCTTAGGTAATTGATGTTGACTTTAAAACCTTTAATCAGGACATTTTAATTAACCGAATGGTGACAAATATGCACCGGTATTAATTATGCCCTCCTTGCAGCTTCACGCTTAAATACCTCCTGCCCCGACTGCCGTCATGGTGTAGCAAGCTAGTGGGTGTCGACAACTCGGAGGCGATGCTCAAGTTCGCCCGCGAAAAGCGCTCGGATCCGAAGATCGAATATAGAAATCTGGATTTGCTTTCGGATCAAGACGTGGAACGATTTGTGCTCGCAGAGGGGCACTTCCAGATGGTCTACTCTTTCTCGGCGCTGCATTGGATCGCCGACCACCGCCATGCACTGAAGAACATAGAAACGCTGATGGCTCCTGGAGGGGAGTGCTTCCTTCTCTTCTCAAGTGACCTAGTCGTGTTCGACGTCTTCACTGCCATGATTAACTCGCCCAGATGGGAAAAGTACTCCGGCGTAAGTGTTCAAACAAATAGCAGCACCGGCGGCTTCTTGCTTTTTTACTGTTGTGAACGCTTCGCGACATCTGTTCCTAACAATGAGCTCTACATATTCTACATATTTCTCTACATATGAGAAGAATCCATCATTAGCTGCAATAATTGTGTAGAGGGATCTTACAATTTTCGAATTTCAAAATTTGAAATCGGTGTTTTTTTGATCAGCAGCTGAGCACCATATCCACCTCGTCCCGGTAGCATAACCTTCATATTAATTCTTTACGTTCTGCTGTACACTTTGAAGTAACTTTCAAGCTTCTCTGAAATCAATTCAATACAAGGGCACTTACAAAACGGCAACACGCAATGACTACCGGGAAGTGAGGGGAATCGCTTTCTGGAAAGAACTAGAATACAGAGAGCAACAGCTGCCAGGTTACGCACGATATAAGCTTTTTTGGCGGAATGTAATCGAGAGAAGTCGAGAGGAAGAGTTAAAAAAGTAGAAATATTCAAAAGACGCGTACCACTATTGAAAAAAAAAACTTAAAACAGTAGCCAGAACACATCTCCTATAACCATGCCACTGAAGGAAACGAGTTTTCACCTATAAATGTGCTTGCTGCAAAATGATAGAAGTAATTTACACAGCAAAAAAAAAAAGTGAAGTAGAAACCTAATATGCCAGAACACATCTCCAGAGGCCAAGCAACTGAACGAAACAAGATTGAACTTTTAAAGGTGTTTGTTGCAAACTTATAGATGTAACTGACACAGCAAAAAAATTGTAAAGTAAAAACCTAATATGCCAGAACACATCTTCAGAAGCCAAGCAACTGAACGAAACAAGATTTAACTTTTAAAGGTGTTTGTTGCAAAGTGGTGTATGTAACTGACACCGCAAAGAAATATAAGTTAAAAAGCTAATATAAAAGAAAAAGCAATGGCGACCATAATTCCATATCTCATGCTACTAGGATATCTCTCAACCCTACCGATGTTTACGTGATTTTTAGAAATTCTCTTCTGCATCAGTGTGCCTCGGGGAACCAGATGCACTCTAAAGGCGATCTGGAAACGACTAATCAGCAGGCTTCCAACGTTTTAGATTACTTTGGAGCAAATACTTCGGAGATCTTCTTGTAAGCCCTCTAATTACCTTCCTTCTGCGTTTTTCTGGTGAAAGTGTAGATTACTCATAAAAGGGGAGTAAATGAGTAAATCTTTACCTCCAGCATAAAGCCACACGAGACGAATCAGAAAATTGAAGCCTGTGACTAGCGAATTCAAGCACGCAGACTGGGAATCACAAAATGATGCTTTGATTACAAGAACTACAGTACGAGCTTTAAGCACTTTGAATTCATATAAACGCTGCCGTTTTCTCTAAGTTATGAGAACTTAAGAACTCTATTTCGAGTGCTACGTCACAGACTGACAAAGCGCAACGTAACTAGGACGAGTAGAAGAAACACGAAACACAGAACAGGCACAGGAAGCGCATGTCATGTGTTTCGTGTTTCTTCTACTCGTCCTAGTTACGTTGCGCTTTTTCAGTCTGTGTCGTAGCAGTATGAACCAACTAGCCCACACCAAGGTCCTCTTACAATCTATTTCGAGTACGGCACGAAAAAACTGCCACCTAATAACCTGATTACTTCCTCACTACACAAGCATAGCGAATACGTAAACAGATAAGCAAACCGATGGTCCAGGCATCAGGTCTGCAGCGCTGTAAAATGCACTGAAGAAAAAAATTCCCGAGCGTACGCTGTAAATTTATTATGGGCGAGCGGGAAAAACTGGCCTCAGAAGCTAATTAGCAGCTATCTTCAGGCAACGCTGCTACGTGTATGGCAACGACACACGATGTCATGAAAAGAGTGAAACCTTGAAGGCTATAATATCAGTGCATGTTTGCACGAAGTGATAGGAAAGGAGGAAAATAAGACTTTAGATACGAAAACATAGAGGCCTATGAATGGCACTAAATGTTGTGATTCATGTCCCGAAATTTAAGATTGATATTATATTCGTGGTTCTTACTTTTTCGTGTTATCCTGAAATTTCAATGTCCTCCTGATTTCAAACGCGGCAAATGTGATTGTGGCGGAAAATACAGAGACCATTCAAAAAGCGATTGTCGTCATTGTTTCTATGAAGTTTATTGATACCCGCTACGTTGCGTTGCTTGACCTGTAACACAAACTTGACCTTGTCATTCTGATCTTTTTTTCTGTCATTTGTGATTTTCTTATTTCTACTTTTC
The DNA here is from genome assembly GCF_052857255.1 of Amblyomma americanum. Taxonomy (NCBI): domain Eukaryota; kingdom Metazoa; phylum Arthropoda; class Arachnida; order Ixodida; family Ixodidae; genus Amblyomma; species Amblyomma americanum. The sequence continues at coordinate 74,709,271 of NC_135505.1, read as the reverse complement.
TTAGTAATAAAGTTGGTGCATACAAGGGCGGATAACGCCTCCTTTTTGAACCATATAAATCGATCATCATCCGGAACTTTTTCCTGCTGAAAATGTGGGTTTAAATGAAAAAAAGAAAAGTCTTAGAGAGGGTACAGCTTCACATAATGAAAAGAGGAAAGTTCTAAGTGTATACGTTCCATTATTGTGCCTAAAGTACACAAGGAGGTACTCTTGCTGTACGTTACTGATTGACTGCCTTATCTGAACCGCTTAATTCCTTGCGGCTACTTAAAAGAGCTCAACCTGATAAAACTAAGCTCATCAGACGGCTTCCGCAGCATTCCCAACTCCTTCAAGCTAGCAATGTACAGTACTCACGGATTGAAATAGGACATTCGGAGCGCTAGCCTTGCAGTGCCACGCAGGCATGTGGTAAACCACAGGCCGGCTGATTGGCTACTGGAAGGAACAATTCTGCTTTGTAGATGTTCTCCCTCTCACGCCATACCACAATGCACCACCTTGGTTCCATGAGCGTCTACGGGCGGCGCTCCATGAAGCGACGGCCACGCACTCCGAATGTCCTATTTCAATCCGTGAGTACTGTACCTTTACAGAGACCTGTTCTCCTGGTCGACCTAATAAAGCGACTTTTTACTGAGGAGGAGTAGCCAGGTCCGAACCCGATCGCGGCGGCAGTGTTTCGAAGGAGGCGAAACGCAAAAGCTCCCGTGTGCTGTGCGATCTCAGTGTACGTTAAAGATCCTCAGGTGGTCGAAAATATTCTACAGACCTCCAATACGGCACCACTTTCTTCCTTTCTTCTCTCAGTCCCTCTTTTATCCTTTCAATTACGGCGCGGATCAGGTGTCTGCCGAGATGTGAGATAGATACTACGCCATTTCCTTTGCCCAAAAACCAGTTTTCATTTTTGAAGCAACTATTGAAAAGTTTTGCGCAATGTGAGAAAGCGCAGTTCTGCTTCCTTGAATGCTATGTAGAAGATAAAATGTAGCATCCATTTCAAAGCACTTGGCTGCAAAGTAGCCGCTGATCAGAACAATGAACTCATTACTCGCTCAGAGGTGTAGTCCAGCAATTTAGATTGAAAAAGGACAGCGGGTGATGTAAACATGGCTAGACGGAGCAGAAACCTCAGCGTTTGAACTCTGTAAATTGATGGCTTGATGTCCAGCAAACCAGAAATTGTTACTTAAAAATTTCTGGGAGCATCGGCTCCTATATCCTTTGCTGTAGCTGAGTGGAACCAAACTAATTTTGAAAAGCAGCTGTGTCATGGGCTCCGTAAGTATGGTAGCCTGCCTTTTTTAATGCTTAAAAATGACGTTTCTTTGAAACCTTTGAACATATATTTCAGTCCTTAGAGACGCAATTACTATTGTTCTTCAACAGGTTCTGCTGCAAGTGCTCCCAGAAACCAGGAACATGATGGACGTAACATCTTTACGCTCTCATCTGAGAAATGTCGTAAATGCGACAAACCTTATGCCTCTAGCGTGCGAAGTATTCCGTGTTACTGGTGACACGGGAGTCAACAAGGCGACTACTCTTGGTACGTTTTGCTCGTAGAAAGCCTCATGGGCTTTCATGTTTCTCCCTGTTTTCCCCATGATAATCTTAAATGAATATTCATTGTTAACAACTGCCCTGAGTTAGTTTGTAATTTGCTCTTTACAATCAGGTCAAATTACCACGTATTTTTCCCTAAGCAGGAAAGAAGCAGAAGCGCCAAAAACAGCTTCGACACCGCCATTTATATGAGGTCAGCCTGTCCTACGGATGACAAAATTGAGCTGTCATCGAATCCAAGGAAAGGTTGTTTTTATAGGTCGTGAATTCTGATAATACCGATTGCATGTAGTTTTTTCTTGTTCTGATTTGTAATTCATTATTTTTCCGTCATAAATAGCTACACTATTATTGTCACCTTAATCACCATCCAAAATTAGACTAAAGAAATAAAAACATCCTATATGCTTTGTTTGCTTCAGGCGACTAGTGGTTGGCCTCATGATTCTCAAAGCAATCCCGTCTTTTTTAAGACTTGCCTGCTCAGTCACTCTGTCCTAGGGAGCTAAAAGAAATGTCGTACTTACCGGTAGGGTAGGTAGTAACTTTTTATTGGCAGTAATGTGCGGAGTAGAAACATTTACTAACACTTAAAATTTGTACATGGTAGTAGGCTTTTTGCAAAACATAGTATTATCCTTTGCTTCTTCGTTATTAACTGATATATGCTCTGAATGCCTTCTTTATTCTCCAACTTACCTAATTGGGCCGTGATATATTCTGACCTAGCGAATAAGGTTTACGGGAATTAACGAGAAGTAACGGTGTTTGCTGCATGCTTATAAATGTAAGGCGGTATTTCGATGACGCAGCAAAGCTGTTAATGTATAAATCTATTTAGCACTTCTTTTGGTGTTACATATAAATTATGTCATTAAGTTATGGTTCCCGTCAAGGGCGTTTAATAAGATGGAGTGACGAGCGACTGAGGTTTTTAAAGGCTTTGATGACCTGTTTTAAATGCCTCTACTATTGGGAAGGTATTATTCAATAACAATGTAGCTAACAAGCAGTCACAGTTAGTAATAGGATAGCTTATGACTGCTTTACAACTTTGTTTTACGAATTAAGGCTCTGTGCGTGTGGCCGACGTAAGTTGTAAGATCACAAATACCTAATTATTTACTCATATATATTTCAGTCCTAGAAGGTTATAATAATGTTACCAGTTAAATATTTAGGCACATCTGCTCAAATATACGAGGCTGCGGACAGAGAAGAAATTAATGTGATGGCTAATGGCAACAATGATCTTTTCCTGCGTGAACCAAAAGCTAGCCATTGTATAAACGCTTCTAATATATATGAACGAATTAATAGTGGCATCAAATTTCAGTCCCCGCGAGTCCGAAGATTGGAGGCTTTGAGGCTTCAGGCTTTGATCATGACGAACAGAGCACCTCCATTAAATACACATATGGCGATCTGACAAATAACAGATGCTCTGGCATATGTTTTATTTCCTGTTGCCTTAGCGTATGGGCTCATTCTCGCACCACTGACGGCTTCGTGTTTTTTCAGTCTATAAAAATATTGTTTATTGATATCGTGCGAAGAACCAAATGGACAAGGTTTCAAGATACTTTTTATATGTTAGTGAAAGTTTGTTGGTGTAGGACAAAACTTTCGCTAATGACAGCCATACAGGTTATTCAGTCCGCTGCACAAATTTTGCTTGCGTATTTTTTTTCTTTCGCTCACCTAGCGCAGCACATCCGCGGCGAAAAGTAGAGATTGTCAGTATTTACACGAAAACGTTCCTTACTCACACCGACCTTCTGCGCTAAAACTGTATGAATCATCTGAGTATTTCTCATGCAGTCCCCGCTTGCACTTATTTCGTATTTTGCTTTTAACTGATGGTACACAATAAAATACAAATTTACCACAAATATTTTACTCCCTTCGCAACTGCTATTTTACTACGTGTCTTTACTTGCCAAATACAATTGCAAACTGTGAAAAAAATTTTGCTATATGCACAGTGTTGCTATTTAAAAAGTTTTATTTATTTATTTTGTTTCGTGCATGCTTTGAACTTCTCGCTTTTGAACTTATGAGAGCAGAGGGTGAGGGAGGGGTATGTTTACACCGTGGGAGAGGGGGGTGGTTGGGGTACATGAGAATTGAACAGAATACGGAACACATATTTCTCTAATTTCGCTGTGCTATTCATGCCAAGCAGATGTTTTTATTATGAAAGATATCAATTTATCTCACCTTGAAACGATGGGTCTCATTGTCGAAGGAACCAATTTTGTGTGTCAGTGCATTAACAGTTGTCGTGCCGAAAACTGTCATTTTATGCAGAGCATGCATTCTATGAAGAGCGTGAATGAGAGCACTAGCTGTCTTGTGCATCATTGTGTTGCTGGAAAGAAATGCAGATGTGCCGTTGTCTTATCGTTTTTGTGATGCCTCTTTAGATAGGCATCATGAAATAGAAACGATATGACGAGGATCAAATTTGACGCATGAACTGAAGAGTTCAGTCGAGCTTGATCATTCATCAAAACAGTCCACAAGAGGATAGAAAGCAGTTACTACCGAGCCACGAAACATTGTAATTCTGCTGCGGTGCCAACGTTCATGACTGGCGTCTTACGTCACTCTCACCTAACGACAAGGCACAGGATTTCTTCTTTTACTTCAAAAACATTAATTTAAGAGCTCTGAGTGGTTCGGGGCGATCCTTGTTGCGACAAATTAAAGCAGGGCGTGAAAGCAGCCGTGAAAGCAGGGCGTTAGCGCAGGACTAAATGTAATCAACTACTTCAATAACTTATAGAATGCAGCGATGGCGTAGAGGTAGAACATCCGCCTCGCGTGCAAGAGGACTGGGGTTCAAATCCTGGTGCCGCGCAACTCTCCACCGGGTTTAAAAAAAAAAATCCGCGTGTCGATGGAATTGCATAACCAGGCCTGGAGTGCGGCCTTATCTCGGTGTCCAGAACCGACAACGCACTCTCTCACCAGAGCAGGATTTGGCCACCCTGGTGTAGTACTTGGCCACAACCTTCTATGATCAAACCAATTAACCCTCGGCCCTCAGTCCCCAGCGGCTGCAGAGCAACTGACCACGGCGGCGGTCAGACCTGTGACGCAGCGGAGGGTGCTAAGAATCTCTGGCTCCGGACAGGCCGCCATTGGAATCTGAACCTGGCAACGTTTAACGCTAGAACTTTGGCTAGTGAGGCTAGCCTAGCAGTGCTGTTTGAGGAACTAGCGGGAATTAAATGGGATGTGATAGGGCTTAGCGAAGTTAGGAGGACAGGTGAGGCGTATGCAGTACTAAAGGACGGACACATACTGTGCTATCGCGGGATAGAGGATAGACGAGAACTAGGTGTGGGTTTACTCATCAATAAGGATATAGCTGGCAACGTAGAGGAGCTCTACAGTATTAACGAGAGGGTAGCAGCTATAGTAATTAGGCTGAATAGGAGGTACAAGCTGAAAGTGGTGCAGGCCTACGCACCCACATCCAGCCATGATGACCAGACCGTTGAAAGCTTCTATGAGGACGTAGAATCAGCAATGAATAAAGCAAAATCGCAGTACACTGTACTGATGGGCGACTTCGATGCGAAGGTGGGCAAGAAGCAGGCTGACGACCACGCGGTAGGTTACTATGGGATAGGCTCTAGAAATAGCAGGGGAGAGTTATTAGTCGAATTCGCGGATAGAAATAATTTACGGATCATGAATACCTTCTTCCGCAAACGAGAAAACAGGAAGTGGACCTGGAAGAGCCCCAATGGTGAGATTAAAAATGAAATCGACTTCATACTATGCGCTAAACCTGGCATCATTCAGGATGTGGCCGTCCTCGGAAGGGTGCGTTGCAGCGACCATAGAATGGTAAGGTCTAGAATTACCTTAGACTTGAAGAGGGAACGGAAGAAGCTAGCGAAGAAGAAGAACATTAACGAGTTAGCCGTAAGAGGGAAAGCACAGGAGTTTAGGATAGCGCTGCAAAACAGATATTCGGCTTTAACTGAGGAAGATGATCTTGATGTTCATTCAATGCACGACAACCTGACATCAATAATTACGGAGTGCGCAGTAGAAGTAGGCGATAGGACAGTTCGAAAAGATACCGGGAAGCTATCTCAGGTGACGAAAGATCTGATTAAGAAGCGCCAAAACATGAAGGCATCTAACACTACCGATAGAATAGAACTAACGGAGCTATCAAAGTTAATAAATAAGCGCAAGGTAGCCGACATAAGGAAGTTTAATATGGAGAGAATCGAGCAAGCTATAAAGAACGGAGGTAGCCTAAAAACAGTGAAGAGGAAACTAGGCATAGGTAAAAACCAGATGTATGCATTAAGAGACAAGCAGGGCAATGTCATTAGCAATATGGATAAGATAGTTAACGTAGCCGAAGAGTTCTACACAGACCTGCACAGTAGCCAATGTAATCAGAGCGCTAATGAGAAAGACAGCAGTGCACAGCAATGCGTCATCCCGCCAGTAACGAAAGATGAAGTAAAGAAAGCCTTAGAAGCAATGAAAAGGGGAAAAGCAGCTGGGGAGGATCAGGTAACAGCAGATCTGTTGAAGGATGGAGGGGACATCGTGCTAGAAAAACTAGCCACCCTGTATACGCAATGCCTTATGACCTCAACTGTACCAGAAGCTTGGAAGAATGCAAACATTATCTTAATTCATAAGAAGGGAGACGCCAAGGACTTGAAAAATTACAGGCCGATCAGCTTACTATCCGTTGCCTACAAAGTATTTACTAAGGTAATCGCTAATAGAGTCAGGGCAACGTTAGACTTTAATCAACCAAATGATCAGGCAGGCTTTCGTAAAGGATATTCCACAATAGATCATATTCATACTATCAATCAGGTGATAGAGAAATGCGCAGAATATAACCAACCTCTATATATAGCTTTCATTGATTACGAGAAAGCATTCGACTCAGTGGAAACCTCAGCAGTCATACAGGCATTGCGTAATAAAATAAGGGGGTAGAAGAGCCTTATGTCAAAATACTGGAAGATATATATAGCAACTGCACAGCTACTATAGTCCTCCATAAAGTCAGCAATAAAATTCCAATAAGGAAGGGCGTCAGGCAAGGAGACGATGTTGTTCACCGCATGTTTGCAGGAGGTATTTCGAAGCCTGAATTGGGAACAGTTGGGAATAAGAATAAATGGAGAATACCTAAATAATCTGCGATTTGCTGATGACATTGCCTTGCTGAGTCACTCAGGAGGTGAACTGCAAATCATGATCAACGAGTTAGACAGGCAGAGCAGATCGATGGGTCTAAAAATTAACATCCAGAAAACCAAGGTAATGTTCAACAGCCTAGCAAGGGAACAACAGTTCACAATTGGCAGCGAGAGCCTAGAAATTGTGCCGGAATACGTCTACTTAGGGCAGGTAGTGACAGCTGATCCAGATTATGAGAGGGAGATAACTAGAAGGATAAGAATGGGCTGGAGCGCATATGGCAAATTCTCGCAGATCATGAGTGGCAGTTTACCAATTTCCCTCAAGAGGAAAGTGTACAACAGCATAATCTTACCGGTACTCACCTACGGGGCAGAAACTTGGAGGCTAACGAAAAGAGTTCAGCTTAGGTTAAGGACAACGCAGCGAGCCATGGAAAGAAAAATGATAGGTGTAACATTAAGAGATTGGAAGCGGGCAGAGTGGGTGAGGGAACAAACACGGGCTAATGACATCCTAGTCGAAACCAAGAGAAAGAAATGGGCTTGGGCAGGGCATGTAATGCGAAGGCAAGATAACCGCTGGTCCTTAAGGGTAACGGAGTCTGTTCCAAGAGAAAGTAAGCGTAGCAGGGGGCGGCAGAAGGTTAGGTGGGCGGATGAGATTAAGAAGTTTGCAGGCAAAGGGTGGATGCAGATGGCAAAGGATAGGGTTAATTGGAGAGATATGGGAGAGGCCTTTGCCCTGCAGTGGGTGTAGTAAGGCTGATGATGATGATGATGATGATGATGACTTAAATAAACGTACCTTTCAAACGCAACAACAAATGTTTACCTGAATCCTTACACTTATGGATACTAACAGCGGCATAATCTTCCTGAAAAGTTACCGGCTTCAGGTTTAAGGTATTCAAGAGAACAGACCTTCTGTGATGTCCTCAGTAAATTGTGCTTCTTTCTACAGAACTCATTACTTTTGTCAAATTGACGGTAAGGATTGTTTTCTTTGTATTATTGCGGGCGATCATGACAGCATAACCAAGAAGGCAGGCACAACTCTGATATTTCTGCTCTCTGTTGACGTTTGGTTCAGAGGCTGCGTGAAATGTAAACCGTATTGCAGGGTCACGTTTTTTTGTAGTTCCCACGTAATGTTTGGAGAAAAAGAACGTTAATCACGTTACCAATTTCTCCCCACAAACATAAGTCATCTATGTGTCCATACCTAACGCAGAAGGATGGATATTTCTCGCGGTGACGAGACAAAACGCGAATAAGAAAGAACACTCTTGGGTCAAATATATATCATATATTTTTAATCTTCTCATTCCCAGATTTCTTATGCCTCTTGAACCCGGTCTACCCCTTGCTGAAAGAAGAAGAAAAAGCAAAGCTGCGCACGTTCACAGAAGACGTTCTGCAAGATTTCAGGAAGCGTCGCAGCGAAAGGGCGATCAAGGACTACAAGTGTCTTGTTATTCACGCATACAAGCCCCGACAGTGACCAAATGGAAGTTTTGAGATTGTAGCATTAAGGGTTTGGGTTGTTCAAATGCATTGGGAACTAGCTACATGACGTTCAAAAATGATCTAGCTAGCGTGTTTACAGAAAGCAAAATAAAGCTGATTTTGATATTTCATTTTGGTTGAGAACTGAAAACCATCGATTTTTAAAATAATAACATAGCGAGAATACCTTCGTGTCTCGACATTTGTGGCAGTGTTCTTGAGAATATACCTCTTCTCTTTTCCTGCTAACTTTTCGCTTTTCAGTTTGCAACGCATAACTTCCAGCAAGTGCGTCTAATTTCGCCTAGTATATTGCGTCTACTTCCAGTTCTTTATCTTTTGAGACTTCTACGTAGTAATTTTTACGTGCAGCTGTACGTGCTTTTTCTGCAAAACATCTTATTTTCGGACCCTCTGCAGTTTGTGAAAAAGAAAATAGCACATTTCTTTGATTATTTCCAAAAAAGAACAAAAATGAATGGAAAAAAGGAAGACAAAATAATTCAGCGAGCTCACTCAGACGTGTCACTCTATTTGTAATATGAGCGTAAGGCATGAGAATATAACACATCCGTTTTATGCCACTGCTTGTTTATTTCCATAAAGAAAGTTTCCAAAAATTCATGATTATAAGTGGTTTTATGTTAACCAAAGATCAGTTGCCGCTTTTAGTGCTTTAATTAAATGGTTTTTCTCGAGAGGAAAAGGCGCAGTATCTCTGTTACAACTTGGCGGACACCTGAACCATGCCGTAAGGTAAGAAACAAAGGAGGGAGTGAAAGATGAAAGGAAGAAAGGGGTGCCGTAGTGGAGGGCTCCGGAATAATTGCGACCAACTGGGGATCTTTAACGTGCACTGGCATCGCACAGCACACGATCGCCTTAGCGTTACTCCATCGAAACGCGGCCGGCGCGGTCGGGTTCGAACTCTGGTACTCCGGATCAGTAGTCGAGCGCCCTAACCACTGAGCCACCACGGCGGGTTCGAATCCCTCGGCCACCTCGGCGGCTGGGCAGCCCTGGAACAGCGACAGCGACGACTCGCTCGGCGGCGCGGCGGTCATCTGGGGCGTTCCTACTGCAGCGGTGAAGCAAGGACGTTCAAGGTCAAACGTGTGGCGACGGCGAAGTCGCTCCGACGAAAGTATAAAAATCTTGCTCTTTAAAAAAAAAAAAGGAGATGGTGTAGTGGAGGTGTCGGCGATAATTTCGACCACCTGAGGATTTTTAACGTGCACAGACATAGCACGGCACATTCGCGCCTTTTGCGTTTTTCCTCTATCGAAACGCTTCCCCCGCGTTCGGGTTCGACTTCGGGTACGCCCGCTGAGTGGACTTGAGGTGTTTGGGTTGGGGTGCGACCAAGGTTGCTCTTCCCTAGGCAGAATTTCAGGAATAAATAGACTGTAATAAAAAATGATTCTTTCGGGGAGAGAAAATGGCGCAGCATCTGTCTCATATACCGTTGGACACTTGAACCTTGCCGTAAGGGAAGGAATAAAGGGGGTAGTGAAAGAAGAAAGGAAAAAAGAGGTGCCGCAGTGGAGGGCTCCCGAATAATTTCCACCACCTGGGTGTCTTTAACGTGCACTGACATCACACAGCACACGGGATCCTTTGTGTTTCGCCTCCATCGAAACGCTGCCGCTGCGGTCAGGTTAGAACCCGGGTACTCCGGATCAGTAGCCGAGCGGCCTAACCGCTGAGCCACCACGGCGGTTTAAAGAGCTTTCATCGGCAATATGGATATTGGCATCGTCACAAAATTGTTACATCATGATAAAATGAGTACTATTGAGCTGCCTCCAGTTTGTAGGCTGTAAATTGCAACATTCGGTTTTTTTTTAGGCAGTTGGCTATTACAAACAGAAGGAAACGCTTTCTGCTTAAAAAAAATCCGGCGAATAAGCTTTATAATAGAGAGAGTATCACAATTAGCCGATATACTTGACTATGCTGTAATAGAAATTATATCTTAGCGGATAATAGTAGCAGGAAAACATCATTTGCCAATTACTCAGAAGGGGACTGCATACGCTGTTTTATGGTAGCCATGGTTAACTTATTTCTGTACTGAAACTAAGTGCAACTAAACAGGTATTTATACATGCACTGGGAAGAATTAGGGTATGAGGCCACTCTTAAACCTTCGTGTGATTGAAAATTCAACTTTTTAGTTTTTACAAATCAGAATATCCAATAATTTCTTAATAAGCAGTAATAAAAATTGCTTTAAATTAGCAACTTCCTAAGATGCAACCAAAGTTTCAGCCTTCGCGTATTTCAAAAAACCGAAAAAATTTACATCAACATAATTGGCTGTTTCCGGCGCAGGTTAGTTTGGTTTGTTGTTTTTCTGTTTCGGTGAATACTAATTATTTTTAAACTTCTATGCTTTGTTTGACTCTGTTTAATATCTAAAACGCTAACAAAAGCAAAGCCAGGTATTTCGAACACAGCGGATTTTTAACATCAACGTACCTATACTGAAGTGTGTCATTTCAACAATGCCGGCGCAGGCTGTACGCATTTTCTCGAAGGTTCCTACATCCGAGCTGTCAAGGCACGCCAAGCAGGTAATTGCAAATGTGTACTCCCGTACCAGGATTCATTTTCCGGAGAAGTTTGTTCGTGAAGTACTGAGTGTTGCGAGCGAGGACACCCTAGTATCTCCTCGTACCGTTGCCAAGAGACCTCACGACTTGAAGATTTCAAGCTCGTGAACAGTCAAGAATGAAAGCTTCGAAGTCCATGCCATCCGTCTGAAAGTGTGTACGCGAAGAGGGAAGTCCCAACACTGGATAGTGCGCTAAAGGACGATGACCTGCCGAACTTCAAAAAGACGACGTTGTGGAGGTTGAGGAAAGACATCGGATTCACATTTAAAAAAAAAGAAAAGGGAACCTTGCGCTGATCGAGCGAAGTGACATCATTGCCTGGCGTCGCAGGTACCTGCGGCGATCAAGGAATTCGGAGCACAGGGCGGGTGTAGACTGGCTTCATATAGAGCTTGATGTTAGCGTTGCAGCCTAGTAGTCGTTACAGTGAGTGCTGCTTTGGAATAACACATTTAAAAGAAATCGCCTTAACTACGTTGCCGTTTCCGACCTTTTACGTAGAGGTGACGTTTGACGTCCACTCTTTTCGCTGCGTTTGGGTGGGGCACGTGTCTGCATGGGTCAGATTTAATCGCTAAAACTCAATTGTTGCGGCAAGCAAAAACAACAGAGCTGCTAAAATGTCGTAGCACTACTAGCACTGCATTGCGCAGTGCCATCTCGTCGTCACTGTAGGAACGAGTGAACACCTACTTTACAATGCCCGTTGCTCCGGTGTTGAGAGTTACTGGAGCTACTGCTGCGAACGTTGGCAATTTTTGTTTGCAGTCACTGCAAGTGAGATTTCAAATGTTGCCGAATTAGCCAAGTACCCTATGCGAACATACAGTGAAAATAAACTGACTACCAAATGCTTCCTTGGCGCGAAATATAAGCACGAAAAAGCAAGCAATCAAGCCGAGATCATTTTTTTTTGTCGATTGCCTTTGAGCGGCTGTTTGTGAGACAGAAGTCAGCAGTGTGTTTGTTGCAGTGCGTTGCCTACTTACATGCTGCATTGTGTTTTTTTAATTACAACATTTACCTCGTGCGCTTGGTTGTTTCACATTTACAGGTGCATCATCTACGTAGATCAAACCTTGGTCAACGCAGGGCACACAAAAGAATAAGTGTGAAAGTACAAAACTGTGAAGTCAACTCAGGATAACTTCCTGAAAGGTTTAACAACGGGATTGGCTGCGCCTTCGGGCAAAGGGGCCCATTTGATCCTGGCACATGTTGCGAGCAGTGCAACAGGATTCGTGCAAGAAGCTGCTGACTTCATCAGAGCAAAAAAGGGAAATCATTCTGACTACCACTCTAAGATGGATGGCAACTACTTTGAGGAGTGGTTCACAGGCAAGCTTCTCCCAAACATTCCGGTCAATAGCATTGTCGTCATGGTGTACAATGCGCAGTGCTAGAATATGTTGCCGTTGAACATGAGGCTTCATCGCCTACGTCCATTTCATGGTGCTGCAGCACTCGTAGTGCTGTGCTGTTCCTTTTCGCGTCTTTAGTTTTTTTGTTTGCTTAGATGCGCCGCGTTATCATCTATTAGATATGAACTCTTCGTTGACTCTTTTCTTGTTCTTCGTCACGTAGGCGTGTTGATTTTTCACTTTTTCTTAACATCTTTATACAGCTCATGTACATAAAGCATCACAACATTGTAATAAAGAAAATGTTGAAAAAAGGCCGTAGCATGATGCTTTCATGATGAGGCCAGCAAAGATGATCTGTTCGCGCCTCCGCGGGTTTGAATTTCCGTCGCGGCAAAATTTAATTTGTTTTTATTAGAAACTAAGGTCAAGGCTTCAACGATGGGGCGGCTAAAATACTAGAGTTAGCCGCGATGGGAACGGAGACAGTCCTGCCGTGTTTATCTAGCAACCAAGGTACAAGCATGATGTTAACGTAGACAAACACCGCTCAATGTAGAGGAAAAAGTGAAAAAAAAAAGAGGGAATGGCGCACTAAGTCTCTCAAATCTCGGTGTACACTCTAACCGCGCTGTAAGAGAAGGAATGGAAGAGAAATGTAATGAAGAAAGGAAGAGCTGCCCTAGTGGAGAGCTCTGGTATAATTTTGCCATTTGGGGATGTTTTCATTTTTCCCGCCGCCGTCACAATAACAATAACATGCTTTAAATGCCCTGATATCGAACAACACACGGACGCCGGTAGCGTTCCGCCTCCATTGAAACCCGGCCGCCGCGATCGGGTTCGAACCCGGGTAATCCGGCGCAGTGGACGATCGCCTTAACCACTGAGCCACCGTGGCGGGCTCTGCTGTTCGTACTTAGATTCTTCTCGCTCGTAACGTATTATTGAAAAAAGACGGTGCAGGCATTGGAGCGCCATGAACTTAAAGTCGTTAAAGATTTTACCATGGTCGCTGTAGCGTATATTACTGTGAAGCCACTCAGATGCTCACCAAAACCGACCGTTACTGTTGTACCAAACTTTCTTGTGAGGTTGTCTACCAACTGTGACGCCACGTTAGGTTAAAAATTGGCAGTGGCTTAATAGGCTAACCCTAGATCTCGGTGAAAAGCAAGCACGCTTTCCAAGCGTATGAGGCTCGTCTATTAGCTCCACTACATGCTCGTGACAGCCGTCCTAAATATACCCAGACGACCACGTGGCTATGGCGTGGTATCACTTGGTCTTACGGCATCACTCCATCAGATGTTCTTAAGGTCAAAGGTCAAGCCTAACCCTAACTGTACCACATATGTTCACACTCTGCTAACCTGGTTGGGTTGAAGGTTGTTCAACGTCACTCTCCCGCTTACGTGACGAAGGCTTTACCTGGCGTAGTGAAGCTTTTCACTTTGAAAGAAGACACTAAATAAAAACTTCTGAGGACACTTAAGTCTGCTTACATGCAGAAATGCGAAAGCGTGGAAATTTCTAGACCGCTGGTAATTTTGTTCCCTGGGGCGTCCAGGCATTGCATTTTTCTAACTGTTCGTATTTTTAATTTTCTGTTTATCTTTAGGTTCTTGTTTCTGGTTTCGTTTTTTGCATTGTAATCTTTATTATTTCTGTTTCCTTTTTGTTTTTTTGTTTTTTTCTGCTTTACGAATTATTTATTAAATCAACTGGTTGCTAATCACCCTTTACTTGCTAAATGCTAAGAGTATATTGGTTATAGCAACTATGCCATTGATGACGTCACACCGTGAAAGCTTTCGCGGACGGACGGACGGACAACGAGGAGCCATTAAAGGCTTTCGCCTCAATATCCACGATTGGAGGAGAACAGCAGGCAGCGCAATGCGATCAGCTTCGCAGGCCGCTGTATGAGAGCGCTACTACACATCCCCTCATCCCAACACGCTTCCTGATAAACTGCAGCACACTCTCGCGCTGTAATGCACGTCACAGAGGCAACAAAACGCGGCCGCCGCGCCCGGTCTCGAACCCTGGAACTCCGTCCGAGGCAGCTGCGGCAGGTTTAGAACCCTGGAACTCCGGCCGAGGCAGCCGCGTTTCGATGCAGACGAAACGTAAAAAAATTGACAGCGGCTTAGCTTGGTCGTGCTAGGATACACGTAGCGAAAGATAGGTTTCACTGGCTGAGCTTGTGGTCATTGTATTTTTAGCAATGAGAGACATTGGGCTCCATTTCTGCTGCTGTGCGCCCTCTATTACGCTCGGAAATCTGGCATGTCCCTTTGGCAAGCCGTTCCTCTCTCTGTTCGGGAGTCTGCTGCTCTTTTTGCCTTCTTACGCTCATTCTCCCTTTGTTGAGTAGCCAAGAAACCGGCGACAACCTCAGGTCAATAGACTTAATCTGCTTTTGTAAATGCCGCCATTTAGAAGCGGCTGGACTCTCTTTTTGGCTGCGTTTTTATGGAGGCAAAGCGCTAAAGCGCCCGTGTGCTGTGGAGACAAGTGGAGACAAGAGCCGTCCGCTTTCTTGGACAAACTCTAGCCAGTCTAGGAGATTCTCCACCCGCTAAGGAACGCTGATCATTGTCCGTGATCTCCTCAAATCCTCCCTTGAAATGCGCCTGTTTCCGTAAAATAAACTCCTTTTCCCATTATATCCTCCTTTTCTCCTGTTCTTCTGCCTCGCAAGCTCTTCTCTCTGCCTTGCGAGCCCTTTTATCTTCTCGCTCCTCTGCCTCGCGAGCTCTTTTCTCTTCTCGCTCTACTGCCTCGCGAGCTTTTTTCGCCTCCTACTCTTCTGCTTCGTAGGCGTCTGCGCGCCCTTGCGCCATTTTTTCTCTCTGCCTTTTTACCTTTTCTTCATACAGACGCATCGCCTCTTCCTTGCTTAACCCCAGCTTGAGCGTCAGTTCTAACGTTCTTGCCAAATCTAGCCTTTCTGCCGTCGAGAAATCGCAAAGATTCGAGGCAAAACAAAAAGTAACAGCGCAATGAATCCTGGCATAGGCTCGCCACTTATCTTTGTCGCGGATCTCCCCGGAGAACACACATACCGAAAGAATGGACTTGGCGACAGGTGTACCCACAATGACACTTATTTAATGCACCCAACGTGTCACAAACGCTCGAACAACAAAACTACCACAAAACACAGACTATCAACACTCACGACCCGGGAACACTGCTACTAGCGTCTACTACTAGCGTTGTACGGTTAGCGGTCGGCAGTCGTGCTCACGGTTGGTTCGGGGAGGATCCGGCGTTGTATGGGTCCAGTAGCCGCGGTCGAGATAGCGTTCGACGTGCAGAGACTGGCGTACCTGGCGGCGTCGTTGGCTCCGTCGTACAAGCTCCCGGTCCAAACGCCAATGCAGTTGAGGCCGGTGATGTTGGCGTTGGGGGCACCACCCGGATGGATGGCAACAGCGCTGGAGACACCCCTGGCCGTAGCAAGTGGTCGCGTACTCCCCGGAACGAACTCAGGAACGGCCGGAAGCCCGCGGTGCGAAGCCGTAGAACAAGAGCTCAACGAAGCAGGAGCCGGCGTCGCTCTCTATTAGCCGAAGCGTACCAGACCCGCCGGAGCCCCGCGTCTCTTTTCTTCTCCCTTTGCCTCGCGCTCCCTCGCCCTTTTATAGCCTTGGTATATCTTAGGTAATTTATGTCGCCGTCTTCTTTTTCTTCGCTTCTCCAGCAATTTTCTCTTCCTACTTCACTGAATACTTGTTCATTTTCTTTATCCTTCAGTTAATCCACATCAGCCTTAAGGACAACCTCGTCGTCTTCTTCAAAACTTTTTGTTCATATTTTTATTTCAGACTCTCTATTATAAGTGACAAAATGAGTCAAAAACTGCACCATTTGCTTTCCCGAAAAACCACTTATTATTATTATTTGTAGAAAACGTTGTGATACAGCCGCCCACTACATCACCGCCTTTTATACGCAATGTTGCGCATGCGATGCGCGGTTCGGGTGATAGAGCGGCATGCGGCGAGGCGGCGACTAAGCGTACGGCACAGCTGTGTGGTATGTCTGCTTACCATGGTATCGGCGCATGCGCACAAATCTCATCCTTGTCTAGTTACTCACGGCTACAACGATGGAGGCAGCACGCGGCCGCGGCGACGGCGAAGCGCAAGCCGCACCTGCTTCTCCTCTCCGGTTGCCATGGTAACGGCGCATGCGCACAACTGGCCTCTCCGGAACACAGCGAAATGCTCGACTTGTAGCGAAGTGTAGCCCTCGCTAGAAACTTAGCTGCGGTTTAACCACTCTTGAACTTGGTTAGAGAGCAAAAGCTGTGGTGTATCGGGCAACTAGACGCGGCTTGGCGTCTGCAGCGTTGAGTGTGTTCCCGACACAGGATATGCAGTGCGCCCACCGTGCCACATTTAGTCACTGGAAGCCTTTTTTTTTCAGTGACGCTAGCCACCCAGTTAAATCAATGATTCATCGCTAGAAGATGGTCACCTAATGAACGCTGCGGCCTATTGCTGCAGTTCCGCGTGTCGGGCACAACGTTGTCAGCGCTAATGCATGTAGCCCACATCTCTCTCACCTATGACACACACCTCATTTCTCATTGCAACGCCCTATTCATGTTTTTGCCATAATGTCGTCAATGCCAACGTATGCTGCGCACAAGTGCCACTACCGCCAAGTAACTTAAAACGCGACTGAGGTTTTCACTGCCCCAGGCAGCCAGGTATGCGCCTTTCCTTTGTTTTCGAAGCTTACGCTCTCATCGGTTTAGGCACCGCCCTAGAGCACCTGAAGGTCGCTCAATGTCCAAGCGATGGAGTCAGCCAAAGTCGCGAACATGGCGTAGCAATGCATTTGCTTCAAAAGACGGCCGTGTGCTGCGCGATGTGCACATAATGATCCTCAGGAGACTGAAATTATTCCTGAGCCCTGCACTACGGCATCTATTTCCTCCTTCATTTCTTTCCCTCTCTTGAAGCGAAAAGCTTGACTAGGTTAGCTAGAGCAGTCGTCGCGTAGGCGGGCAAATTATCTTGAACGACCTTGAGCTCAACCAAGATTATCCCTTTCTTACAGCGTGGTTCTGGTGTGCACCGATATATGTCAGACAGTAACTGCTCCATTTCCACAGAAAGGTTTTTCTGTGGATAGGATAAGATAAGGTAGGAAAACTTTTAACGTCCATTAGAAACAGGGTAGCCAAAGGGCTACCCACCTAGACGATGACGAAGCGCTAGAGGCTACACACTTGTGTGCGCTTTTCTAAAGCACTTTTTAATTAAGCGTTTCTCCCAGGGAACATGTCCATGCAATGCGGAGGAAACAACCCGATCGCCCTCGCGCATCGCTTCGTC
Organism: Amblyomma americanum; assembly: GCF_052857255.1. NCBI lineage: Eukaryota > Metazoa > Arthropoda > Arachnida > Ixodida > Ixodidae > Amblyomma > Amblyomma americanum. The sequence continues at coordinate 74,691,659 of NC_135505.1, read as the reverse complement.
GCTGAGATATATAACAAGCCACTATACCCATTGCAACTCATTGGATTAATGGGGCTCCGCATCCCGGTGGAGAGGTGTTGCAAGCCACGAGAAATTACAGTAATTATACGGTTGAACCACCGGCATCCGTATAGATTGAAATAGCCCCAGTGGCACAAGGTTGCGGGCCCATGCGCGTCCGACTTGAGCAATGAGGGCTGGTGGCTGCCCCAATAAACCTTCATGGGGCCCTCGTGGGCGCAATGCTGGCAAAAAACGTTTGGGCTGCAAATTTTATGCCTGACTGGGACCCTCGTCAGCTATGCATAGGCTTAAAAATAGCGGTCAGCCCACTTTGGTCCCAACCTTGAGAGGGCCACGATGGTTCTGTGTGGGCAAAGAGATAGTATTCCCGCCTTTGGCCTAGATGGGTCCTGTGTGGAAAATACAGGGGCTAAACCATGTGGCGCAGAGTGGCGAAGCTTTGTAGGCATGCAGTTTGGGCTGTCTGAGGAACACCTGCGTTAGTCCCGCATGGGGTAGGCTTGGGCGGATTTTTCATTTCCGCACCTTAACCGACTGTATCGTAAACAGGGTATGAAAGGACTAAGCATGGGCTGCATGCAGTTCGTGTGCATAAATGATGGGGTTGCATGGTGGTGAAGTGCGGGCAAACCCTATAGGGGCTGCCCCTGCAGCACCCTCAAGGATCCAAGGTGGCTAGCTGCGTGTGGGCAAACATCCGAAATTCCCACCTACAGCCCACAAGGGTATTGCGTAGAAAATACGTGGGCTGCGCATGGGCACATATCTGCCATTCCCACATCTTCCCCGCCTACATATCTGGTAGATAGGGCTAAGTGTGGACGATGCAGTGCAAAGTGTGTGTGCATGAACTTGGGCTTTAATATAGTAAGTTGCGGGCAACCCCGATGGTGGCTTCCCGTGCATCATTCTGACGACACTGTGTGTGGAAAGAGCATATTTCTTCCTGCAGTCTTCGTAAGTCCTTCATCGATTATTCTCGAGTTTGCAGTGCAGAAATATATTACGCGTAATTTTTGCGTTCGTTGCCCGGCGACACCTATTGACATGTAGTCCCATTTACATTAGCCTGGCTGCATATCCTACATAACATGTAAAAGGTGTGCATGGATGCCGCAGCGATGAGGCATGGGCGCATGGGTGAAGTGCAGGCATATATATGCCCAGTATATGGGCTACCCACTAAGCACGTTGATGAACCCATACGGATGTGGGCAAATAACTTGCATTCACGCGTTCAATATAAATATATCCTGCATAGAATATGCAATTAAGGATGTAATTTAGGTTATATGCGCTTCAAAATAGAAAAGCATATAGGCAGACGAATTCAGGCTGCCAGGAATAACTGAGACTGTCCTCTCTTCCGACCAATACTCCCGTATACCCTGGTACAAATGGTTATTGCCTGACGGATGTGGGCAAATAGCTTGCATTCCCACGTTCAGTCTAAAAAGATCCTGCAATCAATATGCAATTAACCATGTTATTTAAGTTATATGCGCTTCAAATTGACCATGCATATAAGTAGACGAATTCCGGCTGCCAGCAATAACTGAGACGGTCCCCTCTTTCAACGTATAGTCTGATATACTCTAGTACAAGCGGTTGTTGTCAGTTTTGTTCGAGGTCCTATGTTAGTTTGAATTTTTTTGCAGTCCCTTGATGTTCTATTTATTGAGCTTTTGCAGTAATAGACATTTCGTTGAAAGCTACAATAGAAGGTTTGAGATCAACTTTCTTTTTAAGTTGAGTAAACCAGACTTGTTTTGCAGATCATATCTTTGTAGCATAAACCGAAATGTGATTTAGGAGAAATTTGGTGCAGTGCTAAAAATTATGCAGAGAAATCTCATTAATCCGGTCTGCAAAAGACCAGAAAGAAAAGAGGAAAGCTAGGAAAACAATTTTTAATGTTGATCTGCAAAGAGCAGAAACACTGTCGCATGCTTGTGACATGAAAACCGCACAGCATTGATTTTCCGAACTCTGTCAAGTGCTTCAATATGTGAAAAAATTTGGAAGCTTCCAAACAAAATTATTCCAAAATAAGAAGGACCTGTATGGTCTTTTTCTCAGTGTGACGCGATACTGGTGGCAGCGTTCCATGTGGGGAGAGCGCACTGCACAAGCTATGAAGAGTGGAATGTGGTGCTTGCACAGATATGGCACGGTAGGAGAACGACTGAACCATGCAGATGGAGGCGAGGGTAACGTGGTAGATGCGGATATTTAAGTGCCTTAAAATAAGTAAACGAGTCACTTTTCATTGAGCATTGAAACGTGCAGCGAAGCAGTGTGCAGTGGCGCTTTGGTGATTTACTAATGTGTGGATCACAGCTGTTGTTGCAGCAGGCTAACGTGAATTGCAGGCACAGCAGCGCACAAAAGACGAGGCAGAGAAGAAAGGCAAGGACGAGCGTTGAACTTCTAACAATTCTTTATTGCGAACGCTTCACACTTATATGCATGCCAATCGAGCCGCGGTCACCGTATACAAGCGCGCAAATATGCAAGTTCTTTTTCGGGCAATAGTAAAAGGTCGTTAATTCGAACTCGGTTAATTCGAACTTATGGTTAATTCGAACTGACGCCCGTGTCCCGGCACAGCTCTGTGCATTTCAATTGGGAAAAACTGATAATTCGAACAAGTCGGCATGCATCCCCTACGGTTAATTTGCACTAGGAGCACTTGCTGACACCGCTCCTCTTAGATAGAAGTTGACCCATAGCGAGTAAAACACGCTCTATTTTTACCAAAGATATAAAACAATGGAAAAATAAAAAAACAGAACTGAGTGCACGAGGCTCACGGAGCCCGCGTTCCGGTACATGCCGTAGCAGGTTTTAGTTGCCGGAGCACTTTCCCGCGCCGCTAATGCTTCGGTGCGAGCCGTTCCAGGTTTTCGTTGTGCTGCGGTCGCTGGGTCAAGATCACGTGGTGTAAACAATGTGGTATGGCGGTTCGGGCGATAAAGGCTGTTGTTGGTGCCAAGAGCATCAGCAACGTGGTCAGCAGCATGGAGAGGTTGGAGCCCTTGAGTGACACCGATGTAATTGAGGCTGCATGCCCCCAGCAGACCTCCCACAGCTCACGTGCGGTGAGAAGAGCCGACAGGGATGAGTCTGACGGCGGCAACAAGACTATGCCACCGCCAAGTGCACGTGAAGTAGCGTCGACGCTCGCTGCTGCAGCACGCCACTTCTCTGTCAGTGAGATCTCTGACGTTGTGCAGGAGCTTTGGGTACAGTGAACTGAGAATATTGGGCAGTGTGTTAACTGCGCCGCGTCTCCACAGGCCGAGGTGAAACCGCTGGTGTGGACAATTTTTAGTTTTCCGCTTGTCCCCTAGGTACCGCCGCCGTTCCAAACAGTGTTGTTGCCGAGGCACACGTATGCGCGGTGACGCGCTTGGGATTCGTTTTTTGGTCGCTGTTGTGTGTTGTGCTCACTTTGTGCTTGCTTTGGAGGATTCAGTGGCGCGCTTAAATCATTATTTTGTCTCCCAAGAACCTGCAGTGCTAGAATGTAGAATCATGGATAGAGTGAATGAGTGTTCCGTAAAGGAAAAAAAATGTCTTGTCGCCTGCAGAACCATTGCGTCGCACAGTGGTTCGATACCTGCTTTGCCTACAGGAAAAATGGCCCAAAGGCAGCCCTCTTCAGCGTTCTGAGTTTTTATTTATAGTTTTAATAATCACAATCGCAGTGTTTAATCTTAGTAAACTGTACTTCACTTCTGGCTTGGTGAAATGCGTTTCCCCTGGAAACTGTGAACATTCTATCTTTATTGGCGTCCTTGCTTAATGCAGAAGATAAACGCGCTGTTAATCTATCTGAACTTCGCATGCTAGCTGGAACATTAGTGAAGTTGCCGGTTGATCAGGCTGGAGCGTGTCGTGATCATAGCCAGCATGTAGCCAAGAGTGACTCATCACTAGTCTTTGACGTCACAGGCTATGTAGCTGAAAATGTGTCGTAAAGAGCAAAAACAAAGCGTGAAATAGGCATTAGCCTCCTAACTATATAAACCACTGATGACAGTTTTCAACTGGCAAAGCACACAAAATACTGCGACAAGGTAGCATTCATCTACCATTCCGCACAGCTCTATGATTCTATGCTGAAATTAAGCTTGATAACCTTTTTACAGAATGGTGCAGAGAAAGCCAACTACATTCAAAGAGCATCTTTGATGTGCTGGATGCGGTCAGCGCAACGCTGCGTAAAGAGGTCGGTTGCCATTTTCAAGCAGTTCTTTCCAGGTTAATTTTGAAATTTTACATCGTAGTCACGGTTCACTTATTTGAGAAATGAGGGAACACCGGGAGGCCTCGAATACGTGAACGGGCCAAGAACGTGCTGCAGCTGAAACACTGCGACACTTGCTTTCTCTGTGCGCTTATCTCAAACGATATAAATTAAGTTGTTTTTGCCCCATTTGAAGATGAAGAGCTTCGTGTACTGCTTAATTCCAAATTTTCAAAAAAAAAAAAACGCGGGTTCGATTCATGCCGCGGCGGTCGAATTTCCATGGAGGCGGAATTTTAGAGGCCCGTGTACTGTGCGATGTCAGTGCACCTTAAAGAAGCGCAGGTGGCTTAAATTTCCGTAGCCCTTCACTAAGGCGTCAAACATAACATGAGTTCATTTGGGACGTTAAACCCCCTTAAATCATAATTTCAAATGTGCTAAACACGTTTAGTCTGATGCTATGGCAGAGGAGTTACAGCATGCAAGTTCAAAATGATGGGTGAGTACAGGCAATTCGAAAAAAGCGAGCGAGCCAAAAATGAACTGCATGGTAGTTGAACGGCAGAATTTAATCGTCGAGCATATGTGAAGTTTCGCAGCCGCAATTAGCATTGATCTGAAGCGGTATTTGTCTAGTTTAAAATTAGGAATAAAGCGACAAGCCGTAGCCGATATGGTGTGCTTAAAGCACAAGCTCGTGTTAGTCGGACGATGCGGAGCGTCGAGTCCGTAATTTCAGATGCTGATTTCTTGCAATCGCAAACTAGCGGCTGCAGTGCACCTGCGCTCCATGCGCTTTACTCTGCGCTGCCTTCGCGCGAATGAGAATATTATTAAACCTTCATCCTGTAATGTTGATCGACACACATGATGCTAACTAGTTTAGCCCGCGCAGGCACGATCTTTTGGCAGTAACACGGAATTTTATCCTGTATACGCCGGGACCCCTTTCCTTGCCTTCCTACAGTTAACACGACAGCAGCGCTGCCGTTGTTTGCGACAGCGGCGGCTTCACTCCAGCCCGGACAGGGAGCACACTACCACTATTCTAGTACACTGTATTTTGGGCAAGCTGCTGATGATGCTGATGGAGCCTCGGCAGAAGAAACGCAAGGAAATGCACTGCGCTGATTGCTTTTAATTTTGATAACCCTTCCCCAAAAATAATCTTGTTTTGGAGCATAAATATTGTCATATGGTCCTGCACTAAAGCGCGCCGCTCTCGTGAATGCACTCAAATACTTGTTGCTGGCGCATAACTGGCAGATCAACTTATTTCTTTTAACGGGTGCCTTTGTTTCTTGGAATATGACCGCCACAAACGTGTTTTAGCTCTTAGCTCGGGATAACGAGTCTAGATGTGACTGCTTCGGGTTCAGCCCACGCAACGGGGCGCTATAACCGCTCATTCTAGCGCGCATTAAATAATTCGACCTTCGTTTAATTCGAACTATTTTGTAGTCCCCTTTCAATTCGAAAAAACGAGCTTCTCTATTCAGTTTTTGGCATCGTGAGCATAGAATAGTCGTCTGAATTAAAATTTCAAGTTGAAAAATACACTAGGTTGTTTTGGTGTGCTCTGGTGTTTTCTAGTGTGAACACCAGGTGGCCTGACGTGTTCTGGTGGGAACACCAGACAGTTTTAGTGTATTTTACTGCTTACACCAGACTGGCTTGGTGTGTGCTGGTGTGCATATTTTAGTGGGTTAGTGTTATGTGATGTGCATACCAAGGTGGCTTGGTGTGGTCTCGTGCGCGCACAAGACTTTTTGGTGAGGTAACGTGCAAACGGGTGAACACATCCAGTGTGGTAGTGTGTTGTTAAGTGCACGCCGGGGTGGGTTGGTGCGGTATAGTGTGCACACCCCAGACTAAAGTACTCATCAGAGCGCTAGTGTGTGGTAACGTGCGCTTCAGAGAGATGGTGTGTTCTTGAGCATGTATCACTGCCCAAAGAAGTCAATTTATTCTCTCTGTTTGAATCATGACCAGCTCAGCATAATTATACAGTAGATATGTAAACAATTGTTTCACACCATGAAAATTGTTTTAATTATATCAAGATAATTATCTGTTAAATATCACGGCGGATTACACAGTGTCTGTAGACAATCTGACGATTGAACATGACGCGTCAATGCAACTTCGACAGCCTTTGAGGGGCTGATTGTAGTCACTCGAATATACGGAGGCGTGAAGCGTGTTAGTAATAATTAACAATTAATAATATCTTAGTCTAGCTGCAATTTTGTAACAGTTCGCCGCAATTATTTGCCGTGACACGCGCAACGCTAATAGCCACGCGCTGGTGCCTAGCGTGCTTTCCAACGCCGTTCAAATTCAGCGCGCTGGCTGCCAGGTCTCGTGGCAGGACGCAGAAAACCTCTTCCCTCTCCTCTCCGTCTGACATCCGGGCATCCCGGCGTGATATCCGCCTAGGCCTTACGCCGCGCCGTGCCATGCTCTGTGCTGCTGTTGTGTGCTCTTTGTGTCGGATTTCAACATCGTTGCTTCAAACTTTCGTTTGGGTTGCCTGCTTATCGTAGCTTGCGCCGCGTGTCAGCCATGCAGCCGTTCGCGTACTTTGTGAAAAAGTTACCACGTCTAGAAGCATAGAGCCGTTTCATCTTGACAACACGTTCGACTTCAACCATAGCAGGCGCTGCAGTTTTTTTCTTACCGCAGCCGCGAAGCAAAAGAAGAAAGCGGGTACTGCAAGGCATCGAGTCTTCGTTTCTAGGTGAGAACCATAGTGTAGCGCCGGAATGCGTGCAATTTGCGACCGCGAAAATAAACGAGCGAGCACAAAGGCGAGAAGAAACGGATGTGTCGAGGCTCTGTCAGCACTGTCCTGTTCGTTTCCCTTCGGCATTGCACGTTAGTCCCTGGTTGTTTCCGCGGCAGCAAAGTGCATTGCACATCGAATGATCAACCTGCTCGCCTGTCAGTGTTCACAGTGTATGCGTTTCGGTGCGAGCGCCGAGGTGCATGCATAGATGCGCTTGCTAAATGCCAAGCACGCGTAGTAGTCCTAAATGTAAATGTGGCAATTGTATACCGCCCAGAAAATTGCGTGCCTATGTTTTGGGCTTTTTTTGAGGCGCTTGCCCGACTTCCTGTTCATTATTCGACGATGCACGTGATCGTTCACTGCCTGCACGCGCATTTTTTGACGCCACTATGGACCCGTTGCGGACTGCTTCTAGCGTCTACCTCTCGATTTGAAAACTAAACATTTTGACAGCTTTTACCCGTCTAGTCGAGTTTGAAGACATACAATAAATAAACTGCACATCTCCAACCACATTCCATGCGCCGACTGCGACGCAAGCTATATCGGCGAAACCAAAAATTTCAAAGAAAGAATTCGGCAACATAAAAACGACGTCCGCAAATTCGCAAGAGAGCGCAAATCCAGTAGCCGAACATTCCAAGGACTCCGACCATATAATCAACTTTGAATAAATCCGCATCCTCGGAACCGAAACAAATTACCACAAAAGGCTCCTTCTGGAATCCTGGCATATCAAAACCACCCCGAGCAAGATCAACCGCACAAAAGAAAACATGGCCCCAGTAGATGCCCAGGGACTTCGCTCTTCAACTTAATGAAAAAAAGTCGCCATTCACCATCTCCCTGCAGTGCACCAGCGTGACTAACTGCCAAAACCCCCTCCTTCCCCCCCGTGCCTTTCGCGTCAAAGCTGTCGTTCCTTTGACCACCCCTTCCTCTCCATACTTAAAAGACGCTAGCTGCTGCCCTCAGTCACTCCTGATGAAGGAGCCGAGTCGGCTTCGAAACGTTGGGTTAAAGTTAAATTTTTGGTTGGAGATGTGCAGTTTATTTGTTATAAGCCTCTCGGTCTGCTTAGGATTGTGCTATTCGCTACACTATATGCGCGTCTTTATAGTGATCTGCTGTGTCGTCTTAAGGCTAGAACACACCTAAACGAGGCGATTACACAAGCTGTCAAGCTCAGGGTGAGAGCGGTGTGAAGCGTCAAGGCATGCAAGCAACTGAGTGAAATAAGCGACGCGTCGCTGCGATATACCAAAAAACCGGGAGCTGCCTGCTCGATCACTTGTGTAACATCAATAACGTTGCCTGCAGATGCAAAGTTCTTTTAGTTCCAGGCGGCAGTCAATAAAAGTTATTGCGAAATGTTAATGAAGAAGTAGCCCTAGAAACGGAACACTGTAGCGCTTTCAAATTAAGTCGTTTTGAATAAAATAAGTAGTACAAAGCTTATCATAAATACTAGTGTGAGCAAGTGGCGTTATGTATTTGAAGTTTGGCTGCTTAAACATTTTCTTTTGGTTGTGTGAAATGACAGCAATACAAATCTTCACAGGAAGTGCAAGGCATTGCGGGGGCAAACATACACAGCTAGAAATTATTATATTATGCAGGTTCAGTAGTGCATAGGTCTGAAAACAACTTCATCGGAGAGGATGCATCAACTGTCCAGATTTGGGGCTGTTCTTGTCTGCGCCCGTTCTGCGTACATTGCAGAGCACAAGAATGTATCGAGTTTTCTAAGATCAATTTTTTTTTCGCCTCTCTATTGAGATCAGTGTGTTGCAATGTCTGCTTTGGACCAGAACGTTGATAGCATGTATTGGCACTCCCCTATTCAAAATAACGTGTGTGTCTCTTCTCAATAGGTCATCATCAGATAGTGCGACTTTCATGCTCAGCAAGAAGCAGTGCTTAAACTCAGGCGGTCTCGGCTGGCCTCAGAACCCCTACCAAGACTAATGCGGAATCTGAGACTCCCCGTACTAGAATGTAAGGAGTGTATGAATTCGAAGCAAGCAACCAATTTTAATTTTCTGGTTAGTGGTGGTTGGAACATTTCTTCAGTCGTTTCTAAAATTTGGTGGTGATTTTCAGCGGGAATCATGAACGCATTTTCTTAAAACCGAGATTGAAAAAATGGTAAGCTGACAGCACAACACAAAGGGGGAAATGAAAAGGAAAACCCGCATCCTCATACCGCGAGTGAGCCCAGAGCTGGCTGCTCAGCTTCAAGGCTACACAGCAACAACGAGCACACTGGAATAGCCTCAGATCAGCCACTTTCTCTTTCTCTCTCTCTCTAGTTCTCTCCCCACCTGTTCTCGAGTCACTAGAGACCCCGTTCAATACAGACAGGCTTTAAAAAAACACCAGTATGAAGTAATGGGCTACAGGGTAGCTTTTTAAGGTGATATTATAGCATGGGAACAATGTTTGTGTCCTTTTTTCTCTTGTACTTATGTCACAAGCCGCTCCTCATAAACAATTATAACAGAAGCATAACCATGTCATCCTTCTGCAGTAATGCCGGTGTCACATGGCAATCCTCAGAGGCTGCTCCATCAAAGGCGTCTTATTTTCCTTGATGAAAAGAATATGAATTGTGTTATATAGTGCAGCTATGAATGCGCCTGAAAGAGGAAACATTAATTGCACTTGACAGCTTCTCTTGTAAGCTTTTGTTCTGCGGCCTCTCACTGGAGTTGCAATAATTTTACTGCCTCTAGATATGAGTGCAAAATAAGCACCATCTTCAGCAAGCTACTTCAAGGTCTGTTCAATGATAGCGTGTGCACAGGAAAAGCTAAAAGTGCTACATGAAGAAAGGTGAATGTTCACCATAAAACGCCACCTCGGTTAATATCATGGTGAGTTTTTGCTTTTTGCCAATTCACTTGCTTGGTGATGACACTGCAAGTTCAGTGAATAGACTTGCTCTAATACACTTTAGGAAATTAGGAGCTTGTACTGACCTGTTTGACTCAGCCTTTCGGCATGCTACCTGATGTCATAGTTAAACAAAGGTTGAAAGAAACTGCATTTACTACGGACACCAGATGTTTGCTGCGTCTTTTTTTAAATGATGCCTTAGACACTAATTACATGGTCCACCTCTTGATATTTCCTCTATAACTGGTAAATAATTTATAGATATCTTTCTTCTTGTTGTTTAAGTACTATCAACCGACCGATGGCTGCGACGTGTAGTTGGTTTTCATTTCATATCAAAAGCAAGAAAACTGGTAATATAACAACTGATATGGCAATTTTTGTCATTCCAGCTTTTGATACAGGCTGTTGTAGGTGTCAAAGTGAAATAAAACTGCATATAAACGTTTATATCGTAGCCTTTTCTATGCCACAGCAGACCTAAAGGCCACCTAGTAATCACAGCCATCATTCGGTTGACCAAGCCTAAACAACATGAGAGAAGGAAATGGAATTATAAATTATTTAATGGTAGGCAAATACCACTTGGGCATTCAAGTATTCTAATGCTTAATGAAGTCTTTAAAAATATTTTACCAAATTTACGTGTTTATATTAGTTGAAACCAATTTTTTAGTAGTAGCGCATTTCACTTATCTCCATTTGCAGAGGCAGCAGTGTTTAGTACTGCTTGCCTTCTTTTTGTTGTTCTCTTTTCATTCACTGGTTGTGCCCTGTTTTCCTGTGTTATTCTGTGTTTTGTCATCTCGTAGTGCATACCTTCTTTTTTGTTTGTGCATCACTTCTCTTCAGTGCTTTTTTTATGGCAGGCTTCACGACAGCTGGCAGCTTTCCTTTAATTTTTGCCTTATCCTCTAACGGTGGCCATGGTAATAGAGAAATTATAGTTTACTGAAAGGCTGAATTCTAAATTGTACAGCGTCATTTAGGTGCTCTCTTCCTTTTTAGGAGATGCCATTAATGGTGATGGCTACTGTTTCCAAGAATCTCACATTGAGACAAATTTGTTTTACGAGTGCATGGCATACTTTGCTCTTATGTAGATGTGCATTTACAGTGCATAGTTTGTACATTGTCTCTTTGTTGGTGACTGACACAGTGGCCTCGTTGGCTGAATTTTCTATTGTTATGAGGGGTTGTCTTTCTTAGTGCTGATGATCGTTTACGGGAGCTTAATAAGCTTTTTTCAACAGTCATGTCTTTTTCGTTGCTTTAGTTAGGATACTGAGGCTCAAATGAACGAGCATCTGGGGCCAAAATACCAGATAACTCCGTGCTGTTTGCCAGCGTTCTTTATGATGTGCATAACTGTGCAATTAGTGAATGATTTCACTCTCAGTGATCTTTAATTTGCTTTTACATTTCAGCCTTTACACCTAATGTTAGATTTTGGAGGATAGTCTGTCACAGCCAATGTCACATAAGGTGTAATGACGGAACTTGTCTCAAATTTTTCTTTAAACTTCAGTGTTGCTTCTATTTATATTTCGTACTTATTATCACGAACGCCACAAGCCATGCACTCCTGTATTGTTTTGTATAAGGAAAGTGGCGAGTCCAGCATCTCTGCGCGTGGGCTCCTCGTTGAAAACTATTCTAAGGCACCAAGTTGTTTGCCTTGGACACTATCACTAGCTCGTGCACTTCTAACTGAAAAAATGTTGAGTAATGTTCCGTTCAATTTTGACTAAAAGAAATTTGCTAACTAGGCAGCATGTTGAGGAATCATTAAATTTACTGCAGGTCAACCGGCATTAATGCCTCTCTTTACAAGCGCATAGGCAAGAACTGTAATTTAAAAGTTGCTCTTAGCAGTCACTGCGCGCTGATTTAAACACTGGCAGTGCTCCTGCTATTTCTGTTTTCAGTATTTGCTGCCACACAAACTAATCTCCGATTTTAAAGATGCATTAAATTTTCTTTTGCAATAATTCTGCAGTTAAAGCTGCAAATTGTAAAAGCCGAAGGAAACAGTTGCCTTTTGTACTTCACACTGCTATCAGAACTCAGCACTATTGCATGGCTTCATCAACGTGAAGGAGTACGTCTTGTGTTGGTAATAAACATAATGATGAATGCGTTAAAGTATACTGCCGCTGTCGAGAGTACAAATACAATTAAAAGCATAATCCTGGCTGCGAATACGGCTAAGAATTTTTATACGCGGTTTCTTTTTCCAGTAGGTGTATCTGAGTGAAAGATAGAGAATGCAGTGTACGACACCATGAAGGGAATTCCAAAGGATGCAGTATTTCTCAAGGGGACAGCCGCTACCATCTGCTCAACAGAACAATTACACAATGCACTTCCAGCCACAGCAGCTCAGGAGGTGACAGCGCAATGCAAAAAGGTTCTCCGCAAGGCAAAGCATAGAGGACTGAGATATTTGCTTCTGGGCAGAATTATGAGCTATCATTCCAGCGCACAAAACATATGTCCGATGTCGGTGGGGTCTATTCTCTTCATTTGTGATTTTTGTGCGCTGGAGTGATGTTTCATAATTCACTGAAGTGAAATATTGATGCACTGAGAGATAATTGCTAGCTTTAGATGGAATTATCTCCGAGGCGTATACTCACTCCATCAGTGTATGTGCAAGTTATGACTCAGGTGTGTTAGTGGTTTATAACAAAAAAAGCTCCACACAAAGGATAATGACAAACATGCAAGGCGTGACCAAATAATTGTAGATATTGTCTTCATGTGAACGGTTATTTACAGAAGGTTAATTGATAGGTGCACTTAGCTCGTGTGAGAATGAAAGCAGTTTAAAGGAGTATGCTCTATGTGCAGTGCGGCAGTGCATGATCAGTGAAACTAGCCATAATGAACAATTTTTAGTCAATACTTCTCATGCCATGGAAACAGAAGGCTGATGGTTCTTAGCAGTCATTTGCCCTGAAGCTTGCATTTTAAATGCTGAAGCCTAAGTGATGCTTATTCAGCATAGGCTTTTGTGGGTGCTGTCACATTTGCCATCGTCCATGAATCCCCTGGTTGTCTCTACTAACGACAAAAATTTCTCTTTTAGAACATGTAGCCATCACTGAAAGCATTTTGGATGTAAATAAGATTGAATTGAATGCTAGCCGGTCTATAGTTTAGCTGACAGATGAAATGATGGAAGCGACTGTTAGATTCCATCATGTAGCCCATAATGAGCCCCTCTTTTTCCTTACCTTCTCTGCTCTCTTGTTTAGCTGTTACGCATACAATTTTGCAAATCATGTTCTAACTTCGGCTACTTCAGTTCACATGTAAAAAAAGTTTGGCAACTTTTTACTTATGCATAGGTGAGCTTGAGCTATATTTTGCTAGTTCTGCTGCATGATTTGTAAAAATAGTTTGTGGCATTGAATATGACAAAACATATCTTAGCCACTTTTTTCACGCTTAGCAGTGACGGCCCAGTGGGGCCTGTACTGAAGTATGGAAGCGGTTGCAATACTTTGTTGCATACATGCGGGAAGGTATCATGCGACTCGTGTGTTATATACATGTGTGATAGTAACCATTGCTACTTTGGAAAAGGCGCCGGCCTGCCATACAATGTCAGCGAAACTTAAAGAACCCCACTTGGTCTAAATTAATTTGGAGCTATCTACAACATTGTCCTGAAGCCATTATTGTTATCCGAATTGCTGTGAGAAGCAGTTCTTGCAAGTGATCTGCCTGCATAGAACCATTCAACTGGTTAAGCTTATTTACTTAACTCGTAATCAGCGAAGACATTTTTTGTAACTGGAACCCTAGCCAGTGGATGCATCGAAAAAAGTGCCTCTCACTGGAAGACAGGGAGTGCTAGGCTCCATAGTGGGCAGTGCACAGTACGCAGAATCTACTGCGGGTTTTGTATGTGTGCAAGTGCCTGCAGGTACTGCGTGGTGAAATGCACCAGAGGCTCAGGATGTGTATAGCAAGCTATACCTAAACAAAACTGATGTGCGCTCAGGCAGCTTTGGTTTCATACAATCAGCAGGGAGAGAATCTGGCAGCTTTTTTCGCACGTCTGTTGCGGGTTTACCAGTGCCAGGGTTCAGAGCATCTTGCTTAAGGTTTCCTTTTAAATCGTTAACATTCGAGTCTTGTCGTTTTGTATGTGGCATTAAGCTTAAAATAAATTTCAGCATTCGGCTTTTTATGCATTGCTGCCAAAATAAGAAGAAATAAAGAGGAATGGTCTTCTAAATAGATGCAGCCAGCCAGCGCTCTACTGTTCTGCACCCTGTGCGCATAAAAAATCCTCAGTACATAGATTTTCTCACCTTGAAAGTTCTCACCCTTTCTGCCTCTGTGTCTTAGTGTGTTTGTTTCCTTGTGCCTTTCAATTTAATGATGAACCATCTAGCCCAACAGCAAATACTTCATCAATTCCACTTAATTTTTTGTTTTCGGTAGCTGTTGATTTTCTGTATCAATTTATTTGTCTAGAACACCAAGTACTAGAATCTCTACCCCTGGTAATGAATGAAATTGCCCGAGATGTTAGAGTGCTGTTGACTGTCTCAGAAAGCTTTACTTTGTGTTGGAAAGACTGTCATGCTCAATATCATTCATAACGCCAAAATATGATATGATTTCAGATTATGACGCAGGCGTGCCCAGCTGTGGTGTAAATATATGCAGTTAGCTATCCATGCAAAAGAAATATAACGCAATAATTCACACTTTCATTCTCACAGCTTGATGAAGAACAGGGGTAGGGGGAGGCACCTCAAAGCGTCTTTTGGCGTCTTCCATCTTGTCCGTGTTCATCGTCACACTCTGTGAATGAAAGTATGAAATACTAGCTCATCCAGCAACTCATTTAAAGGAAATTATTGCAAGTGGAGTGCTTTATGTGAGTAGCATTGATTTACTATAAAACAGGAGACAGTTAATTTACTGCTGAGGCATTACGAGTCGTATTGAATGTGTAGTATGTATTTCCACCACTGAGCTAAATTTAATGGCAGTATTTGCTAGTTGCCTTTGCACTGTGATTAGTATAGTGTATTTCACAGAAATTCGTGACATTCTTCTAAATGCATTGTGGTTGCACAGCTGGAGTAAAACAGCTATCTGGGAAATGCAACATATACGACTTTGTCAGAAAAGAAGCACAATATGATGCAAGGGGCCTCCACGTTGACTATACTGCCAATTTTGTATACGAATAAAGCTAAGGATGGTTTTGAGCAAATGTGAGCATTTTTTCTTTCTTTGCGAGACGTGCTTGCTCTTCATCTTCGAAAGAACAAAAATGATATTGTCATGTGCATGGTCTAATATACAATCATGTGAAAAATTATGACACTGCGAGTGTGTGCCACACTATGACTAAATGCGTGCCTAACTCGTGCCATCAAGAACGGCGCAGCGAGATTGGTGGATGTTAGTGCACCTGTCTCGACATCAGGAGTGCTTGCCGTTTTAAAGCATTTGGCGTGCGTTCGCAAGGATCTCTTGATTTTGATTAAGATACTATGTCCAAACTCACAGCATCTCTATGAAGACA
This sequence comes from Amblyomma americanum, assembly GCF_052857255.1. Taxonomy (NCBI): domain Eukaryota; kingdom Metazoa; phylum Arthropoda; class Arachnida; order Ixodida; family Ixodidae; genus Amblyomma; species Amblyomma americanum. The sequence goes on along the minus strand of NC_135505.1, from coordinate 74,676,134 downwards.
TTGTGCGGTCCTCCAACCACACCAAATCGTATAGCAGACCGGCCACAGAAGGAAACACTAAACCAAAGCACACCAGAGCCGCTATCAGATGACCGAGTCTCAGCACAGAACACCAGACCAGAACACACTAAAACACACCACACTACACCACATCAGGATCCATGTCTGAAATCCCGGTCTGATCGGAACACCAGACTCAGTCACATAAGTCACATAAGAAAACACTACTCCGGGTCAGCCAGAACCCTTGTTTGATAACCCTGTTTGGCGCGAACACCAGAAACTAGCTGGTGTTTTTTCGACTGGGATCTGCATTTCTTTCAATTGTGCCTATAAACTACTAGCAACGTATTGATTCTTTTTAATATATTTTTAATCATAGAGTTTTGATCAGGTGTAGTTTAATTTGAGTTCTCTGCATATGGTGTGGCTAATTCAGATTAAGTTGGCACTTCGAAATTGTCTTGTGTTGCGATTGGATTTGTAGACCTGAAAACTACATTTTGTACAAGTTTAGTTGAATGAGGAATGGCCGTAGAAAATGTTTAGCTTACTACAAGAAATTAGCACAAGTATTAGCCTTCCTCCGCCTAGTGGCAGCTGACGGTAATGTGCTTACATCACGCATCTAGCTCCAAACTATAATTTTGTCATGGTTCAAGGTGGCCTTAATTAATGGCTTCACTTTTTCTCCCTTATATTATTGTTTGGGAAGATATGCCATTGAGTCATGCATAAAAGGAAATTAATATGATGATTGAAAGATTAGCGTATAGAAGACAACAGAGAATCCTGTTATCGTTGGGCTGAGTCGCACCACTATGATCATAAGTCTGTTTAAGTCCTCTGTATGACCCTGTTCTACATGCTTCTGATTTTTTGTTGACTACCACGTAGTTCCTCGAAGAGAGAGTTCTATTAAAGATTCATTGTATAGTTTCAATGCCATTGTTCGCTTTGTATATTCTGTATAATTTATTTCAGATAAAAAGCTAGCACTCATTAGGGGTGAGACAGCTGATGAGGCTACAAAACCTATTATGAAGACTTGTGAAGACCCTGTAGCCCTCAGGTGCACATTGGAAGGGCGGAGCGAAAAAACAAGCATTTAATAACCTACGGCTGTACATCGCAAATTTTGGCGAGTACATGTGAATATTTTGATGATTATGAACATTTTGTGAACACGCCATCTAATTGCAGGAAAAAGCCATTTCAATCAACATGGTATGGTTTTAAGCATTTCTGTTATCAATTACTGAGTAGAACCCCAAATTTAAAGGAGTATAGGTTCAAAAGAGTTGCTTGTGTGTTTTTTCTTTCAAGCAATGCGTTAGACATTTGTATACATGTAGGACCACAAAATAATTCATTATTGAATTTGTACTTGACGCTGTCTCGGTTTCATCAGTCGAACAATGACTGCGACGTGTAGCTGGTGTTTAAGTCGTAAGAGGCATAAAAAGTCGGTTGTATATTTTCTGAAAGGTCATTTTTTGTCATTGCAGGGCTTGGAAGAGATTGTGTTATATGTTGCAGTGAATAAAAACTAAATATCAGCGATTGCATTACTTTTTCTAGTTGGATCATGTGACCAAACACCAACTTGAGGACAGTCGTCGTTCTGCCGATGAAACCAAAACAGCATGAGAAACACAATTACAAAATTTTTAGCGGTTGTAGGCAAATACCACCCGGTAATGGAGGTATTTTATTATCTAACACATCATTTTACGAAAGAAAACCCGCAATAAATTTAAGTGTCTATAACCTTTTAAAGGCTTATGTACCTCTTGGTCATTCTTATTGTGTTTATTTATGCTTATTATGGTTATAGATAATAATTGCAAAAGAAATTTCCCTATATTTCAAGAATTCGACGTTGTAGCATCGCACACGATTATGAAGCATTTCCTGGAAGATGTGGCTGTTATACTGCGCAAACATAATATTATCCGCCATACTGATTATCAATTTAAAATGTGTGTTTATTTTTCACTTGTTCAGGTGCGGTGCATCGCAAACTCCCAACGGCTACCATTGAAGGTATTAACAACCGAGTGGCTGCGTTCCGGTGGGGAGCAAACACAGGGACGGCGGTCGATAAGCTCGAATGAAGGGGGTGGACCCTTTACCCTAGTAACTGGGGCGTTGTGATCAAGAATGCCCAAAGATGGACTCCGAATATCTTGGAAAAACCAATAAATAAATAAGAAGCTTTCTTACTTGCATTGTAATGTCAGATATGTGAAATGTAATTTAAGTAGTAACATATACAAAAAATATCCTTATGTGAAGAAAGCCTCTCGAGGTTGCAAGATGTTTCTTAAGTTCAGTTGGTTCTGTGGGCCGAAAGACATAGAGAAATGGGTTCTATAATAGTTACCCTTGCTGACTTCGCAAAAGTGTCCCCTAAGAAGCCCACTGGGCTGTTCTGGTAGAACCTGTGGAGACAGCATAGACCATGCACGAGTTGCCGAAGCAGGGTTCAATTAGGGTGGCCAAAGTGGGACCAGAACGGGCTAATCCAAGAGAATTCTGGACGGGCTCGTCCAGGGGAGACTTGACGGGCTAGTCCAAGGGAGCCTGGAATGGGTTAGCCCAATGGATCTAGAATGGGGTAGCACAAACGGCTCGGAATGAAGGGGGCCCGGAACGGTCTAGCCCAAAGGGATCCAGTGCGGAGCTGCGTTGTGCTGTAAGTAGTAAGCCCACTGGGCTGCCCTTGTGGGTCTCCTCCCCCCCCCCCCCCCCCCCCGAAGCCGAGTTTCACATCCCGCACATATCCCACGTCGGGCCCCTATCGGCAGCCCGTGCCGGGACCACACGAGTAGTGAAAGGCATCCCTGATCAGCAATGGTGTTTAGGTTAAAACGTCAGACCAACCGCCAAGTGGAAACATCAGGGCACTCCACGAGAATTCCGAACTAAACAGTCCGCCCACCTGACTCCTCCTACATTAAAGAAAATTCAAGCTTTTAATCTCTCTGTCTCTTTCCGTCCTTAATTTAATTAAATAAGGCATCTCGGCAGACGCGTTTTGAAGGAGGCATCCAAAAGGTGGCCCAAGTTCTCGGGTTAGAACCTGACCGCGGCGGCTGCGTTTCGATGGAGGCTAAACGAAACGCTAAGGCGCCTGTACGCGACGTCAGGGCAGTTAAAGATCCCCAGATGGTCAAAATTAATTCCAGAGCCCTCCAATAGGTCACCACTTTGTTCTTTTTATTCATAAATTCGTCTTTTATTCTTTCCCTTACGACGCGGTTCAGGTGTCCACCGATATGTGAGTCAGATACTGCGCCGTTTGCTTTCCCCAAAGTAATAATAATAATAAATGGTTTTTTGAAAGGAAATGGTGCAGTATCTGTCTCATATATTGGCGGACACCTGACCCGCGCCGTAACGGAAGGGATAAATGTTTGATTGAAAGGAGAAAGTAATAAAGACGTGCCATTGTGGAGGGCTCCAGATTAACTTTGACCACCTGGGGATCTTTAACGTGCACTGACATCGCACAGCACACGGACGCTATAGCGTTTTGCCTATAAAAACGCAGCCGGCGCGGTCACGTTCGAACCCGGAAACTCCGGATCAGTAGCCGAGCACCCGAACTCCTTAGCCACCACGGGGGGGTCTTCCCTAAAAACTAATTTTCAATTTTTTGTGGCCGTTGGCGTTTCATTCGGAGACGCTACCACTCCGCCACAACGGCTCCTCTTTCTTCTTTTCTTCTTTGACTCCCTCCTTTATCTCTTCTCTTAAGGTTCAGGTGTCCAAAAATATATGACACATATGCTGCGCCATTTCGTTTCCACGAAGGCCAATTATATTATAATTTTCCGTGCACACGCCGCACTGGCTGAGTGGTTTGAGCACTGGGCTACTGATCCGGAGTTCCTTTGTTCGAACCCAACCGCGGCGGCTGCGTTTCGAAAGAGGAGAAACGCTAAGGCACCTGTGTTCTGTGCGATTTCAGTGCGCGTTAAAGACCCCCCCCCCCCCCCCCCCCCCCCATGGTAGAAATTTATCCGGAGGCGTCCACTATGGCGCCTCTTTTGAAGCGAAAAGCTTACCTACGCGGGCCAAAGCCGAGCTTCGGTTGAGCCGAACTGGTGAGTTATGCGCATGCGCAAAAACGAGTGACGTCACGGGCCGCGCAGGTGGTCGCTCCTCGCCGCTGCCGCAGCCATTGCCGCCGCTGACTCCGTCGCCTGACTTTCCGGCGCAGCCGCACGCTGCTGCACATGCGCGTCGTGTGCAGGTGCAAGGAGGCTATTTAATGCACTTGCCAGAGGATAGCGTGCGCTCTCGACATGGAAGGGAGGTTGAGTGCGGCTGCTGCTAGACTACCAGAAAAGCTGGGAATCTAAATTCGTCCGATCCAGAAGTGCTCGCTTGGGATTTGGCTGCACAACCGCGAAAAAATGATAAAGCCAAAACTAAACGTACAGCCAAAACTCCTGAACAACAGTCAACACGCCTCGCTAAACGACCTCGGAAAGAAGCCGAAAAGCGTTTACTGGCCGCATCTTCAGCCAGCAGCAGCCAAGCGAATGAGGAACAGGAAACAAGAGTAAGAATAGGAATATCCCAAGACTCGCCTTTACAATAAGAACGTGGTAAGCGTGTTAAGACTTAGTGAAAGTGCGAGTGCGACTAAGGTGTTCACGGCATACTTTGTGAACAACTCATTCGGCCATATTTGTGATGTATGGGAAAGACTGGCAACTGCGAGATTTGACGCCGGCTAGTGACACTATGCGTGAGGCGTTAAGTTTAGCAACTCTCGAGTTGAGTGGAACCCTGACTATGGTTGGGCGCGTCGTGCAAGGGATCTCTGGTGAAACAGAAAAACCCTCTCTACAACGTTAGCAATGGGTATCGCTATTCACCTATGCCGCCTCGTTTGCCACTGCTAAATTATGTAGCCGAAAGACAAATTTCGCTGCGCATCCCGTTCGTCCATTCACGATGGCTACTATATTGGACAAACGGACAGTATGAAATAAAAGAGCCAGTTCAGAACGTACCAGTGCATTCAAATGAGATGCTGTAGATCGATACTGTAGAGAAAATCCAAAACAATGTGTCAAACAATAATAAATAAAGAAGCTAATTGCGGTCGCTTGTGTCTAACTCGTAAACATATGTCATTTAGTAACCAAGTCTACGCCTATAGATAAACAATGTACACAATACCGGCTAACCTAAAAAGCATAACCATGACGTGAAACCAAGCATAGCTGAAGCTTCTCGCTTGTATAACCAGGCTTAACCAGAGCTATGCCACTGCCATTTTTTTTAAATTTTCCTTCTCTCCTACTTTCATCTCTTTCCTTGCGGTGTGTTAGGGTTGTTGGGATTCAGGTAGCGTGACTGGGCCGGAGAAGGGACGAGGACGATCGGAGGAAGAAAACGGAAAACTTTCTACAAGGGCTATTTACATTATGCTCAAGTACGGGCAAATGAGAGGGCTGCTCTGTAAAGAGAGCTTCTTAGCAGTCGGGAGTCTCTGATACCTCTCAAGAAGGGGGCTTTTTCTGGCATCAAATCAGCAGCTCCTTGAATATTCTTCGTATTCCCCAGATCCCTAGCTGGGGAATACAGTTCGAAGAATGGCGTCCATGCACACGATGGCACTGATGGTACCGCCCACGGCAGGGCGGTCCTGATGTTTCTTCGCAGCTCGGTCGAGGGAAAGGGAACACGACCCGGTCACGTTGTCGTCCCCGCGGCTTCCAGGTGGCCGCGCACGTTCGTCCGGAGGGCACCTGCATGACACAGGAATGCAGACTGTCTCCCCGCAGGTGTCGAAAGAGCTTGACTGGTGACCGGAACGCGGAGGCTGTGCCGCAGGTGCGGCACTCGGGCAATTGTTTAAATCCAGAGTGACTGAAGGGGACCACACTGATACCGCACTTCGTCGTGGCGAGGACCGGAACGAAAACGCTTATGGCCGTCCCTGGCATTCCTGTTGAACACGTGGGGACGCTATCGTCGCTGCTTCCGGCATTCCTCTTCGAACACATGGGGACGCTATTGTCGTCGTTTCTTCTGGCAGTCCTGCAGTCACATCTGCCCCAGAGGGCTCACCCACCCTCGCGGTGGTCTTCATGGAATCCTCCTCATGCCCCACTTCGCCGAATTCCACAGCAGGAAGGAAGCGCGAGCACAACAGCACCCCCGCCGCCAGATATTGTGCCCGGAAGATGAACTGCTCGCACGTAGCTCGGCTGACTGGGCGTGCCAGGAACCAGATGCTCATTGGGAGTCTGCTGATGACCTTCAGTGCCGAAACACGGCATCGCTTCCCCTTGTCAGATGGCCGTTTTGGGAAATTCTCTGCAATGCTAGTCAAAAGGGATCACAGACGCCAAACCACACCTGACAAAAGCACGTGCCCTCAGAACCCACTCATCCCGCCAGATCAAAACTCAGGGCCAAAACTGCACTTGGCAGAACTTTCAACTAAAACTTGAAGAGATCAAATGTTTTGCCTGAATGAACACATGGTCTATCCCGACGAGTAGTATTGACAGGGCACCTGCCCAAGGCGTGTGCCCCCGCTCGGGGCGCACGTGGTTAGGGAAAAAGATTCGCTAAATGAAATCACGTTGGTGCTTAGAGGGCACGCGGTACGAGAATAGGTGACTTGATTTGGCCGACGCGGCGTTCAATTTTGCCCGCCCCAATACCTAGAGTCAAGGTACGTTACACCACTCGCTCTTACATATCCTTGGCCGAAATAAGGAAACATACTCCTAAGTATGTTACCTGATTATGAACAACAATACTGCGAAGAAAGTGGGAGATTTGCGTTCTCCATTAGGAAGAGAATATGAAATAAACCTCCAAAACTACAAATTTGGGGGCATCCCTTATTGTAAAATCTTTACAAGCTAAAAGGCTCGGCTTAGTCTGTCGGCATTTGTGTGGAGCTTGCCTTTCTTGTAGCGAACCTCGAAGCTGTGGTGCTGGAGTGCCAGGCTTCACCTCAGTAGACGACCAATTTTGGGCGACATATTGTGCAGCCAAGTCAAAGGGCAATGGTCCGTTTCTACTGTGAAACGGGAGCCGGAGACGTAGCATGCCAGTATGTCTATCAGCCAAACGAGGCATGCGCATTCTTTTTCAGACGTGCTATACGCCTCTTCCCGCGCGCTGGGCTTGCGGCTCAAGTAAAGGACAGGCCGTGTGTGCCTGCCATCGCTTTCCTGGCAAAGAATAGCGCCTAACCCGCGGTCGCTGGCATTACATTGTATGATAAAGGGTTTCGAGAAAGCTGGCGCAGCCAGTATTGGGCGCTCTTTTAGGGCCGTTTTCAGACTCTGAAATGCCTTCTCTTTCTTTTGATCCCAAGAAAGATTGTCAGGCCCACTTTTTCTCAGCGCGTTGGTCAGGGGGCTTGCTAAATCAGAATAGCCCTTTACGTAATGCTGATAATAGCCTGCTAGGCCAAGAAAAGCTCTGAGTTCCAATTTTGTGGTTGGGCGACGGCACTCCACCACGGCAGCCACTTTAAGTTCTGCTGGTCTGCGTTGGCTTCATCCAACCACGTGCCCAAGATAGTTCACTTCGGCGCACCCCAGGCGGCATTTTGCCGCCCTTACCGTTAAACCAGCCTCAAGCAGTCGGCTCAACACAATACGCAGGTGTTAAATGTACTCCTCCCAGTTTTGTGAGAGAACGGCCACGTCGTCAAGGTAGGAGAGAGCGAAATCTGCAAGTCCCCGCAGCACTTGGTCCATTAACATTGAAAAACAGTACGGAGCATTTTTCAAGCCGAAACTCAACATTACAAGGCGAAACGTGGCCGCGGGGGGACACAAATTCTGCGTACCTGCTGGCGCGGTCAGTGAGTGGCACCTGCCAGTAACCACGAACAAAATCCAGTGTGGATATATATTCTGATTTAGCGACTAATTCAACCCTCTCCTCGATGTTCGGAATGGGGTAGGTCTGGTCCACTGCGATTGAATTCAGTCTCCGGTAGTCCACGCAAGGTCTCGGATCCTTGCCTGGAACCTCTACATCGATTGATGACCTATAGTCACTTTCGCAGGGCACTATGACGCCAAGTTCGCACATACGGCGGATCTCCGTCTCAATGATTTCTTTTGGTCTTGGAGAGACACGATACGGTTTGCTAGTGATTGGCTGTTCACTGGACAGGTGAATGTCGTGTTCAACGAGGGTTGTTTTTCCTGGCTTGTTTGAAAACACCACCTCAAAGTCGCGGACGACGTTTTTCATGTCTCCTCGTTGATTTTCCGACAAACGTGGCTCTCTGTCGATTGAATTTAGAAGCTCATTCGCTGCCTGCTCGTCCTTATGTATGACATTAGGTATGTCTGAGATCTCTTCCTCTGGCATGTTCAGCGCAATGTTAACCATGGCCTGATGCTGCACATAAGGCTTCATCAAATTACTGTGGATTATCCGATTGTGTTTGTTCTTAAATTTAACCTCATAGTTGGTGTCCGAAAGCTTGTACATCACCTTAGCTGGCACTTCCCATTGCACCTCAAGCTTGTTCCTTTTTGACGGACGCAGCAACATCACCTGGTCACCAGGTTGAAAGGTGCGCTTGCGTGCCGATTTGCTGTAGTAAACTTTAGACAGTGACTGCGCTGCTCTGACATTTGCTTCCACCAGGTCTCTGCTTTTCGCAAGTCTTTCCAGTAGTTTCAGGACGTACTTCACTACACAAGGATCCTCTCCGTAACCCTCCCACGACTCCCTTAGCATGCGCAATGGGGTCCTCAAGTCACGCCCGTAGACTAGTTCAGCGGGGCTAAATTTTGTGCTTTCGTGGAGGACGGATCTCATTGCAAAGAGTGCTGCTGGAATGCAGCCTTCGCAATTTCTCTTATCCTCAAAACACAGAGACCTAAGTACAGGCTTCAGCACTGAGTGCATGCGCTCGACTGTATTTGGCTGAGGGTGGTGAATGGAACTGCGGATTATTTTAATCCCACACCGTTTAAAGAACGTTGTTGCGAATCAGCTTGTGAACACGCTCCCGTTATCGCTTTGGATCTTTGCAGGAAACCCCACAAGAGAGAAAGTTGACAAAAGGGCGTCTCCAACACATGCGGAACTTAGCTCGTTCAATGGAATGGCCTCGGAAAATTTGGTTGCCACACACATTGAGGTCAGAATGTAGCGACAACCAGAGTTGGACGCTGGCAGCGGGCCGTCAGTATCTATTAAAAGACGCCGAAAGCGCTCTGTAATAATGGGAACTAGTACCATGGGTGGTTTACAGTTATCCGTCGACTTGCTGACCCGCTGGCAGGTGTCGCATGATATAACAAGCTGTTCCGCATTTTTCCAGCAGCCAGGCCAGTAATATTCGAGGGCTAATCTAGCTTTTGTTTTCTTAATGCCCAAGTGGCCCGCCCATGCATTACCGTATGCGAGCTCTAGAAGCTGCCGCCGGTACTTCTCAGGCACCAGGAGTTGCTGTTATGCGCGTCCCTTTAAGTCGTAGTATATCCAATACTGAAGGCCGGAATTTTCTTGAAAGCTGATGTTCTTTCTGGCGACTCCCTCTCTCACATTATTGCTTAGAGCTGTTAACGATGGGCCGCTTTTCTGCTCTGCAATGAGTGCTTTCCTGTCATCCTTAGTCATCTCCTCCCAACAAGTAGAAGCAGGTGTTAATGTCGAACCTTTCGTGTTGGTTCGTGTTGCCCCATTTTGTATGGAATCGGCAGTTCCTTGGATTTCATGAGCAACCGCTGGTTCTGAAACACCTTCATGGTCGTGCTTATGCGGTTTAGAGGAATCAGTTTTCCTGCAAGGATCCCTCGGCTGTTCGGGAGAGTGGTTCGGTGCCTGCTCATTTATCGGAGTGCAGTCGAGTTTCTTTGCGAGCTTTCGCGCTCGAGAACGTGTTAGCGCCATGCAAGCAACCCCGAGGTGAAAGAGACGCCTTTCTCTTTCAGCTGCTGCTAGGATTTGTTCGACAACAGGTAGGGCAAGTATGTCGGCAAGTTTGCGCTAACTGCCGCTTCTGTCTCTAGCCTGCCAAAAGTCCCTTCTAGGGTCACCTTCGCTATAGGCAAGCACGCACTCTGTTCTTCGACGACCTGCTTAATCCAGGCACATTTACCGGTGTAGTCCGTGGAGGAAACACAGGACGGGTGAGCAACATCCATGGTAGCCGCTGAATCCGGCAGTGCCCTGAATTTCTTGCCATTTATAACCACGTCCCCCATGTATGGCTCCAGCAATTTAAGGTTTTCCTGCGACTCTCGCATGCACGCGAACGCCATCTTTATCTATTTGCAGTTCACTAAGATGTGACCCCATTTGTTGGAATTATAGCAGACAATGGGCTTTCGCGCTTCAAACACGCAAGCTCCAGGTGCCTGCTGTTTCGGCGAATCGGCAAATTTGGGTGACTCCGCCTTGTTTTCGCTACCTCCTCCTTTTGATCCCGCTTCCTCTGTTCGGCGATCTCTGCGTGCTGGTGGCACCCTTCGGTCGGGGATTCTCTTTAAATAGGTTTCTCCCTTTCCTAACTTGTTATCGTACCCTGCCTTGCTTTGGAGGTTTCGGCGAAAGTAATACTTTTCGGCGAGCTGTGCTGCTTTGTCTAGGTCTATATCTTTTAGCCTATCTTGCAGCCAAATCCTCAGATCTTCAGGAATCGCGCTATAGTACTGCTCTAGTGCGATGCACTCCAGTACCTTGTCATGAATTCCGTGCACCTAAGCGGTCTTGAGCCACTCGTTAAGTTAACTTTAAACCGGTACGAGAAGTCAGTATGCGACTCTCCGCCTTTCTTTGCCTGCCTGAATCGCTGCCTAAAGGCTTCAGCAGAAAGCCGGTACTTTCTAAGCAGTGCGCTCCTTATCTTCTTGTAGTCATCACACTCTTCTCGTTAGAGGCGAGCCACCACTTCGGCCGCCTCGCACGGAAGGAGAGGAAGTAACTTCGCAGACCAAGCGCTCTATTCGATGTGCATCTTCCCGCATGCGCGTTCGAAATTTACCAAAAAGAGCGCAATATCGCCTTCCACGCGGTATAGTGAGACGAGATCCTGCAATCTCTGCCTTCTTGCTCCTCTACCGAAGCTACAGGGCTAAGACGCGCCATATTCCCTCCGTTCGGCGCGATTTCGAGCTACTTTATTTTTCGAGCATGTTCTCTCGCTTTTTCCTCTGCCTCACGGACCTCCCATCTCTCTTGAGCTAACCGAAGCTCTTCTTTTTCTTTATGCTCGCGCAACTCCCGTCTTTTTTGATTATCTTTGCGTCCAACAATTGTTTCCTAAGACCTTCACAGTAGTCACCTCCTCCTGCCGCATAACCTCGAGAAGTTTTTATGCGTTGCATATTGCAATCACTCAGTTCAGCCCTTGGGCGCGGCCGGGCAGCCACCAAACCACGTGACGTGACGTCACGACAGCCGGAGGAAAAGCTAGGCCCCAACTCGCGCGGTCTCGCGCGGCCGCAACCACCACCTGACTCCCGCTCCTCCCGCTGGGGCGCTGCGCCGGCGCGTGACGTCACGGAGGAAAAGCTGGGCCCCAACTGGCGCGGTCGCGCGCGGCCACAGCCACCACCTGACTCCCGCTCCTCCCGCTAGGGGCGCTGCGCTTTGATTGACGCCACGGCATATGTATAAAAGAGCTGCGCTCCTTCGCCGGGACAGTCTTATACCCCTGTCACACGGGCATTTCGATGGCCCTCGAACCGATAGTCTATCGACTCAAAGGCGATCGAGCGCTGCTACACGGACAGTTTCAATGGCGATCGAGTCAATAGCCTATCGAGTCAACGGAGCAGCACGGAACTCCATCGAGATATGCAACGCATTCTTGGCTTAACCAAGCTAAGCCTGGCCACTTTTTTTTCTTTTCGCAGAACGTAGCGAAATCCCCAGCTCCTGGCAAATTTCGAGCAGGCCCAGAACTTTTAACTTCGCCATCGTGAGTTCCACCATGCGTTAGCAAGCCCACTAAAACAAAAGCCCTAGCTCGAAGTGGACAAAGCAGTTTCCTTAAATCAATATCCCAAAAAACAGGAATCCGCACCTAGCATCCACCTGTGCTGGTACGGTCTGGCGAAATGAACGGAAAACATTGGGCACTCACCCTGCCAAGGCATAGCTGACGCCTGTCATTCCCGTAGCTGCCGAGGTCCGTTGGAGCCGGTAAATTCACGTGGATGTCCTACAGCTGCCATCCAGTTGTTGGGATTCAGGTAGCGTGACGGGGCCGGAGAAGAGACGAGGACGATCGGAGGAAGATATTTAGATAGATAAAGAGGAGGAGGGAAAGGCAGGAATGTTAACCAGAAAGGGGTTCCGGTTGGCTACCCTGCACTGGCGAAGAGGGATTAGGGGACTAAGAGGAGGAAGAGAGAAGAGAAAAAAGGCATAACACGCAAACACGCGCACAACACTGTCACAATTTGTCACTCAATCCAGTCGCTCTTAAGTAGACAAAGAGTGCCTTGTATGCCTTGAGGGCAGTCGACTGCTGTGGCCACGGACCGTGGATCTTTTTCTCGGTTAATGGGCGAGGATCGACGCGGCCCAGGGCACAACACAGTGTATGTCTTGCACTCGCAAATGCAGGGCACTCCCAGAGAAGATGAGCGATAGTCTCCTCACAACCACAGCTCTCACAGGCAGGGCTGTCGGCCATCCCCATCCGGAAAGCATAGTAATTGGTAAATGCAACACCGATCCATAAAAGGCATAACAGTGTTGCGTCGCGACGTTCTAAGTTACGTGGAAGACGAAGGCGCAGTTCAGGGTCCAGTGTCTTGAGGCGGAAGGTTGCAAACCTCTCCCGTGTTCCACGCTGAAAGTGTGAGCTCCAGCGCCAAAGGGCGAAGCCCACACGCAGCGTCAGGTCTCGATATTGGAATCCTCACTGGAAGTCCGTCGCTGTGAGCAGAACGCGCAGCCGCATCGGCCTGGTGATTACCGTTAATGCTACAGTGGCCTGGCAGCCATTGGAAAATGATGTCATGACCTTTGGAAACGGTGCCGTGGTACAGTAGACGGATCTCAGCAACAAGTTGCTCCTGCGACCTGCGGCGTAGCGCAGCTTGCAGAGCTTGAAGGGCTGCTTTAGAGTCGGTGAAAACCGTCCAGTCATGTGGAGGTTCTTGACTGATGAACTCTACCGCAGCCCGTAAGGCTGCGAGTTCCACACCAGTTGAAGATGTTTGATAGGTCGTCTTCAGTTTCATGATGATGGATCTGGCTGGTATCACCACCGACCCCGCAGAACTGGTCGAGTGAACTGATTCATCTGGTAAATATGTATGCGGTGACTGCGGTAAGAATGCACGTGATTCAATGTCAGTTGTTTTGGAGTGGGCAGTGATACACCAGCTTTCTTTCTAATGCCAGGAATATAGAGGTCAACCCGAGGTTCATGAATACTCCATAAGGGTGAGCACGGTCTTGACGCAGGGGTGAGCTGCGATGGAAGATATGCGCGATGGGCTTCAATGACTTTGGCGAATGCAGTACGCGGCCTAATTATTGGTGAGGTGCCGAATATGTGTTCTCATGGTGTCAACAGCAATGAATGTAGTAACAGGATGTTCTCGGGCAACAAGTACAGTTGCTGCTGTTGATGCACATTTAGGCAGTCCAAGAAAGATACGGAGAGCTTGCGTTTGCACGCTTTGAACAGTCTTGATATTTGTTTTTCTAATGGAACTGAATATCGGAAGACTGTACCGCAAGTAGCCCAGAAATAGGGAACGGTACAGTTGTAGCATCGAGCAAACTGATGCGCCCCAGGACTTTCCCCCGAGGAAGGAGAGGACGTGGACAATCGAAACTAGTCTCTTTATCATGTCGTAGTTATGTGGACTCCACGAGAGGTTCCTGTCAATGACAACACCAAGGAATCTGTGGCATCTCTCAAAGGGAATGGCTTCGCCATTGATGCGAAAGGTGTAACGTGACATTATTGTGCGTGTGAACGCCACAAGTGAAAACTTTTCGGTCGAAATGTTCAGGCCCTGCAAGCGAAGATAAGATGTCAGTATCGATGCCGATTTTTGAAGTCTTGCTCGAACTTGAGGACGGGTCACCCCTGATGCCCAAATACAGATGTCTGTACACCGAGATATGAGCAGATTGTGGCAATATGTCGACCAGGTCGGTAAGAGCAATGTTGAAGAGAACTGAGCTCAGCACTCCACTCTGAGGTACTCCGCGCAAATTTCGGTGTAAGGACGTTGGTCCGTCCGCAGTCAGGACAAAAAACGACCTCTGATAAATAGCGGCGTATCCAGCTGAACGTGTGGCCTCCGTACTCAGCAGCTTCCATTGCGTCCAAAATGGCCTGGTGCGTTACGTTGTCGTACGCGCGCTTGATATCCAAAAACAATGCCACGGTCAATCTTTTGAAACTTTTCCTGTTATGCACCGACGTTGCAAGGTCAACCACGTTGTCGATAGAAGAGCGGCCCCGTCGGAACCCAGACATGAAGGTTGGATAAATCTGATATCACTCCAAATACCATTCCACGCGTGTGAGCAGCATTCTTTCCATGACTTTGCCGACGTAGCTGGCGAGTGCAGTTGGACGGTATGATGAAAGGTCGAGCGGTGATTTCCCCGGCTTAAGAAGTGGAACCAGATGATTAGTCTTCCAATCATGAGGAACTATACCAGCAGTCCATGACTTGTTATAAGTGTCCAAAAGAGCCCGTCGAGCTTCTTGGCCAAGGTTGGCAAGTGCGGAGTACGTCACACCATCGGGCCCTGGTGATGATGATCTACAAAAAGCCAGCGCAGCATCAACTTCTTCCATGGAGGAAGAAAACTTGGAAAACTTTATACAAGGACTATTTACATTGTGTACAAGTACGGGCAACTGAGAGAGCTTATCAGTAAAGAGAGCATCTTAGGAGTTGGGAGTCTCTGATAGCTCTCAAGAAGGGGGCTTTTTCTGGCATCTAACCAGCAGCTCTTTAAATACTCTTCGTATTCCCCAGATCACTAGCTGGGCAATATAGTTCGAAGAATTATGTCCAATCACACGATGGAAAAGATGGTACCACCCACGGCAGGGCGGTCCTGATGTTTCTTCGCAGCTCGGTTGAGGGAAAGGGAACAGGATTCGGTTACGTTGTCGTCCCCGCGGCTTCCAGGTGGCCGCGCACTTGGGTCCGGAGGGCACCTGCATGACACAGGAATACAGGCTGTCTCCCCGCAGGTGTCGAAAGAGCTTGACTGATGACCGGAACACGAAGGCTCTGTCGCAGGTGCGGCACTCGGGCAATTGTCAAATCCAGCGTGACTGAAGGGGATCACACTGATACAGCACTTCTTCGTAGTGAGGACCGGAACGAATACGCTTATGGTCGTCGCTGGCATTTCTGTTGAACACGTGGCGATGCTATCGTCGCTGCTTCCGGCATTCCTGTTCGAACACGTGAGGACGCTATTGTCGTCGTTCCCTCTGGCAGTCCTGCAGTCACGTCTCCCCCAGAGGGCTCACCCACCCTCGTGGTGGTCTTCATGGAATCCTCCCCATGCCCCGCTTTGCCGAATTCCACAGCAGGAAGGAAGCGCGAGCACAAAAGCGTGTCCATCGAGATAAGCGAGACAGTTATTGCGTCATTTCCTTTCCTCAAAACCATATAAAATAAAAAGAAATGTGTGTAGCACCCGAGAAGATTAGTGCTTTATTTCAACTTGATCTCCCATAAACAAGGGTGCGTCAAAAGGTTTTGGAGGCGTTTGCATAAAACGAGTGCACCTGAACCCAAAGCAGGCTCTGGGCAGTAACCAGATTTTAGCAGAGACCGTTGTGAAGTATGTGGATTTGCCATGCTTGTGCACCATATCTGGAGAGCTTACCCTCACTCTAGGCGATTAGCTTGTGACTGTTTTATTGGTATAGCTCAGACCAAACTAAAGCTCGGTAAGTTCAACCGGTTCCTTGGCCGTTGTGTCATCTGTTATCACATTTGGGGTTGCTTTCGCGTGCGGTTCGCCGTACAAACCGAAACACTAAAAATGGCTTGGAGGTTGAGGTTGCTGCACGGTACCGGGGGTTTGGGGTTAGTTTTGCGGATGCTGCCTGCAAATGCTCCATCGTAGCGACAATTAAATGCCAACTGAAGTGCACAAATCACTCATATACCTGAGACCTGACGGATCTACAAACCTCTAATCACAACCACCTATAACAATCAATAGTCAACATCTGATGTCAACGCCTGGAGTCTAAGTACGAGTCCAAATCCTCCTTTCTGCACGACAATATTCTGCGCGGGTAGACAATGCCCTGTAGAAAACTCTGAGGGGCTCATGAATTTTTGAGGGAAGAAAACACTTTTCTCGTTGCACACTGGACAGCACGTAACATTAAGTTGGCATAACCACAGACACCACATGTGGAACATAGCGGAGCCGATTCCAGACCTGTCTTATACATCCACGCAGGGGTACAAGCAGAGCCCGTGGAAGTGCGATTTATTAACGTGACCTGGGATCTTAGCATCTTGGTCATACATGGCTTGTTGGCTGAACTCCACGGAGTACTAAAGTGGCTGAGCACTGTTTCTCTGAACAGCCTCTTGGCATCTTGAGGAAATTGTTTAGTGAAAGATTCACTACGCTAGCTAAAGCCGTTCTTCGCGTGTCGCTAAATCTGACCTCCCCAGAGAGAGAGGTTATGCTTTCGCTGGGTTGAGTTGTCCACGGAGATATCGAGATCTGAGAGCTATTGCACCCTTTCCTTTTGTCAAATACGTTCTCTTCCCTTACAACATGTCCTTTCGCGTTCCTCCACATAAACAGAGTTAAGCAGCCGCCGCAGTTGGGTTCGAACCCGAATTCTCCGGCTCAGAAAACGAGCGCCTTTACCATTAAGCTTCCGCGGCGGGTACCATAGCAGTGAGCGCGACGCACTCAACGTTAAAGACGCCAAGCCTTGACCGGCAAAGGAGAACTGCGCTTAGCGGGCATGTTAGAAATAGAGGCCGTACAGTCGAGGCTTTCAAATATTCATAGTGGTTTCAAAAGCTTGCTTTGTCTTCGGGCATCAAGGCACAGGGAACTAAGAGTTTTAAGTGCCAAGAAGGCTCGAGACTCAGGTTTCTTTCGAAGCCGCTGCAGGAGGGCTCGCTCAGTACCGTCTCAACGAGGCGGCAAAGTTCAATTAGTAGCTTTTGGTAAAAGGTACCACAGAAAGGTTTTCATGGTGACTCAATAAGAACTTCACTGTTAGCCACCACATGCAAAACTCCAAGGGCTCTTCTTTTTCTCAGGTTCGTTCTGTGGGTAATTTCCAGGCTGTGAAGCTCTGACACTGACGGGGAATATAAAGGCAGTTGGCACATTATACGACTAATCCCCAGTGCTTCATGAAATCTGATCATTTAGGAATGGTGGTTTCACCATTTCCCACATGCGTTTCTGCGAATAACATTCAGACGCGTAGAGACGAGACGCTTTCTTATGCCTGCTAAACTTTATTTGTGTTTTAATGGCGGCATTGAGGGTATGATCCTAATCTTTCATATTCTTAATTTCACTTCAAATGCTCCTTTCTTGGATTCATTTTCGGCCCACGATGTACAGCAACAGTGGTTTCTTATCTCGATGCTTGTGTTTTATTTTTATTGTTGCAGATAATGGAGGAGTATGGGTTACAGGGTTCCTGCATAAATGAGCAGCTCAGGAGCTTTTCTTCTTACAAGTATAGGTACAACTCTCGAGGACATTAACGAAGAGTGCCCCACAACAATTTCGACCACCGGCAGCTGTGCACTGCCGAAACATTAAGGTACAGATTTTTGATTTGAAGTCCTCTCAGAGGTTCCAGATATGCGGTCGTCATTTCAGCCTCTAGAAGCCGCACGTCAGTATTAAGAACAAAGCGTTATTTTTACTGAAAAGTCAATTCGCAGAGATGCTCGCTCGGCAAAATTTCTTTTTTTAACGTCTGATTAAAACAACGCTTAGCAATTCCTTTAACAGCCACAGGCGAATCGTTCGTCGAATGCAAGGAACGTTATGCGCATGGGTGCCGCCTGATGTGCACTCGCTTAGAGGGTGTATGAGGCAGTAGATAAGAATAAAATAAATATGTACACAATCACGTTGCTTTATTTTTGCTCAAGCACGCACAATCAGGGACAAATGTATCTGGACCACAATTTTCTCCAACGAAGTTCATAGCTCTGCTATTGGCTGGCGGCTGGAGACCACACTTCTGTAGTTAAAAGAACAAGTATTGACTTTCAGGTCCACAAGGGTGGTCTCCAGGCGCAGGCTAATAGCAGAGCTATGTGTTTCGTTTGTGGAACACGTGGTCAAAAATTATTGTCCCAGACTATACGCGATGAAAAAATGGATATACTGAAGATTCGATATCGTATATTGATAAGGATGACGCCTCTCACTCAGCAGTGACAGGCAGTCATGGCGCACGGGCGCGCGAGTGTGCCTGAATAATCTTCTTTCCCACCAGTTTCTTTTAGTGGACATTGATATCAGTGCAGTAGTGGGTTCTTGTGATGTAATTAATAGGCTCAGGTTCGTTCGGGAGCCTGGTCAATATTGCAAACCACATTCAGCATCACGACACTGTCTTGAGCGACGTGGATGAAGGTATGCGTTCGCCCGCTTACACACTAACACACACAAAAACGCTACAGGGCACTTACAAACAGTGTCAAGATGAACATCAGCGTCCGACTACGAATTCCTGTGTGACAGTTCTTGTCGGCGCCAACGCACACGGCGGCGCAGGTGCAGCCCGGCCACCGGGGAAGTATGATAAGACCTGTACCAGCAGGCAAGAGCGCGTTGGTAGGCCTCCTGACTAACGGAAAATTACCACAGGCCAATACCAGCAGGTAAAAGTGCGTCGGTAGGTCGCCTGGCTACCGGGAGGCCGAGGTTAGCAGGCGGGTGCTCGCCGGTGTGGCCGCCTGGCTGTAGCGGGAGGCGGAAGTCAGCAGGCGGGTGCTCGCCGGTAAGCCGCCTTGCTAGGGGGAGGCTGGAGACAGCGTGGTGGGTAGCGTGCGCGGCAAGCCACACCCCGGACCTCGATTGTTGTTATCGTTGTTGTTGCCTTGGTCACAGGGCACATACCCACGACGGGGGATTGGCCAGGGTTCAGTGGGGAGACCATATAGAATAGGGTAACCTATGCCCGGCCGGTGCAGGCTAGATTGCCATGGGGAAACGCCGAACTCCAATAAACGTCCCGCCATTCAGCCAACCAATGCCATGACTGCCTCGAAGCCAGGCTCCAATGTTCGATTGCGCCCGCGCGCAGCTTCACCCCACAGGTGGTCACACTTCTCCTTTGTCCGCCCGGAGCACACAGGGCACAATAAAGATCATCACAGTGCTTTCCTGCTGAGTCTCTGTCTGTTTTGCTCCTCAGGTATACCTGTGAGATCATATGAAATGTTTTCAGAAAACTTCTGAGAAAAATCTTTATTTGTGTTATAATCTTGTCACGTTTTCCACACCACAGGTCGCTTTGGTCGGTGAGTTCTCTTTTGGTTCTTGGTTATAATGTATCGGCCAATAAGTTAGAGCGTGAACTAGAGTTGCGAGATTGACTGAATGCTAGAGAAAGCATTAAATCACCACGCAAATGAACACCGCAGTCTAAGATGCAGTAAAACGATACGTCTTAGATAATATTCGGCGAATCGCGCTAACTTAAATTTATTGAAGTTAATAGAAATAAAAGTGCACAGTCGCATTTGAAAACATCTTCATGATGTCGATGGTCTCAGCTCAGTCCAGATATGCTTTCGTCGCGCATGCTCTATATGGTCTGCGCTTGTAGATCTGGAGAGCAGAATTCGGCCTTTGCTACTCAGAAGAGAAGTATTAGCTTTGGCAACTCTTCATGTAGCAAAGGCATAACATACTATACTACTTAACAAACTTGCTCAGTTACATCCTCCGACCTACATTGATGCCTAGAGATCTGATTTTGTGAAGGACAGATGTTCATACTGCACTGAGGGAACCCTATATTTTATTATATATTATCAATCAAAAACTGTGCCGCAAGAATCGGTGCTATCTCCGCTGCTTTTTAATATTTTGTTTTGTGGCATCCCCACTCGTCCTGATATAAGGGTTATTGTATTAAGATGACATATATTTATCGCCTCGGCCAGAGATATCCATTCCACTTGTCAGATTCTGCAGGGATATTTGGATGCTCTTTGAGTATGGTGGCACTATATTATTATAACCCTGAATGTTGACGAATGCGGCGTTTTGGTATTTACTCCAGACACGCCTTTGCACATTTCATTAGTCCATCGCTGTTACCAGACTCCACAAGTGAAATCCGTTAAACATCTAGGTGTTACTTATCACCCAGCATTAGATTGGAGCTTTCATATAAAGAAAAATGTGTCTTAAGGAGAACGAACTCTAGGCCGGCTGACAATAGAAGAAGAAGAAAGAATTTTAATGAAAGAAAGGCGGAGAGGTCGGCCGGTGGTAACAGGGCCCTGGCCTGCTACTCCACACAGGGGAAAGGGAAGAGGAGGAAAAGGAAAGTGTGAATGAAGGCTGATGATGGCATAATACAATGAGTTTCACGGGTGATGTCTATGCACACGCACACACACACACACACAACACTGGCTGGCGCTCGCATCGCGGTTACTGGACACACATAAAACTCAAAACTGGTGTCTGCAACACAACACCGACACATGTCATTAACCATGTAGGTTGTGCACAGGCGGTCACAAACGAGTATCCAGGCCTGTTTCACACAAAAAGTTGAGCAGGGCTTTTGTCACACGCCACCAATCAGAACGTCTCGTCCTTGCGCCCAGAAGAGTTTCCTCAGAGAGAGGGCGAGAGTCCAGGTTTCTCACAGTCGCCTCCAATGTTGTTCTTTCAGAAGTATACTTCGGGCACGCGCAAAGAAGGTGTCCAATAGTCTCTGGTGTGTTGCACTGTGCGCAATTTGGGTTACTTTCGATGCCGATCTTGTGAAGATAGTGTTTGGTGGAGGCAACGCCAAGCCGTAGCCGGTGGAGTAAACTCCCATGACGTCGCACCACCACAGATGGGAAATGTAATTGTGAGCCAGCGTCAAGCTTACACACGCGGTCCTGTTGATGACTCGGATCATGCCAGTGCGACTGCATTGCCGCCTGCATTAAATGCGCCAACAAGGCTCTAATGTCTGATCTTGAAAAGGCTATCTCAATGAAAGCACCATCACTATGTGCCATCCGAGCCTCGGCGTCAGCACGCTCGTTTCCCGCTATGCCGCAATGGCTCGGTATCCATTGAAAATTTATAATCACCAATAAAAGGTTTGGGATCCACCCCGACACATTAATATTACTATACAAAGCCTATGTAAGACGTATACATGAATTTGGTTGCATCATGTTCTATGGTAGTGCAAACTACAAGATTCAACCCATAATCTTACTGGAAAAGCGCTCTCTACGTCTCAGCCTTGGTCTCCTAAAACCAGTTTCAAACGGTCTGTTTGATCTGGAATCCCGTATTCCTGATTTATGTTCCCGCTTTGAAATACTCACGCTGCGAACTTTCCTCAGGTCGTTGGTCCCGGTGACTGATGTCATTATTCCTACTTTTTTTATCTCAGCCGGCCTTATTCTTTTCTCATCATTGGCCACGGTATCAAATGCCACAAATTTTGTTAACGCGGAAAGTTTTAAAACCGATTGGTGTTAATCTCAGTTCTTTGCAGTGGGTTTTTGACACGCCGGCAGCAGTGGAATTTCATTTCGACCCCATCTTCCCATCTCATGCGAAACACATGCCGGCAAATATTTTAAACGGCCTTCTTTGTGATCACATAGAAGAATACCCTATCATACGGTGCTGTCTATTGATGCCTCCGTTAGCTGCCAAAAAGCCGCAGTTGGCATATTTTCGGAGGATTTGGCCTGGAGCTATGGTCCGCATCCCTGATTATATTCCAATATCCTTTGCAGAATGTTTGACCCTGCACAAACTTCTATGTCATGTGCCTCACGTTAATATTCTTGCTGATGGTTTGTCAGTTTTAGTCTCCCTTGCAATATCACAAAAAGATTCTCTTAACCGTTTTCTGCTATTTTTTATCCCATGCACTTTGAAGGAGGTTCGTTTTTTCTGGGTTCATGGTGATGGAGATGTTCATTCAAATGAGGTGGCTGATTACTTAGCAAGGTCGGTTCTTGATGGGTCAGTAATACATCCTCTTACGAATTTTAGCCCCGTGGCGAATTCTAGGTTTCAGCGGTTACAACGCATATCAGCCAGGTTACGCGATCCTTTAGGAAATACCACTGATTATCAGCACTTATCATGTTATTGAAACGTCCATTCGTGTAAGACCATGCTGTGTGAGGTATCGATGACGCTGTTGCGGTGCAGGATTCCCAGTTTGAACTTGTATCTAGGAAGGTGTGGGTTAACACCGACTAACCTTTGTGACGCTAATGAAGCAATCACTGAGGTAAGGCAATTTGGACGTGGCGGGATTCTGTGCCGTTCACCAGACCTGTCGTGCGTAAAGGATCTTCTAAACTGCTCTTCTTTTGGGTATCTTTCGGTAAACAGCTTCATTCCGTCTCATCTAGCGTGCACAAAAGGTTTGGTTCACGGTGCGGACTCTTGCTTGTCTCCAGCGGAGACCCTCGACCTTCTCTATGGCGCGGGTGTTGTTGCTGTGTATCGCTGCAGCCGGGAGGTGAACAATGGTCGGGTGCCAACGGAAACGGTTGTTGCCGCTTTTTAGGGTACTGCCTGCTCCTCAGAAATAAAAACATGGCCCCTTATCTTCCGTGTAGATCCACTTCCGTCTAAGCCACTGCAGTGTAGCATTTTCTGGCGATATGGCCATAGTGCTCGTGGCTGCGAGTTCACCTTGCGCGGTTGCAAATGCGGCAATGACCGTACATCAAATTTATGCTTTGATCAAAACTAGAAGTGTTGCCTTTGTGGTGGATCTCACGCTGCAAACTCCATGGACTGTCCTTGTCGGCGTAATGAATTGCAAATTCTAGACATAACCGACCACAAACGCTGTCCGCGGTGCGAGGCAATATCAGAATTTAAAGAGAGAGCTCACGGCTATGCAGGTGTGTCAGCCCGTTCAGGAGTGACACTAGATTTGTCTATCTCTGAGGCAGTAGTGACTGCTGTGGAAGCCTCTATGGCTAAGATGGTTGCCAGGATTGTGTCCACTGTCACAGAGTGCATATCTAATGCTCTGGCAACGCAGACTACCCATGCCATAGAAATTCGAATGGCGTCTCCCATATCAGCCATGCCTTCGCTAATGACCCAACGTTCCTTGCCTGATCAGTCTCTGCCCCATGAACAAGTTACTGCTCTTTCTCCACTTCCTCGGTACACTATTTCAGATAATGCTCTAATTATTCATGATGCAGAGATGGTGGATTCAAATACGCGAAACTTCAAATGCAGTGGATCTCCAATATCTAACCCTTGTTCTTCACATCCTCAGCCAAAATGAAAGAAGCAACAGATTGGCTCTAAGACGAATAAATATTTTAGAGCAGGCAGTTGCTTCTGCCCGGATTTCGCACCATGGGGGTGTTAAGAGCTCTCCAGTGGAACTGTCACTCACTGCTTTCGGCTTCAACAGGCTTACTGTACCTTATAAACCAACATTACCTAGACATAAATATTTACAAGAAACAGCTTACATCTAAAAAGACACCTCTATTTGCAAAATTATTCTTCATTTCCACAAGATCGTCAGTCAAGAGGAGGAAGCTTACTCATACTAGTTTCTTCTAAATTTTTTCACACGGCTAAGATTACTTTTCAGTCCTCTACTATAGACTGAAATATTGGCTTTAGACTGAGATTCCAGGGTGCTATCCGTTTTCATTAGTAAATGTTTATTTTTCTTGCAGTGTGCAGGATACCAGGCTGCTTGATCTCCTGCTTCTTAATTGTAAGAAGTCCGTTCTCTTGGTCGGTGACTTTCATACTCCTCATGTTTCGTGTGGCTTTAAGAGAGATTCCTGTGGCAAGCGCCTTGGGTATTTGGTTAGTGATAACAACCTTTCGTTTATAAATTCAGATTCGGCCACATTTCTTCGCGCACAAACTCGACCTCTGTTAGATTTAACTTTCACCTGCCTTAGTGTTCCTGTGCTCAATTGGTCGTCGGTGGATTGAGGAACATATAGCGATCATGTACCTATCGTTTATGATGTTAATTGCCGCTTAACTCCGGCGTGCTCTCAGTTGAGTTCATATATAAACTATGACCAGTTTCAGTCCTCTTTGCGCTCCACTCTTGCTTAGGCGGTTAATTTTGCCGAAGAGCATACAGCAAAATGCATATGCTTGGCTATTGAGGAATGCTAAAAGAAGTCCTTATTTTTGGTACGTTCATCAAGAGAGAACACTTCAGTTAGAAGGTGTAATGCAGATTGCTCGCGGGATTACAGACGCAGAAAAGCTGCATGAAAGAAGCTTATAGACAATCAGTGCCCAAAAAATTGGCATGATTATAAGTTCATTACGGCTACTTTAAACACACAATCTCACAAGCAAAAGAAAATTATGAATCCGAGCACTTTGATTTCCTATCAAAATCAGGAAATTGTCGCACACATTTCAGAATCTTAAGATCGCGGGAAAAGATTACGGTTTCAGTAAATTCACCCTCATGTGTTTCGATCCCGCAAGAAGCAATAAAACAGTTGAGGCAATTGCGAAAGGTTTAGGGCAGCGTTTCGAATCTGTACTTTTTTTGCGCTCTGCGTTTGTGGCGTCAGTAGAGCAGTTTCACCAGGTCCCCATATTACCCTTCCCGAGCTTTCCCTCATACTGTCGAGGTTGCCAACAGCTGCTCCTTGCCCTGAAAGGGTAACATCAAAAATGTTAAGTACCTCTTTGAGGAGTCCCCTGCATTCTAATTGCAGCAGCTTAATTTTTCAAACATGCATGGATTCCTCCTGACTGGAAAACCGCAAAAGTGATCGCTTTAACTAAAAACAGTGGTGGTGGCTATTCTCTGTATAATATTAGACCAATTTCATTGACATCAAACGTGGTTAAGTTAATTGAAAGGGTCATACTCTTACGTGTTTGGGAGTTTCCGGACCTCAATATTATCCTTAATTCTTGTCAAATTAGTTTCCTTCAAAAATGTTCCATATTGAATGGCCACAGCGATCTTGAGAGTAGCATTTGTTTTACGCGGCACCAAAAAATGCATGCTTTGGTGACATTAGATGTAGGCAAAGCTTATGACAGCGTACAACGCTACATATTATTGAAAAGATTATATACTCTGCTGTTTCCGAATTTCTTACTTGCGTGGATATCTGCGTTCCTTGATAAGAGACAGTTTTTTGTATACTAAATTGTTTCAGTTCTGGAAGATATAAACAATCCAGAGGTGTTCCACAAGGGGCAGTCTTGTCGCCTGTGCTCTTAATATTCTAACGAGCTTTATTCCCAGCGATCAAAACTTTCGCACGTACGTCTGTGCGGACGACATTGCATTTTTCGCTGCTGCAGCTGACATTGAATCTCTCTATGTGAGCCTGCAATTGCACCTGAATTTGGTCGAAAGTGCGCTGCACTTGTTTTTCAAATGGAAGTTAATGTTCATCTTTCTCTTAGTTACTAGCGACAATATATTTCTCAAGTTAAGTCATTAGAATATATAGGTGTCATTTATGATGACAGCCTCACATGGCGCTCTCACATTGACCATGTCGCAACGAAAGGGGCTCATGCTGTAGGCATGTCGCGTAGATTAAGTAATCCCCGGTCTGGAATGCGGAGAACTTCACTTGTGCTGATTTATGTTTTGTACGTCCGACCGATTTTAGAATTTGGATCTGTGCTATTTCCTGGTACGGCTGCTTACAAAATTCGCCAGCTACTTCTTTTGGAGTGGGAAGCGCTTCGGTTGTCCCTTGGCCTCCCCAAATTTTTAGCCAATAATGTGCTTCATCTTGAATCCCGTATTCCTCTTTTATTATCTGCATTTCAATTTCTAACTGTTCAGACGTACCTAAGGATTTGTGAATCAAATTTATACTGCTCCTTGTCTGTTTTTTGTTGCCAGCCTACTTCCTTTTTTCCAGTACACTGGCGTAATTTATACCCCGCAGGTAGGTATGGCACAAAATATGCTTGAACCTTTAAATGTGTTTATGTATAACATCCTTCCAACAAGAAGCAGTCGATGCTCTGTAGAAATTGTCTGTGATGACAATTTCACGAAAGACGCTAAGCATTTACTACCCCGAATTTTAAATGAATTATTAGAAGACCATTTACAAAGCCTACCTATCAGCTTAACTATAGCTACTGACGCCCTCCAATGTGATGAAAAGACAGGAGCGGGAATATATTGCCCGCTTCTAGATTCGCCTTTTTCTGTGCGCTTTCCCGACTACACTATTATTTTCCAAGTGGAGTTTCTTGCGGTGGTGCTGGCTCTTCGCAATCTAGAGCCAGCTTTCTCTTCAGTGGCTGTCATTACAGACTCTCTATGTGTTCGTCCCTTGCTTCGGGTGTAGATTCTCCAATCCTAAATACCTTCAATGCATTACTACCTCCGCATTTTAGCTTTGTTCACATGATTTGGGTGCCAGGTGATAGCATTGTGACAGCCAATGAGATTGCGGACTGCCTGTCAAAGGCGTCATTCAATGGCCCTGTGCTACCTATCGTTCCGGCTACAGCGTACATTACAGCACCGAGGTTTCAGAGGCAGAATTCGCTAAGAATGACAATTGGATCTCTTTTAAGATATGATTATTACCTGCACCTGAGGTAATCGTGGAGCAGGCAATCATGCCATTCATGGCAGGTTGAGGTACCTCTATCAAGGCTGCGCTGCCGGATCTCACCCTTAAATTTTGATTTGCACAGGCCTAGGTTGGGGCTTAATGCCGTCAGTGTATTCTGTGGCGAGCAAGAAACCATAGACCATTTTTTGTTGTTTTGTCATCGATACACTATGATGAGAAGACGGCTTTTAGTGAAACCATTACAACAGTCTGGCCTTTGTTTGGGCAGCCAGTCATATTTTCATTTGGAGCCACCATACTTGGGAGCAGCCACAAGTCTGTTTTTACCGCCGTCCAAAAGTTTTCATTGGAATCAAGTCGGCTACCTTGTTAATTTTTTTAAATTTTTGTTATTTTAAATCTATTTTTATAATTAGAAATATCATTATAATTTAACGACTCGGCTATAAACATCAGTCTCGATCTCCTGCGTCCGTTATGCATTTCCCGTTTCATTTCGTTCCTTTTTGTTTACTTCTTCCTTCCTTACCATTCATTTTATTTTCTTCCAGGAACTATTTGCCAGAAAAACACTCTGTGCCCCCCAATTCTCAACCAATCCCCTATGTGGGCATGTGCAATAGTATGAGGATAACACCAACAACAACAATGCGCCTGTCCCCTAAACTCGCTCAATGTACGTATTTTACTGAGCTCTATTTTTCAAGCAGCTCAAAGATGCTGCTCTCTGTGTATGGTCTTAGCTCCTCACTCGTGTCCCAAACACTCACAGAACGGCACCATATGGTTATTTGCGTGTCGCATCCTCTACCGCGATTTGCGGGATCGGCCGTATACATTGGGCACAGTTGCTCTTAGAAGGAAAATATGGTGAGCCCTCGCTGCCATGTCTCTGCCCTAAATTTCGCCCGTTTCTTTTCTTGCTTCGCGGGCTGCCTCCCGGTTGTGTGCTGGTTTCACACGTCGCCATCATGCCATTCCCAATTCCAAGCCTAGACCTGCGTCTATGGCATGCGCTGACGCGGTGTAGCGCAAAGAACGCCAGGCGTAGCACAAGGAATTATAAGCACCAAACCTTTTCCTACCTTTTTGTTACTCTTGCTATTCTGTTCTATGTCCCTTCCCTCGACTCCGCTGCTAGCTACACACCAATCTAAGATTAATGTTCGGTCTTGCGCGCAATTATAAGTATACGTTCCAGATTTCACGTTGTTCTAGCCATGTACGTTCCGCTAATCTCTTTCTCGCCATCACTGCTTTCCTTGCGTGTGGGCCGTTTCGCTGTTACATTGTTACACTGAGGCACTTTTCAGTTTGCACAGAGAGAAAATTCGTATTAGAGAGCTTCAGTGTATTCGCTATTTTCTTGTTTATTCGTACGCTAGTGCAGCAGTGCTATGTTGTCTGTATCCAGTTTTGGAGCAAAAGCTCCACTTCTCGCGCGCAAGCCTTGGAGGTCATGTTAGGGCGCAGATATGACCCCGAAAAGGCCTGAGTTTATAAAAAAATTAAAGGGAACTGTGGAACACTTGCACGAGGACGCTTGCAATACGCCAGCACTGTTCTACTTTTGGATATGAATGAAGACCCGTCTAGTGAATGCACAGATGTCTAAGAAACATATCTTCGAGATATGTACTGAGGCGTGCATGAAGAATTTATTTATGCGCACGCAATTAAAGATATCCCAATTAAGTTATTAGCGATGTGCGGTTCCGGTGGCTTTCCCTCCTTCACAAATTTACTTAATGCCGGCTCTATCATGAGGACCCACTGAAACCCCAAAACGCAATGTATGGCCATGGTCCATCCAACTAACCAGGTTCAGCCGAGTTGAACTGCAGTCGAATTTTTCTTCTCCTGCGTGAAGCGCTATTTTTGTGACCGTCCTTCATCAGAACACCCGACTTATTTGGACAAGGGAGGGCATTACTTGTAAATGTATTCTCTTTCTTTTTTTCATAAGCAACTTATATAACAGGTGTTTCAGAGAAGCCAGCCACTTTTTTAAAAATAGGCTATTTGAAATGAAGAGAAGGTTTTTCCGGCATAGCAGTACTAGCGCCTAGAAAGAGAGCTTACAGGGCAGAGACAAAATACAAACAGGTAGTGAAACTCGGACAGTCTTTCGAATAAAAATGCGTGTTCACACTCTTTCAGTGATACATCTGTTTATCTCTGTGAAGCTGAGGAGAAAGTATATTCACGTCTGCTATTATAAGGTCTTTTGGTTTTATGTTTCTGTTGCCTTGTACGCGTGCGCATGCGCAAAGATTTCGAAAGGGTAGAAATTTCTATCTCTTTCACCTCATTAAATGAAGGTTGTGAGCAAGCGCTCTTCCTGTCTTCTTTCTTGTGTGTTGCACATCTTGATCCTATAATCCTTTCATTATGTCTACAACGAACTAGCCCAGCAGCCAACATTCTTAACGTGTCTCTTGTAAGCTCTGTTAAATGGAAGAGAAGCGTGGAAATTTCAGCCTGAAATAAAACATAATTTCCACCTGTGTATTTAAACGTGTCTTGCCCCACAGTCTAAAATAATTTTTTTCGATTGAACAGCGAAGCGCTGCAATATTATGGCTTAAAACATACATTGAAATTTGGCCTCTACCCGTAACGGTTGAAGCTGGAAACCTAGGCACTTCCCCTAATTCATTTGTCCACGATATGTCCACAGGGCGCGTGTTACACCCAAATATAACACTCGCATCGCCTCCTAGGACATTGAGTCTTTTCGCCAAGAAGCAAGAGTAAGAGACCTCCCCTCTAAGGAAGCAGCAGCACCACCCAGAACGCTGACAAACAGGTGAGCTCGGCGGTCGTTGTCTCCCAAGCGGACGCTAGGGCGCGCGCGTCGCTGAAGCAAAATAGAAAGCTAAAAGAAGAGAATGCTGCACTCCGTAGGCGTCTAGACGAGCTTGAAAAACTCGTCAAAACAGGTCCCCATTATATCCCCCTTAACAAACCGGTAGCCGCGCGACCGGCTCAAGCTACTCCGACCCAAATCTTAACCGAGGATGCGATGGATACGGACGCTAACAGCGGAACGCTAAACAGACAGGCGTCGACAGACATAGATGCTAAAGCGAAGAGAGTAGCTGAGGCATCTCCAGGGAATGAGCTGCAGCCCAAACCAAAAACCACCGTCACCTTTAAAGGCAATGCGCGCATAAACGAGAGGTTAGACAAACTTGAAAAAGACAACCAGGAAACCAAAGACAATCTCTCACTAGTCGGGCAGACCCTCGAAAAAATCCTACAATGCCTAACAGCACTAGACCACCTTGCGGCTCTAGAAGCTACCGTGCAAATACTCGTGCTGCAACTGCCACGAAGCCCTCTTAAGCAACTCAGTATGGTCCCTCAACCTCAGAAAATTAAGATCTGGCAGTGGAACTGCAGGGGCTACAAAAACAAACGCGGCAACCTGCAGCTCCAAATTCAGCAGCTTTCCGAAAAACCGGATGTCATAGCGCTACAAGAAGCCAGTTACCCAATCAAATTAATGGGTTACACACCTTGCATTCCCCCATAAACACGGATCCGAAAAAATGTATCTCGGTTACCGCGACTTTCGTTCAACGCAACATCGCAGCGTTACAACACGAAATCGAAGACACAAAGGTCCAGCACACGCTAGGGGAAATCCCGCCACGTAGAAAAAGGGATGGAAACGTCTACATTCTTAACATCTATAGTTCACCCAAGGACAGAACTAAAACAACCTGCGACATTATCCGTAAGGCCGTAATCTAGCAGGGAAATACCAAATTGTAGTGGTAGGCGATTTGAACACGCAACACCCGGCCTGTGAATACCGGATAGCGCACGTTAAAGGAACGGCGCTGTGGCAGTCCATACAAGACGAGGCTATTACGATCCTTAACGACGCCAAAGCGCCTACTAGGATAGGCAATAGCGTCAGCAAGTACACAACCCCGATCTTGCCCTTAGTAAAAACATTAACTCCGCCATATGGACAAATACAGGCCTCATGTTCGGAAGCGACCACTACATAGTGGAAACAATCTTCGAGACGGCCCCATACAAACCTCCCCCGTTAAAAACGAGACTCACAGATTGGGACCGCTTCCGCAACATTAGGCACAAAACCGCTCCGAAAGAAATCGGCAACCTAAACGAGTGGACCGCGCCTTGAAGGCAGGTGTAAAAGCCACCACAGAGGACACAGAGGCGATAACCGCGCAACACACGACCGACCCCGATTGAAACACGTGTGGGAAGCCCACCTGAGCTTACAGCTGAGGTGGAAAAACAAAAACACAATCGGGCCCTCCGAGAGAGGATAACACAGCTCAATGGAAGATAGAAGCGTACGCGTTCGAGCTGGAAAGACAGCAGTGGAAACAGGTATGCGAAAACATGAACGGACACCTGGGTAAGAAAAACACGTGACTTCTGTAGTGACACTTACTCGACCCACCACACACCAAATCGGCTCAACGCAATAGACTTGCTCAAGTAGCACAAAAACGTGCCGGTAACACAGAAGACTTGATCAAAGGACTCAAGGATAGACGGCTAAACACCGCACAATCCACCAACCCCTTTCCGTGGTATAAGGGCGAGCCGAACCCAGTACAAGACCAGTAATTCAGCAGGGCGGAAGTATGGCAAGTCATGAGCCAAGTAAAAAGGACATCAGCCGCAGGACCCGACGTAGTCACCAATAAAATGTCGAGAAATCTAGACCTTACGTCAGTGACTGCCCTAACTGACCTAAACAACACTCTGGCAGAAGGTGAAATCCCTCAAGAATGGAAACAAGCCAGAATCATATTTATACCTAACCCAGGCAAGAAGCTAACAGCCGAAAACCTAAGACCCATCTTCCTTACATCTTGTTTAGAGAAACTAATAAAACACGTGGTTCTAAAGATACTCCAGGGATACGCGGAGGATAACGACTTCCTACCCCCCTCCATGCTAGGCTTTAGAGCCCAGCTGTCCACGCAGGAAGTCATGATTTTACTTAGCTAAGATGTAATCCCCAAAAGCAAGAACACGAGAGCTATCCTAGAATTAGACTTAAACTAGGCCTTTGACAACGTGTCACAAGCGGCCATCCTCACTAATCTATCGAGGCTAAATCCAGGATTCAGAACCTTGAATTATATAAGATCGTTTCTGGACCAAAGGACGGCAGAGATATCACTCGGTAGGGTGATCTCGGATCCTATACGAATAGGCTCTCGGAGGACCCCGCAGGGCATGGTACTCTCGCCGTTCTTTTTTAACCTGGCCCTCGTAGAACTATCGAAACAATTCGAGGCCATCATCTCTAATCTCAGACACATTTTCTATGCCGACGATTACGAATGGAAATGATGGGGAGATAGAAGAGACCTTACAAAGGGCAATCGATACCATAGAAGCCTACGTTAAAACGGTAGGACTAGAATGTTCTCATCCCAAATCGGAGCTCCTAATTTAAAGAGACATTCCGAGAGGAGAGAAATCCAGCCTCCCGCCAGCCAACATAAGCATACAAGTGCAAGGCAAGGTAATTAGACAAGTGAGTTCCATCCGAATCCTTGGTATGATAATCCAAGAGAACCGCCAAACACAGAAGTGATCGAAAAATTAAACGCCTCAGTTCAATAAACTTTACTCTAATCCGACGTATAGCGAACAAAACAAGAGTTAAGGAAAAAGATCAATATCGGTCGGCGCAAGCCTTTGTCATCAGCAGGGTGACCTTGTTGCTCAGCTCCGACCTGGAAACCCAAGTACAGGTGGTGACGAGAGCCGAAGAGGTCGCCGCCACTTTCCAGTGACGGCCACCTAACAAGGTCAACCAACTTATTTGTAACTCAAGCCGATAATAAACGTTTTCCAATCAAAAAAAATTTCGCGAAGCCTTATCCAGTGGGGATGATGAATTTTTCTGTGTTTTTGTTGGGAAACGATTTGGATTTCGCACGTCTGCATTCCGCAGAAAATCGCGCGCATATCACAGTCTCTTAATGAAATTGGCATGCACTGCAACGCCCTTCTATATTATTGCAAGAGCGTTAAAGCAAACGTTCGGCGGAAAAGCCGTGCGCGCTGTCGCACTAATTTGTTATTGGTCAAGAAGTTCCTGATGTCATACGTTGAGGTAGAGAAATGAAATTATTAAACACAAGTTAAATTGTGACTTTGAATTGGCAGTATGTCTTAAAGATTGGTGTGAAATATTAGAATGCAAAGTAATTTATTAACGCTGGAAAAGAAATTACGGTAACTGCATGGGTTTCAACCCATGACCTTTGCGTTGTGAGTCAGACGCGCTACTTCTAAGTCATTGAGACTCTTTTTTTTTCTTTATTGCAAGGAAGTAGTGCTGAAAAGAAAAGTCTAAGCATGCCTACGCTACAAATCACCAGGGCCCCATACCCCTGTATGGCAACTCCTTCCGAAACTTCAAAAGTCTGGGAGGCACACACATGCACCCACATAGGGAAGGCAGCTAGGCGGCTCTTGCAGGGCAGCATATATTCCCTACACCAAAGCGCATTGTTCGCGAGACAGATTTCTACCACCATGGTGATTCGGCGTGGTGGTCAATCATGCGGGTCTTCCAGTGAATAAAAAGTCCCAGAAACTTAAATAGATCATACAGCACAACACAGTGTTTCTCCACTGGCACAAAACAGATACTGTAGGGTGTGATGTCCATGTCCTCCTTAATTGTTCCTTTTAATATATCCAAGAAGATCACAGCATCAATGCACAGAATAAGACAATGCTCAATTCTCTTTATAATACTGCACAGGAGACAGTTCACCGACCATGGCGCAAGCATCTCCTTAGTGCATACGCTGCAGCAGCGAGCCGCCGTCCGGTGCGCGGTGAAGCCAGTCGATGTGATTCAGTGCCCTTCGCGCTGCTTGGAGCGCAAGTGGCCACGCTTCTGCATCGGCCAACATTGCGGCCCACTGCGAGTTTTTGAACAGGCCTAGGCACACGTGCAGGGACTTGCAGTGCTGGAGCTCGAGTTTCTTCCAGCACGGCTTGTGCACCATGACGAGCGGCAGCGCATAGAGCACCGCCCACAAAGCTGCGGCATTGTAGAGCCGCAGCGCGGCTTGCTGGGAGATGCCCTGGCCTCGAGCGGTGAGCTTGTGCATGGCGGCGGTGATCCTCTTCATCTGCAGACAGGCGTTGGTCGCCGCGGCGCGGAATAAAAGGTGCCAGTCGATGTCTAGGCCAAGGTACTGCACCGATTTACGCCAAGGAATCGGAGTCCCGTCCAGTGACACTGGCGAAAGGTGCGCGCACGAGCGCTAAACGCCGGCCATGGCCACCGATTTGTCCGAGCTCAACGACAGGCCAATGCCGCGCAAGCTGGCAACGATTGCGGTCAGAGCTCCCTGAAGGCGCACACGCACGCGAAACGCCTCGCCCGGTGGTCCCCGGCACCACAGAGCTATGTCGTCTGCATATATGGACATGTACACATGGTGTCGGCCGCTCGTGGGGAGGGAGGCCGGCACCGCCGACATGGCCACATTAAACAGAAATGGTGATAAGACTGAGCCCTGCGGAACGCATATGTCCACCGGGATAGCCTTTGGAGAGCTTACCCTCTACTCGTACGCGCATGGTGCGCCCGCTCTGGAAGCTATGAACGTATCGCGAAAGGCGCCCGCTCATATCGGCCCCCTCAACCACCTAGAGAATTGATGCGCGGTGAACGTTGTCAAAATCGCCCGAGACGTCCAGTAGTAGCGGCCGTGCAACCTGCCCTACCGCCTTGGCATGCTCCAGCGCTGTAGAAACGTCCGATATAGAATCAACCGTGCACCGCATCCAACGGAAACCCGTCTGCCGCTCGACAAACAAATCAGCCTCCGCAGCCCGCTCGTTCAGACGCTGGAACCCCATATGCTCAATAAGCTTACCTGCCGCCGATGTTAATGCCAACGATCGGTGTCCACTCAGCTCCGTAGGTGAGCGCCCTGCCTTTCGGATGGGACAAACGACCACGGTTAGCCAATCCTCCGGTAGCTCGCCGCGTTCCCACACCAGGTTGATCTGCTGCAGCAGGATCTGTCGCTGCTGGGCATTCAGGTTTCGCATCATCTGGTATGTCCCCCTGTCCGGTCCGGGCGCCGAGCGGCGGTGGCAGCGCTGCAGCGCATTGTTCAGTTCCGCCGCCGTAAACTGCGAATCACATGGACCTTCCCAGGTGACGAGCGAGGAACTACCGTTGCTTCTGGGGCTCTCAGCAGCTATGGTAGCTGAGTTTGCGGGGCTGGGTGGCGCGAACAGATCAGCAAACCGCTCTGGCATATCTTCAAAGCTGAGCCCGCTGGAGATTGCGAGGGCGTCCAGCGGTTGACGGTTTGTCTGTGGTTCGATGATGCGCCGCAGGGTGTCAGACAGCTTCCGCGAGCTGACGTCTTCCTCCATTCTTTGGCATAGTGAAGCCCACTGCCAGCGGTATACCTTGTTGGCGTGGAGGCGCGCTGCCGCGTCCAAGCGGTTGTAGACAGTCGAGTCGGCGGCTCTGTCGGTCCATCGCGCCGTCGCTCTGCGCGATCTCTCTTCTCGCGCAGATTGAGTTGCTTCATATCAGACGTTGGCTGCCCTGCCCTTACCTCTGCTCGTTGCGTGGCTACGAGAGCACTTCAGACTAGACTTGAAAAGAAGTCTGCGCCAGTGGCCGCCGCCTCGTCGACCGCCCGCCTGAACACACTCCAGTGGGTAATGGAGAAGGCACACTTGGGGCGCGCCTCCAACGCAGTGGGTTCGATTAGGATGGAGTAATGATCCGAGTCCCAGAGAGATAGTGATCGGCGCCATGTCGCCTCGATGCCTCTGGATGCGAAGGCAACGTCGATGCAGGAACCGGTTCTTCCGCGTCGTCGAAAGATGGGCTCGCCGGTGTTCAAGGGGTGAGTCCCAGCTGCGTTGCTGCGTCGTGCAGCTCGTTCTCACGCGCGGAGTGGCGCGCTCTTCCCCACGCACTATGGTGGGCGTTAAAGTCACCACAGATGACTTGGCGTGGGGCACAGCACGAAGACACAGCACGAAAACACAGCGCGTTCCCCGCCACAGCTGAACGCACATAGACACTGGCCACCGATGGACGCGCACTGTCATCACCACGCACTCCTGGGCGTCAGATTTCGCCGCCGCCGAGCCGACGGCGGTGTGCTCGACGTCCTGCTGCACGTATATCGCGCACCTTGATTTCCCGGGGCGATGAGATGTGTCACAACAGGGCACTGCGGCACAAGTAAGTACCACGCACGTGGTGGCTGAGTGGTAGCCAATGTAGCCAGGTAGCCGCAGCTGGGGCTCCCCGTCATGTGAACGTACGTACGTCTCCTGCAGCGCGATAACTTCAGGCGAATCCTGTGCGATGCGAACTCGCATTTCGGCGTACCGCGCCGCAAGTGAGCGCACGTTCCACTGCAGGATGGATGGTATGCGGGAGGCAGTCCGGCGGCTAGCCATCCTGCTGGCTTATCTGTGCGGGAGCACCCGCTGCTTCTAAGCAAGCCCGGTGTCCACCGGTGCCCTCCGGGAAAAGTGCGCTGACGACGCGCAATGCCAGCTTTAGGCCCGCGATCTCCGCGTCCTGTGCGTCAGAGGGCTGGCCATGAGAAGCGGCCGAAGGCAAGGCCCGCGCAGTCCGATGCCGCTGTCCGCGACGCCGGGCAACCGGAACGCCGCTGCCGCTGCCGGCGCTGCCGTTGTTTCGGTGGCTGCTGCTGCTGGAGTGTTCCCCTAACGGCCTGCGCATAAGAAAGCGCGCGCGGCGTCTGCTGATGTTGCTGGGCTGGGCCGCTATTTCTGCCTGGACGACGGCTCGGACAACCCGCCTGGACATCGGTGCCATGGATGTGGCAATTAAATTGGCCGCGTGACGCTCTCGCTGCCAGTGCTTGCATGCTGGGTCAATGGCTGCGTGCCCCTCCCCCCGCAGTTAATGCAACGGGGCTTGCTCGCGCAGGTAACAGGCTGTTGCGGCCCGCCGCAGCGCGTGCATTGGGCAGGAGCATGACACACTTTAGTGGCATGCCCCAGGCTGGCGCACTTGGCACACTGCAGCAGCCGGGGACGGCAGGGGCGGACTGCATGCCTGCGCTTCATTACGGTGATGAACGCCGGGGGGGGGGGGGGGGGTCGATGCCGCATATCAAGAGCGAGTGTGCTGCTCGACAGGGACGCCGATTTTATCGGCACCGTTGACTCCGCCGCCACTAGCAGCTCATCCGCCGTCCTGCGCCCGTCCACACCGAAGACCAGGCCGTAGCTTTGGTTCCGAGGAGGATTCTCCTTGGCGCAGACCGACATGCCGCGGGTGACGCCTGTGGCTAGCAGGGCCTGGAGAGCATCGCTGCTCGTCGCGTCCACTGCCACCACCTTCCGCCGGGACGGCGACTGGGACGGCGAGGACTCCCGGACGGGATCTGATCTCCTCGGTCAACTGCCAGCCCTGTTGCCTGGTGAAGGCGGTGCCCCGATTCTCCGGCCGAAACAGCACCGTCCCCACTAGGCTGGACGGGACCTCCACGGAAGCCGCGGCTCGCTCCAGGGTAGCTCTCCGACGCCGCTGCGCCTTGGTAGTGATGGTGCGCCACGGGACCAGGCTGGCCCAGCATCAGCGTCACCGCTGTCTGCGGCGCAAGCGGAGTTGGGTGCGCTCGCTGCCAGCAGACGAAGCCCCAGTCGCAGCCTGCTCTCGTGCGGCGGGATTTGGCGAGGTCGCACCCGGTTTCCTTCCGGACGTCGTCGCCCCAGCAGCAACAGCCGCAGCATCAGTAGCAGGCTGTAGGTGGGCTGCATGGGAGTTGTACTGGGCAGGCCCTGGTCCTTCTAGTGTGGAGGAAGAGAGAACAGTGACGGTGGGGGGCTTTGAGCTGCCCGCTTGGCCACCGCGATATCCCTGTAGGTTTCCGTGTCCCTCTCTTCCTCGAACCCCGTTGAGCGGTGCCGTTTCCTGAGAACAGACTCGTCCATCGGGGTGCACATGCTCTCCTCGGCTGCAAGTGTCCGCGGTGAGCCAGCAGCAGCAGTTTAAGGGGGAGAGTGCATCACAGCCGCTTTCCCAGGAGTAGCAATGGCAACAGAAAGCGCAGGAGTGGCCAGAAATGGCGGAGAGGGAGCCGCCATGGAGTCCTGCGTCTGGTGAGCAAGCGCCATGGCGTTCCTCAAGGCTAGAACGCGTGGGTGCGCCGGTGACATGTCCAAGGTCCCGATGCTGGACTCGAAGTTCTCCGAGGTGGTGATGAGCGCCGCCGTCAGGCACCTCGCCGTGTCCCGCAGATCAGCGATCTCGGCTTGCATTCGCCGAATGGTGCTGGACGACCCTGCTCTTGATGGCGTTCGTCTCCGGGATCGTGAGCGTGAGCGCGCTGCCCTGCGTTGCTCATTGTCACCGCCGAACACAGGCCGTCTCTCGTTCACGATGTCTGTGGCCTCCATGGGGAGATCCCGCAGCGCCGCGAAGCCTTAGGCCCAGCGTCCGAAGGAGCGGAGAGCTAAAAAACACGTCCGCTTGCTTCGAGCGCCAGACGAATAATTTCACCCGTTCCTTGCTTGTTTTAAATTTCTGCACGGATGGAAAGTTATGCTCGAACGGTGCTACAGGGCTGAAGAATCAGCAGTAATGCCGCGAAATTGTTAGCGGCCGAGGAAAATTACAAAATCTAAACCGACATCATATTAATTAATTTATTTATTTACTTATACAAAATACCCGTAAAAGCCGTCAATTTGAGGGTATTACATAGATGGGTGGGCAGTGCAGGCAAGAATCAAAAGTAAGAAATAAATAAGCCAGAAAATTCAAGAAACTGCAAACAAAAAACAGGTAAAAGGATATGGATCGTGTGAATAAAAATACGAAACCGACATAATTAAACATTGAAGCATAAATTGCAAGAAACAGAAACATAATAGAGTAAAGTTAATACAAGTTATACAATGTCTATCCAAAACGGCATGAAAATAAAACAACGGGAATTATTAATAACAGAAATAAAAGACAAAAATCAAATGTACTGCTCTGTTAAATATGTACTAAAAGATGTTACGCAAAAGTAGTGGCAGATATCAGTTAATAAATTTTTTTCGGATCTGTGATGGTAGCAACGTCTGAAAGGAGAGCGTTCCGGTTGATTATAGTGCAGTAGAATGAATGAATGTGCATAGTTAGATGTATAGCATGACAAGCGCTTAACTTTAAAATTATGGTGGCGGCGGTCAAAAATCGAAGGCAAAGAAAAATGTCATTATGAAGCGTTGAGTGATGATAGAGATTATGAAAAAGTGATAAGCGTGCCACTTTACGACGGAGATATAGATCTTGCAGATCAGCGCGTTTCATCAAGGCTCTGATGCTGGAATGACGTGAATAATCACAGTAGATGAAACGAGCTGTGCGATTCTGAATTATTCGATGTTATTTATTATTATGCTTCATGAGGGTCCCAAATTGCAGAAGCATATTTAATTTTCGATCGAATAAGAGTGGTGTAAACACGTAATCGGAGGTTAGAGGGAGCATTTTTTAATTTATCTATTAAGAGGCCTAATGACCAATTAGCAGATGCAAGAATAAGGTTAATGTGGTGGTTCTATGTTAGGTCTGAATGAACGTGAAGACCGAAGTATTTATACATGGTTACCAACACGACTGGAGTGTTATTTACGGAATACGCTGTTCAAAATCGAGACATTTGGTTAGTAAAAGACATTAATTTTGTTTTGGAAAGGGTAAGCTGCATAAGCCAAGTACAGCACCATACTGTTACTGTCTCGAGGTCGGATTGTAAGGCTAGGCGATCCTCGTCAGTATAAATCTTGCGATAAATTACACAATCGTCGGAAAAAACTCCGAATCGGGAAGAAATGTGTTCTGTAAATCGTTAAGAAATATCAAAGAAGCAAGAGGCTAAGCATGCATATTTTGGGACGCCAGAATGTACTTGGCTGAGAGACGAATTATGGTTATTGGTACTGGTAATCTGAAACCTGGAGCCGAGCAAATCATTAACCCATGCAATTACAAGAGGGTGAATATTAGGAAGTGTTAATTTGGTTAATAACCGGTTATGAAAGCCCCTGTTACCTCAGGTTAATTTCATTGAAGTTTGCTCGGTTGGAGCACTTGATTTGTTTATTGCAGGTTAT
The DNA here is from genome assembly GCF_052857255.1 of Amblyomma americanum. NCBI lineage: Eukaryota > Metazoa > Arthropoda > Arachnida > Ixodida > Ixodidae > Amblyomma > Amblyomma americanum. The sequence goes on along the minus strand of NC_135505.1, from coordinate 74,636,211 downwards.
TTTTTATGGAGCGTGAAATTAATCTTTCCATTGAGTATGAAAAAATCCGAAAGTTTCTAAGAGCGTAATATTAGAACAAAGATAAGGATCATTGGTTAAGACAAGATCCAGAACACTTGCAGAAGTGGCGGAACAACGCGTTGGTTCAGAGATTAGTTGCTGCAATGAGAAGTACAGGTTCGGTTTATGGGGGTTTAACGTCCCAAAGCGACTCAGGCTATGAGAGACGCCGTAGTGAAGGGCTCCGGAAATTTCGACCACCTAGGGTTCTTTAACGTGCACTGACATCGCACAGTACACGGGCCTCTAGAATTTCGCCTCCATCAAAATTCGACCGCCGCGGCCGGGATCGAACCCGCGTCTTTCGGGCCGGCAGCCGAGCGCCGTAACCACTCAGCCACCGCGGCGGCTCCAATGAGAAGTACAGGCAAGACTGGAGAGAAACCCGAGCGTCCGAATCATTAGTTGGAGCAAATAGCAAGGACCAGTTTATGGTTGGAAAGTTAAAATTACCTAGCAAAAGGAAGCTTGACTTCGAAAACGAAAAGCAAGTCGCTTAATAATCGATAAAATCCACTTAAGAAATAAGTGCTCATGTCAGGAGGCCGGTAAACTACACCAATAATGATAACAGAAGGGCCACATTGCAAGCGAACCCACACTGACTCCAGGCACGACGCGATGTCAATAAGCAAAGCAATGATCTCTTTATTAACTGCTAGAAATACACCACCACCCCTACGGCCCACACGGTCACAGCGAAATATGTTAAATTCACAATCACAGGTGAAAAGGACATTGTAACGAATGGTGTCATTTAACCAAGTCTCAGTAAGCGCGATGATCGACGAACAGCACGAATGGATTAGTGAAGAAAGAGCCACGTTTTAAGAAAGAACACTTTTTTTGTTGGTGTAGACGTAGTTTGTAACCAAAACAACGCAGCGCTGTGCAAGAGACCGCAAGGGTGGTTTGTCTGCAAATTTCTGTGGGCTAGGCGCGACTTTGTGCGTCGGTATCTGCGCTCTGCCCTGCGCTGTTGTGATCGCAGTCGCTGCAATTCGAAGTCAAAATCAGTGTAGTTAGCGACAGGGTTAAAGGGGCAGGTGCGTGTTCCATGGCCTCCTTATTTTTGTTCAAGACCGGAAGAAAAGCCGTCTGCGCAAGCAGCCTCCATAAGTAATTTAAAAACTGTCCACTCAATGCGCTACATACACATGGCTGAATTTTTTTTAAGTTGCTCTAATAAAAATTCATAATTAGTTGAAGTTTGAAGTTTATTGAGGTAATACATACTTCTTGACCTTGAGGCAGGGCAAAAGGCAATATAAATTTTAATTCCTTTCCACAAAGTAGACCCATTAAACACGTGCTTGGTTCATGACAACTTTAGTCACTACGAAACCGTGAAACTGGATAACACCACCAAAAGAACGACAACATATACGATGACGGAACTGCGATTTGTTTGAGTAGCTTTTGAGCCATGAAACCCTAAATTATAGAGAAGAAAGGAAGCCATAACTTTGTCACTCTGCGCGGCCACCTCAGCAATGTCGAGGATAGCGCTGAAATACGGGACGAAACGGGAGAGGAGGATTAGTCTAAGTGAAGAGCTCAAAATTATTTTGGATCACATAAATTGTTTAACGGGTATTGACATGGCGCAGAGCATGAGGGTTTATATATTTCACCTCTACCAAAACTCGGCCAACACGCGGCTATGCCGTCGAACTAGGCTGCGCTTTTATAGATGCAAAACACTAAGGCACCCGTGTGCTGTGCGATATCAGTGCACGTTAAAGATAATAATAATAATAATTGGTTTTTGGGGAAAAGAAATGGCGCAGTATTTGTCTCATATATCGGCGGACACCTGTACCCCGCCGTAAGAGAAGGAATAAAGGAGGGAGTGAAAGATGAAAGGAAGAAAGAGGAGCTGTAGTGGAGGGCTCAGGAATAATTTCGACCACCTGGGGATCTTATGCGTGAGCTGACATCGCACAGCACACGGGCGCCTTAGCGTTTTTCCTTCATAAAAACGCAGCCACCGCGGTCGGGTTCGAACCCGGGAACTCCGGATCAGTAGCAGAGCACCCAAAGCACTGAGCCACCGCGGCGGGTAACGGTAAAGGTCCCCAGGTGGTCGAAATTATTCCGCCGCCCTTAACTATGGCACATTTCGCTTCCTTCTTTCTCTCCCTCCTTTATCCCTTCCCTTACGGCGCGTTTCAGGTGTCCAACGATATATGAGACATACACTGCGCCATTTTCGTTCCCCAAAAAAGAAAATATTAAAATTATTCGAACTACGCAGTTATGTTCTCTGGTACAAACGTTTCGTGTGCACGGTGTACTTATATATGATCAATATAATATGACTCGCTCGGGAGTGTTCGTATCATGGGCGACACCAAAGGCATGTGCGCCTGCGCTGTTACCTGCAGGGGCTCATCCACTCGAGAAGAATCAGGTGTTGGCATGGGTGAAGCTGGCGGTTGTTTCGCTGCTGTACATAATTGGTTTAAATTGTTTTTTTGGTTGAGCGGAAATGGTGCAGTATCTCTCTCATATATTGTTGGACACTTGAACCGCGCCGTAAGGGAAGGGATAAAAGAGGCAGTTAAAGAAGAAAGAGGTGCCGTAGTGGAGGGATACGGAATAATTTCGACAACCTGGGGACCTTTGACATGCACTGACATCGCACAGCGCGCGGGCGCCTTAGCGTTTTGCCTATATAAAATCGCTGCCGCCGCGCTTGGGTTCGAAGCCGGGGACTCCTGGTCAGTAGGCGAACGCCCTGGCAACTGAGCCACCGCGGCGGGGAGTGAATTATTGTTACAGTTAAATCAAGCAGGGCAACCGGGTACACATATGGCCTCACTACTCTTAACATATACAGCAATCCCAAAGATAAAGGCAGAGTTATTCCGGGCATCCAGGGCTCCTTTCGTTCCTCAAAGCTCCTTGTGGTGGGTGATTTCAATGCACGTCGCACGCACTGGGGATACACCTCGGATACCCCCAAAGGTAACCTCATTTCTACCGCAATGGCTGATTACAATCTTGGCCTGATCACAAACCCCACCGTACCCACTCCCATTAGCACAAGTGTCACCCGCGACACCACACCCGATCTCACATGGGCCACACTGAACATAATCGTTAAATCTCACACGGTGCTCCAGTATCCGGACACACAGTATCCGGACTCACAGTATCAAGTGCTCCGGACTTACAGTATCAAAAAAAAGACAGCCTTGGGAGTGACCACTTTCCAGTCTCAACTACTATTGCTTACGATTCCAAGATTTTCAGCCCTCGTTCACAGCTCCTCCCTCACTGGGATAAATTGCGCTCATACTTGGCAGCTGATTCTACTGAACCCCGTACTGTCACCGACTGGACAGACCATGTAGTGGAGGCTACCCAGGCGAACAGCAAACGCCTTAAAAATACCCCTGTGGCACCACAGGTTGATCCCAATCTGGCTCATCAATAGGAGGCCCGACAGGGACTTCTCAAGCGCTGATGTCACCAGCGACACAATCGTAAATTGAGACTCCGCATAGCCGCTCTCTTAGATCCAAAAACCACTAAATCTGAGACACAAGTAAGCACACAACGACTATTACAACTAGAGCTTCAAAAGGGCACAGACGTAATTGGCCAACTACGGGACGCTTATATACCACCATCCCTTCAGTCAGCAGATTCACTCAATCTACCTCCACCTAACCCGGAACTTGATCTTGACGTTACCTTAACCGAAGTCCGCCGATCACTCTTTAGTATTCACCGCTCTACGGCGCCGGGGCCAGATGGCATAACGTACAAGGCACTACTCAATCTGGACGATGTCTCGCTTCAGGAACTCATGGAGCTCTTTAATAAACACTGGCACGCTGGGACGCTCCCGTCAGCCTGGACCCATGCCAGCATGCGATTTATACCCAAACCGGGAAACCCCTCCTCTTTAAAATTTGCGCCCCATCTCCTTAACGAGCTATGTCGGCAAGCTCTCCGAGCATGTTATTTTCTACCGCCTGCAACCGTTCCTGGAAACAACAGGCTTCCTCTCCAACGTTCAATCTCGCTTCCGTCCAAACATCTCGGGGCAAGACGTATTTCTCGCCCTGAAAGAGTCTCTCTTTTACATCAAGCGCCGTACATCCGCTACGTGAGCCATATTGGCCCTGGATATTCATAAGGCTTTCGACACTATAAGCCATGACCATATACTGATGACATTAGCCACCACCGGCTGTGGCAGCCGCATATGGCAATATGTTCGGGCTTCAGGGACGCACGGCAAAACTCTATCTTGGTGATGTCGCCTCCCAGCCTTACCCCCTGCCTAACCGGGGAACCCCACAAGGGTCGGTCCTATCACCTTTATTTTTTACCATTGCCCCAGCGCCACTGGCAAATGCCCTTTCTGCTATCCCAGGGCTCCACACGGCCATATACGCAGATGAGATAATCCTCTGGACAACGGGAGGATCCATTGGGACCGCCCAGGATATCCTGCAATCTGCCATAGGCATCACCACCACCCAATTAGCAAACACAGGCCCCCGTTGCTCCCCAAATAAATCGGAACTCTTGCAGCTGAAACCCCTGACCACTGAACCACCATTGAACTGCACATGTACGGGCATGCAGTGTCTATTGTGTCTCAGGTGAAGATTCTCATCCTTCAAATTACCAAACACTCGATGCTACCCCCACCCTTCAGTTCTTGCAAAGAAAGACCAAACAGGTGACTGCACTAATCAGGCGGGTGGCAGCACGCACTCTTGGGCTGTCTGAACGCGAGACCCTCAATATGACAAATGCATTATTCATCTGTCGCATTACATACCACCTCCCATACCACATACTCACTCAGCGCCAAATACAACAGGCAGACATCCTAATACGCACGGCTGTCACCTCCGCCCTACGTCTTCCACGGACGGTTAGCACGAAACGCCTCCTGGCCACTGGTGCCCACAATACCGTGATCGAATTAATAAAGGCTCAACGCACCAACCAATTATTCCGCCTGAGTCGCACGGAAACAGGCCAATGCCTACTCCGACAGCTCCGTCTCAATCAACCTATTCCAACCCCAACAAGTCCTATACCTTACATGATTTCTCTGCGGATGCAGGATCACATATATCAGAAGCCCCTACCGCGCAGTATGAGCGCTAGCATCCATCAGGGTAGGCGGCAGGCTCGAGCGAGCTATTACGCAAAACATACAGCAACCGCTCTGATATCCTTTATGTCGACGTGGCAAAAATTCTAAAGTAGGATTCTTCACGGCAGTCGCAGCTTATGAAGACGGCACTGTGGGGGCCGCCGCAACTATACGAACCAATTCACCTACAGTGCCGTAAGGAACCGCCATCGCACTTGCGCTGGCCCACTCCACCATTGACAAAAGCATAAACAAAATATACACAGATTCCCTTTCCGAGTACCACAACTACCTAAAGGGCGTGGCGACGCCGGCCACACACCGTATTCTTGCCACAACCACCTCTCTCGACCGAACGATTACTCTGTCGTGGATCCCTGGGCATGCCTCGATCCCCGGTAATGAGCGCGTTCATGCGCTGGGGCCGAGAACTCTCCTTCCGCACCCCGGACGATCAGGCACCCAACCATACGCAAGAGGCCCCATCAGTCCTTTATACATATCATCAAATCACCGCACCGCATTCTACAAACTCAGCCGCATGACATTACCACAACCCCACAGTACTTTGTCGCCCTTATCCAGCGCCACATAGCGACATTTACAGACGGGCTGCTTTATTGCACCCTCCTGTCTCTCATGCTTTCACCCCACCTTTCCTCCTCATTTTAACACCTGTGCCGTGCCCAGATACACAATTTTTCATTACCTTTAGGAATTTCCTTCCCCACAAACAGTTCCCCTCATCCCCAATCCCTCTCATTCTTCCTGGAAGGCTGCTTTACGGACCGCTCAGCCTTCCGGCCAGATATGGCTGGTGGATTGGGCCTTATGTAAGGCACAAGCCCGTGGGCTCCTGGACCTGTAGGAGACCACCCTGGAAGATTTTTTTCTTTCCTTTTTTCTTATAAAAGTTGTTTCCATCCATCTATCCATCCATCCATCCATCCATCCAAGCAGGGTGTTCCAATCTTTAATAGTTGCAAGAAAAAACAGCCTTCCTCACGGTTGTGGTGAAAATATTTTAAATGAAATTGTTTATAGGTTGTAACGGCGGTTTGATCAGGGCCGCCCGTCTGCTGCAATTCGAGGCAAAATCGCCTTGTGATGGCCTAGCCGGAATTTTGCGCGAGCCAAACCGCGTACGGAGTTGGCGTAGGTGCGCCACCATTCTGCAAAGCTGCAGTAAGCCGGTCACTTTACGGTCAAAATTCCATCAAAGGGAGGCCCGTACTTTGGCTTGCACAATGTGGTCTTGAGACGTTTCGAATGGCTGACAGAAACCGCCTAAATTTGTCACTGTTCAGGCAATGTACTGTTTCATATTAGTTTTTTCTGTAATAATATAAAATATTATCAGCGTTGACTTTAAGGTTCTCTTTCAATTCACTGTTTGACCCTTATAGTTTCAAGAATCAATCGCTGTATTTTGTAGACTTCATGCTTTTATGTTAATCACAAATAATGTTTACTCATGATGTGACCTACTCATCCAGTTACAGCTCACAACTACTCACATTCCCACCTACCATAGCCAACATATCTATTCGCTCACACTGATGTGAGTGAGTGAGCAAGGCCAACTGAGCACATTAAGTAGTCAGAATGCCGACCTATGCTTAGTAGCAACGGTGAAAGTCGACTAGGTGTCGACCAACTACAAGCTTCCAACAACGGCTGTCTCTGAGATGAACGCAACATTGCTACAGTAGTCGGCACATCCATTTCACCCATCGCGGCCGCCCTGCTCATTGCCGAAGTGCTCTGCGCTGGAGTAGAAATGTCGAATCGTCATTGATATATTAATAGAGTATTGAAACGTCAATGGTGATATGTCGTCCGGGACACTTTATCAGTACGAAAGGGAAAGCGGAAGGAGATATGTTGCGCACCTCATCGTTAATGAAGAAAGGACGGCGGAGAGGTATTAAAAAGTCGCCTGGCTGAGCGCTCCCCTCTTGTCGGTGCGGCCAGTAAGAGTGATGGGGTGGTTACACGTTGGAGGCACAGGTGAGAAACCCGTTCTGCAGTGGCTGCTCAAAACAGTTTCCTTGTGCAGCTTATGTGGCTTTACAGCTGATATTATAATATTTGAAGCTGTATAAAATCTGGCTAGAACATCGCGAAGATGTCTGAAGAAGCGCTTTAACGAAGTTACTCTTTCATTGAGAATATATACCAACGCAATTAATACAAAAGTAATCAGTTTAGGATAAGGCTGCTCAGAATAAAACATGAGCAACAGCAACTATAAGTCATTTGTGAGAGGACAAACAAGCACGAAACACAGCTGACTTCTTGGCTCATCTCTACACAACACTGTTCCTTTCATTACTATAAACCACAACCGGCTGCTATAAACAAAAAGCTGCTAAATCAGGAAATAATTCAGCCAGTATTACACCTTTTCATTTCCTCTCTTAGTCCCTCCTGTATCCCTTCTCTTAAGACGCGGTTCAGGTGTCGGCCAACATCTGGCACAGATACTGCGCAATTTCTTTAATCAGGCGCGTGGAAGCACGCAATCGTTGGGTGTCTAAAGGCAAAACCCTCGATATAACCAATGCACTATTCATTAGCCGCATACATACCACCTCCCATACCACATTCTCAATAAGCGCGAAGCACAATATGAAGATATCCTAATACGGACAGTTGTGACATACGCCCAATGTTTTCCACGGTCAGTTGGCAAGAAACGTCTCCTGGCCACTGGTACCCACAACACCGTGTTCGAATTAAAAGAAGCGCAACGCACGAACCAATTAGTCCGTCGGAGTCGCACGGAAATAGGACAACGCCTACTGTGACAGCTCTGTCTCTCAATCCACCCTTTCCCACACTAGGAACAACTGCTCCTTACATGATTTCTCTGCGCACGCAGGATCATATATACAAGAAGCCCCTACCGCGCAATATGAGGTCTACCCTCCATCAGGTTATACGGTTAGCTCAAGGGAGCCGTTTAACCAAAATTTACAGCAATCGCTCTAATATCCTTTATGCAGACGAGGCCGAAAAGTTTAAGGCAGGATTTTTCACGGCAGTCGTAGCCTATGAAGCCGGCACAGTGGGGGCCGCCGCCACTATCCAAACTTACTTACCTGCAGAGTCGAAGGAGCCGCCATCGCGCTTGCGTTTGCCCTCTCTACCATTGACAAATCTTAACCAGAATTTGCACCATTTTTGGCCGCGTACCACCACTAACTAAACAGTGAGGCGATGCCGACCACACAGCATATTCTTGCTAAGGCCACGTCTTCCCAGCGAACTCCCCTCCTGGAGCCCGGATGATCAGGCACATAACCCGCTCAATAGGCCACATCGTTCCTCCCTACTTATCATTAAATCATCGCATTTACAAATTCAGCCGCTTGGCATTTCACCGCCCCCCAGTGCCTTGTCGCCCTTATCCAACGCCACATGGCGACAATAAAAACGGGCTGCTTTATTTCACCTTACGGTATCTCATGCTTTCACCGATGCTTCGCCACTAACAGTAACATCTAGGACTTGCCTAAATCTGCTATTGTCCTCTACGTTTGGTAATGTCCTTCCCCACAGACAGTACCCGAAAGCCCCAATCCCACTCATTCTTTCTGAGAGGATGTATTAGGGAGTGCTCAGCCCGCCGACATCAGATGACTAGCGGATTGTGCTTTATGTGAGCCACAAGCCCATCAACCCCTGGACAAGTAGAGGACCACACTGAAAAATTTTTCCTGTAAAATAAGTTGTTTCCTTTAGTCCGTCCGTCCGTCCGTCCGTCCGTGCGTCCGTCCGTCCGTCCGTCCGTCCATCCGTCCGTCCATGCATCCATCCATCCATCCGTCCGTCCGTCCGTCCGTCCGTCCGTCCGTCCGTCCGTCCGTCCGTCCGTCCGTCCGTCCGTCCGTCCGTCTGTCCGTCCGTCCGTCCGTCCGTCCATCCATCCATCCATCCATCCATCCATCCATGAACCATCCACCCAACCATCCACCCAACCATGCATCCATCCCTCCATCCATCCATCCATCAATCCATCCATCCATCCATCCATCCATCCATCCATCCATCCATCCATCCATCCATCCATCCATCCATCCATCCATCCATCCATCGATCCATTCATCCATCCATCCATCCATCCATCCATCCATCCGTCCTTCCGTCCGTCTGTCCATCCATCCATCCATCCATCCATCCATCCGTCCGTCCGTCCGTCCATCCATCCATCCATCCATCCATCCATCCATCCATCCATCCATCCATCCATCCATACATACATACATACATACATACATACATACATACATACATACATACATACATACATACATACATACATACATCGAAATGTGACCCCCACGATCGGGATCGATTCAGGGTGCTTTCGTTCAGTAGACGAGCGCCTTAAGCACTGTGCTGCTGCTAATGGGAAGAAAAAAGTGGACGGGCGTGCCTACTGGCTCAAGCCGAGGCACGCTCGCTTTCTCGTGCTCAAAGTAGGAGAGTTATAGGATAGGAAAGCAAAGATAGAAAGAAAAGTCGCGCGATAATATGCCCAGAGCTGATCCCGGAGGCTGTCCACAACCTAGCCTACCCGTGCCAGATTGCTTCAAGCTGAGTACTCCTCCCTATTCCAAAAATAAGGTTAATACATTGGGTCCAAGGCGCCGCAGCTGGTGTTAAATCAGGTATCAGATATCATGGTTAACCACTGAGCAACCGTGGTGCGTTGCATTCTTGAGGCTTCTACGTTTTCAAAGAAAAAGCTTGGTTCTTTTCGCAGCGAGGTAGGCTTGAAATCGTCTGCGTTGAGTTTCAATATTTCGCTCATTTTGCATAAATGCTTCCTGAAAAATGAACATTACCTTAAAGCCTAACGCAGGCCACGGAATGCATAAATATTTTATAAACAACGTTCCGAAGCGTGTTTCAAGTTTCGAAAAAAAATACATGTTTTCTTGAAATAACTGCGCTTTTTGAAGCGTTCCAAGGAATGGCCTGTATCGCGTAGTACAGGAGAGAACGGCTCTATTGGCAGTCGGAACGGCACGTCTTAACCGTTTTTACAATTATAAAGGACTGGTGTTCATTTTCAGATGGGATTCCAAATAAACAACCCTTTCATCTGCTTTTGCACAGTTCTGGGCAGTACGTTGCCATCTTGACAAAGTCCCAAAAATTATATTGGCACCTTCTTTGGGCAACACTGAAAAGTAAAGGAAATACCGGAGTGTCTGATCAAAGATTTACATGGCAATTATCGCGCTGAATCTAGTAAGGCTCGAGTGGAACACTCGTTTCGAGTAATCTAATTCGTTTCAAATACCACTCGCAAGCTGGCCTCCGTAAATATCATCACCATCTCGAAAAACTCTATAAAAGGCCCCACCGCGCTCAAGTTTTGTTCCTGTAGCGGTCGTCGGCACGACCGGCTCTTCGGAACGCAGCAGGGTATCCCAGTCCTTCCAAGTCTTAAAGTTCTGTTGGCCTCATGGGGGATTACATTGCATTGTGAAACATTTATTGCGTCAAGAGCAGGTTGCAGGAGACACATACTAGCTGGCCGCCTGCCCATGGCAGGCGGTGTTCTCATTGGCCTGCTTGATTGCCCGTACTTGAATATTAGGGTCCGAGCTCAACAGCACGGTCTCCCAGCACTTGGGAGAAGGGAGCTGTATCAACTCCACCGGAGGCGGATTACTTACGCAGTTCCATAGAATGTGGTCATATGTGGCCCTTTCACCAGATTTATGGCAGTTTGGGTCGCACTGGCCAGGGTACATGAGGGCCAGCACTGTCAGATTCAGAATAATATTAATAATAATTGGTTTTTTGGGGAAAGGAAATGGCGCAGTATCTGTCTCATATAACGTTGGACACCTGAACCGCGCCGTAAGGGTAGGGATAAGAGAGGGAGTGAAAGAAGAAAGGAAGAATTAGGTGCCGTAGTGGAGGGCTCCGGAATCGTGTTTGCAGTCGGCGCGAGGCAACTTCATTCGCTTTTGTTAACGATTTCTGAGGAGAGGGATATGCGTGCCTCTCGAGCTTAAACTGATGGGGGATGTCGTGAAATAAGATCAACTCGTCTCGTGAAATTGTGGTTGGAGAGCATGCTCACCGACCGGTCGACGAAACCTCGGGCTTGCGCGTGAGCCAACTCGTTCCTCGCATTAGACGAGTGGGCCGGGACCCATATCAGTTCAACTTCTCTAATCGGAAGAGGTGTGTGCGGACTGAGGTAGATGTAATACGTCCCCTCGCGAAATTGCGAATGGCTGTTTCACAGTCTCTGAATATAATTTCAGCACGCGTGTTCGCTATAGATAAGGCTATTGCCGCTTCCTCCGCCGTCTCAAAGAAGGTGGTTTCTATCGACGCGGCCGCCAACAGGCCGCCGTTCCTGTTCACCGCAACAAGGGCAATCGCTTTTCTCGGCGTTTGTCGGTATTCCGATGCATTCCTTCAGTGAAGTGACGCAGGCCTGCAAAGCCGAGCGTCGGCTATACCCACCCCATCCCTCCCTCTACAATTCTCATCAGACACTTTGGAGGCTGCTCCAAACACGCACCTTACCCACCCCTTATATACGCTCGCGCTATCACCAAGTCCACACAAACCCCTCCTGTACCCTCCGCCACCATCTCAAAGCCACGCTCGATCGCATCCTTTGCCTCTGCCAGGCGGATCCTCCCCCGCGGGGCCTGGAGCACCTTACCACTTGGGAGGCTTTGGAGACCCCACTGCGCTCCAAGGACCCGGCCAAGCAAGCCATCGCCACAGACCGGGCTCTCAGCGTTATGATCCTCCGGGACATGAACGCTTGAGTGCAGTGGGGTCGTAGGGGGGCCCAAGGACCTGCGCGTTCTAAACTCCCCTGTATGTAATAAAGTTTCCACCACCATTACGCTGCGTCCACGTACGCTACATTGTCGTTTCGCCCGTATCTGGCGGGCCGGGCACGAGCCCGCGCTTTGCGTCGGCCTTCGTGGTGCGCGAGGTGCATGTTCTTGGTTAGGGATTTAGTAAAAAAAGTTTTCTTCATGAGCGTGGTAACTGCATTTTCGCCTCCTCTCGGGTAGCTATTCGCACATCTTTAGTCTTCTTTAGTCTATACAGGGTGGATGTTCCCGCGCTTGTACGAGTGTGTCGTCCGAGCTGGGAAACGAGGTGCGCCACGCACATCTCCGCGAGTGTGTTGTTAAGCCAAACGGCCAGCAACTTTTCCGTAGACACTGCGCGGGAGCCCAGCGGCCGCTTTTTACGCCTGTCGAATTGTAGCTTTGACCTTGTCCATTTCCGCGCGCTGCGTGGCAGGTAAGGGAGGGAGTAGACGACCCTGCTAAGCACGAACGCCTGCACAAGTCGACACAGACCTTTCTCTTTCATGCCTCGTCTTTTGCTGGAGATCCCTCTAATTAGTCGCACAGTCTGATTGACCGTAGCCGTGTGTCTTTTGATCGTTTCTCTGTTTTTGCGGCGGGCGGGGGACGGTCCACCTTGCATTGAGAACAGATAGGAAGAGCAGAAATGCCAGGTTCGGGGCAGAAAGTACAGGAAGAAGTAATGGGGGGATAGCTTGCTATCTTCTAACCGGGCCGAGAATCGTATGCAATTTTAAACGAGAAACCGTATTAGGCCACTCGCGACGGTGTGCGAGGAACGGTTGTGTCACAACTTCAAAATCGGTTTCTAGGAACAAAAAGAGAGCACTAACTGCCGCATATCTCTATAGATACTTCAAAAGGCTATAAAGGAAAGAGAAATATGTGGGAAGGCTTTTTAGTGGAGTGTTCATATGTCGCCAGTTCTAATCCTTGCTGCAAGCTAGCCCAAAACATGACTAGAACATGTAGGCTATATGCAAAGAAAAAATGGTATGAAACCCACCGGTAAGGTGTAAGACGAACGGTCGCTTAAACTTTTGGCACGAATGTAGTCGGGAATACTGGCGCAGACTTAAAGTCAGCCAATGGTGGATGGGTTAAGAGAATCATTCCCTGATATTGAGCTGCTCGGCTTGCTGTGTACCAGCCGCGGTGGTTCAGTGGTTAGTGCGCTCGACTACTGATTCGGAGTTCCCGGGTTCAAACCCGACCGCGGCGGCTGCGTTTTAATGAAGTAAACACGCTAAGGCGTCTGTATGCTATGCGATGTCAGTGCACGTTAAAGATCCCCAGGTAGTCGAAATTATTCCGTAGCCCTCCACTATGGCACCTCTTTCTTCCTTTTTTCTTTCACTCCCTCCTTTATCCCTTCCCTTATGGCGCGGTTCAGGTGTTCAACGATATATGAGACAGATACTGCGCCATTACCTTTACCCAAAAAACAATTAATATTTTTAAGGAAATGGCGTATTATAAGTCTCACATATCTAATGACAACTTAACCGCGCAGAATTAGGGTGGGGGGATAATGAAGTGAAAGAAGAAAGGAAAAACAGATGTCATAGTGGACGAGTGCGGAATGTTTTCTACCACCTGGGAATGTATAACATGCACTGACATCGCGCAGCCCGCGGGCGGTGGTGGTGTTGGTGGTGGTGGTTTTTTATTGAAATAATATTAAAAACGAAGGAAAGGTTTTTGCTAACCCCGGCATCTGTCATCGGTTCAGAAGCACCTGAGCCGGGGGCAGCGGAAATAAAGAATAGCAGGCAGAATAGAGAAATAAATGAAAGATGTGAGGGGACAGGAAGAGAGGATAGGGGGAGAAGTAATATATACAAACTATTTACACAATAAGAAATGTGTCCAGGTTTGACATGATTAGTTCATTTAAGAGGAATTAAAACACACACGCACAACACTGTTTTTGCTACAACTGGAGTGGGGCGTCAAGTTATTAATCTTTCAAGGTAGAACTCGCGGAGCGTTCGGTCACTGTGTGGTGTAACTACCTGACAGAAAACAGACGGGACATCAAGCCTGTGCGTTCGAGGGATTCACAGAGGCTCACCAAAGTTTGCTCACGACTGCGCACACTGCTCTACGGCCACAATAGCGTCTTGATGGAGTCTGGACATCGCACAGCACACGGGCGCCTTAGCGTTTTGCCTGCATAGAACCGCAGCCGCCGCGGTCGGGTTGGAACCCGGGAACTCCGGATGAGTAGCCGAGCACCCTGACCACTGAGCACAGCGGCATCACCTTTTGCATGTGAGCTTTTTTGTGCCCTACACTTATCTCGACATTCCTTAAATCTGAAACCCTCAAATTCGGCCCTCGGCACCAAAATATTTAAAAACAATGTGGCCCAAGCCTATATCCACGCGGACAAACCAGGGGCGCCAGTAAAACAAATTCATTCTCGATGAGACAGTCTTCACGTTTTTTTTCCAAGGCACTGGTGTTCACTGCTTGTTTGGCATGCTTGTTTATTGCAGCTCTTAGCCTATGCAAATTCTGAAGAGAACCACCAGAGTACGACACGTGTCGAGCACTAGATCTTCTGCCTCAAAGGCATCGTGTTTGGATATCCGGAATTTATCAGGAAAAAGGATAAATTTCAGGCAAGGTCTCAAAACAGCTTGTCCAAATTTTCATCACCTCTCAAGAAAAAAAGTAATAAAACGGTATAGTGTGAATGAGGCACAGGTAATTGAAAAAGAAATACTCTGTTCACATTCTTTCCATAGCCGAAAACTAAAATAGAACGATCTAAGTATAAATAGTGTCTAAACGCAATAGAACTTTATAAAGCTATAGAGCGACGCACATTCCACGAATGCACAAGCACAACATCAGGTGATAAAGGTCCCTTATGAAACAGCGGTTAAACGATGGGAAGCCTTGGAATTTAGGCTGCGCCTTTGGAAATGTAATGTTTGCGCAAAAATTTGCTTGAGAAAATGGGGACCATGTCAATTTTTCGAAGTTATTGAAGCCCTTGTCTTACACCTCTCCCAGTTCAGAGATGTGTCTTTTCGCCAGAGCATGCATTGTTAAGTAGACGCGTCCAAAGTGGTATTGCAAACTGAATGTTGCAAAGCACTTAAAAACTCGTTGCGTCCTAGATTATTCTAGAAATGAATCTCGCAATATAACCATGGAGCTTTTGGACGCGCGAATATTACTGTAGTTGGGCTTCCGTTCAGTCCCCAAAGAGGTCTACGAAAGCTTGCAGACACTCGTCGACTCTACAATTGCACGACTCTGCTTTTCCACAACCACAAGCACCGCCAGTTTTCCCGGCTTTGGAAACACGAATAACATGTTCATGACCTTAACCCGTCCAATTAGAGACCGACCCCATCGTAATCTTTTCCTTTTATCATGTGTCGTCTGATGGTCGTTCTTTCTATTATACCTAATTAAAGCAGGAATGCGACTTAGGCGTATTTAAATATACACTCTCCACACTTACTCTATTAAAATTTACTTTTTGCTAAACCCGATTGTCTGGCTTTCTAGCTCTCCGACTTAATAAGTAGTGATATATGTACTTGTGACGTCTGGAGAAACGTCGAGATATTAGTTGGCTCCATGATCCGCACTATAATTAGATGGCAATGCTATCTACAATCGGAGATCCGTCAGTAAGGTTGAAGGTTTCACCTCATGGCAGTTTACCTGTGGAATTGGTCGCTCGTAATTAGGCCTGCATTTCAGCCCTGTGTAGCGTGTAATAAACTTTTGTCAGCAAAAGGTAACCCCTTTGGGACTGCAAAGCGGCCCTCATGAATGCAGATCAAATTTAATTTCTTCTCTGCGTCCGTCTGAAACCCGCCAGGAAAATACCTAAGGAATTACCAGCAGAGGACTCGAGCTCAACATACATACCCCACACTTTTAATACAGCTATCATTCCTTTTTACTTATGTAGTTTCGAATTGTTTAATAGAACTTTTTCTTCCCTCTTCATTCTTGAGTAAAACAAGTAATATTTTCGAACGCGACTTGAGAAGGCGACAGTGCAAAATAATATTGTGACGAAGAACGGCTTTAGGTTTTACACCGACAGACCGTTATGAAGCAGCAAGAAAACTCAACGTAAACCAAGAACCACAATCGTATGAAGCCATTGTTGTCACAAAATAATGAAGGAACAATACAAGCATTTAATGTTATCTTCGGCCCAGTTAGTATTATGAAAACAACAAAGGCATCCTTTACATGCGACGATCATTTCAAAATATGCGCTCATCATAGCCAGCATAAACCTACTGCGGGACAAATGAGTTTTTACTAATCCTCTACTTATACCTTTCACGTGGTTGTTGAGGCCAGACTACAAGCCTAATTCCTAACGACATCCACTATCCAGGCTTGCGGCCACTTCCTATTGCGTTTGCATTCTCTTATTATCTTGTCTGTTACTCTTTACGCCACTGAATTTCTTGCCGTCGCGTTTCATGCCCTGCCCATTACAATTTTTTGAGGTTGATCTCGACAATGATATGTTACTCGATTTGATTCGCCGACTACCTCGGCTCTCATCCTAACTCTTGACGTTAAACCAACCATTTTTACATCAATAGTTCAATCCGGAGTACTCAATTTAATGTTAAACTTTAACGTTGGCCTCCACGTTTTTGCCTGATAATTGATAACTTGCCGGACACAAATGATGTATATTTTGCTGTTGAGGAATTCTCGTAAGGTACAATTTATGAGGTGTAAGTACCTGCCAAATTATTAACCCCAACCCCGTATCATAGTCCTCATAGGTTCTTTTTTCGCGGTGTCAAGTGTTCGCTTCACATTAAAGAGGTACCGGCTAGTATTTGCGCTCACGCCTCACCTTGCCTTAGACTGAACTGTCGATGACGATCACTGCAATTAGCGCTGCTAAAATGAAACTTCGCATAAAGTAAAGGAACTATTTTTTTACGGTTGGTTTCATGAAACTGAAGACGAAAGGTACTCTAGTAAAACACGCTGCTAGGCTAGTTTATTCAACGCAATTAGGAAAATACCACAAGCCAAACGAAGATGCTCAGAGGAAACCGGAAAGAAGAGATGACAGAGGTTGCACTTCCAACTGCTTATTTAACAGGTCGGGGCTCAAATATGTACGGGCCAATGTGTAGCATGACCATAGCCCGATTACCTTAGAACACACCCATCCGCAAATTCTGGAAGCCCGTGTACTGTGCGATGTCAGTGCTTGTTAAAGAACCCCAGGTGGTCGAAATTTCCGGAGCCCTTCACTGCGGCGTCTCTCATAGCCTGAGGCGCTTCGGGACGTTAAACCCCTGTAGACCGTAAACGATAAACCGTCAAGCATCCGCCGCAAAAAAAATATACTATGACCACAATGACCTTCTCGCTTCAGTTGGTATCTCACAGCTGGCCCTGTCTAATCGCAGTGCAGAAAATATTGGCAATAGCGGGAAATAACAAAGGCTGTCTTCAATAAAAAACCAGCAAACGACTACACATAAACCTTTCAGCAGCGACCAACAATCCAATTTATTTCACGCAGAAATGAATTTCTTTCTTCGAACGCAAACGCGGCTGCTTCCTATCAAAGCGTTATGATTAATAACTTGATTTCATGAAGGCAACTTCCTTTCTTGAAAGGGCAATGTGGGTCCCAGAGGCCCAAAAGCATGGTAGCACCTCACATCACAGGGCAGTGGCGCATCGCTTAACTTCTGCACGTCTGCGCCATGGGTGGTATAAGTACTCAGGGCGATTTATGAATGTAGAGTCGAGAATTAGCAATTCCGCATATGTGGATATTAACCCATTAGCTCTATCACGTCATATCAATAAGGTGGAGGTAACAGGTCCCCTTCATTTAAGTAGCTCCCTTGAGTTTTTTAGGGGGAGGGAGGGGGCAACCCAATCTCAAAACGCTCTCGCATTTTCTTTTGGCAGGTCCCTATGGAGACCAGAAGTCTATTAAAATATTTGTTCGCAGAAGTCGTATGCGGTTTCCGATATGTGATGTTTAGTATCGGACAGCATACCGGGCATTTTCGTAGTTTACTACAATGCTCGCCATTTTTTCAACAGTTTGTTTTCACATTTCTTGCGCTGTGGACCAAATATATTACTCTTTATTGTACGTGATAGTATTTATTTCGGATATAGGCCCATATATTATTTTTCCGAAATTTCTTTGTTTCAGAAACTAATTCTTTGTTAGACTTTAATTCAAAAATGGATGATATAGAAGTGACAAAAAGAACCTGTAAATTAGGTTGTTCGCAAAGTAATAATAATAATAATTAGTTTTTTTGGGAACGGAAATGGCGCAGTATCTGTCTCATATATCGTTGGACACCTGAACCGCGCCGTAAGGGAAGGGATAAAGGAGGGAGTGAGAAGAAGAAAGGAAGAAGAGGTGCCGTAGTGGAGGGCTCCGGAATAATTTCGACCACCTGGGGATCTTTAACGTGCACTGACATCGCACAGCACACGGGCGCCTTAGCGCTTTTCCTCCATAAAAACGCAGCCGCCGCGGTCGGGTTCGAACCCGGGAACTCCGGATCAGTAGTCGAGCGCAAAGTAGAATTCAATTTTCTGCACAGAATATTATTCAGTTTTCAAGGAAGGCAAACTGCACACCTAAATTCGTAGTTTTCATAGTGGTCGTCGAGCTACGTTGAAGAGAATGAAGTTGGCGATCTGTCCAGATTGTGTATATAAAGGGTTGGCATACTGTTTATTTAAAGCTGTGTCATATGATCAACATTGTGCAGTGACAAAACAAGACACGCCATCGAAGTTTTCGAGAACGATAGAGTCAGTCTGTCATAAAACGTTAATATCGGTACTGGGTGTGACGGGTTTTGTCGACCCCACCAGATGGCCCTCAGTCAGTGCTGAAGGTGACCTTTTGGGCTCTTGCTGTGTCCCAGACTTCTACTTCCGGATAACGCGTCGCAAGCAGCGTAGTCCCCTCCTGCGAGCCTAAAAGGTTCTCGATTTCGTTTGCCGGTGGGTCTGCGGGGCAGTTTCGGAAGAAGTGCTCTATCGTGGCTCTTTATCCACGTTTGGTGTTATCAATTTCGATCGCTATTCTGGCATGCTCGCATCACACTATCACCGGAGAGCAAGACGATTGGATATAGAGGGTGTTCCTGCAAGCTCCTGCGTAAGTGTTCACGGAGGCAGGGCCGTGACAATGTCACCGAACGTACCCCTACCTGTGCAGATTGGTGATGTAAAGAATGGTGTTATTAATGGTAAGCCTTGTATAACAATTCTGTCGACACCACATGGGTGGTGTCGACAGCAGAAAATATTGCATTATGTGTGTGACTGTTTCTCGATGGCACTCACTCAACTTGTTTGGAGATATTGAATACAATTCCAGCCCCGTTACGAGAAAATTGTTCGGTGAACTAATTAGCACCTAAAAAGAAATATTGTACTAAATCTCAGAAATTGCGCCAAACGAAACATCGCCTCAGCTATGCATTCTTTAAACACAAACCAGGCTTTTGACTATTGAAATAACTGCGAAGCCTTGACGGAACACACAAAAGGCTTTCCCTCTTAGTGCTGTTCAAGGTCGCGGCATGAAAATGAATGCTATCTCGAAGCGCCTTAGCGAATTAGGAAGTCGGTGTCATCGCTACAACTTGATAATTCTAGCTGTAAAAGAGGAAGGGCGTGAATCTGAATTGATTTTGCTAAAGGACGTAAAAGGTGATATATTCACTGAAAAACAGAAACTAAATTTCATCGAAAGGATTTATAGACTAGGTAAGAAAACGTCGGGAAGGACCGTCCTGTTATCCTGAAGTTAAATGATTTTAGAGGTAAGATAAAACTTATGAAGAACTGCCACCAGCTCCAAGGTAGTCAAATAAGGATATCAGAAGCTATTGTAAAAAGTTGTTCACACACCGCAGAAAGCTATGGAATTCGTCACATGTGGAGCGGAGCGACGGCTGAAACTTAAATTACTTTTCGATAAGGCTAAAATTGGAGACGACCTTTACGCTTGGAATGAAGTAGCCGGTGAGAGAGTGAAGTGTCATACTCCAGAAAAGAGCGAGCACGTGCGACTAAATAATTCTACGAATGCATGCTTTAAGGCGATGAACATAAAGGCCAGAAGCAATGTCACAAAGCAACCGCCATTTAAGGCATTATCGTGGAATACGAGCCACATATAAGATTCATCAGGGCGTACCCAACGAGGAGGTCGCGCGGCCAATTTATAAAATAATGTGGAGTAGCTCAGCTTTTCCAGGATATACAAAGCGAAAGATGTCGGCGTTCACTGTGTTCATTGGCGTTGGCTTTGGCAATGCCCTAGACCGCGATGGCTTTGACGAATGGAAGTGCGCATGTCTGGCTGCCTGTATATGTGAACGCTTCATTCGTGCTTTGATACATTTGGCGGTGGTGAGAGAGACATGTGGCCTAAATGCTTTAGCGTTGACAGCGCTGTGGCTGGCATGCGGCACTGCAGCAATAGCTAGGCCGCAGCGTTATTTGGTGATCAACGTCTCGCGATTAACCATTAAATGCATGCCACCTCCCAGGGCGGCAGGGAGGGCGCGCAGCCTATCCAGTGTGCGGAACGCAATCAAAGCATGCTTTTGCAGTTGGACACCAACGCCACGTACATGAAAGCGAGATTGAGGTCTCCGCTGCCCACGGAGCCGGTTGTGCGCCTTTCCTTTCGTGAAAATGAACGGCCTTGGCAAAATTGTCAACGCCAATGAACTCTACGAACGCTGTCTGCTCACTTGTTTTGTTTGCTTTTTGAGGAAAGGAAATGGCACTGTAACCGTCTCATATATACGAGTGGACACCCGAACCGCGCCTTAAAGGAAGAGTTCAAGGAGAGAGGGATAGAAGAAAGAGAAAACCGAAAAATTGAAAGTTGGATTTTGAGGAAAGGCGCGGAGCTGCGCCGTGGCGGAACATCTTTGGCTTGGTGCTACTAGTGGCGCATGCGCAGTGGTGAGTAGGGAGCGGGAGAGAGACAAATATCTGCGGCGAGGTGCGCGTTGTGGCTTCATGTGACTCCTCAGAGCACCGCCACGGCGAAATTGCAAGTCGCGGCCAGCAAAGCTTTCGGTGTAAAATATTAAGAAGAGTTCAAATAGGAAGAGGAGGTGGTGTAGCAATTATGGTTAAAAGCAATATAGTATAAACTCTGTTAGCTGTTTAGAGTATTCTAGAATCAGTATCAATAAAAAGTAGGCGAAATAACTGCTCGGTGTTTGCCGGTGTTGTATACAGACCTCTAAACTGCCCTATTGCGATGTTTGTTATTTTTGGAATTTCATGGACACGGATTTCAAACAGGATGATCCAATCCTACTTTTAGGTGATTTTCATTTGCCCGGAAGTGACTCGAACGCACTCTGGGTGCATTCCAGTCAACAGGCAATCGCACTTTATTCGTTCCACTTTAGTGCAACTGATAGTGTTAGCTGTGGAGAACTAATTGATCATGCATTTTGTTATAACATGACTCAAGTTGCAGATGGTTACACCAGAAAATGCTGAACATCATCACTTCCTGACCTAGTCTTGTATCCTCTGAACTGCTACAATACCTTTGTACCTGTGAACGCTACGAAAGTATATCTGATCACAAAATGGTAATAATGAATATAGATATGGTGCTAGAGCTTTCCCGTAGTAAACGTAAGGCGTTTTTAAACTTTGCAGCCGCTGACAATGTTGGTGTGTTGGAATGCCTCAGTGGTGCATTTCATGATTCTATGTATCTTGCTGAGAGCGGCGCTACAGTTTACAAACTAAAGACTTACTTTTGAAACATGGTCACACACTCTATTAAGCACTTTGTTCGCAAGCGTTTAAAATGTACAAGAGAGAAGAGTCCTTGGATCTCAAGACAAATCAGACACATGAAATGGAAATTAAAACAAAGATGGAGGGCAAACCGAACTAAATTTGTTCCTGGTGGGAGTAGTGTTATTAGTCAAATAGTCAAGGTAGTCAACCAAGAAGTATAGATTGCTAAATCTGTTCAAGGTTAGAGCAGTGTCATTAGTGAAATGAGTAAGGAACTTAAGCATCTTGTCTAGGTTGCTAAGAATATGTTCGATAATGTAACAGTGAAAAAACTTTAGCTGAAGCACCTAGAAAATCTTGGCGCTATATTATTTCCGCGAACCCTCCAAGTAATCGAGATAACAATAAAACAGAAAGAGCTTAAAAACTTCACTCATTTTTTTTTCGCAAGCCACTTCTGACGACAGCCTGTCGCCAAAACTAGCCGACGCGCCTGGCTGCCCTCCTGTTCAAGGCATAGACGTCACCTAACTTGCTGCTTCAATTGTCTGTATAAGAAGGCCGAGCTCTGATAGAATCGCCAATTAATTCCTGTCCAGATATGCAGACTGGATTGCCAAATACATCAAAGAAGTTTTTCAGATATCTATTACAACAAGTTCTTCTTCCCTTAAGCTGGTAAATATGCCAAAGTTATTCCGATCATAAGAGTGGCTCTACAACGGTTGTGAAAAATTTCCGACCAATTTCTCTCTTTTCAACACTTCCTAAGTTGCTTGAGCAAATTGGATTTAAACACCTTATGGCGTAACATGAAAATAATAAAATACTTCATCCATCTCATAAGTTTTGAAAAAGACTTTTTACAATTGCTCACCTTAAAAACCGTTCACAATCTCTCCGAAGCAATACAATGGTGCGTACAAACAGATATATTATTTCAGGACTTTTCCAAAACATTCGAAGGGGTGTCCCATCCAAAATTATGGTAAATATAGTGCTATATTCAGGAACTCTAAAATAACAAACTTGTCTACCTACACCCGCCGCGGTGGCTCAGTGGTTAGGGCGCTCGACTACTGATCCGGAGTTCCCGGGTTCGAACCCGACCGCGGCGGCTGCGTTTTTATGGAGGAAAAACGCTAAGGCGCCCGTGTGCTGTGCGATGTCAGTGCACGTTAAAGATCCCCAGGTGGTCGAAATTATTCCGGAGCCCTCCACTACGGCACCTCTTCTTCCTTTCTTCTTTCACTCCCTCCTTTATTCCTTCCCTTACGGCGGGGTTCAGGTGTCCAACGATATATGAGACAGATACTGCGCCATTTCCTTTCCCCCAAAACGAATTATTATTATTGTCTACCTACCTTTCCTCCTTGTGGTTTGTATACATCGACTTCTTCTCTGGTGATATAAGCTGTTCCAGAGCGAAACGTCGCGGACCTACTTTTATTCTTGGCTTTTATAAAAGATGTTCTAAAATATATCACAGTTCTAAACAGATTATTCGCTTACTACCGCGTGGTATTCAAAACAACTACGACCCCATCTGATAAACAACTGAACTCTAATCTACAAGCAATAGAAAATTGTTGCTCTAATTAGCAAATGGTGGTAAACTCTGGCAAATCCATAATTATGTATGTTACTACAAATAAAAATTTTATGATATGCACGTACTTCATTGCAGGTAGGCTGATTAACACGATTCAACAGCACAGGTATCTCGGCTTAACCTTCACTTTTGACCAGTACTGAAATAAGCGCCTACATAATATATGCTTCAAGGCACGCAAAGCAATATAGGCAATAAGACGCAAAATCCATAGCGCAACTCACGATCTAAAAATGCTTATACCACCAGAGTAAAACTTTGAATTGAATATAGGAAGTTTTTGCGATCTGTTCGCTGCATCTAACAAAATAAAAATGATGAAAGTTAAGAAACTCTCCCCGTTTCTCTACAATAAATACCGCCAAACCGATTCACCGAACGAATTGTGTAAATTAGCACACCTATTTTGCTCACCGCACTATGTTGCAATACACCCTAATAAGACATCAAGACATCGCCATAACATGTATATTCCTGTGCCGCGTTCTCATAATGACTGCTTAAGGAAAAAAGTGTGACATCAAGAACCTCGACGTCATAATCAGAGCCGCCTACAAGAAGTCCCTGGGACTCCCTCCTGCGAGATGGACGGATCGGCTCTTACGACTGGGTGTGCACAACAAGATGGACGAGCTAATAGAGGCACACCTCAAAGCGCAAGTGGCACGGCTCTCCACTAATCGGACTGCTCGACAAGTCCTTGGTTATATAAACATCAACTGCCCCCGATAGATAGACTTCAAAACCAGCATCCCAGCCTCGTGGCAGGACAATTCAAGGAAGCCCTACTGCCCTGTATTATGCACCCCGATTTTCACCAGTAAAGACGACAAGCACGAGCTGGAGCTATGAGAAGGCACCACTGCGGGCGAGGCCGCCAGGGCGTGTTCTGAGGCGATGGTGCGGGTCCCGAGTAGGAAACGACGGCCGTCGCGGTAGTGCACCAAAATAAATCATTGGACCGACTAGTACTGGCTAGCCAGGACATACTGGCTGCGGAAGAAGTTGAGATTGCTCTACCTGCAACAAACAATACCTCGGAATACATTATTTCAGAATCACAGACAGCGTATCGCAATTACCTCAGTGGGAGAATCGTACCGCAAGAAGCTGAAATCCTGCAAGACAGCTGCTCCCGTGGCTACCAATCACACGCAAACACTTAATATAGGTGCCAGGTCACCAGGGCATCCCAGGGATTGAGAGCGTACATGCCTCCGCCCGAGAAGTTCTCCCTTGGGCACCCAGTACTGATATCCTAGGACCTCTTACCCCAATACTAACTTACATCGACATACTTCAGCACTTAATATTACTCCGTCGGGTTTACCCTCCGCCTGGTAAGGCCCTCTACAAATGGGAGGATATACACCTCCGAGAGGTACAGACTAACAGTTGTAACAATCCACGAAGACTGCACGCAATAGACTCGGAGTCATTTGGCTATAAATATCTGCAGTTAGAAGGCGGACCTGTACCATATCGTATGGGCCTGCTTACGAAATAAGAGAGTCAGCGTTAATAACCAGCCAACGCACGAGTTATGGCAGGCAGCTCTGACAAGCTCGGACGAAACGAGTTAAAAAGAGCTCATAGAGAAAGCCCGGACCACAGTATACGCCAATGGGGTTCCGGACTGAGAACTCCAGCCGCCGCTACAACCTCGAAAAACAATTTTATTAAAATTTTTTCACCACCTCCGCAAGGAAAATTTTTTTGCCCTCGACTTATTAGGAATAAAGCATGCTGCTTGATTTCATGGTAAAAATAATTCACTGCCGCCGCGGTGCCTCAAAATTTAGGGCACTCGGCAACTAATACGACGTACCGGGGTCTAACCCGCCCGCGGCGGCCGTGTTTCGATTTATGCGAAACGCAAAGGCGCCTGTGTGGCGTGCAATGTCAGTGCACGTTTAAAGATCCACAGCTGGTCGAAATTATTCTGAAGCCCTCTACTATGGCACCTCTTTCTTCCTTTCTTCTCTCGGTCTCTCCTCTATTATCCCTTCGCTTAAGGCGCTGTTCAGGTGTCCATTGAGATATGTGAGGAAGTTACTGCGTCATTTCCTTTCCTGAGAACCCAGTTTTCATTCTTTATGAACTAATCACGCGCGCAACTCTATGTATTTAGTATTGTGCAAATAGGTTTTGCGTATATTACTTTTCCCCCTACCCTCTCCTCCTCTCGCCTCAACTCTTTCATTTCATTTCTCTATTCTACCAGCTATCTTTTAATTCCGCTGCCCCAGCTCAGGGGCTTCAGAACCGACGGCAGATGCCGGAGCTGGCAAAAATCTTTTCCTTCCGTTTCTTGATTATTTTAAAAACCTCTTAATACTATACCTTGTGCTAAGCGATGTCGGTGCACATTAAAGATCCTCAGGTGGTCGAAATTATTATGGTGACCTCCACTACGGTACCTGTTAAAGCGAAAGCTTTACAGGCCACATGTTGAGCAGTTTCGCGTGATTCTTGGAGAGCCGTGCAGCGCATGCACGAGGAGCCGTGGCTACACACGGCACATTTCACTCTCTCACTCCATTACAACTGCGCATGCGCCTCTAGTAGCACCGAACCACAGATGTTGCGCCGCTGCGCAGCGCCACGCCTTTCCTCAAAATACAATAACAATACTAATCATAATCGGTTTTTAGTGAAAGGAAATGGCGCAGTATCTGTCTCATATATCGTTGGTCACCTGAACCGCGCCATAACGGAAATGATAAAGGAGAGAGTAAAAGAACAAAGGAAGAAAGAGGTGCCGTAGTGGACCGCTCTGGAATAATTTCAAGCAACTAGGGATCTTTAACGTGCACTGACATTGCACAGTACACGGGCGCCTTAGCGTTTTTCCTCCATAAAAGCGCAGCCGCCGCGGTCGGGTTCGAACCCGGTAACTCCGGATCAGTAGCCGAGCGCCCTAACCACTGAGCCACCGCGGTGGTAATGCAAATTTCAACTTTCAGTTTTAAAGCGATTTTGCCGTGGCGGTACTCTTAGGTGGCACATGACCTCATAACGCGCGACTCGCCGCGAATATTTCTGTCTCTAGTTTCCAAGGTACTGCTGTGCGTGCGCCACTAGAAGCACCGAGCCAAAGTTCTGCCACTGAGCAGCGCCACGCCTTTCCTCAAACTCCAAGTATCATTTTTCAATTTTTCCTCCCTCTTTTAACCCTTTCTTTAGTGCGCGGTTCGGGTGTCCACCGAGATATGTGAGATGGTTAACTTGCCATTTTCTTTCCTCAAAAACCAAACAAAAACCAAACGGCGTTCATAGAGTTCAATGCCGTTGAGAACTTTACATAAGCGGTTCATTTTCACGAAGAAAAGGCGCACAACCTGGTCCGCGGGTCAGTGGAAACCTCAATCTCGCTTTCATTCACGTGGCGTTGGTGTCGAACTGCAAAAGCCGGTTTTGATTGCGTTTCGCACACTGGATAGGCAGCGCACCCTCCCTGCCACCCTGCTAGGCGGCATGCAGTTAATGGTTGTTCGCGAGAGATTGATCCCAAAATGAACGCTGGAGTGTCGCATGTCAGCCACAACGCTGTGAGCGCTAATGCATTAAGGCCACATCTCTCTCTCACCACTGTCGCATGTATCACAACACGAATGAGGCAACCACATATCTAGGGAGTCAGTTATCCGCCCTTTTCTTCGGGGCTATCGCCGTCTAGAACATTGTCAACGCCAACGCCAATGAACACAGTGAACGCCGCCGCCTTTTGTTTTCTAGATTCTAGGTTAGCTGAGCTAATCCACATTAATTTTTATCTTTGTTCTTTCTCTCCCTCTTGATCCTTTCCTTTACCGCACGGATCGGGTGTCCACCGAGATATGTTAGACAATTACTGTGCTTTGCGCTGTCGCCGCGCCATTTGGCATGAGGTCACACCGCGCTGCTCGCCGCCGCCGCCGTTTGGTATGACGTCACAACGCGTTCCTCGTCGTTGCGGTCGCCTCTGCTCGCTTCGCCAGCTGTGTGGCATGCTTGATAACATGTCGGTGGATTGAAAATAAGAGCTCACGTGCACTGCAATCACAGTTTTGTCCTCTGATGCGACAAGAACATAGCTAGACAACCAGACCACCCTGGACTTGCAATTAAGATTAACCAAGGCTACCCATGCTATGCCTCAGCTTTCGCTATCTATATCCTGACATATCCGAGCTAAGCTACTGCCAATTTTCTCTCTCGCTCGCTCCCTAGTCACTACTGCGCATGCGCCACTAGTTGCAAGAAGCCACAGGTGCTCCGCCGCAGCGCCGCCTTTTCTCAAAATCAATCTTTCAGTTCTGAGTTTTCTGTTTCCTCTTTCGAACCCGACCCGAGTTACCGGGTTCGAACCCGACCGCGGCAGCTTCGTTTTCATGGAGACACAACGCTAAGGCGTCCGTGTGGCGTGCAATGTCAGAGCACGTTAAAGATCCCCAGGTGGCCGAAATTATTCTGGAGCCCTCCCCTACGGCACCTCTTCTTTTGTTCTATCACTCCCTGGAAGGTCTGCGTCACTCTTGAGACACCCGCACTGTACAATTGTCTTCGTAATCCCAGAAATAAGACACACTATTGATATACAGTTTATCAAAAACCAAACGTACTTTGTCACCTTCTGATTTTACTGATTTTGCATACGTGAGCTGTTGGCGGCGTTTATTGCAAACAATTTGAGAGTAATTGCGTGAAATACTGAAGTTCGTATTTTTGAGCTTGTAGCTTCTACTCATGACAGATTCAACTGCTTTATTTATATGTACAGTCGGGGACAAAAGTCTGGAGACCATGTGTTCTTGAAAACAAGCCGATAGTTCTATTGTTAGCCAATGGCTGCAGACTGCACATGTGGAGATGAAAGAAAAAAATTTTGAAATTCATGTCCACAAGTGTGGTCTCCAGCAGCCGCCTAATTGCAAAGCTATTGGCTTCTTTGAGGAAAATGTGGTCTCCAGACTTTTGTCTCCGACTGTACATGTACAATGCCCTTAAACTTAACGCAAAAAGCACTTCTGGGGATTTTCACACAGGACACATGTGCTTGACCCTGTGCACTTTGCCATTTCAAAAATTTTAAGGTAGATAGAAAAAGAGGAGGAGGAAAAGGCAGGGATGTTAACCAGAAAGGGGTTCCGGTTGGCTGCCCTGCACTGGGGAAGACGGATTAGGGGACTAATACCAGGAAGAGAGAATGAGAAAAAGGCATAACACACACACGCACGACGCTGTCACAATTTGTCACTCAATCCAGTCGCTCTCATGTAGGCAAAAAGTGCCTTTTATACCTTGAGGACAGTCGACAGCTATGGCCACGGACGAAGTATCTTTTGCTCTTTTAATGGGCGAGGATCGAGGCGGTCCAGCGCACAACACAGTGTATGTCTTGCACTCGCAAATGCAGGGCACAAACAGAGAAAATGAGCGATGGTCTCCTCACAACCACAGCTCTCACAGGCAGGGATGTCGGCCATCCCCATCCGGAAAGCATAGTAATTGGTAAATGCAACACCGATCCATAAACGGCATCACAGAGTTGAGTCGCGACGTTCTAAGTTACGTGGAAGACGAAGGCGCAGTTCAGGGTCCAGTGCCTTGAAGCGGAGGTTGCAAAACTCTCCCGTATTCCACGCTGAAAGTGTGAGCTCCTGCGCCAAAGGGCGAAGCCCACACGCAACGTCAGGTCTCGATATTGGGATCCTCACTGGAAGTCCGTTGTTGTGAGCAGAACGCGCAGCCGCAACGGCCTGGTGATTACCGTTAATGCCACAGTGTCCTGGCAGCTGTTGAAAAATGATGTCATGACCTTTTGAAACGGTGCCGTGGTACAGTAGACGGATCTCAGCAACAAGTTGCTCCTGCGACCCGCGGCGTAGCGCAGCTTGCAGGCCTGCTTGAGAGTCGGTGAATACCGTCCAGTCATGTGGAGGTTCTTGACTGATGAACTCTACCGCAGCACGTAAGGGTGTGAGGTTGTCCTTACTTTCATGAAGATGGATCTGGCCGGTATCACCACCGACCCCGCAGAACTAGTCGAATGAACTGATCCATCTGTGTAAATATGTATGCGGTGACTGTGGTAAGAATGCAGGGGATTCAATGTCAGTTGTTTGAGAGCGGGCAGTGATACACCTGCTTTCTTTGTAATGCCAGGAATATAGAGGTGAACCCGACGTTCATGAAGACTGCATAAGGGTGAGCTCGGTCTTGACGCAGGGGTGAACTGCGATTGAAGATATGCGCGATGGGCTTCAATGACTTCGGCGAATGCAGTACGCGGCCTATTTATTGGGAGTGTTGCGAGGTGAAGACAGGGAACCCGAGTGAGGTGCTGAATATGTGTTCTCATGGTGTCAACAGCAATGTATGTAGTAACAGGATGTTCCCGGGCAACAAGAACAGTTGCTTCTCTTGATACACATTTAGGCAGTCCAAGACAGATACGGAGAGCTTTGGCTTGCACACTTTGAAGAGTCTTGATATTTGTTTTTCTAATGGAACTGAATATCGGAAGACTGCACCGCATGTAGCCCAGAAATAGGGAACGGTACAGTTGTAGCATCGAGCGCACTGATGCGCCCCAGGACTTTCCCCCGAGGAAGGAGACGACGTGGACAATCGAAACTTGTCTCTTTCTCATGTCGTAGACATGTGGACTCCACTAGAGGTTCCTGTCGATGACAACACCAAAGAATCTGTGGCTTCTCTCATCGGGAATGGCTTCGCCATTGATGCGAATGGTGAAACGTGACATTATTTTGCGTGTGAACGCCACAAGTCAACACTTTTCGGTCGAAATGTTCAGGCCCTGCAAGCGAAGATAAGATGTCAATATCGATGCCGCTTTTTGAAGTCTTGCTCGAACTTGAGGACGGGTAACCCCTGATACTCAAATACAGATGTTGTCTGCAAATACCGAGATCTGAGCAGATTGTGGCAATACGTCGACCAGGCCGATAAGAGCATGGTTGAAGAGAACTGGGCTCAGCACTCCACACTGAGGAATTCCGCGCGAATTTTAGTGTAAGGACGTCGGTACGTCCGCAGTCAGGACAAAAAACGACCTCTCTGATAAATAGCTGCGTATCAAGCTGAACGTGCGGCCTTCGATCTCAGCAGCTTCCATTGCGTCCAAAATAGCCTGATGCGTTAAGTTGTCGGACGCGCCCTTGATATCCAAAAACAATACCACGATCCATCTTTTCAAACTTTTTCTGTGGTGCACCTACGTTACAAGGTCAACCACGTTGTCGATAGAAGAGCGGCCCCGTCGGAACCCAGACATGAAGGTTGGATAAATATGGTATCGCTCCAAGTAACATTCCAAGCGTGCGAGCAGCATTCTTTCCATGACGTTGCCGACGCAGCTGGCGAGTGCAATTGGACGGTATGTTGAAAGGTCGAGCGGTGATTTCCCCGGCTTAAGAAGTGGAACCAGACGACTGGTCTTCCAATCATTAAGAACTATGCCAGCAGTCCATGACTTGTTATAAGTGTCCAAAAGAGCCCGTCGAGCTTCTTGGCCAAGGTTGGCAAGTGAGGAGTACGTCACACCATCGGGCCCTGGTGATGATGACCTTCTACAACAAGCCAGCGCAGCATCAAGCTCTTCCCTGGAGAATAGTACATCCATCCGAGAATCCCGTGAGGGTGGAACATTGTTGCAGTGCAACGTTGAGCCTGGATTCGGAGGGCCTGTTATTCTTGCGCAGAAATCTTCGGCTACCTCAACCACACTGCGCCTTTGGTGGAGCGCTACGGATTTGAACGGGTAGCGCTGTTGAGGGTACGTGCGAAGACCCCGAATTACACTCCAAACGCGTGACAAAGGCTTCTGTGGATCATGTGTTTGGCAAAGTGTCCTCCACAGTTGTGTTTTCAGTGCCTGAATTCTGCGCTGAATCTTCTTGTGTATGCGCCTAGCATCTCCTAGGTCTAGGCGCGACTTTGTGCGTCGGTATCTGCGCTCTGCCCTGCGCTGTTGTGATCGCAGTCGCTGCAATTCGAAGTCAAAATCAGTGTAGTTAGCGACAGGGTTAAAGGGGCAGGTGCGTGTTCCATGGCCTCCTTATTTTTGTTCAAGACCGGAAGAAAAGCCGTCTGCGCAAGCAGCCTCCATAAGTAATTTAAAAACTGTCCACTCAATGCGCTACATACACATGGCTGAATTTTTTTTAAGTTGCTCTAATAAAAATTCATAATTAGTTGAAGTTTGAAGTTTATTGAGGTAATACATACTTCTTGACCTTGAGGCAGGGCAAAAGGCAATATAAATTTTAATTCCTTTCCACAAAGTAGACCCATTAAACACGTGCTTGGTTCATGACAACTTTAGTCACTACGAAACCGTGAAACTGGATAACACCACCAAAAGAACGACAACATATACGATGACGGAACTGCGATTTGTTTGAGTAGCTTTTGAGCCATGAAACCCTAAATTATAGAGAAGAAAGGAAGCCATAACTTTGTCACTCTGCGCGGCCACCTCAGCAATGTCGAGGATAGCGCTGAAATACGGGACGAAACGGGAGAGGAGGATTAGTCTAAGTGAAGAGCTCAAAATTATTTTGGATCACATAAATTGTTTAACGGGTATTGACATGGCGCAGAGCATGAGGGTTTATATATTTCACCTCTACCAAAACTCGGCCAACACGCGGCTATGCCGTCGAACTAGGCTGCGCTTTTATAGATGCAAAACACTAAGGCACCCGTGTGCTGTGCGATATCAGTGCACGTTAAAGATAATAATAATAATAATTGGTTTTTGGGGAAAAGAAATGGCGCAGTATTTGTCTCATATATCGGCGGACACCTGTACCCCGCCGTAAGAGAAGGAATAAAGGAGGGAGTGAAAGATGAAAGGAAGAAAGAGGAGCTGTAGTGGAGGGCTCAGGAATAATTTCGACCACCTGGGGATCTTATGCGTGAGCTGACATCGCACAGCACACGGGCGCCTTAGCGTTTTTCCTTCATAAAAACGAAGCCACCGCGGTCGGGTTCGAACCCGGGAACTCCGGATATGTAGCAGAGCACCCAAAGCACTGAGCCACCGCGGCGGGTAACGGTAAAGGTCCCCAGGTGGTCGAAATTATTCCGCCGCCCTTAACTATGGCACATTTCGCTTCCTTCTTTCTCTCCCTCCTTTATCCCTTCCCTTACGGCGCGTTTCAGGTGTCCAACGATATATGAGACATACACTGCGCCATTTTCGTTCCCCAAAAAAGAAAATATTAAAATTATTCGAACTACGCAGTTATGTTCTCTGGTACAAACGTTTCGTGTGCACGGTGTACTTATATATGATCAATATAATATGACTCGCTCGGGAGTGTTCGTATCATGGGCGACACCAAAGGCATGTGCGCCTGCGCTGTTACCTGCAGGGGCTCATCCACTCGAGAAGAATCAGGTGTTGGCATGGGTGAAGCTGGCGGTTGTTTCGCTGCTGTACATAATTGGTTTAAATTGTTTTTTTGGTTGAGCGGAAATGGTGCAGTATCTCTCTCATATATTGTTGGACACTTGAACCGCGCCGTAAGGGAAGGGATAAAAGAGGCAGTTAAAGAAGAAAGAGGTGCCGTAGTGGAGGGATACGAAATAATTTCGACAACCTGGGGACCTTTGACATGCACTGACATCGCACAGCGCGCGGGCGCCTTAGCGTTTTGCCTATATAAAATCGCTGCCGCCGCGCTTGGGTTCGAAGCCGGGGACTCCTGGTCAGTAGGCGAACGCCCTGGCAACTGAGCCACCGCGGCGGGGAGTGAATTATTGTTACAGTTAAATCAAGCAGGGCAACCGGGTACACATATGGCCTCACTACTCTTAACATATACAGCAATCCCAAAGATAAAGGCAGAGTTATTCCGGGCATCCAGGGCTCCTTTCGTTCCTCAAAGCTCCTTGTGGTGGGTGATTTCAATGCACGTCGCACGCACTGGGGATACACCTCGGATACCCCCAAAGGTAACCTCATTTCTACCGCAATGGCTGATTACAATCTTGGCCTGATCACAAACCCCACCGTACCCACTCCCATTAGCACAAGTGTCACCCGCGACACCACACCCGATCTCACATGGGCCACACTGAACATAATCGTTAAATCTCACACGGTGCTCCAGTATCCGGACACACAGTATCCGGACTCACAGTATCAAGTGCTCCGGACTTACAGTATCAAAAAAAAGACAGCCTTGGGAGTGACCACTTTCCAGTCTCAACTACTATTGCTTACGATTCCAAGATTTTCAGCCCTCGTTCACAGCTCCTCCCTCACTGGGATAAATTGCGCTCATACTTGGCAGCTGATTCTACTGAACCCCGTACTGTCACCGACTGGACAGACCATGTAGTGGAGGCTCCCAGGCGAACAGCAAACGCCTTAAAAATACCCCTGTGGCACCACAGGTTGATCCGAATCTGGCTCATCAATAGGAGGCCCGACAGGGACTTCTCAAGCGCTGATGTCACCAGCGACACAATCGTAAATTGAGACTCCGCATAGCCGCTCTCTTAGATCCAAAAACCACTAAATCTGAGACACAAGTAAGCACACAACGACTATTACAACTAGAGCTTCAAAAGGGCACAGACGTAATTGGCCAACTACGGGACGCTTATATACCACCATCCCTTCAGTCAGCAGATTCACTCAATCTACCTCCACCTAACCCGGAACTTGATCTTGACGTTACCTTAACCGAAGTCCGCCGATCACTCTTTAGTATTCACCGCTCTACGGCGCCGGGGCCAGATGGCATAACGTACAAGGCACTACTCAATCTGGACGATGTCTCGCTTCAGGAACTCATGGAGCTCTTTAATAAACACTGGCACGCTGGGACGCTCCCGTCAGCCTGGACCCATGCCAGCATGCGATTTATACCCAAACCGGGAAACCCCTCCTCTTTAAAATTTGCGCCCCATCTCCTTAACGAGCTATGTCGGCAAGCTCTCCGAGCATGTTATTTTCTACCGCCTGCAACCGTTCCTGGAATCAACAGGCTTCCTCTCCAACGTTCAATCTCGCTTCCGTCCAAACATCTCGGGGCAAGACGTATTTCTCGCCCTGAAAGAGTCTCTCTTTTACATCAAGCGCCGTACATCCGCTACGTGAGCCATATTGGCCCTGGATATTCATAAGGCTTTCGACACTATAAGCCATGACCATATACTGATGACATTAGCCACCACCGGCTGTGGCAGCCGCATATGGCAATATGTTCGGGCTTCAGGGACGCACGGCAAAACTCTATCTTGGTGATGTCGCCTCCCAGCCTTACCCCCTGCCTAACCGGGGAACCCCACAAGGGTCGGTCCTATCACCTTTACTTTTTACCATTGCCCCAGCGCCACTGGCAAATGCCCTTTCTGCTATCCCAGGGCTCCACACGGCCATATACGCAGATGAGATAATCCTCTGGACAACGGGAGGATCCATTGGGACCGCCCAGGATATCCTGCAATCTGCCATAGGCATCACCACCACCCAATTAGCAAACACAGGCCCCCGTTGCTCCCCAAATAAATCGGAACTCTTGCAGCTGAAACCCCTGACCACTGAACCACCATTGAACTGCACATGTACGGGCATGCAGTGTCTATTGTGTTTCAGGTGAAGATTCTCATCCTTCAAATTACCAAACACTCGATGCTACCCCCCCCCCCCCTTCAGTTCTTGCAAAGAAAGACCAAACAGGTGACTGCACTAATCAGGCGGGTGGCAGCACGCACTCTTGGGCTGTCTGAACGCGAGACCCTCAATATGACAAATGCATTATTCATCTGTCGCATTACATACCACCTCCCATACCACATACTCACTCAGCGCCAAATACAACAGGCAGACATCCTAATACGCACGGCTGTCACCTCCGCCCTACGTCTTCCACGGACGGTTAGCACGAAACGCCTCCTGGCCACTGGTGCCCACAATACCGTGATCGAATTAATAAAGGCTCAACGCACCAACCAATTATTCCGCCTGAGTCGCACGGAAACAGGCCAATGCCTACTCCGACAGCTCCGTCTCAATCAACCTATTCCAACCCCAACAAGTCCTATACCTTACATGATTTCTCTGCGGATGCAGGATCACATATATCAGAAGCCCCTACCGCGCAGTATGAGCGCTAGCATCCATCAGGGTAGGCGGCAGGCTCGAGCGAGCTATTACGCAAAACATACAGCAACCGCTCTGATATCCTTTATGTCGACGTGGCAAAAATTCTAAAGTAGGATTCTTCACGGCAGTCGCAGCTTATGAAGACGGCACTGTGGGGGCCGCCGCAACTATACGAACCAATTCACCTACAGTGCCGTAAGGAACCGCCATCGCACTTGCGCTGGCCCACTCCACCATTGACAAAAGCATAAACAAAATATACACAGATTCCCTTTCCGAGTACCACAACTACCTAAAGGGCGTGGCGACGCCGGCCACACACCGTATTCTTGCCACAACCACCTCTCTCGACCGAACGATTACTCTGTCGTGGATCCCTGGGCATGCCTCGATCCCCGGTAATGAGCGCGTTCATGCGCTGGGGCCGAGAACTCTCCTTCCGCACCCCGGACGATCAGGCACCCAACCATACGCAAGAGGCCCCATCAGTCCTTTATACATATCATCAAATCACCGCATTCTACAAACTCAGCCGCATGACATTACCACAACCCCACAGTACTTTGTCGCCCTTATCCAGCGCCACATAGCGACATTTACAGACGGGCTGCTTTATTGCACCCTCCTGTCTCTCATGCTTTCACCCCACCTTTCCTCCTCATTTTAACACCTGTGCCGTGCCCAGATACACAATTTTTCATTACCTTTAGGAATTTCCTTCCCCACAAACAGTTCCCCTCATCCCCAATCCCTCTCATTCTTCCTGGAAGGCTGCTTTACGGACCGCTCAGCCTTCCGGCCAGATATGGCTGGTGGATTGGGCCTTATGTAAGGCACAAGCCCGTGGGCTCCTGGACCTGTAGGAGACCACCCTGGAAGATTTTTTTCTTTCCTTTTTTCTTATAAAAGTTGTTTCCATCCATCTATC